>NC_064862.1:20437314-21162314 GCF_024139225.1 Suncus etruscus
GCCGCAAAGAAGTCTTAGATGATAGGATGCCAAAGGCAAGAGCTAGAGCATCACACCTAAATAAATGGGACTGCATCAAACTATAGGGCTAAAATTAAAAGACAGATGGTTTGCTATCTAGGACACCTACAATGTCTAACTAAGTTTGTAAAAAACATCAGCACAGCAAATACTTTTGGTAGAAACTGCATTAACTTCTTAAAAAGTGAGTAAGGGGTAGGAAAGATAGCATGGAAATGAGGCATTTGCCTTGCATGCAGAAGGACGGTGGTTCAAATCCCGGCATCCCATATGGCCCCCCAAGCCTGGCAGGAGCGATTTCTGAGCATAGAGCCAGAAGTAATCGCTGAGCGATGCCAGGTGTGATCCAAAAAACAAAAACAAAAACAAAAAAAAAAAAAAAGTGAGTAGGGCATTTGCCTTGTATGTTGAGAACCAGGGTTCGATCCACAGCATTCTATATTGTCCCTGGAACCTGCTAGTAATTTCTGAGCACAGAGCCAGAAGTAACCAGAGTGCCACCAGTGTGGTCCAAAAACAAACAAAAATTAAGAATTTTTGAGTTGGGGCCGGGCGGTGGCGCTGGAGGTAAGGTGCCTGCCTTGCCTGCGCTAACCTAGGACAGACCGCGGTTCGATCCCCCGGCGTCCCATATGGTCCCCCAAGAAGCCAGGAGCAACTTCTGAGCGCATAGCCAGGAGTAACCCCTGAGCCTCACAGGGTGTGGCCCAAAAACCAAAAAAAAAAAAAAAAAAAAAAGAATTTTTGAGTTACAAAATGCAATAGAAGTTCAGAGAGATAACACAGCCGTAGGGCATTTGCTTTGCACATGCCAACCAAGGATAGACCTGGGTTCGATTCCTAGCATCCTGATGGTCCCCCGAGTCTGCCAGGAGCAATTTCTGAGTGCAGAGCCAGGAGTAACCCCTGAGCTCCTCCAGGTGTGGCCCCAAAACCAAAAAAAAGGCAACAGAATTGATTCCAAGGGGCAGGGAAGGATCTTTGGAACACTTCTGATGGAGGTACACTCTGGTGGTGTGAGTACAGGAATGATGAAAATATGAAATTATCACGAAGGATAGTTTAGATTATGATATCTTAATAAAAACGGGAAAGGGGAGAACAGACTACAGAACCTGACTTAACAAACAAAGAGGCTGGAGTGATAGCACAGCGGTAGGGCGTTTGCCTTGCACGCTGCCAACCTGGGACAGACTGGGGTTCGGTCCCTTGAGCGAACCAGGAGCAAATTCTGAGCACAGAGGAGTCACCCTGAGCACAGAGGAGTCACCTCAAAGAGCTGCTGGGTGTGGCCAAAATCAAAAAATTTAAAAAACGGGCCCAGAGAGATAGCACAGCGGCGTTTCCCTTGTAAGCAGCAGATCCAGGACCAAAGGTGGTTGGTTTGAATCCTGGTGTCCCATATGGTCCCCCATGCCTGCCAGGAGCTATTTCTGAGCAGACAACCAGGAGTAACCCCTGAGCACCGCCGGGTGTGGCCCAAAAACTAAAAATAAATAAATAAATAAAATAAAAATAAAAAAAGTATTTTATAGTCAGAGTCCAAATAGTCCAAGAAGAAAAATATCTTTTTTTTTTTTTCCGTTTTTGGGCCACACCGGCATTGCTCAGGGGTTATTCCTGGCTGTCTGCTCAGAAATAGCTCCTGGCAGACACGGGGGACCATATGGGACACCGGGATTCGAACCAACCACCTTAGGTTCTGGATCGGCTGCTTGCAAGGCAAACACCGCTGTGCTATCTCTCTCCAGGCCCTTAAAGCTGAAGCATTCTTTTTTTTTTTTTTTTTTTTTTTTTTGTGGTTTTTGGGTCACACCCGGCAGCGCTCAGGGGTTATTCCTGGCTCCATGCTCAGAAATTGCTCCTGGCAGGCATGGGGGACCATATGGGACACCGGGATTCGAACTGATGACCTGCATGAAAGGCAAACACCTTACCTCCATGCTATCTCTCCGGGCCCAAGAAAAATATCTTATAAGATGTAATAATAAGGGGATAAGGGGATAAGGGGCCAGAGCGGTGGCGCAAGTGGTAGGGTGTCTACCTTGCATGTGCCATCCTAGGACAGCCTGCGGTTCAATTCCCCAGATGTCCCATATGGTCCCCCACGCCAGGAGTGATTACTGAGCACAGAGCCAGGAGTAAACCTTAAGTGTAGCACCAAGAGTAAACCTTGAGCATCACTAGGTGTGGCCCCAACCTCCCCCCCAAAAATAGATGTAATATTAAACAATCAATCTGCATTGCAGAATATTCTCCCCAAGCAACTCCCATATTCTCCTATTTAATAAACCCTTCAACACTCAATTTTAATAAACATATTTTATTAAAAAATTTTTATTGCTCCGGGAGTCATATTGAGCAATGCTTGGAGTCACAGGGCCAGAGCCTCAAATATACAAAGCATATTTTTAGCATTCAAGAAACATTTTCTAGCCCATATCACCACTTTTTTTTCCCCTTTGGTTTCTTACCCATAAGACTTTTTTTAAAACTTATCTTTCCCATCTTTAGGCTGAGGTGGGGGGGGGGAGAGAAAATCACCTCGAACCCTCTTTAGACATTTTGATCTTTCTAGATTTTTTTTTTCTTTTTTTGCCTCCAACCCATGATCTTTCTAGATTTTAAAACTAAAGCAGTATGGGGCCGAATAATACCAACAGCACAGCAGATAGGGTGTTTGACTTGCACACAGCTGAACCAGGTTCAATCCCTGGCATCCCCTGATGGTTCCCCCGAGCCTGCCAGAATTTCTGAGCTCAGAGCCAAGAATAACCACTGAGCACTGCCATGTGTGGCCAAAACCCCAAACAAAACAAAACACTAACACAATACTAGAACTACAAGTATAGTAAAACTATGTAATATCTATAAACAAAATAAAACTAAAGGGCTGAAGAAATAATACAGTAGGTAGCTGGACCACCTTTTAATTCCCAGCTCCCAAGACCCACCAAGAATTATCTCTGAAGTAGGAATAAGTCCTGAGAACAGCTAGGTATGACAAAATAATAAAAAACAAGCCCATGAAACCAAAGATGTTGGGGCCAGAACAATAGCGCAGTCTGTAGGGTATTTGCCTTTCATGCAGCAGCCCCAGGTTCGATCCCTAAAATCCTATATGGTCCTAAGACTACCAGGAGTAATTTCTGAATGCAGAGGCATGAGTAACCCAAATATCCCCCCTAAAAATAGCTAAACTATAGTTGTATAAAATATAGGTAAATAAAACAAGAAAATTTCTATTCAAGATAATCAGTAGTATTTTAATTATGCAATTGCATAAAAATCACAAGCATAATATGAACTCAATTTTACTCAAAGTACCAGGCTTCCTCTAAAACTTATTTAAATATTTTCCACAAAAAGATATCAAAGGGAAGAGCCAGAGACGGTACAGCAGATAAGGTGCTTGCCTTGCATGTTGTCAACCTAGGCTCAATCCCTGCCCTTCCTTATGTATCCCTGAGCCCACCAGGATTTTTGAGCAGAAAGCCAGGAGTTATGCACTGAAAACTACTGAGGGAGAGTGCTGAGAGACATCAGAGTTGGTGAGTGCCACTGAACCTGACCCAGATTCATTTCCAGGCACTATATATGACCCTCTAAGAACAACCAGGAGTGATGTCTGAGTGCAGTCAGGACTAGCCCTGAGCATAACTGATTATGGCTCCAAAACAAACAAACGAACAAAACAAACAAAAAGTTCTCATTTCTCTTAAGCTGTTTTGTATTTTATAAAATCCTTTATAGAAATGGTCAACAGAGACTTTGCTTAATTATATCTAATAAGACATAAAACATATTTTGAAAAACAGAACCTACCTCTTCTTGCATAATTGGAGTCCATATCCTTAAACTGTACCATAACAAAGTCAGAGCACTTGAATAAAATGCTCTCTATTATTTCTTCACGTTTTGGCCCTGAATTGGATTCGGTACTTTTTTCATGTGCAGCATCAAGTACCAAATCACACTAAAATAAAAAACATGTGTTTTTTATTCAAAACTTTTTAAAATAAAATGACAGGTATTCTCAGCACATCAAGATTCAATTTCTTTTATGTCTAGCAAAAAAATCATCTGCAAGATGATTAAATCATGTATTAAATGAAAATATAAATCATTTTTTTCAATGAAGTAAGCTCTAAAACCCATTTTGTCATGCAAAAATGATTGCATCTAAAAGTTAGCTCTTGATATCATTATATGACTACATCATATTAGTGGTATTAAAAGGAAAAAATGGAGCCAGGGATGCAGTTCGGGATAGAGAGCCTTGCAGGTGTGAGATCCTACTTTGTATCCACATACTGGAAATATTTTAAATATTTGTACCTTTTTTTTTTTTTAAAGAAGGGTAGCATTTCAATTACTCTCAATAACACCATTATGATGTATAACAATGATAATACTTCAATTGATCTAAGTTTTGATAATTCTATTTGATAATTCTATTGTTTCAACAAACAATGTGAAGTGAATTTATTTGTGCCTTTTAAGGGGGCAGGGTAGAGTGGTGGATGGGTAACTGAGGACAATGGGAGCAGGAAGGTCACACTGAGGGTAGGACTGGTGTTGGAACATTTAATGACTGAAACAACTGTACTATAAATAACTTTCGTAAATGATGGTGTTATAATAAAAAAATTTTTAAGGGCCAAAAAATGAACCACCCAATTCTTCTACTTTATGAAAGATTTCAAAATACTTTAACAAGCACACAGATGAAGAGAACTTCATCTAAAATAATCAGTTTGGGATCAGAATGATAGTACAGCAGGAAGGGCATTTGCCCTGCACAAGGCCAGCCCATATCCGATCCTCATCATCTCATATGATCCCCAAGCAATGTCAAGACGCAGGGGTCTCAAACTCAATTTACCTGGGGGCCGCAGGAGGCAAAGTCGGGGTGATCCTTGAGTGCAAAGTCAGTAGTAAGCCTTGAATATTGGGGTGTGTTACCCAAACAACTAAAACAAAACAAAAAAGATTCCTCTAGGGCGGGGCCACAAAATGTTGTACGGAGGGCCACAAGTTTGAGACCCCTGGTCAAGAGTATAGAGTCAAGTGTAAGCTCTGAGCATTGTGGGCAGCCTAAAATCAAAACTAACCAAACAAAAAAACAGGGACCAGAGCAACAGCCCAGCAGTAAGGCATTTGCCTTGCATGCAGCCAACAAAGGACAGACCCTGGTTTGAATCCCAGCATCCCTTATGGTCCCGAGTCTGCCAGGAGCGACTTCTGAGCAGAGCCAGAAGTAACCCCTGAGCACCCCGCCGAGTGTGACCCAAAACCAAACAAAAAGCGAAAAAAAAAAAATCATTTGAAATTAAAGTCTAAAATGATTCAAAGTGGTTTTGAAAAAACTTTCTAGGCAAAGCACACACCACAAAAATTGGGGCCCGGAGAGATAGCACAGCGGTGTTTGCCTTGCAAGCAGTCAATCTAGGACCTAAGGTGGTTGGTTCGAATCCTGGTGTCTCATATGGTCCCCCGTGCCTGCCAGGAGCTATTTCTGAGCAGACAGCCAGGAGTAACCCCTGAGCACCGCTGGGTGTGGCCCAAAAACCAAACCAAAAAAAAAAAAAAAGTAATAAACAGGCTAGACTAAGTATAGCTGGTAGAGCACATTTGTCTTACACATAGATACTCAGGAACTATAGATGGTTCCCTGAGAACACCATCAAGAGTGACCCCTAACCACAAAAAGCCAGGAGTAAAACCTTACTTAGCTTAAGTGGGTGTGGCCATAAAAAGGAAATAAAATACAACAAACATGCATTCGCCCACCTCCTTAACAATATTGTTAAAGTATAAACTAATAGACAAAATAATCAATATGAACACAGTGAGTAAAGATTCATGCCACATTTCCAAAGAAAGAAAGAATAAAAAGAATAACATTTACCTTAGGGCTGTATGTTTTAAAAACTCCTTCATATATACCTCCATTTTTCACTTGTAGTTCACATTTGGATCCCTAAAAATGTATAATTAATTTATCAAAGAAACAGAGTGCTACCCAGTTATGAGATAATTATTTTTCATTTTATTTGTTACAGTTCATCATGCTTCATTCAACTCACTAACATACAATTTTAAAAAAAATTAGGGGCCGGAGTTAGGGGCACAATGGTAGAGGGTTTGCCTCGCACGCAGCCAACCCAAGACGGACTGGGGTTCGATATTCCGGATCACATAAGGTCCCTCTGAGCCCACCAGGAGCGATTTCTGAGCGTAGAGCCAGGATTAACTCCTGAGCAGGGTGGGTATGGCCCAAAAACAAACAACAAAAAAATTAGGGTCTGGATAGAGTGTTATAGTGAGTAGGGCACTTGCACGCAAGCAATCTGAACCCCTAAAACTTTTGGGCCGGGCGGTGGCGCTGGAGGTAAGGTGCCTGCCTTGCCTGCGCTAGCCTAGGACGGACTGCGGTTCGATCCCCGGTGTCCCATATGGTCCCCCAAGAAGCCAGGAGCAACTTCTGAGCGCATAGCTTCTATGTTGGCTCTGAGTACAGAGCCAAATAAGTCCTAAGCACAGCCAGATGTGGAAAAAAACTAATATAAAAAATTAATATATATACTAGTTTTATATATATAGTTATATATATTATATATTAAACACCGAGGCATTAATTCTGAAAATTCTTCAGGAGATAATTATTTCTGACTCCAATTTTATTAAATGGAAAACACACACACACACACACCAAAGGCAATTAACTATTGACATTACTTGTATTTGGCAGTTAAATTTAGGGCTGAATCAATAGTACAGCAAATAAGGCACTTGCCTTGCACACAACTGACCCAAATATGATCACAAGCACCCCACATGGTTCACATGATTCCCCAAGCACTGCTAGGCGTGATCCTAGAGTGCAGAGCAAGAAATAACAACACTTGAGCATTGTCTAGTGCAGGCCCTCCCACCCAAAAAAAGAGGAAGAACGTCTTTAAGGTTCCAATAGAGTGTTAATCTGTTTGGGTTTTTTCCCCCTAAATATACTGATTAACCATGATCTTTGGAGAACCATTCCTCTTTATTTTAATTTCACAATTACTTGATTCCATTCCCAAGGTTAAGGTTTTTTCCTCCAATCATGTGGTAACTTACAACAACTGATGTAAGTACATGAACCATCCTCATATTTCCATAGATTCCATCAAAAGAAATCTGGAATGTTAGGAAAAATAAAACATTATTAGCAATCAGTATATATCCTTTTACATGTATTAAGCTTATGAAATGTTTAGTCAGATTTATAACACCTTTACATGCATGAAAGAAAGATTTGGTTTACTATAACCTTTTGCTTCTTTAGAGAACAGAAGCTCAGTTTTCCATAAAAGCAGTCATACCAACTGACAATGTTTTGAATATAAATGATAGCAAAAAAAGCAAAGTGAGTTTTTCCATGGAAGGAAAGACAAACCACAAGAACAGAAAACAATTTAATGGTTGGACAGGAGGGAAAGAGGCTTTACTTTATGAAGTGGCATGAGGAAATTTTGAAAGTGATGAAGTGTTGGTATAATTTCACACACTGCATGCATCAAGGATCACAAATCAGTACACTAAATAGGGTAAGAATACCTTAATAAACAAATGGGGTGGGATGAGAGGCACCATCGTAGAAGACTCTTGACTATCTTCTCTGCATATCTGAATCAATGACAGTGCTCTAAGGTCTAATCCACCACACCACTCCTTATTTATAATAGAAAAACATGCCCTCCCAACAGTAATGAAGAAAATGTGTTTGATATAGAAACAAAATCTCTAAACTACTAAAGACTCATCACTTCTTGCATTATGTGGAACTTTTATCTCCTGATCTCCCTGCTTGGGTATCATGGACAAAGTTCCAAAATATAAGAGCAGAAGCCTCTAAACAGTGTTGGCACAAGAGAAACAGAACAGAAGATAAAGTGCTTGTTGCCTTCCTTGTACAGTTGACCCAGGTTTGATCCCTGGTGCCCTGTACGGTCCTATGGTCCCTATGTACTGCCAGGTGTTATCTCTGAGTTCAGAGACAGGAGTAATAAGCCTGTCACACTGCCGGGTGTGGCCTCCCAAAAGAAAAAAACACGAAAATAGATTAAAATATAATGCATTAATACAAAATCAAAAACCCAAAGAACCCTATAAGTCCTTATCCTAGCATTCTACTCATCTTTTGGGAGTTTTCGTTTCAGTCTGGATTTGCTTTTAGTTATTTATAAGAGAACATTTTACCATGGAGCCAGAAAGACAGAGCAGCAGCAGGTTAAGTGCTTGCATTGCATGTGGCAGGCCTGAGTTCGGTCCCAGGCACCTCAAATAGTCCCGAAGCAATGTCAGGAGTGAATTAAGAACTCAGAGCCAGAAGCAAGCCCTGAACTAAGTTAGGGGTGTGTGTGTCCCCTAGGCCCCATAAAAGAAAACATGACTTATTTTACAGTTTTATGTTATCTTCGTATGAAAAACACATAAGAGGGGACAAGGGTGCAGCTTAGTAAGAGTACACACTTTTCATGTATGATGTTCTGGGCTGGACTCTGTTTTTCTGTACTAAAAAAGGAGACAGGATTTTTAATTTGCCTTTGTGTATGGTTTTTAAGTTATGTTTATATTTTCCAACAAAATTAAGTTACTCACCGTAGACGGAGGCAGTCCTTTGCTACTGTTCCGACCTCTGAAAAAGATTAAATAATTTATTAAATTCAACAGACTAAATCAAGCAAGAAAAATGCTTTCATATTAAAAATATCTTATATGGGCCTGAGTGATAGCACAGCAGTGGGTAGGGCATTTGCCTTGCATACAGCTGAGCTGGGTTCAATCCCCAGCATCCCATATAATCTCCCAAGCCTGCTAGGAAAGATTTCTGAGCTCAGAGCCAGGAGTAACTTCCTAATGCTGCTGGGTGTGGCCCAAAACCCAAAAATAAAAGTCTTATATTGGAGTTGGATCAATAGTATGGCAGGTAAGGCGCTTGCCTTGTACTTGGCCTACCTGAGTTTTATCCCTACCATCCCATATATAACCTGAGCACAGCCAGCATGATTCCTGAGTGCTGAGCTAGAAGTAACCCCTGAGCATCACCTGATGTGGCCCAAAATAAAAACAGAAAGTCTTATATTTTATTCAAATAAATCAAAGACTATTTAAGGAGGGGCCGGAGAGATAGCATGGAGGTAAGGCATTTGCCTTTCATGCAGAAGGTCATCAGTTCGAATCCCAGCATCCCATATGGTCCCCTGTGCCTGCCAGAAGCAA
Source organism: Suncus etruscus (assembly GCF_024139225.1). Classification (NCBI taxonomy): domain Eukaryota; kingdom Metazoa; phylum Chordata; class Mammalia; order Eulipotyphla; family Soricidae; genus Suncus; species Suncus etruscus. Next base: position 20,446,603 of record NC_064862.1, read on the forward strand.
TTTCTGAGCATGGAGCCAGGAGTAACCCCTGAGCACTGCCGGGTGTGACCCAAAAACCACAAAAATAAATAAATAAATAAATAAATAAATAAATAAATAAATAAATAAATAAATAAAACTATTTAAGGAGAAAAAAAGTTCCTAATGTTAAGTGTAAAGACTATGGTTCTTGGGGCCGGAGAGATAGCATGGAGGTAAGGCGTTTGCCTTTCATGCAGAAGGTCATCAGTTCAAATCCTGGCGTCCCATATAGTTCCCCGTGCCTGCCAGGAGCAATTTTTGAGCATGCAGCCAGGAATAACCTCTGAGCACTGCCAGGTATGACCCAAAAACCAAAAAAAAAAGACTATGGTTCTCTATTTTGTTAAGAGACCTAAAACAGGCAGAGATCAAGAGTAAATAATGTAAATATAAAAAAATAATGTAAATATGACCGGGCCAGGAATGTGGTAGGAGTGACAGTATAGTGGGTAAGGTTTTTTGCCTTGCATATGGCCAACCCAGGTTCATTCCCCAGAGCCCTGTACAGACCAGCACAAGTGATTCCTAAGCTTACAGCCAGGAGTAACCCAGGAGTAAATCCTGAATACCCGCCAGGTATGGTCCAAAATAAAAATTTTATTTCAGTAAAAAAATTTATTGCAGTAGCAATGAATATTCAACATGTACAAAGACAGCATCACAGGGATGTAGCTCAGACGCCTCTAAATTCAATCCCCACAAAACACTACACACCAGTAAGTGGGATCCCTGATGCTGTAACCAACTGTGCATGATTTCCAACATATCACAAGGAAACTAAAGAGGAGGGAAAAAATTAATTATCATTAGTTAAAAGGGAAATTAAAGAAATGGGGAGATGACTCAAAAGGCTAGAGGTCCTTTAGGGTACTGAGTTTGATGTTGGAACCACATGGCCTCTTGAATAAACTTGGGACAAGCAGCTTCAAATGACTCAGCCCAAGAGAGATTATCATTCTTTCTTGTTAAGAATGATCATCTAGGGGCCGGGCGGTGGCGCTGGAGGTAAGGTGCCTGCCTTGCCTGCGCTAGCCTAGGACAGACCGCAGTTCGATCCCCCGGCGTCCCATATGGTCCCCCAAGAAGCCAGGAGCAACTTCTGAGCGCATAGCCAGGAGTAACCCCTGAGCGTCACAGGGTGTGGCCCAAAAACCAAAAAAAAAAAAAAAAAAAAAAGAATGATCATCATGTGGAGCCAAAACGATAGCACAGCTGGTAGGGAGGGCATTTGGCACACACACAAACATACACACAGCCAACCTGGGTACGATCCCCAGCATCCCATATGTCCCAAGCCTGCCAGGAGTAATTTCTAAGCACAGAGACAGGAGTAACCCCTGTGGTTCAAAAAGGAAAAAAAAGAGAAACAAAAAAAGGGCCGGAGCAACTGCACAGTGGTGTAAGGCGTTTGCCTTGCATGCGGCCAACACAGGACTGACCCCAGTTCGAATCCCAACATCCCATATGGTACCCCGGGCCTGTCAGGAGGGATTTCTGAGTGCAGAGCCAGTGAGCACTACCAGGTGTGACCCAAAATACAAAAAAATTTTAAAAGAGAGAAACAATGGGGCTGAGGTGGTAGTGCAGTGGTAGGACATTTGCCTTGCATGCTGCTGACCTAGGACAGACCCGGGTTTGATTCCCGGTACCACATATGATCTCCTGAGCACTGCTGGGTGTGGCCAAAAAGCTAAAACAAAAACAGAAAAGAGTGGTCATTATCAAAGACAGTAGCAAACACTGATCCCATTTGGGAAATGGAAACCCCAAGTGAGCTTTTTGCAGAATAAGCTGGTTCAATCAATACAAAGTGTAGAGAAGCCTTTAAAAAAAAAAAACATAAACTACCAGAACTTGGGCATGATCTAGTGGCAAAACTGTCTGCCCTGTACACGAGGGCATAAATTCAGTCCCCACTTCTACCCACATGCACTTATCCTGATCATAGCAGGTCTATACTTGAGAATCTTTACCACAAAGCCTGAGAGTTCTCACATTATGCTAAGTCAAAGTAGAAAAATGGAGAAACAAAAGCTATTTTTTCAGGAGGGAAGGAAGAAATATACGGAAAGACATCATATTTGTGTCCATCAAAGGAAAGAAGGAAAAAGGGAGAGGGAACTGGAAGAAAATGGTTTTGGGTTTTTTTTGTTTGGTTTGGTTTGGTTTGGTTTGGTTTGGTTTTGGTTTTGAGGCCACACCCTGCAGTGCTCAGGGGTTACTCCTGGCTGTCTGCTCAGAAATAGCTCCTGGCAGGCACGGGGGACCATATAGGACACCGGGATTAGAACCAACCACCTTTGGTCCTGGATCGGCTGCTTGCAAGGCAAACACTACTGTGCTATCTCTCCGGGCCCTGGTTTTGGGTTTTTTTGTTGGGTTGGTTTTTTTTTTGTTTTTTTTTTGGTTTTTGGTTTTTGGGTCACACCCGGCAGCACTCAGGGGTTACTCCTGGCTCTACATTCAGAAATCGCTCCTGGCAGGCTCGGGGGACCATATGAGATGCCAGGATTCAAACCATCATCCTTCTGCATGCAAGACAAACGCCTTACCCCTATGCTATCTCCCGGTCCCAAGAAAATGGTTTAAAAAAAAAAAAAAAAAAAGTAGGGCCAGAGCAGTGGCACAGCTGTGTCTGCCTTGCATACACTGACCTAGGAGATGGACCGTTGTTGGATCCCCCGGCATCCCATATGGTCCCCCCCAAGCCAGAAGCAATTTCTGAATGTATAGTCAGGAGTAAATCCTGAGCATCACTGGGTGTTTGTCTTGCACACAGCTGACCTAGGACAGACAACGGTTCGAACCCCCAGCGTCCCCTGTGGTCCCCCAAGCCAGGAGTGATTTCTGAGTGCATAGCCAGAAGCAATCCCTGAGTGTCACCAGGTGTGGCACAAAAACCGAAAAAAAAAATTACAATATGACTGAAACCCAACTACAAACATGGTTGTAATCGTGGTGCTTAATTTTTTGTTTTGTTTTGGTTTTTGAGACACAACAGCAGCACTCAGAGGTTATTCCTGGCTCTACACTAAGAACTCGAGGGCTTAGGAGTTAGTTGCTTGTATTACAAGCACAAGCCTCTAAATTTAATCCCTAGTGCTACCACATGCACTTACGTGCCATCCTTGACATTCTGCTGTCTAATATCCCCAAAGAAACACTACAGCCAGGCATCCTACCCAAATATGCAAGCACCCAACCAAGTGTATAATCCCCAGTCATCACAACATCAAGAAAGGGAAGAGAAGAGGAAGACAATAGTTTGCAAGTTTCTACACTAAAAAAAAGGAAATGTAGCAGTGGGCTGGCACAATAGTACAGCAATTGGGGCCGGATATCATGGAGGTCAGGCGTTTGCCTCATATGCAGAAGGTCTGTGGTTCGAATCCCAGCATCCCATATGGTCCCCTGAACCTGCCAGGAGCGATTTCTGAGTGTAGAGCCAGGAGGAACCCCTGAGCACTGGCAAAAAAAAATAGTGCAGCAATCAGGGCACTTGTCTTGCATGCCAATCCAGTTTGATGACTTACTCCTCATAGGCCCCCTAGATCTGCCAGGAGTGATCCCTAAGCACAGAACCTGAGCATCACCAGGTGGTTTTCCAAAATTAAAAAAAAAAAAAAAAAAAAGGAAAGAAAAGAAAAGGAGGGGCCGGAGTGATAGCACAGTGGTAGGGCATCTGCCTTGAAAGTGGCTGACCCAAGACAGACTTGGGTTCAATCCCCAGCGTTGAATATGGTCCTTCGAGCAAGGAGAGATTTCTGAGCACAGAGCCAGGAGGGACCCCTGAGCATCACCAGGTGTGGCGAAAGAAAGGAGGGAGGGAGGGAGGGAGGGAGGGAGGGAGGGAGGGAGGGAGGGAGGGAGGGGGGGGAGGGGGGGAGGGAGGGAGAGAGAGAGAGAGAGAGAGAGAGAGAGGAAGGAAGGAAGGAAGGAGGAGGAGGGAGGGAAGGGAGGGAGGAAGGAAGGGAGGAAGGAGGAAGGAAGGAAGTAAGGAAGGAAGGAAGGAAGGAAGGAAGGAAGGAAGGAAGGAAGGAAGGAAGGAAGGAGGAAGGAAGGAAGGGAAGGAAGGAAGGAAGGAAGGAAGAAGGAAGGAAGGAAAGAAGAAGGAAGAAGAAAGGAAAGAAAGAAAGAAAGAAAGAAAGAAAGAAAGAAAGAAAGAAAGAAAGAAAGAAAGAAAGAAAGAAAGAAAGAAAGAAAGAAAGAAAGAAAGAAAGAAAGAAAGAAAGAAAGAGAAAGTTAGTTCTTCCTTGTCTATGAGTCTGGCTTGCTTATCTCTGTATTTTTGCTTGCATTTGCTTGCTTTTTCACTCTGGAAAGCCCATGTTGTCTCTTGAACACCTACTTCTTTCTCTTCCCTCACATCATTTTAAATAGTTTCAAAATAAAAAACTATTCTGGGGGCCGGCGAGGTGGCGCTAGAGGTAAGGTATCTGAGTGCTATATGTCCCATTTGGTCTCCCCAAGCCAGGGGCAATTTCTGAGCGCTTAGCCAGGAGTAACTCGAGCATCAAACGGGTGTAGCCCAAAAAACCAGGAAAAAAAAACTATTCTGCTTCCCAAAAAAATGGAAAAATAAGGGGCCAGAGAGATAGCATGGAGGTAAGGTATTTGCCTTTTATGCAGAAGGACGGTAGTTTGAATCCCAGCATATGGTCCCCCGAGCCTGCCAGGAGCGATTTCTGAGCATAGAGCCAGGAGTAACCCCTGAACGCTGCCGGGTGTAACCCAAAAACAAAAACAAAAAAGTAAAAATAAAATATCCATCACCATTTTTTTTTTTTTTTGGTTTTTGGGCCACACCCGGTAACGCTCAGGGGTTACTCCTGGCTATGTGCTCAGAAGTTGCTCCTAGCTTGGGGGACCATATGGGACACCGGGGGATCGAACCGCGGTCCGTCCAAGGCTAGCGCAGGCAAGGCAGGCACCTTACCTTTAGCGCCACCGCCCGGCCCCATCCATCACCATTTTATATATAAGTTTGGGGGACTGAAGCAACAGTATAGCAAGTACGGCATTTCCCTTGCACGCAGCCAAGCAGGGTTTGGACCCTACATACCCTATGGTCTCCAGGACTGCCAGGAGTAAGCCCTGAGCATCAATGGATATAGAAAGTTGGAGGGTCCAGGGACCGGAGAGATACCATGGAGGTAAGGCATTTGCCTTTCATGCAGAAGGTCATCAGTTCGAATCCCGGCGTCCCATATGTTCCCCAGTGCCTGCCAGGAGCAATTTCTGAGCATGGAGCCAGGAATAACCCCTGAGCACTGCCGGGTGTGACCCAAAAACCACCAAAAAAAAAAAAAAAAAAAAAGTTGGAGGATCCACATAAGCAGGTTCAAAAAAAAAACAACTACGCACGTTATGAAGTTTTCACTACAAGGATCCATGGTATCTATGGTGCTCATGGGAAACCAGGGTTATACCAGAGATGGTCAGGAGACCCTGCACTGCCAAGATGGAACTGGGACCTCTGCATGTCAGACATGCACTCAGCCCCTTGAGCAAATCACCCCTGGTCCCTATAAGAAACTTAAGGGACCAGAGACAAAATAGAAAAGTTTAGGTGCATGCCTTTCATGAACCCAACGTCAACTTCTCCCTAGAATGTTTCTCCAGCATCTCTGGGAAGCTCCTAGTAGCCCCTGAACACCACTAGAGTGGCCTCAGTGGTGCCCAGCCTTGTAGGCTTAGGCACCTCTATCTGCCAACAGGTGCCAGCACCTGAATCATCCAGCCCTTTGACCAATAAATAGCCTGAAGCCTTCAGAGCACTACCTCTGATGTAAAAAATAAACACATTTTTGAAAGCATAAAGTACTTGTTCACCGAATATTTAACACGTAATTGAGAAATCTCATTAAGCTGTTCTTGTTCTATTTTAGGGGCAGAGTGTACTCCTACCACTTTGCCAGAACCATTGGTGTCCTGGCAAAATGGGACTGAGAGTAGTGCTGAGGTTGATAGTATTGCTCAGGCCTGGCCGGGACCCGCCAGAGTTACACATGGCTGTCCAAGGGAAGAGTCATGCTGTGAACACAGGGCTTTATGCAACCAAGACATGGGACCATCCCTCGAGTTATCTCCAGGACCCCTCACTTAAGCTTTCATTTTATACTGTTTGGGGGCCACACTCAGCAGTGCTAAGAAACAGTCTTGAAAGGGCTCGGGATCAGATGTGGTACCATCGATCAGTTAAGCTTTTAACTTTAACAATAGTATTCAACTGAGGCTGATCCACTTATTGAAAAGACAAAGTATATTTAAAATGTTCATGTGTTGAAAGAAAACATTTTGAATTAGTTTCACAAAAAAGGGATTTTGTATTGATAATTGAGCCAAATTACACAGTATAAAGAGAGGGTGTAGATAAATTAGATTTGACAGAGCCAAAGATAAGGAAGTTCAGGTGTTCGTCTTGCATGCATATGACCCTGGATTAACTATGATATCTGAAAGGGACCCTTACCTCATACTATTTAAAAATAAAACCATGGGCCGGAGAGATAGCATAGAGGTAGGGCATTTGCCTTGCATGCAGAAGGATGGTGGTTCAAATACCGGTGTCCCATATGGTCTCCTGAGCATGCCAGGAGAGATTTCTGAGCATAGAGCCAGGAGTAACCCCTGAACACTGCTAGTGTGACCCAAAATCCATAAATAAATACATACATACATACATACATACATACATACATACATACATACATACACACACACACATACAAAAAATTTTCAGAAAATTAGAGGATAGGGCACTTGCCTTGCACATGGCCAAGCTGTGTTCAATCCCCAGCATATATGCCCCCCCCCCAGGACCACCTGCAGTGATCCTTAAACAGAATCAGTAGTAAATTGTGAGCACAGCTGGGTGTGGCCCAGAAAACAAAAAATCAAAATAAAATGAAGAGGCCCAAGATATAACACAGGAGTTAAGGCACTTGCCTTGCATGCAGTAGACTGGTTCTATCCTTGGAACCACAGAAGGTCCCCGGAGCACTGCCAAGTACAGAAAACAGAATTAAATAAAGATAAACTGGGGCAAGAGAGCTCAAAGGTCTGGTGTGCAAATGTAGCATGCTGGATGGAGGCTTCGGTTGGTCCAACCCACCCATCACTACATCATTTCAGAAGCACCACCAGGAGCAACTCCACAGCGTAAGTCAGGAAAGCCCTTATGTACAGCAGGGTGTGCCCTGTAATCACAAAAACACATTAAAACAGCCCACTACAACTAGGACTTAACTACTCAGTAGATAAGAGTTTCAATCCTCATCAGTCACTTCCTGCTGACTACAGGAGGTTCTTTACTCTCAGATCACCAGTTTACTGATTCACAAAATGGATATAAAAATATATTAACACAGGACCAGAGTGGTGGTGCAGCACATAAGGTGTCTGCCTTGCGTGCTAGCCTAGGAGGGACCGTGGTTCGATCCCCCAGTGTCCCATATGGTCCCGCAAGCAAGGGGTGATTTCTGAGCACATAGCCAGTAGTAACCCCTGAGCATCAACGGATGTGGCCCAATAACAGAAAATAAATAAAATATTAACAGAATTAGGGGGAAGATAAACACATTAAAACTTAGCATAAGGGGCCCGGAGAGATAGCACAGCGGTGTTTGCCTTGCAAGCAGCCCATCCAGGACCTAAGGTGGTTGGTTCGAATCCCGGTGTCCCATATGGTCCCCCGTGCCTGCCAGGAGCTATTTCTGAGCAGACAGCCAGGAGTAACCCCTGAGCACCGCCGGGTGTGGCCCAAAAAGCAAAAAAAAAAACTTAGCACAAAAAAAAAAGTTTGGGCCGGCATGGTGGCGCTAGAGGTAACTTGTCTGCCTTGCCAGCACTAGCCTAGGACAGACCGAGTTATGATCCCCCGGCGTCCCATATGGTCCCCCAAGCCAGGAGCGACTTCTGAGAGAATAGCCAGGAGTAACCCCTGAGCGTCACCGGGTGTGGCCCAAAAACAAAAAACAAAACAAAACAAAAAAAAAAACTTAGCACAGCAGTGACAAACAGTGGTTTGATTCCCGCATCCTATCTGGTCCCCCAAACCTGCCAGGATCAATTTCTGAGCACAGAGCCAGGAGTAACCCCAAAACAAAAACAAACAAACAAAAAACTTTTATTTTCATACATATTTCAACTGTTCTGTTTTTGTTGTTGTTGTTGGGGGGACAAACCCAGCAGTCTCAGGAAGCACTTGGTGCTTGAGAAGGGCTAAGCCATGGCAGGGAGTACACCAGGGCTCCAGCATTTAAAGTATATGCTTCAGTCTTTCAAGCGGCATCCCTGGTACCCTCTTAAGTGCCCTGACCACCTGAACTATACACAAATGGGACTGGAGGGGAGGGAAGGGCCACAATAAGAGTACATAACTTGGCACAGGAGGCCTAGGGCATAATCCCCAACACTAACATACCCAAAACACACATAAATAATTTAAAAGACCAGAGACTTTTAGTACCTGTTAGTACAATAGATAAATCATTTGTCTTGAAAATGGCTAATCCAGGTTTGATCCCCAAAGCACCACCCAGGGTAATTCCTGAGTACAACAGCAAGAATAACCTCTGAGCACCACTGTATATAGTCCAAAACCATAACTCTCTGTACTATCTCCTCAGCCTCCAGAGAGGCTGCCCTGGCCAACCATCTACATAGAGTAGCTATCCAGGACTGAGAGGATGCAGCTAAGCTTAGCTAAACACATGCTTAGTACATGCAAGGCCATTTAAGTGCCCTGCAAACACTACTGGGGATAGGATCCTATAAAACATAAAGTAGCCTCCCAACCATGGTTATTATTTTAATACTAATCCATATACTTAATTCTGCAACTACTTTAAGCTCCTCTATTTACTTTTTGTTTTTGCACCACACCCAGTCACGCTCAGGTGTTACTCCTGGCTATGCGCTCAGAAATCACTCCTACTGCTGTGCTATCGCTCTGGCCCCTCCTCTATTTACTTTCTGCCTCTGCCCATCCATACCTGACCCCTGAGGCTCTGGCTGCTCACCATTGTGTAGCCTCAGTTAGAGAAAAGTATGGTATGGAAGGGAACAGTAGCTCAATGGGCTTCGTGCAGCCTCTGGTGAAGGAAGGCTCACCAGGAGCAACCAGGAAGCATTGAGCTGAAGTAGCCCCAGCATTAGGAGAGGTACACATAGGAAGTTGACTAGATTAAGAATGCAGCATATTTTGGGGGCCGGAGAGATAGCATGGAGGTAGGGCGTTTGCCTTTCATGCAGGAGGTCATCGGTTTGAATCCCGGCACCCCATATGGTCCCCTGTGCCTGCTGGGAGCAATTTCTGAGCCTGGAGCCAGGAATAACCCCTGAGCACTGCCGGGTGTGACCCAAAAACCACAAAAAACAAAAACAAAAACAAGAATGCAGCATATTTTATATGAATTACAGTAAGTATTCTGCTTATGACTGAAACCCAACTACAATCACCTTGTAAACATGGTCTTAAATAAATATTTTATATCTTAAAAATATTAAAAATGTGAATAAAAGTTTAGATAAAATTAAAAAATCACATTTCGGGACCGGAAAGATAGCACAGCAGTAAGGCGTTTGCCTTAGACGCAGAAGGAGGTGGTTGAAATCCCGGCATTCCATATGGTCCCCCAAGCCTGCCAGGAGCAATTTCTGAGCATAGAGCCAGGAGTAACCCCTGAGCGCTGCCAGGTGTGACCCAAAAACAAACAAACAAAAAAATCACATTTGAAAAGAAAAAGAATTACAGTAAGTATTGACTAAGTGAAGTTCTCTCTAAAGAAAAAGGACAATTAGAGGCCAGGCAATAGTACAACTGACCTAGGTTCAATCCCCAGCACCCCATAAGGTCCCCCAGAGCTTGCCAGGAGTAATTTCTGAGCACTACCTGGTGAGCCCTCCACAAAAAAAAATGAACAAGGACAATTAACTAAAACTCTAACTCTAACCCTTCCAGTTAACTTATTTATGTGTGGAAGTTTGTTCTTCCCTTTTCAGTATTCTTTTTTTTGGGAGGGTTTTTTTTTTGGGGGGGGGGGGGAGTCACACCCGGCAGTGCTCAGGGGTTACTCCTGGCTCTATGCTCAGAAATCGCTCCTGCCAGGCTCAGGGGACCATATGGGATACAGGAATTCGACCTTCTGCATGAAAAGCAAACGCCTTACCTCCATGCTATCTCTCCAACCCACCCCACTTTTCAGTATTTTTAATTAGAAAATTTCATGGGAATGCTTAGTATTTCCTAAACGAAGATATTAGTTAACATGATGGAAATAGGAGGAGGCTATGACAAGCCAAAGAGGCCTTTCAACAAACCGAGGTGGGCTGACAATTCTAAATACACAGAATAACTGTCTTAATATATATTCATCCAGAATCAATGTTTCAAATCAACTAGTATCCTACAAGAAGTAATTTCAGTTCTCTGCAAACTACTTGGGTTAAAATTCTGGCCTCATTTGCCAGTTTTATGACCTTAATAAACTGACTTCAGTTCTCTGTACTTCATTTCAGTATCTACAAAATGATAATGAAAATACCTTCTGGGGCCTGGAAGATGGCACTAGAGGTAAGGTGTCTGCCTTGCTAGCGCTACATAGGACGGACCGCGGTTCGATCCCCCGACCCCCCCCCCATCCCCCGGCGTCCCATATGGTCCCCCTAAGCCAGGGGCGATTTCTGAGCGCTTAGCCAAGAGTAACCCTTGAGCGTCAAACGGGTGTGGCCCAAAAACCAAAAAAAAAAAGAAAGAAAGAAAATAATATCTTCTAGGGCCAGAGTAATAGTACAGTGATTAGGGCACTTGCCTTCAACAGTTGATCCAAGTTTTTGCTGTTTGTTTCTGGGCCACACCCAGTGGCAAAGCTCAGGAGTTACTCCTAGTCCTGTGCTCAGAAATTGCTCCTGGCAGGCTCAGGGGACCATATGGTATGCCGGGATTCAACTGGGGCTGTCCCGGGTTAACCGCATACAGGGTAAACGCCCAACCGCTATGTTATCACTCCTGCCCCTGACCCATATTCTGTCCCTGGGACTTGACATGGTCCCTGAGCAAAGAGCCAGGAGTAAGCCCTAAGCAATGCTGAGTGTGGCAAGAAGTATAAAAAGGGGGCCAGAGTGGACAGAGCAATAGCACATGGCTGAACCAGATTCAAACTCCAGCATCCTATTTGGTCCCGAGCCTGCCAGGAGTGATTTCTGAGTGCAAATAACACCTGAGAGCCATTGAGTAGGGTAGGGGGCACAAACCCCTACCCCAAAAATAAAACACAAAAAATACAACCAATCACCACTATTCTATTTTATACAGTAGAAACAAATATGGGCAACATAAATTTATAAGATAAAACAGTTTGTACTTTCAGCCTTGGGTAATTCACTAAGCTCCATATGGAGGGGATCTCATCTAGTGTGTTCACTATTCTACCCCCAGAGACTTAACAAACAATAAATACACAAAACCAAAAGCAAATTTGACTGTGCCATTCCTGTAAGACAAATGTCAACTTTCCTTTCCAGAGGGCAACTTTCCCCAGGCAAAATAAATTCATCTACTTATTAATGAAAGCAATGTCAACAAATAACTTAGCATTCACAAATATACTAAATTTAATAAGGAAGTGGTTTTCAACCACTGATTCATAGATCAGTGATACTCCAAAAAGATAGAAATAAAAGGATAGGGTTGAAGTGATAGCACAGCAACAGTATATTTGCCTTGCATGTGGCCAATCTGGCAGGGACAGGGATTCGAGCCCCAGCATCTCATATGTTCCCCAATTCTGCCAGGAGGGATTTTTTTTGTGTGTTTTATTTGGGGGTTTTTTTGGGGGTCACACCTGGCAACGCTCAGGGGTTTACTCCTGGCAGGCTCGGGGGACCAAATGGGATGCTGGGATTCGAACCACCGTCCTTCTGCATGCAAGGTAAACACCATACCTCCATGCTATCTCTCCGGCCCAGAAGCGATTTCTGAGCGTAGTCAGATGTAACATGGTGTAACCCTGAGCACCGCTAGGTATGACCCAAGCATCCCCCCAAAAAAGATAAAAGAATAAAGAACAAGTTTTAGGCATTTGTTCCTATCTTCAAAATACTCTACATCTAAAACAGGGGTCTCAAACTCTCGGCCCGCGGGCCAAACGGCCCTCCATACATATTGTGGCCCTGCCCTAGAGGAATCTTTTTTGTTTTGTTTTGTTTTGCTTTAGTTGTTTGGGTCACACCCCCCAATGTTCAAGGTTTAGTACTGACTTTGCACTCAAGGATCACCCCAACTTTGCCTCCTGCGGCCCCCAGGTAAATTTGAGTTTGAGACCCCCTGATCTAAAATAAAAGTCATACAAATAGAAAAGCTGGGGCCGGCGAGGTGGCGCTAGAGGTAAGGTGTCTGCCTTGTGAGCGCTACCCAAGGAAGGACCGAGGTTCCATCCCCGGCATCTCATATGGTCCCCCCAAGCCAGGGGTGATTTGTTTTGTTTTGGTTTGGTTTTTGGACCACACCCGTTTGATGCTCAGGGCTTACTCCTGGCTATGCGCTCAGAAGTCGCTCCTGGCTTGGGGGGACCATATGGGACACCTGGGGATCGAACTAGGTCAGTCCTATGGTAAGGCTTGCAAGGCACACACCTTACCTCTAACACCACCTTCCCGGCCCCAGGGGTGATTTCTGAGCGCATAGCCAGGAGTAACCCCTGAGCATCAAATGGGTGTGGCCTGAAAAACCAAATGAAAAAAAAAAAAAAGCTCCCTTGCTTCTAATGGGAGTTTTTCAAGGAATGATCTCAGTTACCAAAAACACTCAGATGACAGGGCTAGGGCAACAGTACAGTAGGTAAAGCATTTGCCTTGCACATAGTAGACCAGGGTTCAACTCCCAGCATCCCATATGGTTCCCCATGTACCACCAGGAGTGGTCCTTGAGCTCAGAGCCATAAGCAAGACTCGAGCACTACAAGATGTGGCCCATAAACCAAAAACTACTACAAAAAAAAAAAAAAAATTAAATGACCAAAAAGATAGGTGACAAAAAAATAAAAAGGCATTCAATATTATATAGTATTAAGGACAAGCAAACTCAAAACACCATAAAATTCAATCATAATGACTGAAATTAAAAACACATCGAGTTGTTGTCAAGAAATTGAAACTAGATATCTCAAAGGTTTGGCAATGGGAGACAGTTCTTTAGCTGAGGAATGCATGCTTTATGTTAGTGCCAGGTTTGATTCCAGTGCCATAGAGAGGGATAAAGGGGGCTGGAGAGAGCATGGAGGTAAGGCGTTTGCCTTGCATGCAGAAGGACGGTGGTTAGAATTCCAGCATACCATATGGTTCCCCGAGCCTGCCAGGAACAATTTCTAGCATAGAACCAGGAGTAACCCCTGAGCACTGCCGGGTGTGACCCAAAAAAAAAGAAAAAAGACAGGGAGAGAAGAAGAGAGGCAGAGAGGAGAGGGAATAGGGTAGCAGGAAGAGATACACCTTTCTCAGGAGACAATAAAATAGTCACACTAGGGGCCAGAGAGTTAGCATGGAGGTAGGGCGTTTGCCTTGCATGCAGAAGGACGGTGGTTCCAACCCCAGCATCCCATATGGTGCTACGAGCCTGCCAGGAGGGATTTCTTTTTTTGTTTTGTTTTGTTTTTTTGGGGCCACACCCATTTGATGCTCAGGGGTTACTCTTGGCTAAGCGCTCAGAAACTGGCTGGGGGGGGGGGGGGGACCATATGGGATGTCAGTGGATGAACCACAGTCCTTCCTTGGCTAGCGCTTGCAAGGCAGACACCTTACTGCTAGCACCACCTCACCGGCCAGGAGCGATTTCTGAGCATAGAGGCAGGAGTGACCTCTGGGCACTGCCGGATGTGACTCAAAAACCAAAAAAAAAAAAAAAAGGCAAACAAGTTGTCAATTACTCCAGACTATGTGCTCAGAAATCACTCCTGACTTGGGGGAACATATGGAATACCGGGGGATCTAGCCCCCAACATATTACTTTTTGCTATCAGTCCTTCCATTGAAATCTTTTGTGCCCCAGGTCATTATTTTAAAATTTTCATTTCTAGGGGCCAGAATGGTGGCGCAAGGGGAAAACAACCTCTATCACACATAAAATGTTAGGTTCTTTTTGGTTTTGGTTTTTGGGTCATACCAAGCAGTACTATGCTCCAAAATCGCTCCTGGAAGGCTCGAGGGAACATATGGGATGCAGAGATTTGAACCACCGTCCTTCTGTATGCAAGGCAAATGCCTTATCTCCATACTAATTCTCCAGCCCCAAAATGGTAGTTTTAAAACCAATAAACTAAGATCAAATAGTAAAACACAGTATTTCTCCACCAGTTTGCCCTGACTTTTCAAGTGAAGGAACCACTGCACTTATATATAAAGTACAAAGGCAAAATTGATCCAGGGTTTAAGATTTCTGCCTTCCTTGCTGGGTCCAAATAGTTTGGTCCTGGACATTACAGTAACATGGACATCACTGAGGGCAGTCCTAAAGGTGTCTCAGCACCTCAAATTCTGACCCTGGAGGCCCCAAAGCACAACAGGGGTCCAGTCAACAGATGCTTTAACCCTTGCTTCCATCACTTGGTTGAGGATCAGTGGGAGGCTTGTCTTGCACTCAGATGACCCAGCTTTGATCCCCAAAAAGATAAATAATCCCAAGTCCCTCTAGAATTAATTCCTGACCACAGAGCCAAGAATTAACCCTGAGCATTGGTAGGTGTGGCCCAAATAAAAACAGAAGGTGGAAGAATTCCAGTGGTCCTCAAACTATGGCCCGCAGGCCATATACTGTATTTGTATCTGTTTTGTTTCTTCATTGCAAAATAAGATATATGCAGTGTGCATAAGAATTCGTTCATAAGTTTTGTTTTTACTATAGTCAGACCCTCCAATGGTCTGAGGGACAGTGAAGTGGCCCCCTGTTTAAAAAGTTTGAGGACCTCTGAATTAGACTATTGAAATGAATAGTCTGGTTTTTTTTGTTTGTTTGTTTGTTTGTTTGGTTTTTGGGCCACACCTGGCTTTGCTCAGGGGTTAGTCCTGGCTGTCTGCTCAGAAATAGCTCCTGGCAGGCACGGGGGACCATATGGGACACCGGGATTCGAACCAACCACCTTTGGTCCTGGATCGGCTGCTTGCAAGGCAAACGCCGCTGTGCTATCTCTCCGGGCCCAATAGTCTGTTTTTTGAGGTCCCCCATCACAGTGATATTCAGGGATGACTCCTTGCTCTGCACTCAGGAATAATTCCTGGGGGTGCTCAGGGGATCAGGGGCCGGAGCAATGGTACAGTGGTAGGGCGTTTGCATTGCATGCAGCTGCCCAATTCGGACCTGGGTTTGATTCACGGCATTCTATCTGGTCTCAAGCCAAGAGCAATTTCAGAGCGCAGAGCCAGAAGTAACCCCTATCCATCAACGGGTGTGGCCCAAAAAAAAAAAAATAATAAGGAATGCTGAGGCTCAAGCCTGGATTGGCTGTGTGTACGACAAACGTTCTACCCACTATACTATTATTATGGCCCCCAAGTTTTATTCTTTTTTTTTTTTTTTTTTGGATTTTGGGCCACACCCGGTGACGCTCAGGGGTTACTCCTGGCTATGCGCTCAGAAGTCACTCCTGGCTTGGGGGACCATATGGGACGCCGGGGGATCGAACTGCGGTCCGTCCTTGCGCAGGCAAGGCAGGCACCTTACCTCTAGCGCCACCGCCCGGCCCCACAAGTTTTATTCTTAACCCCAAGGACTTTTCTAATCCTTATTCTAGATGACAGACAGGTTTTATCTAATATGTTAATATTGATTGGAAAGTTCTAAACAAAGGACTAGAGAGACATTCCCACATTAAATATGTGACAGCACAATACAGAAAATAGCACCTTTGATAATGGAAAACTTAGAAAAGGTCTCTTTCTGGCCAGGTTAACCTTTTCTTAGATTACTAAATAAAAATTACATTTTAAAAACAGGGGCATGGAGAGATAGCACAGCGGCGTCCCATATGGTCCCCCGTGCCTGCCAGGAGCAATTTCTGAGCAGACAGTCAGGAGTAACCCCTGACCATCGCCAGGTGTGGCCCAAAAACCAAAAAAAATAAAATAAAATAATAATAATAATAAAATAAAAACAGGTCTCTATAAACATGCTATATTACACATATGGTCCAGCAGTGTCAGGAGTGATCCCTGAGTCCAGAGCCAGGATTAAGCTGTCAGTATTGCTGGGTGTGGCAAAAAAAAAAGTTCTATTAGAAAGGAGAAAAGATTACAATGCCAGATATGGGTACGTAGTCAGAGACAGGAGAATACTAGTAAATAACCAACGCAGTATTAGGTTCCTGCACGTAACAAAAATGAAAACTAAAACCAAGTGCCACTCCCAACTCCAAATGTGCATGATTCTACAATAGTGAGTGTTTTAATATGTGCCAAGAATAGAATGCTGGGGCCGGAAAGGTGGCACTAGAGGTAAGGTGTCTGCCTTGCAAGCGCTAGCCAAGGAAGGACTTCGGTTCAATCCCCCGGCGTCCCATATGGTCCCCCCCCAAGCCAGGGAAAATTTCTGAACGCTTAGCCAGGAGTAACCCTTGAGCATCAAACGGGTGTGGCCCAAAAAAAAAAATAGAATGCAGTGAAAATTTGGTATCTTACTTTTTAAGGATAATATTCTATGCCCCTTTAATAGACTTCATTCAAACATCTGCTCAATATTAAATAAATGCCAAGCATAGTTCTCAAAGACTGAGATACAATACTGAACAAAAATAAAGTTCCTGCCCTCATGGGGCTTCTTAGTTACCAAGGGATAATACTAATTCTGACCCCAGACATAGTAACAGATAACAAATTAAATTTTCATACAAATGAAAGTATATTTGATGGGGCCAGAGCAGTGTTGTGTTTGCCTTCCACGTGCTGACCTAGGACGGACCGTGGTTCGATCCCCCGGCATCCCATATGGTCCCCCAGAACAGGAGCGATTTCTGAGCACACAGTCAGGAGTAACCCCTGAACGTCACCAGGTGTGGCCCAAAAACAAAAAGGTATGTATCAGGGCGGGGCAGGGCAGAGGTCTCACACCCAGTGATGCTCATGGGTTACTCCTGACACTGCACTCATAAATTACTCTTGGTGGTACTCAGGAAACCGTAAAGGATGCTAGAGAGCGAACCTGGATTGGCTGCATGCAAGGTAAGAACCCTACTATCGGGCCCGGAGAGATAGCACAGCAGCGTTTGCCTTGCAAGCAGCCAATCCAGGACCAAAGGTGGTTGGTTCGAATCCCGGTGTCCCATATGGTCCCCCATGCCTGCCAGGAGCTATTTCTGAGCAGACAGCCAGGAGTAACCCCTGAGCACCACCGGGTGTGGCCCCCCCCCAAAAAAAAAAAAAACCCCTACTATCTTCCTAGTCCCATTTATTTATGTGGGATGGTGGTTGTGGAGGCCACATCTATGGTGCTGCGGTCCAGGGTCATTCCAGGCTTTGGGAGTCACCAGGGCTACTCCCAACAACAGTGCTGGGATGAGGAATATGGGACACCAGAAATTGAGCCCAGTATCTCATATAGGCAAAGAATTTATTCCATCACTGAACCACATTTGTAGTCCTTCTTTTCATTTTTCTAATACATGACACACTAAGTGATGTTACAATCTTAAGCAGTTTGAAAAATATTTTTTCAAAGATATGAAAAGATGATTTCACCTTGTCTTCTGAATCACCATCAATTAACTGTGCTGTGCTATTACAAGTACTGCCTCAGAGTCTAGACAGGGGTCTCAAACTCAATTTACCTGGGGGACGCAGGAGGCAAAGTCGGGGTGATCCTTGAGTGCAAAGTCAGTAGTAAGCCTTGAACATTGGGGGGTGTGACTCAAACAACTAAAACAAAACAAAACAAAAAAACATTCCTCTAAGGCAAGGCCACAAAATGTTGAACGGAGGGCCGCAGGGCATTTGCCTTGCTTGCAGAAGGATGGTGGTTCGAATCCCAGCATCCCATATGGTCCTCCGAGCCTGCCAGGAGCAATTTCTGAGCATAGAGCCAGGATAACCCGAGTACTGCTGGGTGTGACACAAAAACCAAATTAAAAAAAAAGAAAACCTTCCAAGATGAGTGGGCCAGAGATATAAGCACAGAGAAGGAGATTGCCTTACATATGGTCAGGATGGGTTTGATCCCTGGAATGGCATTTGGTCTCCCAAGCATTGCCAGGAGTAATTTCAGTGTTCAGAACTAGGAGTAACTACACCTGAGCATCACCAGACATGGCCAAAATAACAACAAATAAGTTCCAGGGGCTGCAGAGATAGCATGGAGGTAGGATATTTGCCTTACATAAGTGGTTCTAATCCCAGCATCCCATATGGTCCCCCAAGCCTACCAGGAGCGATTTCCTTGCACACTGCTGACCTAGGACAGACCACAGTTCAATTCCCTGGTGTCCCATATGGTTCCCCAAGCCAGGAGCAACTTCTGAGCTAAGACCCAGGAGTAACCCCAGAGTGTCACAGGTGTGGCCAAAAAAAAAAAGGGGGGGGGGGCGGAGAGATAGCACAGCGGCGTTTGCCTTGCAAGCAGGCAATCCAGGACCAAAGGTGGTTGGTTCGAATCCTGGTGTCCCATATGGTCACCCGAGCCTGCCAGGAGCTATTTCTGAGCAGACAGCCAGGAGTAACCCCTGAATACCGCAGGGTGTGGCCCAAAAACCAAAAACCAAAAAAAAAAAAAAAAAAAAAAAAAAGAAGGGGGGAATAAAAATGTAAAAAGCTAAAAAAAAATTTTTTAAGCTATGACCAAAAGGTAAGAGCAGGGGACAAAGGATAGGAGAAAAGCATACTAATTTGGATGCAAGTGACCCAAGTTTGGTCCTACCACTGACAGCATCTGGTTCTGGGAACAGACCCTAAACATTGTCAGGTGTGGTTCCAAAAAGTTTAACAATGATGATAATAAAGTAGATGCTGGGGAAAAATACAAGACACGTACCTGAAAATGCACCCCATCCTAAGGTTCAATTTCAGGCACCACATGGTCCCTGAGAAATACTGGGAACTGGGATCAGCACTGGAGGTCCTGGCACCAGATGAGTGGTCATGGAGGTCCTCAGGATCTAGTATCTCTGGCACCACAGGGCCAGAGCAGCATCACATCTGCAGGGCCTAGTGTTAAACCACTGGCCCATTAGCTGAGAATCATAGATGGGGGCCCCAAAACATAACTTAGAAGGTCCAAAATAATAAAAAATAAGAATAATGTATTAAAGTAAATTCACTCTAAAAAGGCCCTTATGAGACAAATCTGTCTTGTTTTTGGATCACACTCAGTGGTGCTCAAGGCTTACCCCTGGCTCTACACTCAGGAATCACTTCTGGCAGTGGGATGCTAAAGGTCAGCCATGGGTTAGCTGCCATGTGCAAGGCTACCTGCTGAACTTGCACTGGCCCCTCCCTTAAACACACACACAAACTTATACTTACTCTTTTATAAATTTTACAAAGATTTTACAAAAAAATTAGTAAATCTTGTGCTATTTATAATTTACCAAGATTGTTTTTATTTGTTTTGGCCCACACCCAGTGGTGCTCAGGGGTTAATCCTGGCAGGCTCAGAGGGACATATGGAGTGCTGGGGATGGAACCCAGGTCAGCTACATGCAAGACAAACATCCTACCCTCTGTTCTCTCTGGCCCCACAAAATTCTTTTTAATTATTTATTAAAAACAGTATGAATATAAAGTACCAATCAAAAATATTCATCCTTGGGATGCACAGTGGATAGGGGCGTTTGCCTTCCACACAACCAACCTAAGTTCAATCCCTGCCATCCCATATGGTCCCCCAAGCCTGCCAGGAACAATTTTTTTTTGGTTTGGTTTGGTTTTTGGGTCACACCCAGTAACACTCAGGGTTTACTCCTGACTTTCACTCAGAAATCGCTCCTGGCAGGCTCGGGGGACCATATGGGATGCCGGGATTTGAACCAACCTTTTGCATACAAGGCTAATGCCTTACCTCCATGCTATCTCTCCGGCCCCCCAGGAGCAATTCTGAGCACAGAGCCAGGAGTACAAACTCCCTGAGCGCAGCCAGGTATGGTCCAAAAAAAAAAAATTAAAAAATATATTCATCCTGGAGGTGGAGAGATAGCATGGAGGTAAGGTGCTTGAACTATGGTGGTTCGAATCCCGGGCATCCCATATGGTCCCCTGAGCCTGCCAGGAGCGATTTCTGAGCATAAAGCCAGGAGTAACCCCTGAGAGCTGCCGGGTGTGACCCAAAAAAAAAAAAAAAAAAAAAAGGGGGGCCCGGGCGGTGGCGCTGGAGGTAAGGTGCCTGCCTTGCCTGCGCTAGCCTAGGACGGACCGCGGTTCGATCCCCCAGCGTCCCATATGGTCCCCCAAGAAGCCAGGAGCAACTTCTGAGCGCATAGACAGGAGTAACCCCTGAGCGTCACAGGGTGTGGCCCAAAAACCAAAAAAAAAAAAAAAAAAAAAATTCATCCAGTGACAAGTTACGTAAGACTTCTCTCTAAGTAGGACCAGAGAGAGCACAGTGGTAGGGAGTTTCCCTTGCACACAGCCAACACAGGATAAACCCTGGTTCGATTCCTGGTATCTCAAATAGTCCCCGGGGCCTGCCAAGGGAGACTTCTGAGTGCAGAGCTAGAAGTAACCGCTAAGCGCTGCCAGGTGTGACCCCAAAACCAAAACCAAAAAAAAAAAAAAACCTCTAAGTAAAATATATACGTATTTTAGTTTTGGGGTCACAACCAGCAGTACTCAGGGATTATTCCTGCAAGCTTGGGGGACCATGTGGGATGCCAAGGATAGAAATGGGTCAACCGTATTCAAGACAAATATTCAAGACAAAGTGCCCTACTTGCTACACTAAGCTGTGGCCCCCTCAAGGCAATACTTCTACGAGAACAACATTCTAAAGTTCTGATTTACACAATAAAAGTCACACTCATTTGTAATTACACTAGAGACTGCCTTATGCCTTATACCACTGATGGGACTTACAGACAACATTACAGAGCATTCTTCTATATAATGTTCAGCTATCAAATAAAATTTGCAATTTATCATGTTATATAAAACTAATGTTTTAGGGGCCCGGAGAGATAGCACAGCTGTGTTTGCCTTGCAAGCAGCCGATCCAGGACCAAAAGGTGATTGGTTTGAATCCTGGTGTCCCATATGGTCCCCCGTGCCTGCCAGGAGCTATTTCTGAGCAGACAGCCAGGAGTAACCCCTGAGCACCGCCGGGTGTGGCCCAAAAACCAAAAAAAAAAAAACACAAAAAAACAAAAACTAATGTTTTATAGACACATGACTCAAACTCAACACTTAAATCCTAAATTAAAACATTGTTTTGGGGGGCTGGAGAAATAGCACAGTGGTAGTGCATTTGCGTTGCATGCGGCCAACCCAGGATAGACCCGGGTTCAATCCCCGGCATCCAATATGATCTCCTGAGCCTTCCAGGAGCAATTCCTGAGCACCAAGCCAGGAGTAACCCCTGAGCACCGCTGGGTATGGCCCAAAAACAAAAAAAACAAAACAAACAAAAAAAAACATCAGGGCCTGCGAGGTGTCGCCAGAGGTAAGGTGTCTGCCTTGCAAGCCCCAAAACAAACAAAAAAAAAAAGCCAGGGGGCCCAGAGAGATAGCACAGCGGTGTTTGCCTTGCAAGCAGCCGATCCAGGACCAAAGGTGGTTGGTTCGAATCCTGGTGTCCCATATGGTCCCCCGTGCCTGCCAGGAGCTATTTCTGAGCAGACAGCCAGGAGTAACCCCTGAGCACCGCCAGGTGTAGCCCAAAAACAAAACAAAACAAAACAAAACAAACAAACAAAAAAAAAAAACGCCAGGGCGGAGAGATAGCACAGCGGTGTTTGCCTTGCAAGCAGCTGATCCAGGACCTAAGGTGGTTGGTTCAAATCCCGACATCTCATATGGTCCCCCGTGCCTGCCTGCCTGCCTGCCTGCCTGCCTGCCTGCCTGCCTGCCTGCCTGCCAGGAGCTATTTCTGAGCAGATAGCCAGGAGTAACCACTGAGCGACACCAGGTGTGCCCCCCCCCCAAAAAAATTTTTTGTTTTGAATATCGAACCTGGCCCTGGCTGTGCTCAGAGCTTCCTCCCCAAGAGTGCATCTGAAGTCCCAAGGATCGCACCCAGAATCAGCCATATGAAAGTGGCAAGCACCTTACCTGATGTATTACCTCTCTAGCTCCTAAACAAAATTAAGGGAATTTCAAGTATCACAACCCCAGCTACAAATAATTTTCAGCAAATAAACCTAAGGTTAATAGTTGTGGCAATTTTCACTAACAAGACAGATCTCTAACTACACTAAACCCTAATAACAACACTAAACTGCAAGCACTTGCCTTAAATGAAGTGTGAGGTCATGAACTCAATTCAATCCCCAGTGCCACTGTATATGCTGATCTCAATCCTGAATCTGGGGGCTCCAGTATTTGGAAATTCTGCTGTCTGTGACTGCACAAGAAATTGTGTGCACAATTAAAGGGTGTAAACCTGGCGAGCACCTCAAGAAAGATGATGAATTGGGCACTGTGGCTAGAAGTACAAATTCCACAACCTAATGTGTGACCCACAGCCAACACCACAACTAATCGTGCAAGCATCAATACCCAGTATGTGTTTGACCCACTAGTAATATAACACTAGAGGGAAGCCAGGCCAGGACACTGAAGACCAATACTAAACCACTGAATGCAACAACTTCATGGAGAGAGTCAGTACATGACTGGGGCTCAGTGGCACTGTACCTATCTTGTCCATGTGAAGTCTTGGCTTCTATCTTTAGCACTATCCAGAAAAAATACAAGGAAAGAAAATCTAGTACTTAATGGATAATATTCATCTCTAAAAGCAGAAGAGATTCTTTTTGAATGGAAAGCTACAAAGGACAACAACAATCAAATAAACTAACCACATGAAGATATCTAGCTTGGGGCAGACATGCAAGCAGGAGACCCATGTTCCATCCCTGGCACTGCATGGTCTCAAGAGAGAAAGCATGGAGGTAAGGCATTAGACTTGCATCCAGAAGGATGGTGGTTCGAATCCCGGCATTCCATATGGTCCCCCGTGCCTGCCAGGGGTGAATTCTGAGTGTAGAGCCAGGAGTAACCCCTGAGCGCTGTCGGGTGTGACTCAAAAACCAAAAAAGAAAGAAAAAAAGAAAAGAAGAGAAAAGAACTGACAGAAACAAAATATACACACCAAGCCAGAGCAAACTCCCCCACTCTCCAGCAGCAAGTGTGGCCCAACAACAAAAAATCTAAGTGCAACCTATTCCTAATTGTAGGCAATGCTAATAAAAGACACAGGGGCCGGGCGGTGGCGCTAAAGGTAAGCTGCCTGCCTTGCCTGCGCTAGCCTTGGACGGACCGCGGTTCGATCCCCCGGTGTCCCATATGGTCCCCCAAGCCAGGAGCAACGTCTGAGCACATAGCCAGGAGTAACCCCTGAGCGTTACCGGGCGTGGCCCAAAAACCAAAAAAAAAAAAAAAAAGACACAAGTTCCAAACTATCCACATTACATGGGGCTGGAGATAGCCCAGTGAGTAGTCATTTGCCTTCCATGTGGCTGACCCAGGTTCAATCCCTGTCCCATACGGTCCTGAGCACTACTGATTATGCACCCCCCAAAAAAAGTAGCCTATTATAATATATTCATGTATAGATACATTAAAATTAAATTTTAGGAAGTCAGCAATGTAGCTTAGAGAACATGCATTGCATGTATGAGGTCCAGAGTTAAATTCCCAGCATGATATACAATCAAAATATAATATAAGGGGGCCGGAGAGATAGCACAGAGGTAAGACGTTTGCCTTGCATGCAGAAGGATGTTGGTTTGAATTCCAGCATTCCATAGGGTCCCCTGAGCCTGCCAGGAGCGATTCCTGAGGGTAAAGCCAGGAGGAACCCCTGATAGCTGCCAGGTGTGACTCAAAACAAACAAACAAACAAAACCAAAATAATATAAATGTGGCAACCTTTCAAAGGCCTAATACCAAATTCACATCTACTAATGATAAAATTCTTTTTTTTGTTTTGTTTTTGTTTTTGGGCCACACCCGGCGGTGCTCAGGGGTTACTCCTGGCTGTCTGCTCAGAAATAGCTCCTGGCTGGGGCCGGGCGGTGGCGCTAAAGGTAAGGTGCCTGCCTTGCCTGCGCTAGCCTTGGACGGACCGCGGTTCGATCCCCCGGTGTCCCATATGGTCCCCCAAACCAGGGGCAACTTCTGAGCGCATAGCCAGGAGTAACCCCTGAGCGTTACCGGGTGTGGCCCAAAAACCAAAAAAAAAATAAAATAAAATAATAATAATAATAATAGGTAAAATGGTTAATTCAAACACTCATGATATCAATTCCAGTTTTTCATTTCAGTTAAATATAAAGGTTTTTTTGTTTCTCGAGTTTTAATTTTACACAGGGATGTTAACTGATATCATTTCCCCAACATCACCCGGCCCCACACACACACAGGGGGCCCAGAGGCCACTCCTGGCCATTTGTAATCAACCAAACAGGAAGGCTCAAAGCGCTGCTCCATGTCCCTCTGGTACCAGAGGCCACCAGGCACAATCTAAGATGCTGAGAAAGACACATGTGGTACCTAGGATAGAACAGTTTCTCAAATGCAAGACCTGCATCTTAAATCCGATACCATCTCGCTGGCCCCACAAACTGTGTTTATGTATGTAAGTCTTCGGGGAGGGTTTGGAGCATACCTGACTGTGCTGAGCGACCATACGTAGTTCTAGCAGGGGTCCTCAAACTACCACCCACAGGCCACATACAACCCCACTGAGGACATTCAGTCAGCCGGTTGGGTGTTTTGCCATGGCTGCCTGTCCTGCTCTGCAGCCAACATGTCCGAGGCCTGCAGTGCACATGTGTGGAATGTGCACCACTCTCCAACTCCCCTCCTTCTCCCTGTCTCTGGACTCCTCCTCTCAGTCTTGGGCAGGGGTCCTCTAACTATAGCCTGCAGGCCACTATTCATAGTTTTTATTATACTATAGTCCTGTTCCCCAACTGTCTGAGGGACAGTGAACTGGCCCCACTTAAAGTTTGTGAACCCCTGTACTGGGAAACACACCTGGTTTGGCTGTGTGCAAGGCTGAGTCCTGCTAGGAATGATGCCTGAGAACAAAGCTAATAGGAAGCCCTGAGCACAGCTGGGAAATGACCAAAAAACAAAAATAAAAAGTAAACTTTCTTTGTCCTTAGTTCACATTCCCAATTTCACATTGGTTGTTATTAATACCCACATAAAAATTAGCAAAAGAAGGGCCCGGAGAGATAGCACAGTGGCGTTTGCCTTGCAAGCAGCCGATCCAGGACCAAAGGTGGTTTGTTCAAATCCCGGTGTCCCATATGGTCCCCCGTGCCTGCCAGAAGCTATTTCTGAGCAGACAGCCAGAAGTAACCCCTGAGCACTGCCGGGTGTGACCCAAAAAAAAAAAAAATTAGCAAAAGATGAGGCCAGAGATTGCATAGAGGCAGGGCATTTGCCTTGCATGCAGGACGGTGGTTCGAATCCCGGCAACCCATATGGGCCCCGTGCCTGCCAGGAGGAGTAACCCTTGAACGCTGCCAGGTGTGACCCAAAAACAAAACAAATTAGCAAAAGACGGGACCAAAGGGATAGCACAGCAGTAAGGTAGCCCTTGCATGTGGCCAACACAAGAAAGACCCCAGTTCAAATCCCGGCATCCCATATGGTCCCCCGAGCCTGCTGGGACGTAGAGCCAGGAGGAACCCCTGAGAGCTGTCGAGTGTGACTCCCCCCCCCAAAAAAAAGTAATCAAACTAAGTACAATCATGGGGGGGACTTCAGGGTCTCCTCAGCACTGCTAGGGAGAATACTCCCAAACTCAAAAAATATCAAAAATGAAACTGAGATACAGAAAACCACATGCCAACAAATTATGTGGCAACTGAATCAGCTTTTCTTTTCTTTTTTTTTTCTTTTTTTTTTTTTTTTTTGGTTTTTGGGCCACACCTGGCAGTGCTCAGGGGTCACTCCTGGCTGTCTGCTCAGAAATAGCTCCTGGCAGGCACGGGGGACCACACGGGACACCAGGATTCGAACCAACCACCTTTGGTCCTGGATCGGCTGCTTGCAAGGCAAACGCCGCTATGCTATCTCTCCGGGCCCTGTTTTTCTTTTACGTTCGAGCAAATGGCATTTGAATCCAGGGGGTTAGTCAAATTAATCAGGTTCAACTCTGGAGGATAAAAATCTTTTTGGATTAAGTTCCCCCACACACACTGGTAAAGAGTGTGAAAGGAAAAATCAGGGGTTAGCCAGTGATAATTCCCAGTAGTACCAGAAACAATACAAAAGACACCAATAATTTGGTTATAGGCTAATATGAATAAAAAAAAAAAAAGGAAAAGAGGGGCCAGAGCGATACCACAGTGGACAGTGTGCTCCTAACACAGGACGGACAGTGTGGTTCAAATCCCAGCATCCCATATGGTCCCCCTAGCCTGCCAGAAGCGACTTCTGAGTGCAGAGGCAGGAGTCCCCGTGTCTGACCCAAAAACCAAGAGAAAAAGAAAGAATTCAACAATGAAAAAAAGGGAGCCTAAGCAAAAGCACAGCAGGGAGGGCATTTGCCTTGCATGTGGCTGACACAGGTTTGATCCCCTGCATCTCATATGGGGTCCCAGCCTGGCAGGAGAAACCAGAGCACAGCCAGGTGTGGCCCAAAAAAAAGGGGGGGTGGGTGGCGGCCAGAGAGATAGCATGGAGGTAGGGCATCTGCCTTGCATGCAGAAAGACGGTGGTTCGAATCCCGGCATCCCATATGGTCCCCCGAGCCTGCCAGGAGTGATAGAACCAGGAGGAACCCCTGAGCACTGCCAGATGTGACCCAAAAAAAAAAAAAGAACAAGCTCTTCAGGACCTTTCATTGCTCTACTTGTTCTGTGTAAGTATCAGCACTATGCGTGATAGGCACTCATTAGTAACAACTTTCCACAGCACTTTTTGTAATATTTCATTGAACCATCGGGTAAACTAAACTCAAATATAAGCAATCAATTAATAAAAAGCCTTTCATAATGAATGCACTTTAACAGTAAATGTAGTTTTCTCTTGAAAATCCCCGTGTTTAACAAACTACAAAGAAACCATTCTATAGAAAAATCCCACCTTGTTGGCACTAAAAACTAACAGGAGATTTCTGAAGGGCAACAAGGCTAGCCAGAGCATGAAAATCACGAAGCCCTTTGACCCAGTAAAACCTCTCGGGAACTTTCTCTGAGGAAATAATTACACAGAGGCAAACAACTATTAGTAGAAAGAAGTTCACTGCACCATGAGTTACAATAGCAAAACTGGGGAAACCCCAATCACAGCAACAGACTAGTTAAGAAAAAATGTGAAATAACAAAATTATACTCTAGTGCTAAAAGAAAAAAAAGTTGGCAGAAACCATACCCAGTGCAACAACCTCAAAGATAGAGCAGGTACACAGGAACACACACACAGGAAATACTCCAGCATGCTGGGGGAGAGGCGCATGGAATGCGGTGACAGAACCCAGGTTGAACTAACCAAGGCAAGCTCCCTACCCCAACCCCTGGAGCAGGTATATTAAGAACTGATAGAAGGAAAAGTTCTGGGGCCGGAGAGATAGCATGGAGGTAAGGCGTTTGCCTTTCATGCAGGAGGTCATCAGTTCGAATCCCGGTGTCCCATATGGTCCCCCGTGCCTGCCAGGAGCAATTTCTGAGCCTGGAACCAGGAATAACCTCTGAGCACTGCCGGGTGGGACCCAAAAACCACAAAAAAAAAAAAAAAAAAAAAAAAAGAAGGAAAAGTTCTTTTCTTTTTTGGTTTTTTGGTTTTTGGGCCACACCCGTTTGACGCTCAGGGGTTACTCCTGACTATGCGCTCAGAAATCGCCCCTGGCTTGGGGGGACCATATGGGAAGCCGGGGGTCCGTCCTACCCTAGCACTTGCAAGGCAGACACCCTACCTCTAGCGCCACCTTCCCGGCCCCAGTTCTTTTCAATATTGTTATGTCGTTCTATAAGAAAAAAGTCACTTTGTAAAACAGTTATGAAGAGAACATTATTGAAAGCCTACCCAGGTTTTCAGGAGTGATCTCGAGCGAAGCCAAAAGAAAGGCCCTGAACACAGTTGAGTATGAGCCCTCCCCCCACAAGTAGACTCAGAAATTTTCACATGGAAGCCCTATACAAAAACCTCATAATTATCACAAAGAGGGGCCCGGAGAGATAGCATGGAGGCAGAGCATTTGCCTTGCATGCAGGAGAACGGTGCTTCAAAACCCGGCATCCCACATGATCCCCTGAACCTGCCGGGGGTGATTTCTGAGCGTAGAGCCAGGAGAAACCCCTGAGCACTGCTGGGTGTGACCCAAAAACCAAAAATAATAATAATTATCATAAAGAATTAGGGCTACTATTTATGCCTCTAAAACCTAAAGGCGCATTTAGGGACCAGAGCAATAACGCGGGATAGGGTATTTGACTTGCACGCGGCTGACTAAGGACAGACCTGAGTTTGATCCCTGTTTTCCCATATGGTCCCGCAAGCCAGGAGCGATTTCTGAGCACATAGCCAGGAGAAACCCCTGAGCGTCCCCGGTCGTGGCCCCAAAACCAAAAAAGAAAAAAAATAAAAAAGACACATTTAATCCAACTTTCCATGTTTATAAAACTTTGAGAATATTAAGACGGGATACTATTGAAAGATTCCAAATATTTCCTATCACTCAACCCTGAGAGCTGATGCAACTTTCAAAAACTTCCCGTTAGTTGTTAATTACTTGAGCACCGTAGTTGACCTTATCTGCCCGATTCCTATATGCCTAAAAGGGGGGGAAGACATGCGTTCTTGCCTAAAATATGGATCTATGTAGATATATACTTCCCAAATCTTCCACTTTTATGATGGATGGCAACAAAAAGGGAAAAAACAAAAAGGAAAAGGTCAAGAAAAACTGAAGTTGTAGAATCCTCGGCAGGCAGGAGGACAAGGAAATGAGCCCTTGGTTCCAACTGCTTTGGCTCAATAGCTTTTGACAGCGCTTCAGAGGAAACCCAGAGGGGGCAGGGGACCGCCTTCTCCCTAGAGAGTCCCCAAACTAACGTGCCCACCCCCGGCTGCGGAGTTCCTAAAAAAAATAAAAATAAAAAATCCGCTCGGATTCCTATTGATGCCATCAAACAAACCTTTGCAAAAGAAAAGACCTGCCGAAAACATGTCTTTAGAAAAAATTTTAATGCAATTTAAAAAATAACCAAGCCAAAACAAACAGGTCAATAAAGCCAAAGCAACTCGGGGCGTTTTCCTAAGCCACCCTCTAAACTTCTAAATGCTCAGGCCCGGAGGAAAGGGCCCGGCGTGCCCTTGATGAGCGCTGGCGGCTCTCCCCAAGTTAAGGACACTGGCCACGTCGGAACGGAGTCGGAGTCGACTGACATTTGCAGCAGGTCGCCAAAAGCGAGCCAACACCCGCTAGCGCACCCCACTCCACTCCCACCGGGGCCGTGCCCGTGCCCCCACCCCCGTCAGTATCCGGCCTCTCTCTCACGGCCTGGGCCTGGACCCTCGGCTTGGGAGGGGGAGGCGAGCAGGAGAGGAGGCGCAAGGCAGTGAGCGCCCGCATTGCATTTCGCCTTCGGGCACCCCCTCGAGCCCCTGCGGCGATTGCGGCGATCAGAGGTGGGGAGGGTGGGTGTTGGGGAAATAAAACGGAGGGCAGCACAGCGGGCACCCACGGGGACCCCCTAAACCCGTGCCTGGCCCTTGCCCACCCACCGAGGCCCGGGCACAGCAAGGCACAGCATGGCACGGCATGGCACAGCATAGCGTGGCATAGCATGGCATAGTATGGCATGCATGGCATGACACTGCGGCGCGGGAGAGGCCGGCGGCAAATCGGGAAAAGGGTGCGGGGGTGCGGCCAAAGGTGGTGGTCGTAGCCAGACAGACACCCCAACATCCCGACACTTGGAGTCCATGCCCATGCCCATGCCCATGCCAATCCCAATCCCAATCCCTCCCAGTGTCGCCACCTCCACGCGGTTGCTCCCGACACCCCCACGGCGGGCACCGAGCCAGCGGAGCTAGCTGCCCCTTGGCCGGGGCGGGGGTTGGGGGCGAACTTTCCCCCCCTGCCCGGGACACTTGGCCTGGCAAGCGGCGGGCCTGAGGCCTTGGAGCCCTTTGGGGGTTGGGGGGGAAGTCTGATTAGAGTCGGGGCCTGGCGTGGATTTTGCAACGGGGGTAGGAGGAATGGCTGGGGGGCTGCACCCCGACACGGGGGGGGGTGGAGTGGGCGCTTCCATCTTGACCGTTGGGGGAGAGAGACAGAGACAGGCAGAGAGGAGAGAGGAAGAGGGGGAGGGAGAGGAAGAGAAGAGAGGAGAGGGAGAGAGAGGAGAGAGAGAGAGACACAGAGAAGAGAGAGGGTAACGGAGGGAGACAGACACAGACCGAGAAAGAGAGATAGAGACAGGCAGAGAGAGAGAGGAGAGGAAGATCGGAGAGAGAGAGATCGGAGAGGAGAGAGAGACAGAGACAGAGACAGAGAGAAGAGAGAGGAAAGGGAGAAAGGAGAGCTTGAGACAGTGACAGAGACAGGCAGAGATGAGAGAGGGAAAGAGAGATCGAAGACAGAGATAAGAGGAGAGAGGAGAGACAGAGAGAGTGGGGAGAGATCGGAGAGACAGAGAGACAGAGACAGGGGAGGACGGGGCCGACCCGGCCTGACAGTCAGTCCCTGGGGGACCCCGCAGCGCCCCCCGCCTGGCCTCCGGGCCCCGCAGCCAGCCCAGGCGCAGGCGAGGCCGAGGCCGAGGCCCAGGCCCAAGCGCAGGATGGCCGCTGCCGGGGCGGGCCGGGCCGGCGGACGGGGGAGGGCAGGCAGGGGAGGGGAGGGACGGCCGGGCCGGGCCGGGCCGGGCCGGGCCAGGCGCGGGGCGCGGGGTGCGGGGTGCGGGGTGGCGGCCGCGGGAGGGACGGAGGGCGGGAGGGGAGGCCCGGGCCGGCCCGACACCCACCTGCCCAGGCCGGGCCGCCCGGCGCCGCCCGCGGCGGAGACGACGACGGCGTTGGGCGCAGACGAGGCCGGGATCGGGGCCGGGGCCGGGGCCGGGCCGGCCGGGGCGGGCGTCGCCGGGGCGGCGGGCGCGGGCGGCGGCGCCGGGGCGGGCGTCTGCGGCGCGAGGAGGCCCCCGGGGGCGCCGGGCTTGCGGGCGGCGGCGGCCGCGGGCGTCGGCGGCGTCGGCGGCGACTGAGGCGGCGGCTGCGGCTTCAGCGACATGGCGAGCGGCGGGCGGGGACGGGGCCGGGGCCGGCAGCGGGAGCCCGACGCTGGGGCGCGTGGAAGTGGGGGGAGACAGGGCGCGAGGCCGAGGAGGAGGAGGAGGAGGAGGAGGAGGACGCGCCGTCGCCGGGAGCGGGAGCGGGAGCCGGGCCGGGCCTCGCCTCCTCCGCCGCCGCCGTGGCCGTTGCCACCAAAACAGTCCGAGGCGGGCGGGCGGGCGGGCGGCGGGCGGGCGGCGAGCAAGGCCGGCGGGGGAGGGGCGGGGCGGAGGGAGGGGCGGGGCGGGGGACGGAGCCGGAGCGCGGAGGGAGACGGAATAAAGAGTCCCTCCCCGCCCCCCCGGAAGTGAGCGCCGCCCGGCCCCGTCGGCGACGGTGGCGCTGTTGCTGAAGCCGAGAAAGCGGGCGGCTCGAGGCGGGGCGGAGGGACTCTTTACCGGAAGTCGGAAGGGACCTCCGTCCGGAAGTAGGGTGTGAAGCGGTTCCCAGTGCCGGAAGGGACACGTGAGGAGTGCAGAGGAGAGGCTGCGCTGCACTGCTCTGCCCTGCACTGCACTGGCGCGCTAGGCCGCCTTCGCGGGATCGGCCGAGTGTTCTCTGCCTTCCCTGCTCGGCCCTGCCGGGTCCTCCCTCTCAGTGACCTCGAGGCGGGGCTGTCTCTCCCCGTCTCCGCCCCAACCCCATGGCGAGCGGGAGAGAGAGAGAGAGAGAGAACCCGCGTGGTTCGGCCTCTCCTGACGCAACCTGGGAAAGGAAATGCAACATGAGGGAGCGGACTCCCGTCTCTCGTGTTGTTGTATTTTTGGTTTTGGGGTCCCTCCTGGCTCTATGCTCAGAAATTGCTCCTGGCAAGCTCGAGGGGGGAACCCTATGGGATGCCGGGATTCGAACCACCGTCCTTCTGCATACAAGGCAAACGCCTTACCTCCGTGCTATCTCTCTGGCCCTTTTTTTTGAATGTAGGGGTCCCCTTAGTCTCAAAGTCGGGTCGACCTTTCCTTCTCCCCCACCCGGCCACCAGAAGCAAACCTTCAGGGCCTGGCACGGAGCCACTGCCGCCAAGGGGCAGAGCACCTCTGGTTACCTTTCCCCTCCTTTTTCTTTTTCTTTTTCTTCCACCTCAGCCCAGGGTGGAAAAAGTCACTTTGGGGACCCGTGACCTTCACGTGAACCCGCCTGGCCTCACTTGAACTGCCACCGGAAATGGCCCTCAGTTCGACGGGGCGGTGCTCTTGGGGACCCTCTCAGCACTCCCCCCCTCAAAAGGGGTGAACTTTAGACCTTCGCCCTGCAAGTTGGACTTTAACTTGAGGCCTGCACAGGAGGAGATTGCTGGTGTGCTTTTCATTTTATTTTTTGGTGTGTTGCGTTCAGTTTTTTTGATCAAGTAGACTTTTTTTTTTTTAACAATCTAGATTTGTTTGTTTGCTTTTTTATGTGAAATTACTTTAGGAAATGAAAGAAGTGGGGAACACCCAAGTTGCCCTTGAGCTCCTGAGATTGTCAGATGAAAGTTAACCATATTTCGGAAACCCCAGAGAATGATTAAGCCAAGAGTTACCAAGAATCAAACGAAGTTCGGTTAATCTAGATCAGGCAGCTATGACCATTAAAGAGAGCCACCTGAAAAGTGGAAATGAGATTTATCCCCCCATCTGCAGGGGTTCGGGGTCGGAAATAAACTTATGGTTGTGAAATTCTTTAAATATTAACCCAAGAGAAATTGATACCAAAAGAAACTTAAAAAATAGAAGGATCATAATAAGAA
Source organism: Suncus etruscus (assembly GCF_024139225.1). NCBI lineage: Eukaryota > Metazoa > Chordata > Mammalia > Eulipotyphla > Soricidae > Suncus > Suncus etruscus. Next base: position 20,479,772 of record NC_064862.1, read on the forward strand.
TACAATCAGCTTTCTCTGGTTTAATGATTTGACAGTTGGCCATATCTGGAACCTTGCTCCCAGTCAAATTCCAGGCAAATGGGAGGGAAAGGGGAAGTAGAGTTAGAAGGCCTGAAGCTGACATGTCTGAGCTTGATTATTTATGTTTATACTCAGAAAGTTCAAGTTTACAACCACTGTCATTGAAAATATTTTATTTTGGGGCCCGGAGAGAGAGCACAGCGGCGTTTGCCTTGCAAGCAGCCAATCCAGGACCAAAGGCGGTTGGTTCGAATCCCGGTGTCCCATATGGTCCCCCGTGCCTGCCAGGAGCTATTTCTGAGCAGACAGCCAGGAATAACCCCTGAGCACCACCGGGTGTGGCCCAAAAAAAAATATATATATATATTTTTTTTTGGGGGGGGGCCGGAGTGGTGGTGTAGCACTAGGGCGTATGCCTTGCTAGCAGCTGACCTAGGATGGACCGCGGTTCGATCCCTAGCATCTCATATGGTCTCCTGAGCCAGGAGCAATTTCTGAGCGCATAACAAGAAGTAATAGCACAGGGGTGTTTGCCTTGCAAGCAGCCGATCCAGGACCACAGGTGGTTGGTTCGAATCCCGGTGTCTCATATGGTCCCCCGTGCCAGCCAGGAGTAACCCCTGAGCACCACCGGGTGTGGCCCAAAAAAAAAAAAAGTAACCCCTGAGTGTCACCAAGTGTGGCCCAAAACCCAAAAGTAAATAAATAAAAATTGGGGGCTGGAGAGATAACATGGAGGTAGGGCGTTTGCCTTGTATGTAGAAGGATGGTGGTTCGAATCCCGGCATCCCCATTTCAGAGTGTAGAGCCAGGAGGAACCCCTGAGTGCTGCCGGGTGTGACCCAAAAAAAAAAAAAACAAAAAAACAAAATAAAAGTTATTTTAACACTCTTGTTGAAAAATAACACTGTAAAATCTGAAAAATCCTATTTAATTCTACCATTTTGTATACAATCCAATAGTTCTTCCTAAATTACTAGGTTGTACAACTGTTGCCATTAATTTCAAAACATTTCCCATCTTGGCCCCTAGCCCCTATAAGATCGTTTTGTACACTTTGCAGTTACTCCTGGTTCTCAGACTCCTGCCAACAAATGCAAATCTGCCTCAGTCTCATGGATTTGTATATTCAGAACATTTCATATAAATGAAACCTTTGCCTTAATTCTTTCGTTGTTTTTTTTTTTTGTTGTTGTTTGTTTTTTTTATTGTTTTTGGGCACACCCGGTGACGCTCAGGGGTTACTCCTGGCTATGTGCTCAGAAGTCGCTCCTGGCTTGGGGGACCATATGGGATGAGGGGGGATTGAACCGAGGTCCATCCTAGGCTAGCGCAGGCAAGGAAGGCACCTTACCTCTAGCGCCACCGCGCCATCCCAAATGTAATTTTTTTTTTTTTTTGGTGCTTTTGGGTCACACCTGGCAGTGCTCAGGGGTTACTCCTGGCTCCATGCTCAGAAATTGCTCCTGGCAGGCACGGGGGACCATATGGGACGCCGGGATTTGAACCGATGACTTTCTTCATGAAAGGCAAACGCCTTACCTCCATGCTATTCTCCGGCCCCTGCCTTAATTCTTTCATACATCCTATCCCCTAGCCGGGTCAGTCAAGGGTCTAAAGACTAAGCTCTGAGGGACTGGAGCAATAGCACAGCGAGTGGGGCATTTACCTTGAATGTGGCCAACCTGGGTTCAATCCCTGGTATCTCATATTGTCCCCCAAACACCTCCATTAATGACCCCTGATCAACACCAGGTATAGCCAAAAGAAACAAAAAGATTGGGGCCAGAGCAGTAGCACAGCGGGTAGGACATTTGCCTTACACACAGCTAACTGGGTTCAATCCCCAACATCCCATATGCACCCCCCCCCCCAGCCTGCCAGGAGTGATTTCTGAGTGAAGAGCCAGGAGTAACCCCTGAGCACTGCTGGGTGTGACCCCAAAACAAAGATTAAGCTGTGACCTCCTACTTGCCCTGGGTACTTCCTAAGAAACTGTATCCTCTTCGTAGCCCTTTGTAGCTTAAGATCCTTAACAGACTGTCAGGTTCATCACAATATTTGCTCATGACCCCAGGGCTTGAATTTGGCCTTGCATTTGCCCAGCAAGTACTTTAAGCTTGTGTTTCTCAATCTTATCCCAACCATAGCAGACTGTGACTTTGTTTCCTTCCTGTGTTCCTTGTCCTATCGATTTGCTTCCTGGTCTCGATCCATGGACCCTCACTTCTAGGGCTTTTCACCTGCTGCACCCTTGAAATACCATGCTAATAAAAAATAAGTAAGAAATACCATGCTGACTGAGCCTTCATTTCTTTAAGCCACTGAACATCTTCTGGGCCCTTTTCACTATGATCACCAACAGAATTATTCTGATAACCTCAGTGTAAAATCGATAGTGTGTCAATATTATGATCAGTGTATATTTCATGTATATATTGCATGTATATTCCATGATCAGTGTTCCATTCCATATATGTACCATGATCCGTGTTTGTTCCATTGCATGTATATACCATGCTTTATATTTTTACTCATCATTTTATGTCTAGTTGGAAGATATTTAAATTGTTTCAAGAGCAGGGCTGGAGAGATAGCATGAAGGTAAGGCATTTGCCTTGCATGCAGAAGGACGGTGGTTGGAATCCCAGCATCCCATATGGTTCCCTGAGCCTGCCAGGAGCAATTTCTAAGCGTAGAGCCAGGAGTAACCCCTGAGCGCTGCCAGATGTGACCCAAAAACAAAATAAATAAAATTGTTTCAAGAGTGCTCTATGGCTATTGTGAAAAATGGTTGCTATAAACATTTGAAAACATGTCTTTATGTGGACATAAGTGACTTAAATAGCTCTCTTAAATAGATATCAAGAAATGGAATGTTGGGTGGAACAGTAAATTTGTGTTTAACTTTTGAAAGATACGATCAAACTCTTTTCCCAAAATGACTATGTCCTTTTACATTCACAGCTGGAATGTTTGAGAGTTTATCATTCACAATTAGTTTCTGGGATCAGGAAGATATAGCTCAAGGGATGTATGTGCTTGCTTTGCATGCAGGAAGCCTGGTTTGATACTCAGAATATCACTGCATGTGATAACAAAAGAGACACAATGGTGTGTGTCAGGCCTTTTTTGAGGGGAGCAGTAGATTGAGCTATGCTTGGTAAGTGTCCTATTCAGGGAACCATAAAGGGATAGGATCCAACCCAGGATCCTCCCATGTGCAAAGCATGTGTTCATCCCCTTGACCTATCTCCATAGCCCCAGAGAAGGCCCTCTTTAAGAGGAGCTCATTCTCCTGGTAGTCATTTCCTGAGGAACCTCTTCCATTTGAAGAAGAGCTCAACCTATTGTCTTCTTAAAAAAAATTGGGAGGTACTGAGGAGAGAAGTACTGGGGTACTTCAGTACAAAGGACTGAAGTACATGCTTTCACGTAGGAGTCCCACTTTCAATCCTTCCTCAGCACTGCTTGTTCTCCCATGAAAAAGGATGGAGTGGGGGAGTGCTGGGAGCACCCCAAGCACTACCAAGTGTGGCCTGAGAGAAGAAAAACTTCTGACTTTTCACATCCAAGATTAGGTTAGAAAAGCCTGTTGGCCTGTCTTCTTTGACACTGAGGAAATGCATGGTGGAAATACCTCAGAGTAAGACCTGATGGCTGCTAACAGCCTCCGAAGTCCTCTCACAAGAGATGGCTCCCTACCAAGCCTTAGTTTGTCTGCAGCCCAAGGGAAAGAGCCATCAGTTTTGTTAGAGACCCTGAGCCTAACCCTCTGTCATTTTAGTCAATAGATTTTTTTAGGGAATTTTTTGCAAAACACACACACACACACACACACACACACACACACAAATGTAACTGAATTGTAGAATGCATACCTAGCATTGAAAAATTTAAAGATAATGGGGCCAGAGAGATAGCATGAAGGGTAAGGCGTTTGCCTTTCATGCAGAAGGTCATCAGTTCGAATCCCGGTGTCCCATATGGTCCCCCGAGCCTGCCAGGAGCGATTTCTGAGCATGAAGCCAGGAGTAACCCCTGGGCGCTGCTGGGTGTGACCCAAAAACCAAAAAAAGAAAAAAAAAAGAAAAAAAATTTAAAGATAAATGCTGACTTCAAGAATTTAGGCTGGAGCGGTAGTATAAGCGGTAAGGCCTTTGCCTTGCCCATGTTAGCCTAGGATGGACCATGGTTCGATCCTCTGGCATCCAATATGGTCCCCCAAGCCAGGAGCTATTACTGAGCGCATAGCCAGGAGTAACCCCTGATCGTCACCTGGTGTGGCCCTAAAACAAACAAACAAAAAATGAATTCATATATTATTAATTAGTTATTATCTAAGACAATGAAGAACATTGGCACGAAAGAATTCTGAGACTAAGAAACATTGTAACAGATTCAATTTCAAAAATTAGCTGTGACCTCTACAACCACTATTTCAGAAATGAAGGAAAGTACAAGGGAACTATGAAACAAACTTTCAAACTTGAAATCTAGCCCTATAGATTCTGAACACTTGCTCTCTAATTTTTCAGTGACCCTTCATGTAAGTTACAAGGCCCTTTCATTTTTATTCCTTCAGTGATTAAGCAAGTCTAAGAATTTGGGGGTGAAAAATAAGACACCATCTAAAGCAGAAATGTGAAGACTGATCTGCTGTTTCACATAGCAATACAGATAGATCATCAACTGATCCAGTATTTCCAGCAATTCTTTTTTTTTTTTTTCTGCAATCATTTCTTTTCAGCTCCCTTCATTTGGTCATGTTTAATGTATGATGATACATTATTCACTCAATACTCTTGATTTTTCTTTCAAGCTCATGAAAATGAATTCAAGCCCAAACTTTCATGTTACCCCATACACACACACACACACACACACACACACACACACACACACACACACACACACAAATTCATCCTCTTCAAGTTTTTGCATATACTGATCCTCATTTAAAGAAAAAAAAAAAAGAGCAGATGTAATTTCAAAAATAGGACCATGGCTAATTAAACCAGTGGTGGTTTTTTTTTTTTTTCTTCCTCTAGCCATGGTAACTCAGAATTCTTAGAGACTAATTTATTTGAAGACACTGCAGGAATCCCAAAAGACTAAAAGCAATTAAAAAAAAAAAAAGTGGATGGCAGGGGGCACTTTTGGGAGGGCATTATGGCATTATTTACACCTTGTATGCAAAGTAACAACTTTCCCATGGGTTTGAAAAGACTGAAAGGGGTGTGGCAAGAGAGTAGGGAACTGCACCTTTGAAAAGCTTTTAAATGAGCCCTTTTCGTCCCTGCAAGCACATTTCTGGTGGTTAAATTGCTCATTTGATTTTACCTTGTGGGACAGAATAACGATGTGGTGACATTATTCACCAGGCAAAAGCTGGGAGCCAGCTGAAATAGACACAGAAGAAAGAATGCTTTCTTTTCTTTGGAAATGCTTGCACTGTGCAGAGCCAGACATTTAAAGAAACTCAGCCTTTTGTTTTTCCTAGATCTCTCTGTTTTGTTTTCATTCCCTCCTTTGGGGAGATGAATTTTGTGGATAACCTGTTGTTCAGGGCCACAGATTTATGGAAAGCCAGAGATGTGAAGTCTGCACCATTTGAATACAGGAGGAGAAACTAAATGTGGGCCACCACAATGACAGCTGTACCGGGATCAACATGGGCTCCTGTGAAGTTTCTAACAGGATCCCCCAATCCCCAGAGTGGAACCCATAACAACAACAAAAAAAAAAAACACCAAAGTGGAACCCAAGGAGGATGCGCCTGTAATTGATCCTGATACTACTGATCTCTGATCTTAGACTAGGATTTGAATTCTTGTTCCAGTACAGAATTCGACACAAGTTTAAAAATACTCACTATTTTTGCTTAAGCCCCCAAAGATCAAAACTGCTGCTTTTCTCCAGTTTAGGCTAGAACTAGGGAATGAGAATGACAATAATTAAAACTATTACATGCCAGCTTTGCTCTGAGTACTTTCTACATTGTAAGACATTCCTCTGAGGCCCACAACCCACTGATTCTCCGTGAACAGCGAACATTTGCCCCACCCCCCAGGGGACTTCTGACAATGTTTGGAACACTTGCAATTGTCACCGTGGAAGGGAAGTGCTGCTGTCACTTGGGGTAGGGGCATGGAAGCTGCACAGGACCATGTTTCATGACAAAGAATTATCCAGTCTTGGGCCAGAGCGATAGCACAGCAGGTAGAGTGCTTGCCTTGCACACGGCTGACCTGGGTATGATCCCCAGCATCCCATATGGTCCCCTGAGCCTGCCAGGACCCATTTCCAAGCATAGAGTCAGGAGTAATCCCTGAGCACCGCCGCCTCCGGGTATGACCCAAAAACAAAACAAAACAGAAAAACAAATGTCATTGTGGGATCTGGAGTGATACACAGTGGTTAGGGATCTTGCCTTGCATGCAGATGACCCAGGTTTAATCTCCAGCTTCCCAAATGGTCCCCCAAGCCTACCAGGAGTGATTTCTGAAAGCAGAGCCAGGAATAACCCTGAGCACCTCTGGGTGTGGCCCCAAAACAAACAAATGTCAAAACATGTCAAAACAAAAAGCAAAATGTCAGTTGTACCAAGGTTAAGACAACACTTCAGTCATTGCTGAGATTGGTGGAGGATGAGTCCCATTTGACAAATGGAAGGCAGAGAACAGAAGGTCAGTCCTTGGCCTAAGATGGCACTCATGAAATGGTAGAGCTGGAATCAAACCCAAACAGCCTGGCTCCAATTTCTGGCCTCCAAACCCCTGGCAATGTGACACCATGAAGATCTAAGCTGCTTTCTTGGGAAAACAAACCCATCCCCTGAGTTTCATCAAATGCAAAATTTTAGTGCCTTGCCATCACTCAGGATTAGAGAGATAAGTAATGATTTTAAAAGTCACCATCTGTAGGAGACAAGCTGGCAGTGTCTATCAAAACCAAAAATGCCACTTTCTTCTCACCAGCAGGGCAAGAAGAGAGTGTACAAGTACTATCGCTTCAGCTGACCTAAGTTTGGTCTCCAGTGTCTCATATGTTTCCCTAATTTTTTTTTTTTTTTTTTTAGTTTTCAGTTTTTAGGTCACACCAGGTGGCGCTCAGGGTTACTCCTGGCTCTGTGCTCAGAAATCGCTCCTGACAGGCACAGGGGACCATACGGAATGCCAGGATTTGAACCACTGTCAGTCTTGGGTCGGCTACATGCAAGGCACTGTGGTATCTCTCCAGCCTCAATAAGAGTGTTTCTGAGTGCACAGGCGGGTGGGCCAAAAGAGAAAAGGTGCAGTAGAGAGTGAATAGGATAATCATGGCAGTGCTTGGGACAAAGACTAGAACTGCCATAGCCCAGAAAGTTTCCATTCTGGGAGGGTATTCCAGAGTATAGAATAATGGAATAATCTAACTGTATAAAGAGGAAGGCATCAATCTTTTTATGGACTCAAAAGGATCTTTAAGATTTGTAGTTAAGGGGCTGGAGAGATAGCATGGAGGTAAAGCGTTTGCCTTTCATGCAAGAGGTCATCGGTTCGAATCCCAGCGTCCCATATGGTCCCCTGTGCCTGCCAGGAGCAATTTCTGAGCATGGAGCCAGGAGTAACCCCTGAGCACTGCCGGGTGTGACCCCAAAAAAAAAAAAAACCACAAAAAAAAAAAAAAAAGATTTGTAGTTAAGGGGCCAGCGAGGTGGTGCTAGAGGTAAGGTGTCTGCCTTGCAAGCGCTAGTCAAGGAAGGACCTCGGTTCGATCCCCCGGCGTCCCATATGGTTCCCCCCAAGCCAGGGGCATATCTGAGCATCAAACGGGTGTGGCCCGAAAAAAAAATTATTTGTAGTTAAGGGGCCTGAGCAATAGCACAGTGGGTAGGGCATTTGCCTTGCATGCAGCCAACCTGGGTCTAATCCCCCAGTATCCCATATGGTTCCCTAAGCCTGCCAGAAGTAACCCCTGAGTGCCACCCCACAAAATTGTTGTAAAAAGAAGAAAGAGCAAGAGAGAGAGAGAGAGAGTACAGAGAGAAGGACTTACCTTGCATGCAACTGACCCCACTCTAATCCAAGCACCACATCTGGTCCCATAAGTACCAGAAGAATCTTAACACATGGCCAGGGATAGCCCCTGGGTGTGACTCAAACACTTTCTCCCCTCACCACAAAAAAGAAAAAAGAGGATCAAGCTATTATTCAAGTGGCAGATATAAGCCTTACTTACTCGGTCTGAGCCCCATGAGATGTGAGGTACTGCAACATCAACCACAATAACAGTGAAAACATATGAACTCAGGTGACGAACATGCTAATTCACTTGAAAGTAGCCATTGTTTCAGTGTCCACAGCAAATCACTACCTTGTACACCCTTAAGAATGAGCAAGGATTTGTTTGGTTTATTTGTTTATACCACATCCAGATGTGCTGAGGGCTTACTCCTAGCTCTGTGCTAGGTATCTCCCAGCCCAAGAGCTACAGTTTTGCCAATTATATCTCATTAAGTTGGGGTTGGGAAGACCTACTAAGTCAAACATCAGAAAATAAACAATCAGGGGCTGGAAAGATAGTACTGTGTGTCAAACACTTGCCTTACATGTGGTCAACCTGGGTTCAATCCCTGGTATCCCTTGAGTAGCTCCAGGAATAATTCCTGAGCATTGCTCGGTGTGGCCCAATAACCAAAAAAATATTATATATAATCTTTGTGGGGTGCATACTTACCTTGTGTGAAATGCTTCAAGTTTCCAATCAGTATAGGCACAAACTATGGCTAAGTGGGCTACACAAGATTAATACAAGGGGACAGGAAGGAGAATATCTACCCTCTACCCTTGAAGCCATTTAAAAATTTACTTTTCAAAAAAAAAAAAGAAGGGCCGGAGAGATAGCATGGAGGTCATCAGTTCGAATCCCGGCATCCCATATGGTCCCCCATGCCTGCCAGGAGCAATTTCTGAGCCTGGAGCCAGGAATAACCCCTGAGCACTGCCAGGTGTGACCCAAAAATCACACACACACAAAAATAAATAAATAGGGGCCGGGCGGTGGCGCAAGAGGTAAGGTGCCTGCCTTGCCTGCGCTAGCCTAGGACGGACTGCGGTTCGATCCCCCGGCATCCCATATGGTCCCCCAAGCCAGGAGCAACTTCTGAGCGCATAGCCAGGAGTAACCCCTGAGCGTTACCGGGTGTGGCCCAAAAACAAAAACAAAAAAAAAACAAAAAAAAAATAAATAAATAAAAGGGGGGGTCGGCGAGGTGGCGCTAGAGGTAAGGTGTCTTGCCTTGCAAGCGCTAGCCAAGAAAGGACTACGGTTCGATCCCCCCGAGTCCCATATGGTCCCCCCAAGCCAGGGGCAATTTCTGAGCACTTAGCCAGGAGTAACCCCTGAACATCAAATGGGTGTGGCCCGAAAAAACAAAAAAAATTTACTTTTCCATGTGACATTATTGCCTATTAAAAGCATTAAATAAAATATTGGGGCCTTCTGAGAAATAAGTGTGTGATGCTCATTGGTTTTCAAAATAACTTTGAGGGAGGGGGTTTGGGCCTCACTCAGAGATGCTCACAGGTTAGTCCTGGCTCTGCACCCAGGAATTACTCTTGGTAGTCTTGGAAGATTATATGGGATGCCGGGGATTGAACCCAAGTTGGCCACAGGCAAGGCAAGCGCTCTACCTGCTGTATTATCTCTCCAGCCCCACAAAACACTTGTACTTCTATTGTTCCCTTTGGCATTCACTCATCCCTTTTGAAATGACAACATCTGAAACTGCAGGAGGGGCCCAAAGTCACCTGCTCTGCCTCAGTCCGCCCTTCCTTCCTTTCCAAAATCAGAGCAGGGTGCTACCACTTTAATTTTATCTCACTTGACCACAAACTACCAGTCTCAAACGTTCCGTTTCTACAGTTCACAAAGAAAACTTGCACCTCATACCTTTTCAGGAACTTACGATTTTAGACCTTTCTGCCACATTTGTATTGTATTTTTTTGTTGTTGTTTCTTTTTTAATTTTTTGAGGAGGTTGGGGTGCTTTGAAGCCCACAATGCTTAGACTTTACTCTTGGCTCAACTCAGAAATTTACTCTGCTCAGTGCTCAGGGAACCATATGGGTTACTGAGGATTGAACCTGGGTCAACAGCATGCAGGGTAATGGCTTCTACACTGGAATATCACCAGCCCCACATTTGTATTCTTTTGCTGAAGTGTCACAGTGGCCTAATGTAGGGGGTGCTGGAACAGGCAGGACCCTTCCTTCTGGCTTCCCACGTAGAGTTAATCAGTACACAGTTGGCATTTAATAAACCCATTTGATTTTCTTGTTTTTATTTTCTTGTTTTGTTCTTGTGGCCCACACCCAGAAGTGCTTAGGGAACCATGTGGTGCCAGGGGATCAAACCTGGAGCTCCATATATGCAAAACATAAACTCCAGCCCTTTGACCCATGTCCTCATCCAAGGAAACTAGTCAGAGATTCTCAGTTTAAACACATTTGCTTATTCGAACCTAAAATGACCATTGCTTCCTGTCTAGACCTACTAGTGGCGCCAGTCCTGGGCCAAAATGATGGGGACAAAGTACAGTGAACATGAGGCTTCCTTATTTACATGTGTGGTTTGGATGAAATGTATGTTCACACATGGACTGAAATTTCTCTTTTCCTTAACAGCTTGCAGCAGGCCTTGTCTGCACTCCAGCCCTGTGCAATCTCTCTCCAGCTTTAAATCTTTTTTTGTGTTATTTTGGGACCACACCCAGCAGTGCTCAGGGGTTACTCCTGACTGTTCAGAAATTGCTCCTGTCAGGCTTGGGGGATTATATGGACTGCCAGGGATCAAATCGGGGTCCATTTCAGGACAGCTGCTTGCAAGGCAAATGCCCTACCACAAATGCCCTATGACTATGCTATCCCTCTGGCCCCAACCAGCTCGAAGTCTTTTTTTGTTTGTTTGTTTTTGAGCTACACCCAGCGGTGCTCAGGGGTTACTCCTGGTACTATGCTCAGGAATCACTCCTGGCAGGCTCCAGGGACCATCTGGGATGCCAGGGATTGAACCTGGGTCTATTCCAGCTCAGCAGCATGTAAGGCAAATGCCCTACCACTATTCTATCACTCTGGCCCTCAGCGCTAATTTTTTTTTTTTTTTTTTTTGGTTTTTGGTTTTTGGGTCACACCCAGTGGTGGAACTTGGACCTGGCAGGGTCAAGGGATCGGGATTCAAACCACCATTTGGTCATAAATCAATTACGCACAAGTCAAATTCCCTACGGCTGAGCTTTCTCTCTGGCCCCAGCTCTAAATCTTTTTTTGTTTGTTTGTTTTTTTGGGCCACACCCAGTGATGCTCAGGGGTTACTCCTTGCTCCTGGGGGGGCTGGAGGATACCATGGAGGTAGGGCATTTGCCTTGCATGCAGAAGGACGGTGGCTCAAATCCTGGCGTCCCATATAGTCCCCCAAGTCTGCCAGGAGCGATTTCTGAACATAGAGCCAGGAGTAACCCCTGAGTGCTGCCAGGTGTGACCCAAAAACCAGAGGGGGGGGGCCGGAGAGATAGTATGGAGGTAAAACGTTTGCCTTGCATGCTTAGAAGGTCAGTGGTGTGCTCGCTTCGGCAGCACATATACTAAAATTGGAAGGATACAGAGAAGATTAGCATGGCTCCTGGGCAAGGATGACATGCAAATTCGTGAAGCATTAGACTTTAAAAAAAAAAAAAAAGTAAAAATTTATAAAAGAAGGTCAGTGGTTCGAATCCTGGCATCCCATATGGTCCTCCAAGCCTGCCAGGAGCAATTTCTGAGCGTAGAGCCAGGAGTAACCCCTGAGCGCTGCTGATGTGACCCAAAAACCAAAAAGAAAGAAAGAAAAGAAAGAAAGTAAGGAAGGAAGGAAGGAAGGAAGGAAGGAAGGAAGGAAGGAAGGAAGGAAGGAAGGAAGGAAGGAAGGAAAGAAGGAGGGAGGGAGGGAGGGAGGGAGGGAGGAAGGGAGGGAGGGAGGGAGGGAGGAAGGAAGGAAGGAAGGAAGGAAGGAAGGAAGGAAGGAAGGAAGGAAGGAAGGAAGGAAGGAAGGAAGGAAGGAAGGAAGGAAGGAAGGAAGAAAAAGAAAGCAAGCGAAAGAAAGAAAAAAGAGGGCCCGGAGAGATAGCACAGCGGTGTTTGCCTTGCAAGCAGCTGATCCAGGACCTACAGTGGTTGGTTCGAATCCCAGTGTCCCATATGGTCCCCCATGCCTGCCAGGAGCTATTTCTGAGCAGACAGCCAGCCAGGAGTAACCCCTGAGCACCGCCAGGTGTGACCCAAAAACCAAAAACCAAAAAAAAAAAAAAAAAAAAAAAGAAAGTAAGAAAGAAATTGCTCCTGGCTTGGAGGACCATATCGGGTGTTGGCGAACCCAGCTCCATCCTGGGTCAGCTGCATACAAGGCAGCTCCGGTTCCAGCTCTAAATCTTTTTTTTTTCCTTTTTTAAAAAATTTTTATTTAAGCACCATGATTACAAACATGATTGTAGTTGGGTTTCAGTCATAAACAGAACACCCCCCTTCACCAGTGCAATAATCCCACCCCCAATGCCCCCATTCCCACCTTACATTCCCCTGCCTGTATTCGAGACAGGCATTCTACTACAGTTATTTTTTTTAAGTTCAGTAAGCTGTTTTTTTTTTCTTTCTTAAAGGATAAGTGTTTAAAAAAATAAAGTAGTAAAGGTGTGAAAGTGGCAATCGCCGTTGTTTTCATAGGCCCAGCAAAATATGGAGAAAACGGAAAAATATATCCTTGGCCTGATTACAAGAAGGCCTCACCCCTGAAGTTTATTGGCATAAGACCGACTCTGGATTCCAGGCATACCAGCTCTAAATCTTTTTTGGAGGGGATTTTTTTTGGGGGTCACACCAGCTAGCACTCAGGGGTTAATCCTGGCTTTGTGCTCAGAAATTGCTCCTGGCAGGCTCAGGGGACCATATGGGATGCTGGGATTCGAACCACCGTCCTTCTGCATGCAAGGCAAACGTCTTCCCTCCATGCTATCTCTCCATCCCCCTAGCTCTAAATTCCCCCCCCCAGCTCTAAATCTTAATTCAATCTTCTATAATCACTTGTGGGGCTACTTCTACCCTCCAACTGAAAGATAATCCTTATGATGAATAATAAAAGGCATTTACAGTTGTTTCCATTTGGATTTTTTTGTACCTGTGTGTCATACCCAGCAGTGCTTACTGCTTACTCCTGGCTATGCATTCAGGGAACACTCCTGATTTGCCTTGGGGACCATATGTGGTGCCAGGGAATTGAACCCAGGTCAGCATGTGCAAGGCAAACACCTTTCCCACTATACTTTGGCCCAGCCCTTCTGTTTTATGGGGGGGGGGGGGGGTTTGGCCACCCTAGCTGTACTTGGACCTATTCCCAACTTAGTACTCCTAGCTGTGCACAGGTTGACCATGTGGTGCCAGGACTCAAATTCAGGACTTCACACATGCAAGGTAAGTGCTATCACTGAGCCACATTCCCAGCCTTAGAAGATGTTTTATTGTTGTTTTTTGTGACTGGGAGGTTACACCCAGAAGTGCTCAGAGAATCAGCTGGCACAGAAGACCAAACCCAGACCTCATGCATGGAAAGCATGCACTCAGCCTGTGATCTCTCCAGCCCTTCTCTCATATGTGAAATATAAAGATACAAAGAAGATTAGTAAAGGAACAACAAATGTCCAAAGGCAACTGGAAATTTTGCCCATAGAACTGAGCTTATAGGGGCCGGTGAGGTGGCGCTAGAGGTAAGGTGTCTGCCTTGCAAGCGCTAGGAAAGGATCACGGTTCGATCCCCCGGCATTCCATATGGTCTCCCCAAGCCTTAGCCAGGAGTAACCCCTGAGCATCAAACAGGTGTGGCCCCCCCCCCCAAAAAAAAAAAAGAGGGGCCGGGTAGGTGGCGCTGGAGGTAAGGTGACTGCCTTGCAAGCGCTAGCCAAGGAACGACCTCGGTTCGATCCCCCGGCGTCCCATATGGTCCCCCCAAGCCAGGGGCGATTTCTGAGCACATAGCCAGGAGTAACCCCTGAGCATCAAACGGGTGTGGCCCAAAAACCAAAAAAAAAAAAAAAAAAAAAAAGAACTGATCTTATAGAGCAGGGGTGGCGGCTCTTAGCCAAAATGAATGCGGTTCTTTGCCTCTTATTATTTTGTATACTGTGGCTCTTTGCCAAGTTTGGATTTTGTTCTGCTGCTTCTGAGGAGGGGTCTCTGAGGAGAGATCTCCCAGCGTGTGGTCCCTCCCTTCCCCAAGCTGCGTCCTCCCGTCTCCCATCCCTCGGAAACCATTGCACGGGCCAGCGAGCGGGGGACCCGTGTGGCACATGTTGGGTCACATCTTGCCGTCAGTTCTTAGTGTGGAGGACGCAGCACACCCTCACCATCATTGCAGGACTTTGACCCTCACTCAAAATGGCAAAATGCAATATGTGTTTCATAGATTATTGTTAAAATTAGATGCTTTTGTGTGAGTGTTTCTCTGTTTTGGCAGGTCACTGCGTGGTGTGGCTCTCTGACTCTCACAGTTTAAAATTTTGGCTCTTTGTGTCGAACTTGTTTGGCACCCCTATCATAGAGGGATCAGGAGCTTGGAGAGACCGCCAAGACATGGAGACAGGAAGCAGGGTCTCGGGTAAGAGGTGTGGTGTTGGAACAATGCAAGCATGAAAGTATCATTAACAGGGGCCGGAGCAATAGTACAGTTAGGATGTTTGTCTTGCATGTGCCTGATTCAGGACGGATAGTGGTTCGAATCCTGTCATCCCATATGGTCCCCTGAGCCTGTTAGGAGCCATTTCTGAATGAAGATCCAGGAGTAACCCCTGAGCACCGCCAGGTCTGACCCCAAACCAAAGCAAAATCAAACAAAAGTATCATTAGCTGCACTAAATCCTGGTACCTCAATAAAAATGGTAAAAAAAAAAAAAGTCCTTATTGATCTGCCATACATTATTAGTAAATTAATGGCACATCCTACATCTGTTTTGCCACTTCACACCCATTAGAGTGACCATATTCAAAAAAATGAAAATGTACTAAATATTGGCAAAGATGTAGAGAAAGTGGAACATTTATATATGCTGATGGTAATGTAAAATGGTGTCGTTGCTTCTAGAAAGAAGTTTGAGAGTTTCTCAAGAAATTTAGTCTAGCAGTTGGGATGTGGCTTAAGTGTAGACACATGGCTGGCACATACAAGAAAGACCCTGGGTTCAATCCTGGCCACCACATGCCTCCCTGAGTGCCACTACAAGTGGCTTCATAACTGATTTTTTTTTTCTTTTTCGTTCACACCCGGTGACGCTCAGGGGTTACTCCTGGATATGCACTCAGAAATCACTCCTGGCTTGGGGGACCATATGGGATGCCAGGGGATCGATCCGAGGTCCGTTCTAGGTTAGCGTGAGCAAGGCAAAAACGCCCTACCACTTGTGCCACCGCTTCAGTCCTATAACTGATTTTTTTTGGGGGGTTACACCTGGCAGCGCTCAGGGGTTACTCCTGGCTCTACACTCAGAAATTGTTCCTGGCAAGCTCAGGGGACCATATGGGATGCTGGGATTCAAACCACTATCCTTCTGCATGCAAGGCAAATGCCCAACCTCCATGCTATCTCTCTGGCCCCTCCATAACTGATTTTAAGTTCAACATAGAAATATCATATGACTCATAGAAATATGATTTCACTCATAGGAATATGACCACCAAAATTAAAAACAGGCAAAGTAATTCTGTACATGAATGTCATAGCAGCACTTTCACAACAGCCAAGCAATATACATCTCAAATACTCCATACAGGGTAAATGCACCAGTAGTAGGGGACACCTAGGCAGTGGAATATTATTCAGCTCTGATGCAGCCTAGTGCAGAATTTTAAATTTGTGCCAAGTCAAAGAACTGAGGCATTAAAAGTCACATAGCATATATTATATTCAATGTCTATGAAATATCTAAGCTAGGTAGACCAGAGAGACAAAGAAGAAATTGCACTTACAGGGAGGGAAAAGAGAACCGAGTAAGACAGTTCAGGATGGGCCTCAGAAGATAGAATAGGGGGCCAGAGAGATAACATGCCTTGCATGCAGAAGGTCGGTGGTTAGAATCCTGGCATCCCATATGGTCCTCCGAGCCTGCCAGGAACAATTTCTGAGCGTGAATCCAGGAGTAACCCCTAAGCACTGCAGGGTGTGACCCAAAAAAAAAAAAAAAAAAAAAAGAAGATGATAGAATAGTGGGGAAGGCAAACTTGCCTTGCATGAGGAACCTGAATTCAATCTTGGCACCACATATGGGCTTCCCCCTCCCCCCCGCCCCAGGCCCAACAGGATTGATCTCTGAATGTAGAACTAGGAGTAAGCCTTGAGCACCAACGGTTGTGACCACAAAAACAAAAATAAAATAAAAGTTTCCAGGTGGGGGCTGGAGGGATAGCACCACAGGTGAAGCATTTGCTTTGTACATGGCTGCCCCAGGTTCAATCCCAGCATCCCATATGATCCCCCAAGTAGCTCCAGAACAAATTTCTGACACAGAGTCAAGCATAAGCCCTGAACAGTGCCAGGTATGGCCCAAAAACCAAAATAAATAAACAGGTCCCAGGTTGGGGGCCAGAGCAATAGCAATAGTAGGGCATTTGCCTTGCATGCAGCCAATCTGTTTCAATCCCTAGGGTCCTATATAGTCACCTGAGCCTATATGAGCTATTTCTGAGCACAGAGCCAGAAGTAACCCCTAAGCACCTCTGGGTGTGGTACAAAACGAACAAACAAAAAAGGTCCCAGATTTTCTGATACAAATGTCCTGGAATTAGAGAGTGGTTGTGATTGTACATTACAAATACTGTAAATGCCACTGCATTGGGCACATTTTTGTTTGTTTTTGGGCCATGCTTGGCAATGTTCAGGGTGTTATATTTGACTCAGTGCTTGGAGGTTTCTCTGTGCGGTGCTCAGGGGACTTGCTGTGTTGGAGACAGAATCTGGGTTTCCAGTGTACAAAGCCTGTGTGCCAGCCCTTTGAGCTAACTACCCAATCCTGCACTGTTCATTTTAAGATGGTTAATTTGGGCTAGGGAGATTAGTCAAAGGACTAAAACACATGCTTCTCTGTGGGAGTTCTGGGTTCAGTTCCTGGCACTGCTGGAAGCAATTCATAAACATAGAGCAATGAACCAGGAATAGTCCTGGTCCACCGCTACGTTCTATCCAAAATCAAACCTAAAAAGAAATAGAATTTTAGTTGGCTCATTTTATGTCGTGTGAACTTTACTTCAGTTACACACACACACACACACACACACACACACACACACGCACACACACACACACACACACACTGTCTCCTGAGAAACCCTTTTACTAACACAACCTTGTTTTATGTAAGAAATAACCTTTTTATTTCCGCAGCAACTCAGTGATAAAAAGGATTATTGTGACTCAATAAATAACACAAATTATAATCTTTCTAGGGCAGAGGAAATAAAACTAGGTTCCAAGTCAGAGAGGAAACTCCATTCATCTGCTTCTCTTTATTCGTGTGAATATGTTCCCAAAAAAGCTGACTCCCCCAGTGTGGAATTTAGCACTTCTCCCCTGAAATCTCTGTCCCTCTTAGCAGATACCACCAGGATCCCGCTATCCCTACAGCAATGGCTGTTGATTTAGCATCACCGACTGTTCTTTTATGGGGATAAATGTGGTTGTGATCCCAGTGTTGGGGGGGTGAAAATGCTGGGAGGGCACTTTTTTTTTTTTTTTTTTTTTGGTTTTTGGGCTACACCCGGTGTTGCTCAGGGGTGACTCCTGGCTGTCTGCTCAGAAATAGCTCCTGGCAGGCACGGGAGACCATATGGGACACTGGGATTCGAACCAACCACCTTTGGCCCTGGATCGGCTGCTTGCAAGGCAAATGCCGATATGCTATCTCTCCGGGCCCCTGGAGGGCACTTTAATGCTCTTGCCAGCACCCTGATGCTGCTTGGTCCCTGGTGGTTCTGGGAGTCACTAAAGCCAGTCACTCAGTGCTCATCAGAGCCACAACTATCTGAGTTTAGGACTTTGCTTCTGGGTACTCTTGGAGCTCCATGGATGTCAGTCATCAGTCATGCACTCTAGTTCTTGGGCCACACTCAGAGGCATTCAGGGGTTACTTCTGGCTCTGCATTCAGAAATTATTCCTGGTTGGCTCAGGAGACCAAATGGGATGCCAAGGATGGAACCCAGATCAGCTCGGGGCAAGGCAAGGCAAATGCGCTATCACTCTGATCCCTGTGTGTGAGAGGAGGAATCACTCCTGTCCCAGACAAATCAATCCTCCTTTTTCTTTTCTTTTTTTTTTTTTTTTTTTTTGGGTCACACCCGGCAGCGCTCAGGGTTACTCCTGGTTCTGTGCTCAGAAATCGCCCCTGGCAGGCACAGGGGACCATATGGGATGCTGGGATTCGAACCACTGTCCTTCTGCATGAAAGGCAAACACCTTACCTCTATGCTATCTCTCCGGCCCCCAATCCTCCTTTTTCTTACATTACAAACAACTCAAAGTCCCACACTTGGGACACAAAAACCCCTTAGACTCAGGGCCCAAACGATGCCACTGTCACTAGGTCCATCTGTGCTGACTTCATTCCCAGGCCTGTTCACTTTAGCAAAGACACCGTACTAATCCATGCTTTCATCCTGACAAGTTGGGCAGTCCCAAAAGACAGAGTTCCAGCAAAAGTCCCAGGACAAATGATCACTGAGTGGAATTATATCACATGAACAGTGTGACCTAGGGATTAGTACAGTTGATTGGCCAGACCTGGGTCACACGGCTACAGGCAAGTCATGGGCAAGTGTGGATCCAGGCTTAGTGGAATGACAAGGATGAGCCTTCCAGAAAAGTGGCCAGAGAAAGCTGAGCTCTCTCTGCCTAACTTTTTCTTTTTTTTTTTAACTTTTTTTTTTTTCCTAACTTTCATTGTGTCCTGACGCTTTGTGTAAACATCCTGGTCTCTTCCAGCTTTCAGAGAAAACAAATCATTCTGCATTTCCCTCGGCATTTGCTTGGCACCCTCTGCTTTGCTGCCAAACTCATAATCTATACCAGGATGGCTGAACCTCCTGACTTTTTTTGTTTTTGTTTTGTTTTTGGATCACACCCTGGCTCCACGCTCAGAAATCGCTCCTGGCAGGCTTGGGGGACCATATGGGATGCCGGGATTCAAACCACCGTTCTTCTGCATGAAAGGCAAACGCCTTACCTCCATGCTATCTCTTCTGCCCTACCTCCTGACTTTTATATGCAATGCCAAATAATATGGGTTCCAGTCTAGCCAGTTGACACAAAATATTGGGGGCAGTGGTGTGGGCCTTGATTCCACCTGTCTCCTGCCTGATCTCTCTGCACACCCAAGCTG
Source organism: Suncus etruscus (assembly GCF_024139225.1). NCBI lineage: Eukaryota > Metazoa > Chordata > Mammalia > Eulipotyphla > Soricidae > Suncus > Suncus etruscus. The sequence goes on from NC_064862.1 coordinate 20,499,223, forward strand.
AATCCAGGCCTTCATCAAGCTCCTCTCTAGGCATCTTCCCAATTGGTCCTCTTCCCACTTGTGAGAGGAACTTTTTCTCTCACCCCTACCCTACTGACAATTGTTCTCAGGCTCTGCTTCCTGGCTCTGCCTGCAGCCTTCAAGTCTTCTTTTTGGGGGGTGGGGGTTTGAGTAACAACCAGGAGCACTCAGGTGGTACTCCTAAACCTATGCTCAGAAATTGCTTTTGGCAGGCTCGGGGAACCATTTAGAATGCTGGGTATTGAACTCCGGTTGGTCCCTGGTTGGCCACATGCAAGGCAAAATGCCTTACCACTGTGCTATCCTTCTGGTCCCAAGCCTTCAAATCTTTTTAGTTTCTTTTAGTTTGTTTGTTTTTGGGTCACACCTGGCGGCTATACACTCAGAAGTCACTCCTGGCAGGTTTGGGGAACCATCTGGGATGCCAGGATTTGAACCCGGGTCCATCCTGTGTTGGCTGCATTCAAGGCAAATGCCTTACCGCTGTGTATTGCTCGGGCTCCTCTTTTTAGCTTCTTAGTCCTCCAATCTCTTCCAGTTGTTCTTACCAAACACTTGAGTTGTGTCTATACAGTGACGAAATCCCTTCATTTTCCCTGTCCTGATCTCTAAACACATCTTGTCTGCTGTTCATTTCCAGAAAACCAGTGTCCCAAACTCCCATCCATTACCCTTCCTCCCCCTGGCCTCTACAACCTCGCTTCCAGTAAACTAGCCTGGGACAGAAGCCAGCTCTTCACTTGGCTAACTGGGTGAACATGCACATATGGTTTCACTTTTCTTTGCCTCAGTTTCCTGATCTATCCAGTGGAGATGAGAGCAGAACTGACTGTGCAGATTTGGAAGAGAGCATTGCTTATTTTCTAGTGCTTAAATAAGGCTCATGATGGCTGGGCTAGTCTGATGGGGAAATGAAACAAGATGAAGGTAGATTAAGAACTGGCATCTCGGGGCCGGAGAGATAGCATGGAGGTAAGGCGTTTGCCTTTCATGCAGGAGGTCATCGGTTTGAATCCCGGCGCCCCATATGGTCCCCCGTGCCTGCCAGGAGCAATTTCTGAGCCTGGAGCTAGGAATAACCCCCTGAGCACTGCCGGGTATGACCCAAAAACCACAAAAACAAACAAACAAAAAAAAAACACCACACACACACACACAAAAAAAAAACCAAAACAAAACAAAAAAACAAACAAACAAAAAAAGAACTGGCATCTCAGAACCAGAGAGATAGGCAGTAGGGCGTTTGCCTTGCATGCAGAAGGACGGTGGTTTGAATCCCGGCATCCCATATGGTCCCCAGGCCTTCCAGAGGTGATTTCTGAGCGTAGAGCCAGGAGTAACCCTTGAGCGCTGCCAGGTGTGACCCTAAAATCAAAAACCCAAAAAAAAAAAAAAAAGAAAAGAACTGGCATCTGGGGGCCAGAGTGATAACACAGTGGTAGGTTTGCCTTGCACGTGGCCAACCTCAGATGGACCCGGTTTGATTCCCAGCACCCCATATGGTCCTCCAAGCCTGCCAGGGGCAATTTTTGGGTGCAGAGCCTGGAGTAATGCCTGATTGCCACCAGGTGTGACCCCCCCACCCTCAAAAGAAAGAAAGTAAAAAAATCTGGCATCTGGTGGTCACTGATTAAAGCTGACATACTGACACTGGATTATACCATTGGTTGCTCACATTTGAATATGCTTTAATTAATACATTCCCTGATCATGACAGCTACAGAGCATGGTGGGCACCAGGAAAGGTATCACCACTAAAGGGGAGTGAGCTTGAGGAGAACCGTAACAATGTACGTGAGCTCTAACCCCTGCCAGGCCAAAGAAAACCTATAAACCAACTTTGCAAAGGTAAGCAGGTGTCTCCCTGTTCTGGGGTGGGAGTCATCTGCATCTCAAGTGGTCTCTTGGCTGTCTCCTTTCTGGAGAAGTCCCTGGTTCTCTCTTAAATGTGCTGCTCTCTTTACTTCCTCATAATCTCTGAGTCTACTTTACTCTCCTCCCCCCCCTTCTCCTTTTTAGATTCTTTTGAATTGAGGGAAGGGGACATTCCTGGGAAATCTGGGTAGTAATTACGGCTGATTTTCCTTTGCTGCAGAATAATTCCTTGCTCCAGCCTGCGTTCTAAATCATTCCCAAGAGAAATCAGGTTGCAGGGTTTATTTCCCACGCCAGGCAGAACAAGTGGAATGCAGCTGTAGTTTGAGGACAGCTACCTGGAGCTGTATGAGTCAGTGCTCAGAGACCCTCCGTAATCCTAAACTTCCCCAGGGACCAGGGTGAGGAGAGAAAGTGGCAGAGTCCCCTCTAGGTTGCCACCTCTTCTCCCAATCAGTCACCTGCAAGCCAAAGGAGCATTTCAGGGGCTGGAAGATAATTCAGGTGGTAAGGCACAAGCAAACCCCTGACTTAGAGCTCTGGCATGGTATGGACTCCCCAGTACCATCAGAAATGGCCCTTCTAAAAATTAAACTAGGGCTGGAGATACATAGCATGGAGGTAAGGCCTTGCATGCAGATGGATGGTGTTTCAAATCCCGACATTCCATATGGTCCCCTGAGCCTGCCAGGAGTGATTTCTGAGTGCAGAGCCAGGAGTAACCCCTGAGCGCTGCCAGGTGTGACCCCCCAAAAAAATAAATAAAAATTAAACTAGTGGCCTGGAGCGATTGCACAGTGGGTAGGGCATTTGCCTTGCATGTGGCTGACCCAGGACCGACCCAGGTTTGATCCCCAGCATTCCATATGGTTCCTTGAGCCTGCCAGGGGCGATTTCTGAGTGCAGAGCAGAAGTAAACCCCATGAGTGCCACCAGATATGGCCCAAAAATTAACAAAAAAGTTAAACTAGAGGCTGGAGTATAGCAGGTAAGACGCTCACTTCACACATGGTCAAGATGGGTCCGAGTCCATAAACCCTTAAAGCCCAGGGGCTGGAGTGATAGTTCAGAGGTTAGAGCATTGGTCTTGCACACAGCCAACCCAGGTTCAATCTCTGGCATTTCGTATGGTCCCCTGAGCCTGCCAGGAGCGATTTCTGAGCACAGGGCCAGGAGTAACACCTGAGTGTGCCCCAAAAACAACAACAACAACAACAACAACAAAATACCCCTAAATTAAAACAGCCCTCAAGTAAAAGAAACCTTCTTAGGCTAGAATTGTGACAGGCCAGAGTGATTATGGTGGAAGAGATCTGGAGTCAGTTCCAAGGTGTGAGTACCTGGACCTTAACCTGGACCCAATATTTGTTTCAGAAATGCAAGGATACAGGGAGAAAAATAAAGTCTGGCTTGGAGGAGTTTACAGTTAAGGAAAGAAATGGGAAAAAAAATATACAGATGCAGACAGAGAAAATGGTTGCAAATACAAACATTAGAAAGGCACTGAAGGGGCCGGAGAGTTAGCATGGAGGTGGGGTGTTTGCCTTTCATGCAGAAGGTCGGTGGTTCGAATCCCAGCATCCCATGTGGTCCCCTGAGACTGCCAGGAGCAATTTCTGAGCATGGAGCCAGGAGTAACCCCTGAGCGCTGCCGGGTGTGATCCAAAAACAAAACAAAACAAAAAACAAAAAAACAAAAAAAAAGAAAGGCACTGAAAAGGAATAGAGGTGAACAGCTAGCTGGGCCAGTGGCAGATGGGGCATACTATTATTTAAGGAGGGCCTCACCAAAGAGGGAACCATAAATGTTAAGACTCAGGGGGCCCACCACCACCACCACCACTACCCCACCAGAAAAGAAAAAAAGAAAGGAAAAAATAAAAGACTCAGGGGGCCTGGAGCATTAGCACAGCGGTAAGGGCATTTGCCTTGCATTCTGCCAACCTGGACGGAGCCGTTCAATTCCCTGCTCACCTGAGCCTGCCAGGAGTGATTTCTTTTTATTTTTTATTTTGTTTTTAGGCCACACCTGGTGACGCTCAGGGGTTACACCTGTCTACAGATGTCTAGAAGAAATATGGGTTAAGGTTAAAGTTGTTTTCTTCTCCTCCGTTCCCTCACCTGCCCCGCCTCCTCTTGTTTCAGTGGCAAAAATACCCATTTCTTTTTTTTTTTCTTTGTTTTTGTCTTTGGGCCACCCCCGGTGAGGCTCAGGGGTTACTCCTGGCTAAGCGCTCAGAAATTCCTCCTGGCTTGGGGGATTGTATGGGACATGGGGCATCTAACCGAGGTCTGTCCTGGGTCAGCCAGGTAAAAGGCAAACATCCTATCACTGCACTATCGCTTCGGCCCCGGGAGTGATTTCTGAGCGCCACCGGGGATGACCCAAACCCCTTACCCCCAAAAAAGACTGGAGGGGGCTGGAGCACTAGCACAGCGGCTAGGGCTTTTGCCTTACACATGGCTGACCCAGGTTTGATCCCAGGAATCCCATATGGTCCCCCGAGCCTGCCGGGAGTGATTTCTGAGTGCAGAGCCAGGAGTAAAACCTGAGTGCCTCTGGGTATAGCCTCCCCCCAAAAAGATCAATGGGTTGTGCACATACTCTGCATATAGGATGGGTGGGTTTGAGAGTCCCCTGAGCACTGAGCCAGGAGCAGCCCTGGCACAGCCAGGTGTGGTTCAAAAACAAAAGGTAAAGACAAGAAAAGAAAGGTGAAGTTCTTGTGGAGCCGGAGTGCTAGCACAGCGGTAAGACATTTGTCTTGCACGCGGCTGACCTGGGTTTGATCCCCAGCATCCCATATGGTCCCCTGAGCCTCCAGAGCTAGGAGTAAGCCCTGAGTGGTGCCGGGTGAGGCCCTCCCCTCAAACAAAACAAAAACAAAAAGGTGGGCCCGGAGAGATAGCACAGCAGCGTTTGCCTTGCAAGCAGCCGATCCTGGACCAAAGGTGGTTGGTTCAAATCCCATATGGTCCCCCGTGCCTGCCAGGAGCTATTTCTGAGCAGACAGCCAGGAGTAACCCCTGAGCATTGCTTTTGGGTGTGTGGCCCAAAAACCAAAAAAAAAAAAAAACCCAAACAAACAAACACTAAAAGCTCTTGGAAAGCAACCACCACCACCGACATACACCTGTCAGTTCAACACTGATAAAAAATATCCTTTTGCAGTTTATGCAAAAAAAATTTTCAAGAATTTTTCCTCTCTCATTTCTGCTGTAATAAATTGAAGCCACAAATTAAGCCAGTCCCTCCAGAACATACTGTTTCCAGTTAGCCTGTTTGCGTGTTTCACGGGGCCTCTGGGGGCAGTTACTGCAGCAATGCTCTCAGAGAAAGGACTCCTTCGAGTTTAGATAATTTTGTTCCAGAAGCAACTTTTCCAGCCAGGAAAGCACCTCAATGTCCATGAAGCTCTGTCCTGTGAAAGAAAATGCTGAGACATGAGCTTCCAGGGTTGGGTAACCTGGGCGCAGGCCCCGGGGTGTGACAAGGCCGTTGCTCCTTGTCCAAAGCCAGCTTGTCAAAAGCACCAGCCTTGTTTTCTTCCTCCTTCCTCGCTTTGGCTCTGCTGACTGGGAAACAGAACCAGACAAAGCTGAAAACTTCTAAAAGAGAGAAGTTGGTGCTTTCACACCTTTCCCACAGACCCAATCTGGGTGCTGTGGTTTACCCATCCCCAAACTCCCCAGCAGGGGTGAGGACCTGGATTGGGGGGATCACACTGGTGAGATGGTTGGTTGGCAGCCTGTATCCCCCCACAGCCATGCAACCTCGATGGGCACGTTCCTTCCGGTCTCCTGGCTCGATCCTCCTCACAAGCTGGCTCTGGGGTGGGAGGCACAGCACAGGCTTGGCCTACAACGAGGTAACCCACAGCAGTGTGAGGGAGACAGGGCGTGAGTGGCCTTGGGGTATGCCAGGTTTGCCTTGGGGTATGCCAGGTTTCCTATAGCCCCGAATCAGCCTCTAGAGGGAGGGGGGAGAGGGGGGGAGGGAGTGAGTGAGTGAGGGGGAGAGAGAGAGAGAGAGAGAGAGAGAGAGAGAGAGAGATGAGAGAGAGAGAGAGAGAGAGATGAGAGAGATGAGAGAGATGAGAGAGAGAGAGAGAGAGAGAGAGAGAGAGAGAGAGAGAGAGAGAGAGAGAGAAGAGAGAGGAGAGAGAAAGAAGACTGGCTCTGCCCTCTGCATGGCCAAGCCATCTCTTCCCAGGATGGCCTTCTAGGTTTTTCCTCCTCCACAGGTTCACACAAGCCAACAGTAATCCAATCAGCCTTGTTAAGCCTCAATTACCTCCCTTCCCACAAGAATGTTATCTCCGGAGGTGAAAAGAAAACTGTTTCTTCAAACTCTTCACCAAAAGGCAGCACAGTGTGAATCCTGAAGCTCACAGAGCAGGGGATGGGGGGTGGGGGCTTGGCATGGCTTCTGTTTTTCAGCTCATTTTCTGGTGCTGAAAAGCTGTGGGACATTTGTCTTGACAAGGGTGAAGGGCCAAGGGGCGGCAGGGAGAGGAGAACTCGGCATTTGGGCAGGGAGGAATCGGAGAGAGCTTGAGCCCTGCTCTGGCCAAGCGGAGCCAGGAATCCAGCCAACACAAAAGTGCTGGGTTGGCAGCAAGGAGAGAGCCTGGATGGACTTTCAGGAAAGATTCTGGGCCACAGCTTGGGGCCTCCTCCACTGGGCCAAGGAGACTTCTGGCAGAGCCCCCTGGCCCAGGCATGTTCCCACATAACTGGAGTCGAATGTGGGGGTGGGAAGGATGGTCAAAGGCCTCCTGAGCCTTCTGGCTGCAGAATGCACCCTCCCTCCCAGATCTGCACTTGGCCCCATTTGGGATCCCAGCCAGTTGGTGGTGTGTGTGTTTTTCTTTTTTTTTTTTTCTTTGGGGTCATACCCGGCAGCGCTTAGGGTTACTCCTGGCTCTATGCTCAGAAATCGCTCGGGGAACCATATGGGATGCTGGGATTCAAACCACTGTCCTTTTGCATGCAAGGCAAATGCCCTACCTCCATGCTATCTCTGCGGCCCCTAGTTGGTGGTGTTCTGCAGCATGGAAAACAGGAGGTAGCAGATTTCCTGAGGCATGCATTTTGGGAAGAGGATTTCAATCCCCCTCCAAGGACAGGTGGGATGAGGACATATTGTGTGTGTGGAGGGGGAGGTGGGTTTGTAATGTTGCTTTTACACCGCTGCCCTCTTTGTAAACCGTTTGGGGTTCAGCATTTTTGCATGACGATAAACTAATCATGACTGTGTGAAGGGGCATAGCTGAGAGTTCGGTGAAGTCTTTCGCAAGATTGTTCTTGGGGAATGGAATGGGAGGATCCACTGTGTGTGAGAAGTCACAATTTGTTGGTTCTCTATTGGAGTGTGGCTGGGAAGGGGGACTGACTGGTTGGGTTTCATTCCTCCAAAAAGTTTCCATTTCTTTCCTATGTCTAGGTCTTTCTCTTCTTCTGCCTCCAAATTGGTTCCTGTCCCTTCCCAGTTAGCACTGAAGTCATTTGGTGCGAAGTATGATGTTAATGATATAAAGTGAGACAGACAAGTTTAAATGGAGGTGACACCTCATTCATTTAACGAAGGGTGTTCAGCTTCTGTCAGCCTGGAGGGAAGATCTGACTTCTGGCCTCCTACTAACAGGGTCACAAAGCAGGGATTGAGAGTTTCTTATTAGGAAGTGATGCAGCGGGAGAGCTCAGTGGACAGTTTTCCTTAACAAGGCAACAAATGGACAAGGAGGTCTGACTTGGGACTTGTCTTCCAGGCAAAAGACATCTCTAGGAGACAGGTCAGAATATATTGGCCTATTCAGCATTTTTGTTTGTTTGTTTTTGGGCTACACCCGGTGGCGCTTAAGGGTTAAGAAATTATTATTATTATTATTTGGTTTTTGGGTTACACCCGGCAGTACTCAGGGGTTACTCCTGGCTCCACGCACAGAAATCGCTCCTGGTAGGCACAGGGGACAATATGGGATGCCGAGATTTGAACCAATGAACTTCTGCATGAAAGGCAAACGCCTTACCTCCTTGCTATCTCTCCGGCCCCAAGAAATTACTCTTAAAAAATAAAATTACCCTTGGCAGGCTCTGGGGACCATATGGGATGCCGGGAATCGAACCCGGGTCTGTCCCGGGTTAGACATATACAAGGCAAATGCCCTACCGCTGTGCTATCACTCCAGCCCCCCTACTCAACATTTTTTGATTGGTTTTGGGGTCACACCTGCGATGGTCAAGTTACTTCGGGAGGGCTCAGGGGATCACCTGGGATGCTAGAGATAGAATCCGGATCGGCTATGTGGAAGACAAGCACCCTACCTGCTGCCCTATCACTCCGGCCTCTTTTTCAACATTTTTGTCAGTGCTCTTGGCTCACTTTCATCTTTGCAAAATAATTGCCCCATCACTTAGCCCCACTGTAGTTTGCGGGAGGTTGAGCCTGATTATCATAAACCTTTCCTGTTGAACACACTGTGACCTCCCACCCTGGATAAAAGCTCTCTGCTTTTATCTTGAGAAACTGGATCTGGAAGGAGTTTTGGGTCAAGGGATTGAGAACATGATTTGAAAAGAAGCAAAGCTGCTTGAATTCACAGACTGTGCTTGATAATTAGCCTCCGAGTAACCAATGTTATCTGCACCAGCGCCGCTCTGTGCCAGCACCCAAACCACATTTTCCAGACGATTCCAGAGAAAAGTTTCGACCCAAAGCGATTCAGCACTAGGCCCCAAAGACCAGTCATTTTGTATAAAACAACAGACTGTTCATCTCTTCCTGGCCTCCTTGATGTAGCAAGACTGCCAAATCCAGATTTAGAGCCAACTGCAGGGCCCCTTTCTTCCTCTCCTCAGCTTCCAGAATTACAGCAAGAGATTGCTCGCTCCACAGGCAGAAAAAGTACACTAGCAAGAACAATTCTGAAATAGTCTGGCTTCTGAAAGGACAACTTGCAAAATTAGTGTCTGTTAAAACTGACTTTTCGAAGTGAGCATTTTCCGGGTGTGTGTGTTTGAGTTTCAGGATGGCAGAGATACCAGAGACAGGGAACTGGTTGCCATTGAGGAATGCAGTGAAAAGCTGATAATGACATTCACTGGGGAAAGAGGCCACAACATGGGGCTGGAATGACATTCACTGAGGAAAGAGGCCACAACATGGGGCTGGAGCCATGTTGTTTTGTCTTGCACATGGCTAACCGGGTCCGATCCCAGGCATCCCATTGGTTCCCTGAGCCCCATCAGGAGTGATCTATGAGTACAGGAATAAAACCTGAACACCAGTGGGTGTGACAGCCCCTTCCCCCCCAAAATATGCTGTAACACCTTTCTCTCAAAGGAAACACTTTGTTTTCACTAATTATTTTCACTAATTCCCTCAATGCACCCAATGCAGAGGTTAGCTTGATGTGGACCAAAGTGTAGCATTTAAGGGCTAACACCTCCCACTGTCGAGGGGGAGAGACAATAGCCTTTGGTTCTGGGGTAAAGCCATGAGTACTTGAGGGGAGACCCTGCCCCCTATTTCGCTGCTTCCTGTGATTTCAACATTTCAACTTTAAAAAAAATTCCATCTGCTCAGCTAGGACTCCCATTTCCAAGCATTCTTTCAGGCCAGGAACAAGCCTGGCGATGCAAGAGGCCAGCCAAGGAGCCTGAATGGCATCCTCCGATCTCTTTGGGTGGTGGCCAAGTCATCGGGGACTCGGGATGTCACCGTATCTTGAGGGAGCAGGAGCCAGTTCTTAAGATGTTGCTGCCAAGGGAGAAGCGATGCAGCAAAATCACTCCCACGGAGTCCATTCAGCTGGATCTTGGAGAAAATAGCTTTCCTCAAAGGCTGTCAAGGCTGACTTTACCTTTTTTTCTTGGTTTTTGGACCACCCCAGTGACACTGAGGGGTATACTCCTGGCTCTGCACTCAGAAATTGCTCCTGGCTCGGGAGACCATATGAAATGTTGGGGGATTGAACTGCGGTCTGTCCTAGGATAGTGCCGGCAAGGCAGACCGCTTGTACCACGGCTCCGGCCCCAAGATTTATCTTCTTTTATCTAAGCCCATGAGCTCCATCCCAGGAACCAAAATTTGTCACCAGTCTCAGCAACGTGGCATGGCCTGGTGTACAGTAGCCAAGTCTGCCAGAGGGGATTTGTAGCTGATTTTCCCCATGGGTGTGTGTGTTTATGTCGAAATGGTGACAGAAATCTGTTTACTTGCCATTCTCCAAATTCCCATTTCAAGTGGCTTCTTTGCCCTTTTGACAGCCCTCATGGAGCAAGTGGGGCAGGGCGCTGCATCCGTGCTTTGTACTACTCAGTGTATCCCGAAAACTCATACTTGTGACAGCTTCCAAAAATAAAGCAACCTTAGCTTGGGGGAAGGCCTGGACAAAAGCCTTAGGTTTGCTTTGAGGTTGCAATGGAGAAGTGCTTGTGGTGTTCCAGGACTTCGAGCCTCCCAATTCTGCTGTATTTTGGTTCAGCCTTTGGATCCTTTGGGAAGTCAGAGCAACGGGACAGTAAGACCCACAGTCCAGCTGCTCACTATTCAGCTGCAAGTCTGACTTGCATGGACAGTTGCTTTTGAAATATAAACTACTGATGTGTGCTTGGATTATTTCGTGTCACACTCCCAAGAAAACATCAACCAGGGGCCGGGCGGTGGCACTAGAGGTAAGGTGCCTTGCCTTGCCTGCGCTAGCCCTGGACAGACGGCGGTTCGATCCCTCGGCGTCCCATATGGTCCCCCAAGCCAGGAGCAACTTCTGAGCGCATAGCCAGGAGTAACCCCTGAGCGTTACCGGGTGTAGCCCAAAAAGAAAAAAAGAAAAGAAAAGAAAACATCAACCAGAGACACAAATTTCTCACTGGGCAGAACCATTTCAAAGTCTGGATATTTTAATGCATTTTCATTGTTCAAGGTAATGTGGATATGTTTAAGTGGTTCATTTTCAACCCAAAGAAAACACCAACAGCTTGTCTTTTTTTGCGGGGGAGGGGGGGTTTGGGCCACACCTGGTGACACTCAGGGGTTAATCCTGGCTATGTGCTCAGAAATCACTCCTGGCTAGGGGGACCATATAGGACGCTGGGGATTGAACCAGGTCCGTCCTGGATCTGGCATGTACAAGGCAAACGCCCTACCGCTGTGCTATCGTGCTGCCCCTACCCCACCAACAGCTTGTCTTATGTAATTTGGTAAAAATCAAAGAGAACTCTGACCATTAACTAAAGGAAACTAATCATTTTCTTTATGCATCTTGGTAAGATTTTTTCCCTGTAACATTTTTTTTTAAACCTTCAAGTAGTTTGGAAACATTTGCCTATTTGCTCATTATCTGGGCACAGAGCCTTTCAGAACACTGATTTCTGAAAATCTGTTCTCCCTGCTGATGGTTGGGGTGCTGGATGGAGGTGATCATTGAGAAAGAAGAGTGAATAAGCTTTGTCAACTACTGTTAACTTTCTTCATTAGTATGCTACAATCCATCCCAGCTTCTGCAAGGTAAGACATGCAACACAAATACTTGACCAAAAAAGCAAGGATCTAACTAGTGTAAAAATAGATTTTAAAGAAAATAGAATCTCTATAGGAAAAAGCAGTAGGTTATGCTTTACATTCCCACTCTTTGCTCCCAAAATCCAAGGGAGACTTAAGTTCCTCTGCCCTATGGAAAAACACATGATGTCTGAGCACATTCATTTTGCAAAGTAAGGTTCTTTGGGAATGCTCCAGCACATCCCATAAAAACTGATGGATTATCCATATAGTTGTGCTAAACAAGTAATAGGTGAGATATTTAGGTAAAGGGGATGAGGCCTATTCCTAAGCTATAAAACAATATCTGAAAATGATAATGTGAAAACTTTGGCTAGTTATAAAGCAGAAAACATACCCCATCATTAACACTATGTGTCATTAACTTCTCCATCTACCTTTTGTGGAGTGAAATTCCAACACAGGTTTTATGTTAGTTTTGCTCAATGACTGAATATTACAAATTATTAGACGTTTCTTTTTTCTTTTTTTGGTTTTTGGGCCACACCCGGTGACGCTCAGGAGTTACTCCTGGCTTGGGGGACCATATGGGAACCTCGATCCGTCCTAGGTTAGTGCATGCAAGGCAAATACCTTATCGCTTGCACCATGGCTCCGGCCCCTATTGGACATTTCTTGCTCTAGATAAAATACACAGCCTTTTTCTGTTGACCCACAACGAGCATTCTCTATTTTTACGTATGTGGTTGGGGGAGCTCTGTTGAGATTCTAATTTTCGGGTTTAGACACAGCCTTTGGTTATATCTGGAAATCTGCCCAAGCTCCCTCTAGCTGCGGCCCAATCTTTTGTGAACATTCAGAAAATACTGATCCCAGCAAAACACACAACCAGCCAGAGGCCTTGCTCTCTACTTTCACAGGGGTGATAAATCTGCCTGCTTATTCTTGCTCGATGCTAGGGAATCTACTCTTGAGATGCGAGTGCAAGAGTACCATGAAGACAACGTATTTGACTTTCAGACTGAAGTGTGGAATCATCAAAAACAAAACAAAAGGAAACACCAATTTTCCCACCCTGGAGCTTCTCAATGTGCCCTGGCTCCTGAGCTTTCCTGGCTGGCCCTGGAGCAAGGAAGAGAAGCTGCAGGTATTGTGGAGGCCAGCTGGTGCCGGCAGCTTCCGACCCAGTCGTTCTCTACAGCATCCAGCCCATTCTTCAATTCCTGAAAGGCAGGCAGGGCGGCAGACCAGGGAAGAGAAATTGCCAGGAAATTTTTGTGACTCCTCAGAAGTCAATGGGCACCTCTCTTTAAAGCAGCCACACTGACTTCAGGAAGATTTGGTGCTGTAGTGCGAGGTAATGTTGCCTTTGAGGTCACCAAAAAAAGAAAACAAAAACGAAAGTCAAATATACAAGTCAATAAATACAATGAAAGGGAAAAAAAAACACAGCGGAGTTGGAGCAGCTATCAAGTAGAAAGGCAAAATGTCCACTAGGACCTCGTGGACCTCAGACAAAACATCTAAGGACAGGATGAAAAGCAGACCCCTTGTAGCATCCTGGCCCCTGCCATCCGCTCTCCTACTTGGCAACATCACCACTCGCTGAACCACACACCAGCAAAGAAAAGACCCAACGGCCATGGCTCGAAGCTCACTTGGACTTTTTAGGGCAGCCCTAACAGGGAGCTGACGGCCCCAGCACAGTCGGGATTCCAGGGAAAGAGTCTCAGGGCAGTGGGTGGCTCCAAGGGTCACTTGCCCCTCTTGCTGCGGCCCTTCCTGCTGGACAGCTTCCCACTGCTCCCCGAGGTGGGGGGACTGGGGGCTGCGGCCATGGCGATGTTGATCTGTCCCTCCTGGATTTCCTGCCGGGTCTCGGCGGGCAGATGGTTGATCTTCTGCTGCGCCTCCAGGTAGAACATGACGTCGCGCAGCTGCTCCTGGATCTCGGTGATCTGCAGGTCCTTCTGCTCGCAGGTCTCCTTCAGCACCCGCTCCTCCTCCTGCAGCTGATTCTGCAGGAGCACTTGGTTGGCGCGCAAGCACTTGTTCATCTCCTGCTCCTCCTTCAGCTCCGTGGTGAGTTTCGCCACTTTCGTGTTCAGCTGGGTGCACCTTTGGTCGGACAACAGAGAAAGGCAAAAGCCCATCGTGAAATTGTGCTGGCCATTTCCTCTCAGCTCTGGGACTCAACAGAGGAGCCTTGACCTTGGTGAGCCCTCAGGAGAGTGCCTCCCGCAAATGTGGACCTGTTAGATGCTGTTGCAACAGCCACACAAACAAGATTTTTCTCTAGAGAACACAGCATATATTCAAAACCAGAAATCTCAGTAGCAGAGGCTGGAGTGCTAGCACAGCGGTAGGGCATTTACCTTGTATTTGGCTGACCTGGGTTCAATACCTGGCTTCCCACATGGTCCCCCAAGCCTGCCAGGAGCAATTTCTGAGCACTAGAGCCAGGAGTAACCCCTGAGCATTACTGAGTGTGGCCCAAAACCAAAAAAACCAAAACAAAACAGAAAAAGTGCTCCTGGCTTGGGGGACCATAAAGGACGCTGAGGGTTCGAACCAGGGTCTGTGTAGGTCAGCATGTGCAAGGCAAACGTCCTACCACTTGTGCCACTGCTCCAGCCCCCAAAGTAAATGTCTTACCAGCTATACTGCCTAGCCACCAGCCAACCCAACTTTTAATTCTTTACTACAGGTTCAATTAATTAGGGTGTTGAAGGTACATATTGTTTTTTTCTTTTTAGGTGCTAGGTATCAAACCCAGGGCCTCATACATGCAAAACATGTATTCTACCACTATGCTATATATTTTAGTATTATAATTATTACTATTGTTTTTGTTTTTTTGGGTCACATCCGGCAGTGCTCAGAGATTACTTCTGGCTCTGCACTCAGAAATTGCTCCTTGCACAGAAAAACAAAAACAAAAAACAAAAAACTGGGGCCAGAGAGATAGCATGGAGGTAAGGCATTTGCCTTGCATACAGAAGATCAGTGGTTCAAATCCCGGCATCCCATATGGTCCCCCGAGCCTGCCAGGAGCAATTTCGGAGCGTAGAGCCAGGAGTAACCCCTGAGCGCTGCCAGGTTTGACCCCCAAAAAGACCAAAAAAAAAAAAAAAATACTGAAAAGGGAAGAACAAACTTCCACACTTAAGTAAGTTAACTGGAAGGGCTAGAGTTGGAGGTAGAGTTTTAGTTAACTGTCCTTGCTCATTTTTTTGTGTGTGTGTGGGCTACACCAGGTAGTACTCAGGAATTACTCCTGGCTCTGTACTCAGAAATTGCTCCTAGCAGGCTCAGGGATCCTTATAGGAACCTGGGGATTGAACCCAGGTCTGTCCTGGATCACCTGCAAGGCAAACATCCTACCACTATACTATCTCTCCGGCCCCATTTTTTGTTTGTTTGTTTTGGGAGCCACATCTGGTGGCACTCAGGGGTTAATTCTAGCTCTGTGCTCAGCAATTACTGCTGGCAGGCAGGGGTGACCATTCGGGATGCCGGGATTTGAAGCACTGCTGGTTCTGCGTTGGCTGCTTGCAAGGCAAGCCCTACCGCTGTTCTATCTCTCCAGCCCCCCATTCTGCCCCATATTTTAACAGTTTTAAAAATATCTCTAGGGGGTCCCGGAGAGATAGCACAGCGGCGTTTGCCTTGCAAGCAGCCAATCCAGGACCAAAGGTGGTTGGTTCGAATCCCGGTGTCCCATATGGCCCCCCGTGCCTGCCAGGAGCTATTTCTGAGCAGACAGCCAGGAGTCACCCCTGAGCACTGCCGGGTGTGGCCTAAAAACCAAAAACCAAAAAAAAAAATCTCTAGGGGCCGGAGCGGCGGTGCAGCGGTAGGGCATTTGCCTTGCACACAGTGACCTAGGACGAACCGAGGTTCGATCCTCCAGCATCCATATGGTCCCCAAGCCAGGAGTGATTTCAGAGCAAAGCCAGGAATAACCCCTGAATGTTACTAGGTGTGCCCCTACCCCACAAATAAAATAGAAACATCTCTCTGGGGCCGGAGAGATAGCATGGAGGTAGGGCATTTGCCGTGCATGCAGAAGGACAGTGGTTCGAATCCCAGCATCCTATATGGTCCCCTGAGACTGCCAGGAGCAATTTCTGAGTGTAGAGTCAGGAGTAATCCCTGAGTGCTGCTGGGTGTGACCCAAAAACAAACAAAAACCCTCTAACATATGGAGTGGTGGCGCAAGCGGCAGGGCATCTGCCTTGCATATGGTGCTCTAGGATGGACAGCGGTTCAAGCCCCCAGTGTCCCATATAGTCCCCCAAGCCAGGAGTGATTTCTGAACACCTAGCCAGGAGTAATCCCTGAGCATCACTGGGTGTGGTCCAAAGAAAATAAAAATAAAAATATCTCTAAGATAGTACAACAAGAAGTGTGTTTGCTTGGCAGGAGCAGGCCTGGATTGAATCCCTAGCATCTCTGAGCACCACCAAGAATAATGCCTGAGTAGAGAGTCAGGAGAAAACCCTAAACATTGCTGGATTGGCCCCAAGAAAATAGAAACAAATATCTCTAGTTAACTTCTGCTTGCAGTGATAAAAAGTTTAAGAATGGTGGTGACAGGACGGAGAGATAGCATGGAGGTAAGGTGTTTGCCTTGCATGCAGAAGGTTGGTGGTTTGAATCCCGGCATCCCAGGTGGTCCCCCAAGCCTGCTAGGAGCGATTTCTTAGCATAGAGCCAGGAGTAACCCCTGAGTGCTGCCGGGTGTGAACCAAAAACCAACCCCCCCCCCCAAAAAAAAATGGTAAGGGTGCTAAAGAGAGCCAGGAGGTCATGCACTTGCACCCAGATGTGGTTGCCTGAGCAAGACCAGTGTTGACTCCTGAGCACAGTCACTCCCTAACCTCTACTGCAGGGGTGGCGAACAAGTTCGACACAAAGAGCCAAAATTTTAAACTGTGAGAGTCAGAGAGCCACACCACGCAGTGACCTGCCAAAACAGACAAACACTCACACAAAAGCATATACTTTTAATAATATATTAAACACATAAGAGGCAAAGAGCCACATTCATTTTGGCTGGGAGACATGCGGCTCAAGAGTTGCCTGTTCACCACCCCAGCTCTACTGGGTGTAACCAACACCTCTCAAAGAAGTGAAATGGGGCCTCAGAGGTAGCACTGGGGTGAAGTAGCCACTGCATGTGGCTGACTTCACTTTGATCTCTGGCTTTGTAGATGGTCCCCCAGCACCATCAGGAATAATCTCTGACTGAGCACACAGGAGAAGCCAGGAGAAGCCCCTCAGCATTACTGGGAGTAGCTCCAAAAACCTCCCAAATGGCAAAACTTATGTTTTCAGAGTTTACAGCCCCAAACCCAAAGGATTATTTTTAAAAACCCACATTTTGATAATGGGGGCGAGGGGAGATAGGTGAAAAGTATATGGCATACTTGGCATGGTTTTTACAACTTTTTTCTTCTTTTTTTTGGATTTTGGGCCACACCCGGTGATGCTCAGAGGTTATTTCTGGCTTTGCGCTCAGAAATTTTTTTTTTGGGTCACACCCAGCAGCCCTCAGGGGCCACTCCTGGCTCTATCCTCAGAAATCACCCCCCACAGGCTCAGGGGACCATATGGGATGCCGGGATTTGAACTACCATCCTTCTGTATGTAAGGCAAATGCCTTATCTCCATGCTATCTCTCCGGCCTTTGCGTTCAGAAATATTTCCTGGCTTGGGAAACCATATGGGACGCCCTGGGATCAAACCGCAGGTCTGTCCTAGGTTAGTGCGTGCAAGGCAAATTCCCTACTGCTTGCACCACCACTCTGGCCCCTTTTTACAACTTTTCAATAAATCTACAATTTAAGAAAATAAAGATTGCTTTTTGGGGCCGGAGAGATAGCATGGAGGTAAGGCATTTGCCTTGCATGTGTAAGGTCGGTGGTTCAAATCCCAGCATCCCATACGGTCCCCCGAGCCTGCCAGAAGCAATTTCTGAGCATAGAGCCAGGAGTAACCCCTGAAAGCTGCTGGGTGTGACCCCAAACCCAAAAAAATTGCTTTTCATTTTTCTTTTGGGGTAAGTAGATTGGCCCACGCCCATGGTGCCAGGGATAAACACACAAACTATGTGGTAAGCCTACTGAGCTTTTTCTGCCCTGTAAGAGGTTTCTTTCTTTTTTTTTTTGTTTTTTTTTGTGGTTTTTTTTGGGGTCACACCCGGCAGTGCTCAGGGGTTACTCCTGGCTCCATGCTCAGAAATTGCTCCTGGCAGGCACGGGGGACCATATGGGACGCTGGGATTCGAACCGATGACCTCTTGCATGAAAGGCAAACGCCTTACCTCCATGCTATCTCTCCAGCCCCTAAGAGGTTTCTTTAAAAAAAAAAAAAAGGCTCCAAGGGCCAGAAAAGAGAGCACAGCAGTGGGGCATTTGCCTGCATGCAGCCGACCTGGGAGGGACCAAGTTTGAGTCCTAGCATCCCATGTGGGCCCTGGTCTGCAAAGGGCAATTTCTGAGTGCAGAGCCAGGAGTAACCCCTGAGCATCACACTGGGTGTGGCCCAAAAACCGAAAAAAGAAAAAATAAAAGGAAAAAAAGACTCCAGACTATCACATGTGAGTGAGATTGATGTTCTACTACCAAACTAGATCCCTAAGCCTGAAATTCTTTGAAATGATTTCAGATCCATTTGTCTAGAGATAGAAATTCAGTCACTTGGGCTACAGAGATAGCAAAGGGGGCAAGACACTTAGTTTTTCAAGTTGCTGACTGGAGTCTGATCTCTGGCACAGCAAAGCCCCCCAAATATAGCTGGTGTGGTCAAAGACACCTTCAGAAACTGTATTACCCCAATCCAACTATTTTTGCAGGTATAACTTAAACAAGGAAGCCAATTTTTTTTCAACAGTAGATCCGTCTCCCAAATCACAGTGGTTCATATATGTCCTTACCATGTGAACCGTGAGTTCTTGCTTCATTAACATCTCTGTCCTCTCACTGCTCTCCAAGGCCAGACATCTGCCATCCTCAGCTTGGACAAAAATCTCTAACTTATCAGGCCTCAGCTACTGCTACTCAGAGCAGCAGCCATTGTGGACACAAGGAAACTAACTGCTTCTTATAGGCCAACACGGACAGTCTTGGGTAGGGGAGCTAGCTCAAAGGGCAAAGTATGCATATTTTGTATTCAGGAGACTTGAGTTGGATCCCTGGTACCATATGGTGCCCCAGCACTACAAAGAATGACTTCTGAGCACAAAATAAGAAGAAGAAATTGAATCCCACCAGATGTGGCTTAAAAACTCCAGCATTGAGGGTTGCATTCCAAATGAGTCATCTGCCACGAGACACCGGACTTGTTTTTTTTTTTTTTTGGCAACAGCCAGCAGTATTCAGGTCTTACTTTTGGCTCTGAGCTCAGGGGTCTTTTCTGGTGGGCACAGGGTTATTTGGTGTATTGGGGGTTGAACCACATGTAAGCAAGTGCCTTACCCCCTGTACTATTTCTCCTGGTGGCTCTAGAAACACCAGGTTTTTCAGTAAACAAGAAGTTACTGAATTTGTTCCCTATGAGAGGCTCTTGAAAACTGGGGCCGGAGAGATAGCATCAAGGTAAAGTGTTTGCCTTGCATGCAGAAGGTCGGTGGTTTGAATTCTGGCATCCCATATGGTCCCCTGAACCTGCTAGGAGCAATTTCTGAGCATAGAACCAGGAGTAACCCCTGAGCACTGCCAGGTGTGACCCAAAAACCAAAAAAAAAAAAAAGAAGGAAATAACATGGAAATTATCTATGACCATAAAAAAAAAAAAAACAAAACACAAAAGAATAGATCAAATTATACTTACTTTCTTTCCACGGACTGCTTTTCTTTTAGAAGGTCATTTAGTCTGTGCTCCAGGTTATCACATTTCTCAATTGTTTCTTTAAATTTTGTCTTCATGTTGTTAATCTGAAGGAAAAAATAAAAATAAATCACTTTCACTTCATCAAAATAAAATTGCCTGAAGTTTGGACTAACTACAACCTTTCCAATAATCTATTATGTATCCTAGACATCTACTATAAAATGAAAAGTTTCTTTCTTTTCTATTTTTCTACACCAGGATAGACAACTGATTGTTGAGACACAGTTCAAAAGTCAAGAAGTGTGTCAGTAAAGCAGATGGTTTGTTCAAGTCCAGACCAGAGATCACCATTTGAAACTCACCATCCTGAGATTGGAGAAAGAGCACAACGGGGAAGAACACTTCTTTGCTTGCAGCCAACCCAGGTTTGTTCCCTGAGCACTGCCAGGAATGATCCCTAGTGCAGAACCAAGAATAACCCCCGAGCATTGGTAGGTATAATCTCTTTTTTTTTTTACTTTTTTTTTTTTTTTTTTTTTTGGGCCACACCCGGTGACGCTCAGAGGTTACTCCTGGCTATGCGCTCAGAAGTCGCTCCTGGCTTGGGGGACCATATGGGACGCCGGGGGATCGAACCTCGGTCCGTCCAAGGCTAGCGCAGGTAAGGCAGGCACCTTACCTCCAGCGCCACCGCCCAGCCCCGGTAGGTATAATCTCAAAACAAGCCAAAGGGGCTACAGCGATGGTGCAAGCGGTCAGGTATTTGCCTGACCCATGCGGCTGACCCAGGACAGACTGTGGTTCAATCCCCCGGCATCCCATAAGGTCCCCCAACCCAGGGGCAATTTCTCAGTGCATAGCCAGAAGTAATCCCTGAGCATCACAGGGTGTGGTCCAAAAATTCATCATCCTTTTCGTTTTTGTTTTGTTTTTGTTCTTTTTGGGTCACATCCGGCAGCGCTCAGGGGTTACTCCTGGCTATGCATTCAGAAATCGCTCCTAGAAGGCTCAGGGGACGATATGGGATGCCGGGATTTGAACCACCGACCTTCTGCATGAAAGGCAAACGCCTTACTTCCATGCTATTTCTCTGGCCCCATCATCATCCTTTTCAATCTAAGATTAGATTCTATTTCTGTTCCTATTATTGTTTTTATGCCACACCTGCCTGTGCTCAGGAATCTCTCTTGGATGTTTTTGTGGTGACCATGTATGTATGATGCTGCGAATAGAAACAGGTCAGCTTCATAAAAGGCAAGTGCTTTCCCTCAATGTATGTGGTGACAGAACTAGAACCCCCCCAGGTCTGGCCTGTGCCCGACCCGCTGTACTATCTCTCCGGTCCCCTTTCCTTTGTTCTGTGGAGACCTAGGCCACATACTCAGCTGTGGTGCTCACTCAGACTGGCAGTTTTACTCTAGGTCGTGAAACTTGCTAGAGACTGCACACACCTGGCTGAGGTGCACTCAAGATTGTTGCAGCACCAAGGCAGAGCCCAAAGGCAGAACCACTGGGATTGCCCTGGGAATGTGGGGTGATGTCAGAGACCCAGGGACCCAACTCGGTGGCTTCACGTCTGCAAGGCAGGTAACAACTCGACTCCTCATAGGTCCCCAGATAAATGTTATCTTCTGGGAAGAACTGTGGTTAAAATATGAGCACCACTACCCCCACATCAACAGTCAATATGGTGCCCTCCTAGGCTTCAGTCTTTCTTGATTTTACTGTCAATTGCTAAGAACCATCTTGCTGCCTCTGAGGCCCACAGTCACCTCCAGAAAGCAGCTGTTCCAAGCTGCCAAACCAAATGGCTGACTCAAGTTACAGTCCTGTGTATCTACGGCAATTCTTTGGAAGCGTACAAGGCATTAGAGATAACCTGACTCAGTTATAAAAAACAATCCCCCAATCTCAAAATAACCAAACTATGCAAGCAAGCCTTTAGGGCTGGAGAGACAGGAGTAAAGCGTTTGTCCTGTATGTGGGAAAACCTTGTTTGTATGTGGGAAAGCCAAGCATATGGTTCCCTGAACACTGCCATGAGTGATCCATAAGCACAGGTGTCAGCCCTGAGCAGGACCAGAGCAGCCCAGCCCCCTCACTTAGCCTCAACAACAAAAAATCCCACACCAAATATTCAAGACTTTCAAGCCAAGGTTTCTCCCCCAAACCCTCATTATTTGGGAACACACCAGATATTTTCTTTTTAGATTTTTTTGGGTCACACCTGCTATGCTCAGGGGACCACATGCATGGCTGGGAAACAAGCCTGGGTCAGAGAGGCAGAAGGCAAGTGCTTTACCCACTGTACTAGAATTCCAGCCTGGTATTTCATTTTACTTTTGATTTATGAACCACAGTCGGTGATACTCAGGCCTTATTCCTGGCTCTGCTCCAGTGATCAATCCTGGTGGGCTTGGGGGACAATATAGGGTTTTGAAAATTGAACTCAGGTCTGCCATGTGCAAGACATGTGCCCTACTGCTATACTATTGCATACGCCCTTGGAATTCTATTTTTGGGGGGGGGGGCATACCCAATGATGCTCAGGGGCTACTCTTGGCTATGCGCTCATGCTGAGGGATCGAACCGCTGTCCGTCCTAGGCTAGCACACGTGCAAGGCAGAGGCCTTACTACTTGTGCCACCACTCTGGCCCTTGGAATTCTATTTCTTTTTTTTGAAATTCTATTTTTAACTTACTAAAGAATGTAGTATAGAGTAAAACTTTAATACATTCTTCTTAATTTACTAATGTTCGGTGAGAAGATGTCTGCTTCCATTGCCTTCTTAAATCATGCTTGTTTGGCAGTATGTGCAGCAGTGTCCGTCTCTTCCTTTTTCTTTTTGACAAATTTCACTCATTAAGACATAAGATTTCTTTTTTTTGGGGGGGGGGGGGGCGGTCACACCCGGCAGCGCTCAGAGATTACTCCTGGCTCTACACTCAAAAATTGCTCCTGGCAGGCTCGGGAGACCATCTGGGATGCTGGGATTCGAACTACTGTCCTTCTGCATTTGCCTTGCATGAAGAAGGTTGGTGGTTCGAATCCCGGCATTCCATATAGTCCCCTGAGCCTGCCAGGAGCGATTTCTGAGCGTAAAGCCACGAGTAACCCGTGTTGCCAGGTATGACCCAAAAAAACAATCACGGTGTTTAAAGATACTTTAACAATAAAAAAAGAAAAGACTTCTTGTTCCTTAATACTGTCTCCAGAGATTAAGTCTCTAATATAGCAATAACAGATGTCTTTGGTTTCTTTGGAATTCTGATATAGTTAGGTTAATGGAGGTGGCCAAAATGAGCCTCTCTTCTTTCCCTGAAGACTTTTTTTTTAAGGGGGATCACCTGGTAGCGCTCAGGGGTTACTCCTAGCTCTGTGCTCAGAAATCACCCCTGGCAGGCTTGGGGGACCATATGGGGTGCTGGGATTTGAACCACTGTCCATCCTGTTGGTTAAGTGCAAGGCAAACCGCCTTACCGCTGTGCTATCGCTCCGGCCTCCTCTCTGAAGCCTTAATGAGATATAACTAACATGAACAAAGGTTTTTGAAAGCGATGAATAGTTTTCAGTCACACCATCACAAAGCAGAAACTCACCTCCTCTGCTGTGTCCTTCTCTATCCGAACTATTTTGTTTTCCCAGTAGATTCGTTGAGATTCCAGCTGACTTGTTAGTAAATATGAATACTAGAAACAGAATAAACACCAAAGTTTAAGTCACTGTTGTCAGTCTCTGAAATTCAATTAAAAAAAGATACTTTTGTTTCTAGGCTATAGCCAACAGTGCTTGGGGACCATATGGGGTGCTGGGAACTTAAGCCAGGTTGGCTGCATGCAAGGTAAGAGCTTAGCCGCTGTACTGTCATTTAGGCCCCTAAAATCCGACTTTATTTTTAAACTTGTTTTTGGGCCACACCCGGCAGCACTCAGGGGTTACTCCTAGCTCTGCACTCAGAAATTGCTCCTAGTAGGCTTGGGGGACCATATGGGATATCGGGGATCGAACCCAGGTCTGTCCTGGGCCTGCTCCGTGCAAGGTAAACGAATGCCCTACCGCTCTGCTATTGCTCCGGCCTCCAAACCTGAGTTTTAAAAACCTACAGAACATTTAGAAGAGCTACTATCTAAATGTATGGATGATATCCTTCATTCCATTCTCCTCCACAAACCAGGAGAACAAAAATATGAAGTACCCTTCTGACTTAGTCTATGGCAAAGAGAAATGTTAATTTAAAAACTTACTTTGTTTTGTTTGTTTTCAGTCACTTTCATCTGTGCTCAGGGCTTACATCTGGCAGGCTTGGGGACCACGTGAGGTACCAGAGCTCAAACCCAGATCAGCTGCATGCAAGGCAAGCACCCTACCTACTGTACTATCATTTCAGCCCCCTGAATATATTTATAATTACTGTGCTAGTTACTCACTCTAAACCAGCATTGGGAAGGGCTAGAGAGATAATAAAGTGGGTAGGGCACTTGCTTTGTACACAATCAACCTGGGTTCGATCCCTGGCATCCCATATGGTGGTCCCCTAAGTGTAATCCCCAAGCAGAGTCAGGAAAAACCTCTGAGCATCACCAAGTGTGGCCCATAATAAAAAAAACAGCAGTGGGGAATGTAAAGCCCATGAAATCATGTGACCAGGCCCTGGTATGTGACAGGACAGACACATAAACTGTCCACAGCTTAGTTACTTGAACTGTATGACCCACAAGTAATGTTAAAAACATCCAAGTAGCCCCAGGCAGAAAAAAGATTCTCCACTTGTGGATTTTCATGTAGAAGAGCTGAACTTTTTCCTATTAATATAATTTACTAATGATAATATCAACTTTTTTTGAGTACTGAATTTATAAGATTTGAAAAGTCTGGAGGTAAGAGGGCAGAGATATGACTTAGTGGAAGAGCATTTGCTTGGATGGGTTGGGCCTGGGTTTTTCCATCCCCGACACCACAAAAGACAACCATTGGGGCGATGGGCAGTTTCAAGCGTCAATTTCCTCTCAAGGCTAAGGCAGTTTTTCAAAATAATCATTATTTTGTGAAATCGATACCAAAGAGAGCTCACGTGTTAGATTTTCCCTGGATGCATGTAAAATTTACATGTTCAATTTTTGAACAGGTGGGGTTTACTGCTGGGGAAATATCCGGACATACTAATTGGTAGTTTCCTAAAATATACTAAAACCCGTAAATGGCTTCCTATGTCTTAGCCTCAGATTCATGAAATGCCAATCTGATGAGAAAGCTCTGAGGACGTGGTCAAACTCCACTAGGGTTGCCCCATTCTCACCGAAATCAGCAATCTTTCCCACCGAGATTCCCGCTGTCACTGGGAGGCCAACTGGGAGTGTTTTATTTTCTGGTTTTAATGCAGCATTAGAGAAAAAGTTTAAACGTGAACTTGAGACCATTAAGAGCATCACAGTGAAAATATGGCACAGTGAAAAAAAATTTTTTTGCATGTAGAGTAAATGACAATGCCCAAGGTCCAAACTCCCTATCAAGTCAGGATACTAAAAGGCAATAAAAATAGGATATTTGGTAGTTATTGATAAAGTACCTTACCTCTAATTGTAAGGCATCTATTTTTTCTTCCTGGCAAGTATCACCTTCACATTCGTACTGGACTATTTTCCCATCAGTTTTACTTGCAACCAGTCGATGTACATAATTATCTAAAAAGAAAAAGAAGGAGTCACCCAAGCATGTTTCCCAGGCTAAAAGAGTCTCTAAATACTTTCTTTTCTAAACTTTATTTTAGCAACAGTTCGCAAAACTTTAAGGGTTCCATGCATAAAACACTTCAGTATCAGAGCTGGAGTGATAAAACAGCTCCGGTCCCAACATATGTATTTTTATAGATCTACATGAAAGACTTTGCCTTAAAAGTAGACCAAGTCATTTGAGTTTTATTATTCATTTTCACTTTTCGGTTTTGGGTAAAAACACCTGGCAGTGCTCAGGTGGTGCTTATTCCTGGGTCTGTACTCAGGGATCACTCCTGGTGGGAACCTAACCCAAGGCGGTTGTGTGCAAGGCAAGACCTTACCTCTGACCTGTCTCTCTGTCTGAGTCATGTGACTTTTATGAAGAGAGAAAGGGCACAGTGGGAGTATTAACTCTCTCTACAATATGGAATTCAGGCAATTCAGAGGACATATGCCCCGAAGGGCAACCACAAGAATTTGAGTTTGCAACAGCTGTGGGTGATTTCATGGAAGGAAGACATTCAGAGGGAGTTTTCAAAAAGAAGGGATTCATCCAACGGGCTATCAGTGCTCTTACCTCCAGCATAGTCCCAGACACGATGGTTGGTGAGCTGCATGGCATAGGTGTGCTGAGTCTCCTCAAAGTGCTTATAAGCATGTCGACTTACATATCGTCCACATCCAATGTGGCCACATATTAAACAAATCCAAAGGTTCTGCCAAGAAGGTAAGATCTTGATTAAAAATCTTTTCTTTTATGGTCCCTAAGCCTGCCAGGAGCGATTTCTGAATGTAGAGCTAGGAGTAATAATCCCTGAGTGCTGCGGGGATTAAAAGAAAATTTTTTTTAGTTTTTGGGTCACACCTGGCAGCGCTCAGGAATTATTTCAGAGCTCTACGCTCAGAAATTGCTCCTGGCAGGCTCGGGGGACCATATGGGGTGCCGGGATTTGAACCACCATCCTTCTGCATGCAAGGAAAATGCCCCACGTCCATACTATCTCTCTGACCCTTAATTAAAATTTAAAAGTTGAGTCAAATAGAAATATATGACCTGGCTCACCTAGGGTGAGAAGGGGGTCTGAAATACAACTTATAATGAGTCAATCATTTTTGTTCTAATATATGGCACTACACAAATAGCAAGAAGAACCCCTCACAGTTTACCAATTAGAGTCTGGTTTTAAGTACTCATTAATTTATTCTTTCTGATTTGGGGGCCACATCTTGCAGTGGACTGTGAAGTGGCAAGGTAGACCTACTCTGCGTTTCCAGCAGGTAAGCATGCACTCTCTCAGCCCAGTCTTAAAGTGGGTCTCCTGCATGCAAAATAAGTACTTAAGGGCCCGGAGAGATGCAAGCAGCCGATCCAGGACCAAAGGTGGTTGGTTCGAATCCCGGTGTCCCATATGGTCCCCCGAGCCTGCCAGGAGCTATTTCTGAGCAGACAGCCAGGAGTAACCCTCGAGCACCGCCGGGTGTGGCCCAAAAACAAAAAACAAAAAAACAAAAAAAAAAAGTACTTAAAAGACTCTTGAACTACTGCTCCAGACCCAAATCTAAACCTTTGTTTCCTTTCTGAAAAAAAAAAGAAAAAAAACTTTGGGCCCGGAGAGATAGCACAGCGGCATTTGCCTTGCAAGCAGCCGATCCAGGACCAAAGGTGGTTGGTTCGAATCCCGGTGCCCCATATGGTCCCCCGTGCCTGCCAGGAGCTATTTCTGAGCAGACAGCCAGGAGTAACCCCCGAGCAACGCCGGGTGTGGCCCAAAAACCAAAAAAAAAAAAAAAAAAAAAAAAAACCTCAAAAATTTGCATGTTATTCTTGCACAGGAGCCATGCTAATCTTTGTTTAGTTCCAATTTTAGTATAAAACAAAAGCAAGCACAGTCTAGACTTTAAAGAACAAGAAACAAAAGCAGAGTACTTTAGGAGTAAAGTGATTTATAATGCATATATTTTTATTTTTTGCTTAGACACAAAAAAAACCAGCCTCAGGAGGAATTTAAAGAAACTTAAGCTGAGCCTGGAGAGATAGCACAGAGGCGTTTGCAGCCGATCCAGGACCAAAGGTGGTTGGTTCAAATCCCGGTGTCCCATATGGTCCCCCATGCCTGCCAGGAGCTATTTCTCAGCAGACAGCCAGGAGTAACCCCTGAGCACCACCGGTGTAGTCCAAAAACCAAAAAAAAAAAAAAAAAAAACAAAAAACAAAAAAACTTAAGCTATACAGGAGGGAAAAAAGTAAACAAAACTTTGTGTTTAAAAAAAAATTGGGGGGTCCTGGAGAGATAGCACAGCTGTGTTTGCTTTGCAAGCAGCTGATCCAGGACCAAGGTGGTTGGTTCGAATCCCGGTGTCCCATATGGTCCCCTGTGCCTGCCAGGAGCTATTTCTGAGCAGACAGCCAGGAGTAACCCCTGAGCAACGCCAGGTGTGGGCCAAACACCAAAAAAAAAAAAAAAATTGGGGAGGGGGAGGGGCCGGGAAGGTGGCGCTAGAGGTAAGGTGTCTTGTCTTGCAAGCGCTAGCATAGGACGGACAGTGGTTTGATCCCCCAGCGTCCCATATGGTCCCCCCAAGCCAGGGGCGATTTCTGAGCACATAGCCAGGAGTAACCCCTGAGCGTCAAACGGGTGTGGCCCAAAAACCTAAAAAAAAAAAAAAAATTGGGGGGGGGGGGGCCCGGAGAGATAGCATGGAAGTAAGGCGTTTGCATTTCAGGCAGAAGATCGGTGGTTTGAATCCCGGCATCCCATATGGTCCCCTGTGCCTGCCAGGGGCAATTTCTGAGCATAGAGCCAGGAGTAACCCCTGAGCGCTGCTGGGTGTGACCCAAAAACCAAAAAAAATTTTTGTTTTATTTTGTTTTCTTTTTTTAGTTGTCTTATTTTGGGGGGGCACACCCAGTGACACTCAGGAATTACTCCTGGCTTGGGGTACTATATGGGATGCCAGAGGATAGAACCACCATCTGTCTTAGGCTAGCGTCAGCAAGGCAGACACCTTACGTAGCTCCAGCCCGTCTGTCTTATTAAAAAAAAAATTCTTTTTGGTTCTTGGGCCACACCCAGTGACGCTCAGGGGTCACTTCTGGCTATGTGCTCAGAAATCGCTCCTGGCTTGGGGGACCATATGAGATGCCGGAGAATTGAACCGTGGTCCGTCCTAGGTCAGTGCGTGCAAGGCAAACGCCCTACCTCTTGTGCCACCACTCTGGCCCTAAAATAATTTTTTGATTGGTTTGTTTGGCTGGTTTTAAAGCACACTCAGTGTTGTTCAAGGGTTACCCCTGGCTCTGTACTACGTAATCACTACTGGCAGTGCTTGCGGGATCATATTGGGTGCTGGGGATCAAACCCAGGTTGATCTGTACTTCATTACTTACTTCCTGAACACCACATTCGAAACACTTATTTTCCTCCACTGGCTCTGGGGTTTGACAATACCGGCAAACAGGACACCTATCCAGCAAGACAACAAGAGAATGGATAAGAGTAAATATAAAACTCAGCTGACAAAATCCAGGTATAGTTTGGAAGGCCTCTGAACACCAGAGGCTGTGGTACTGAAAGTCTCCAGCACCATGGGCTTGAGCAGCATGTCATTCCTGGGCCCTGGAATGGCAGTGGCACTCAGGCCTTGAGCTCTGCCTGTGAGTCCCTGTCCCCCACCCCAAGTGTACAAAGATGACTGATAAAGCACCTCATCCATTATTGATTAAATTCTTCCTGCCAGTCACTAAAGTGGGAGGTATGATGTAGCACTGATGCAAGTATAAAATAACATTGCACTGTTGTAAAATAAAAAAAAGGTTATTCCTGCGTATGCCTCCAAAAATTATTTTGGGTTTGATCTTCCTGGTGATATCAAGAGGGAAATCCTTCCAAAATTTGTGAGCCTTCTGCTCTGTGGGCGCAGTCATTCCTGCCAACCATACCATCTCAAACCTTAGGCTGCTATAATACAGTTGAGAGAAGGCAATGGTCTATAAAGTAATAGGAAACATCAAGTACTGGGGACAGAAAGGAATTAAGCCTGAGGCTGAGGAGAGCTCAAAGGACGGCAGCTCAGGAATAGTAGAAACCGGGCCCTGGCTTCAATCTCTGGCAATCCTGATCACCCCTAAGTACCACAGGGTATAGTCCTGGTGGTCCCCAGCACTATTAGATAAAGACCCCTTACCCCACTGAGTGAAAGATTCGAGATCTAAATTTTCTTTTGGTATAAGAGCTCAAAGCTAAGTGAGTTGTTTTTTTTTTGTTTTTGTTTTTTTTGTTTTTGGGCCACACCCATTTGACGCTCAGGGGTTACTCCTGGCTATGTGCTCAGAAATTGCCCCTGGTTTGGGGGGACCATATGGGACGCCGGGGGATTGAACCGCAGTCCGTTCCTTGGCTAGCGCTTGTAAGGCAGACACCTTACCTCTAGTGTCACCTTCCAGGCCCCAGTGAGTTGTTTTTTTATCCCACTCTCTAACTTTTGAATGGAAAGAATGTGTGCTGCTTTGGGAAACAACACAAAATTTCCTGATTCCACAATCAGTAGACTAAAATGAACTTGGTGTGAGAATATGGAGCTTCCTGTATACTGAGGAATAGGGCAGGAAGAAGAAAAACCGGAAGCTGAAATTCCATATGGGCTCTTCCCTATGGAGAGGTCTGGGTTTGGAGAGTCAAATGTCTGGGGTGGCCCCCTTTTGGTGGTGTGATTCTTCCATCTGGGGATGTGAAGGGACAAGCTGGTACACTCACGTGGTATCATCCCAGCGCTGCAGGCACTGGCTGTGGAAGCTATGGTTGCATAATGTTGTGAGAATGCCATTCACAGACTCATCCATGCGCTCTAGACACACTGTGCACTTGGGAAGCTCCGTCAGGTCCATCACAGGGAGACTGGCACCCTACAGACAAACATAATAGAAGCATTAACTTTCTCTCATCAGTTCTGATGTTCTTTTTTGTTTTTTTTTTTGGGGGGGGGGGTTCACACCTGGCTGCGTTCAGGGGGGTTACTCCTGGCTCTACTCTCAGAAATCGCTCCTGGCAGGCTCAGGGACCATATGGGATGCTGGGATTTGAACCATCGTCCTTCTGCATGCAAGGCAAATGCCATACCTCCATGTTATCTCTCCGGCCTTGTCAATTCTTGTTTTTGTTTTTTTGGTTTTTGGGTCACACCCGGCAGCGCTCTGGGGTTACTCCTGGCTCTATGCTCAGAAATTGCTCCTGGCAGGCTCAGGGGACCATATGGGATGCCGGAATTCGAAACACTATCCTTCTCATGCAAGACAAACACCTTACCTTCATGCTATCTCTCCAGCCCCAATTATTGGTTATTATTATTTTATTTTTTTGGTTTTTGGGTCACAGCCAGCAGTGCTCAGGGGTTACTCCTGGCTCCATGCTCAGAAATTGCTCCTGGCATGCTGGGGGGACCATATGGGACGCCAGGATTTGAACCAATGAACTTCTGCATGAAAGGTAAATGCCTTACCTCCATGCTATCTCTCTGGCCCCATTTTTTTTTTAAAGCCTACAGAATTGTTGGTTATTTTTAAATGAAAAATTTCCTGTAATTTCTGACTGCTGGCAAGGGTTCTAAACAAAACTGCCTTGCAAATAATATATACAGAGATAATATCTTATCCATTCAATATTTATCAAGCACCTATATTTGCAGCACTGTATACAGTGATGAAAAAAAGCAAAAGTTCTAGGAGAGTACAGTACAGCACGTTGGGCGTTTTCCATTGCATGCAGCCAACCTAGGTTTGTTCCCAACATCCAATATGGTCCTCCAAGCCTGCCAAGAGTGATCCCGAGTGCACAGCCAGAAGTAAAGCCTGAGCACTGCCAGATGTGGCCCCCAAACCAAGAGCAACAATAACAAAACCAAAACAAAGTTTTTGTCCTCATGGGACTGACTTCTAGGGAAAAAAACCTAGAGAGTATCACCAGACTCCTAGCTCCAGCTCTAAATGTTCTTATGCTCTCTATACAGAGAAAGAGAAAAAGTGGATATTAGAAGAGCTGGATGATTTTCCAGAGTGCAAGTAAAAATTCAACACTTTCTACTAAGTGCTAATAGTATCAACAACACTGCTGTTGTTTATTTACTCATCTAACACATACTTGTCGAATGTCTGCTATGTGTGCCAGACATTGTTCTAGGTGTGGAACAAAAATAAACACAGGCAAAGTCAGTCAAAGAAAACAAAGCCAGTCCCTGTCCTCATGGGACTTAGCATCTGAGACAAATATGTAAAACATCTAAAAGTATAGTTACCAATAGTCTAAAATACTAGAAAGAGAAGTACAGGACGCAAGGCCAAGGAGATGGCACAGTGGGGTATAGCTTGTGCCTTGCATGTACAGTGACATTGAAACACAAATGATAGAAAGCGCTAACAGGGAAATAAGAGGCATAGCTGTGTAGGTGGAAAAATAATACCCTAAGCCAGCAACATGACTTTAGCTATGCAGGCTCTGAAGCACACAGGATTTAATTAAGTAAAGGTAAGGGGTACATAGATAGGGCCATGCAGACAAACATTTCATTAACCTTCATTAACCTAAGATCTCTCTAAAGTGGATATTCAAAGACTGGAGAGGTAGTACAGTAGTAGACAGAGAACTTTTGCACACAGCCAATCTGGCTTCGATCCCCAGCACTCCATACTGTCTCTTGAGCCTACCAGGAGTGATCCTGAACACAGATCCTAAGCACCACTAGGTGTGGCCCCCCCAAAAAGAACATTCATAGGAATTTCACAGGATCCTTCAAGAAGCTATGCCAATTTTTATCACTTTATTTTTATCTTAGCTGATCAAATAACATATAACCAATCTTATTCCATCAAGTTGATTTCAAGGTAAACATCTTCAGATCTACTTTAAAATAAAGGGAATCAGGGCCGGCGAGGTGGCGCTAGAGGCAAGGTGTCTGCCTTGCAAGCGCTAGCCAAGGAAAAGACCACGGTTCTATCCCCCAGTGTCCCATATGGTCCCCCCAAGCCAGGGGCAATTTCTGAGCGATTAGCCAGGAGTAACCCCTGAGCATCAAATGGGTGTGGCCCAAAAAAACAAAAAATAAATAAATAAAGGAAATCTTAAAACTGTAAGAGTTGGAGCCATGGCAATAGTACAGCAGGCAGGGTATGCTACCTATATATGGCCTCAGAGATAGCACAGCAGTAGGGTGTTTGCCTTATAAGCAACCGACCCAGGACGGAAGATGGTTTGATCCCCCGCATCCCATATGGTCCCTCGAGCCTACCAGGAGCGATTTCTGAGCATAGAGCCAGGAGGAACCCCTAAGGCTGCCAGGTGTGACCCAAAAACCAAAACAAAACAAAAGTCAACAAAAAGAGGCAAGAAGGTAGTGTAGTGGGTAGGAAATTTGCCTGTGTGCAGTTGACCAGCATTTGATCGCCAGTACTGCCAGGAGTAATTGTTGAGTGAAAACCAGGAGTAACGCCTGAATGCAGAAGCGGGTGTGACTCAAAACAAAAACAAACAAAATAAGATGAGTGCTAAGGGTTAAAAAAAAAAAGGGGGAGAGGGCCTGGAGAGATAGCACAGCAGCGTTTGCCTTGCAAGCAGCCAATCCTGGACCAAAGGTGGTTGGTTCGAATCCCGGTGTCCCATATGGTCCCCTGTGCCTATCAGGAGCTATTTCTGAGCAGACAGCCAGGAGTAACCCGTGA
This sequence comes from Suncus etruscus, assembly GCF_024139225.1. NCBI lineage: Eukaryota > Metazoa > Chordata > Mammalia > Eulipotyphla > Soricidae > Suncus > Suncus etruscus. The sequence goes on from NC_064862.1 coordinate 20,531,883, forward strand.
GCACCACCAGGTGTGGCCCAAAAACCAAAAAAAGAAAAAAAAAAAAAAAGGGGGGGAGAGGAGAACCTTACTAAACTCTCTTGTAGAGTAATAATGGCTTTACTGGAGATATCAATAATTTTCACAAATATACTTGCTAATGAAATTTTCTTTCCTTTTTTTCCATTTTATTACATATATACATACATATATATATATATATATATATATGTATTTATGTTTTTTGTTTTTTTTTTTTTGGTTTTTGGGCCACACCCGGTAACGCTCAGGGGTCACTCCTGGCTATGCGCTCAGAAGTTGCTCCTGGCTTGGGGGACCATATGGGACACTGGGGGATCGAACCGCGGTCCGTCCAAGGCTAGCGCTGGCAAGGCAGGCACCTTACCTTTAGCGCCACCGCCCGGCCCCCATATTTATGTTTTTTTGGGTCACACCCGGCAGCGCTCAGGGGTTATTCCTGGCAGGCTCAGGGGACCATATGGGATGCTGGGATTTGAACCACCGTCCTTCAGCGTCTAAGGCAAACGCCTTACGACTTCACTATCTCTCTGGCCCTATTTTTATTAAATATTTTAGCCTTTTCCTTCCTTCCTTCCTTCCTTCCTTCCTTCCTTCCTTCCTTCCTTCCTTCCTTCCTTCCTTCCTTCTTCCTTCCTTCCTTCCTTCCTTCCTTCCTTCCTTCCTTCCTTCCTTCCTTCCTTCCTTCCTTCCTTCCAACGCCTTACGACTTCACTATCTCTCTGGCCCTATTTTTATTAAATATTTTAGCCTTTTCTTTCCTTCCTTCCTTCCTTCCTTCCTTCCTTCCTTCCTTCCTTCCTTCCTTCCTTCCTTCCTTCCTTTCTTTTTTTTTTTGGGCCACATCCATTTGACGCTCAGGGGTTACTCCTGGGTATGCACTCAGAAATCACCCCTGGCTTGGGGGGACCATATGGGATGCAGGAGAGCGAACTGCGGTCCGTCCTAGAATAGCACTTGCAAGGCAGACGCCTTACCTCTAGCGCCACCTCTCTGTCCTGTTTTAGCTTTATCGATTTTCTCTTATTCTTTTTTTTTTTGGTTTTGGGCCATACCCGGCGGTGCTCAGGGGTTACTCCTGGCTGTTTGCTCAGAAATAGCTCCTGGCAGGCACAGGGGGACCATATGGTACACCGGGATTCAAACCAACCACCTTTGGTCCTGGATCAGCTGCTTGCAAGGCAAACGCCACTGTACTATCTCTCCGGGCCCTATTTTCTCTTATTCTTTAATAGCTTTATCTCTGTCATCCTGAAACAAATGTATTATCATCAGTTATGACAACTATGTAATAAATTTTCTTTAAATAAAGTTTTAAAAAAGCTATCTCTCTGGCTCTAAGGGCTAATATTTCAAAATAAGGCACTTAAAAAAGTAAAATTAGGGTAATTATGTTATTCTTCAGGCAATTAAAAAATATTTTGGAATAGTCAATTTATTTTTTGAGAGGGGGGATTGGGCCACACCTGATAACGCTCAGAGGTTACTCCTGGCTATGTGCTTCAGAAATCACTCCTGGCTTGAGGGACCAAATGGGATACCAGGGGATCAAACTGCGGTCCGTCCTAGGCTAGCGTGGGCAAGGGCAGATGCCTTACCACTTGTGCCACTGCTCCAGCCCCATGGAATAGTCAATTTCAACCATATACACAATATCTTTTTTCATTATCATCTAGGAAGACTTTTTTGTTATTGTTGATGTTTTTTGGGTCACACCCTGCAGTGCTCAAAGGGTACTCCTGGTTCTGCACTCAGGAATTACTCTACGTGGGTTTAGGGAACCATATGGGATGCTGGGGATCAAACCCAGGTTGAGTACGTGCAAGGCAAACGCCCTAACCACTGTTTTATTGCTCCAGCCCCCAGAAAGATTTTATTTTATTTTATTTTTTGGATTTTTGGGCCACACTTGGCAGCACTCAGGAGTTACTCCTGGCTCTGTGCTCAGAAATCGCTCCTGAAAAGCTCAGGGGACCACATGGGATGCCAGGGATCAAACCCGGGTCCATCCAGGGTCGGCTGAATGCAAGGCAAATGCTCTACAGCTATACTATCGCTGTGGTCCCCAGGAAGATTTTTAAATTTGAGATAAGGGGCCAGAGTGGTGGCGCAGCAGTAGGGTGTTTGCCTTGCATGTGGCTGACCTAGGATGATCCCAGAACATTTATACCACTCCAAATAAAACCTCCTCATTAGCAATTCCTCCTCACTGCCCTCTTCCTGGCTCTGCTCTACTAATTTTTTTTTTGGTTTTGGGGTCACACCTGGTGGCGCTCAGGAGTTACTCCTGGCTCTGCACTCAGAAGACCAGATGAGATGCTGGGATTCGAACCAGGGTTCATCCTGTGTTGGCCACGTGCAAGGCAAACGCCTTACTGCTGTGCTATTGCTCCGGCCCCTCTGCTCTACTCTCTGTCTCCACAGACTGGCACATTCTGGAGAAATGGATTTCCATTAGTCAACATTCAGCGTTCTAGCAGCCTGATGCTTACTTCAAACAAAACCCATCACACTTACGTCCTCGGATCTCAGCACTTCCGCCCTCTCCACGTAGACCAGCTGGCAAACGTCTTCTTCTATTGAGTTGAACTGGCGGCCATTGCATGCCATATAAAAACTATCTGCATCAGTCTAAGTACATCAACAGGGGGAAGGAAAAAAAATCGAGACTTAAAAAGCTTCTTATAATCACAATGCATCCTTCAATTATTCTCTCATCAGCTTTAAAAATGTATGCCTGAGGGGCCGGGAAGGTGGCGCTAGAGATAAGGTGTCTGCCTTGTAAGCGCTACCAAGGAACGGACCGCGGTTCGATCCCCCGGCGTCCCATATGGTCCCCCCAAGCCAGGGGCGATTTCTGAGCACATAGCCAGGAGTAACCCCTGAGCATCAAACGGGTGTGGCCCAAAAACCAAAAAAAAAAAAAAAAAATGTATGCCTGGGGTCAGGAAGGTGGCACTAGAGGTGGTGTCTGCCTTGCAAGCGCTAGCCAAGGAACGGACCGAGGTTCGATCCAGCGGGAGTCCCATATGGTCCCCCCAAGCTAGGGGTGATTTCTGAGCACATAGCCAGGAGTAACCCCTGAGCGTCAAACGGGTGTGGCCCAAAAACCAAAAAAAAAAAAAAAAAAAAAAAAAGTATGCTTGGGAGAAAAGACAGCAGCCCAAAGTAACAAGTACTGAAACAAGTTCATAGATTAATGGAACTTGGCAGGTCTATATCCTAGATCTGTTTCCTAATCGGTGAGTTTTGGGATGTTGGTATTTTTGTTTTTGAATTTTGAGCCACACCTGGCAGTGCTCAGGGGTCATGTCATACTGGGGATTTAAACCAGGGTGGACTGCATGCAAGACAAGGTCCTACATTGCTGTGTTATTTCTCCAGGATCTAAGTGCAATAGCTGACAGCTAGTATCATTCTCAGATTCAACCACCAATAGTTAATCCCCCCATCTCTAGTTAGCACCTTCACAACTGCTGAAAATAGACACTTATTTTTGTGAAGCTTGGAATCAAATTATAACCAATGACTGTTATGAAAGAGCTTCCATCTTAGTTGTTGATTTCTGGACCATGACCAGCTGTGCTTGAGAGAGCACCATTCCCGATGGTGTTAGGAGAGCTATGCGATGTCAGGGACTAAGCCTGGGGCTTCAGAGAGCAGAGCACGTGCCTTTGGAGCCAACTCAGCACTTTGAAAAGTCGTCTGGGCAGCCTAAGCTTTTCTGGGTTTCATGCCCTCATAAGCATATCCAATCAGAGGAAGCTGTTCAAATTGGCTGCTTCTGGGAGTGTCACACAGGAAATATGTGTCGTAATGTCAACAATAGGGTGTCAAGAGATAGCACAGTGGTAGGGCGGCTGCCTAAGATGGACCTGAGTTTGATCCCTGATTTCCCACATGGCCCCCAAGTCTGTCAAGAGCGATTTCTGAGTACAGAGCTAAGATTAACCCTTTAGTGTGGAAAATTGTGGTCCAAAAAATCTTAAAAAAGAAAGAATAAGGAAGAAATTTAAGTCTACCAGGCAATAAGTCCTGTATCTACCCTCACAGGGCTCTGAAACATTGAAACTACTATAAGCTTTCTGGCTTTTACTTTCAGTTTGATAATGTAATTCAAGATCCTTGATTATTTTGTTTTAATATAACCAAGTGAACTGAGCAACCAAGGAAGAATAAACAATTCTGAACAAAGGCACTTATGCAACAAAGGGGAGTGATCACAGGTGAGGCTCAGTGTCAAGTCTCATCTGGACCTGCTTGCAGGCCCTGGGTAAGGAAATGCAGACCTTTAGAACAAGGGGATAAGCGACCAGGCCTCCTCAGAGGGTCACAGTTTCTTGTGACCTGGAACATGTGATAAAACCTACTCAATGCCTGATGTGTTTTCCCCTCTTTGGAGGAGCTGCTAATCTTAAGCGGACACGCATGGTGGTACTCAGGAATTATTCTCCAATTGGTGTTACTCTTTTTTTTTTTTTTGGGGGGGGGGGGGCACACCCAGCAGCGCTCAAGGGTTACTCCTGGCAGGCTCAGGGGACCACATGAGATGCAGGGTATCAAACCTGGGTCCATGCCAGGTTAGCCGTGTGCAAGGCAGATGCCCTGTGCTATCTCTCCAGCCCTGGTACTGCTCTTGAGTGGGAGACCAGGCAGTGCCTGGGATTGAACCCGTGCCTCCAAGTGTGCAAAGCATGCACTTCAGTTCTTTGAGGAGACCCAGGCTTTGACGCAGTAAAATATCCAGAACTTAACATTTTTTGCATTTAAGAATCTGAAGTACAGGGACCGGAGCGGTGGCACAAGCGATAGGGCGCTTGCCTTGCATGTACTAACCTAGGATGGACAGTGGTTAGATTCCCTGGCATCCCATCTGGTCCCCCAAGCCAGGAGCGATTTCTGAGCGCAGAGCCAGGAGTAAACCCTGAGTGCTGCTGGGTGTGACCCCAAACTCAAACCCCCCCCCCGCCCCAAAATCTGAAGTACGAAACACTGTAAGTCATAGTATTAAACTGTTTCAAAATATTTTCTGCAGCAGATCTTTCTGGCCATACCTGGTGGTGCTCAGGGCCTATTACAAGATCTGCACTGAGGGTTCACTCCTAGCAGGCTCGAGGGTCCATATAGGGTAAAAGGGGATCAAACCTAGGTTGGTTGCATAAGAAACTGCCCTCCCTGCGATATGATTGCTCTAGCCCCTGTGGAAGAGATTTTAGATACTTTTTACCTGTGCACTAAACTTTATCAACACCATATACTGATTTGGAGTAGAGTCTCTGATGATTTTCATTTGTTCGATTACTTCATTAAATGGGGCAACAAACTTCATAAGGTCATGGCTGGTCATTGTGGCAGGGACGGTGAGAATACACAGCATGGCACTGCGCCTCACGTCTTCTTTTAAGGAGGTCATCTTACTGGAAAGACAATCATCAGAGGATCTTGAATAAATGAGGTATGTTTAGTTCAGAAACGCTAATTAGACCATTGCTAAAGTTAAGAAAATAGGAAAAAATGAAACATAGTATCATAGAAATCAAGGAATACAGCTTGCTACTTTACCTGAAAATATACAGCCTGGGTAAATGCAGAAGCCCTGTGACAGATCTGCAATGGAATTTACAGTAAGCTCTGAAACAGTCAATGGCCTATGTTGGTTAGAAAGCTCTACTAGGGGTACAAGAGAGAGCATGGAGGTAGAGCTTTTGCCTTGCAGGCAGAAGGACAGTGGTTCGAATCCCAGCATCACATATGGTCCCCCATGCCTGCCAGGAGCGATTTCTGAGCGTAGAGCCAGGATTAACCCCTGAGCACTGCTGGGTGTGACCCAAAAATTTAAAAAAAAAAAAAATCTCTATTAGGGCGCCAGAGTGATAGCAATGGGTAGGGTGTTTACCCTGCATGAGGCTAACCCAGGTTTGATCCCAGCAACTCATATGGCTCCCTGAGCTTTCCAGAAGTAATTTCTGAGATAACCACTGAGTGCCACTAGGTATGACCCCCTCCAAAATAAACCTTTTATTAGAAAAATATCTCACTAAAAAAAAAAGAAAGAAAAATATTTTACTTTCTTTTTTTTGTTTGTTTTTGTTTTGGTTTTGGTTTGGTTTGGTTTTTGGGTTACACTCGGCAGCGCTGTGTGACAGCTGTGTCCCAAAACAGACGACCTCGTATATAACCTATCCCCTGCTTCCCAGATGGAACCCAGTAAACAAGTTAGGACAAGGACAGTCCTTGATCATTGAGAGATCAGCTACCAATTACCCAAGGAGCCGGTGGCACAGCTTGTAAATTATCCAGCCGAATGCTTCTTCCCTTTTGGTCTACAGTAGCCCATAGAAAATAGAGAAAAGAAACGTTTTTGTTTGTTTGTTTTTTGGGTCATACCCAGCTACACTCAGGGGTTACTCCTAGCTGTGTTCAGGAATTACTCCCAGTGGTGCTTGAAGGATCACCTGGGATGCCAGGGGTGGAACCCAGGGCAGTCCCATGCAAGATAGAAGCCTTATCTACTGTGCTATCGCTCAGCCCAAAGAAAAAGACACTATTTTTTTTTTTTTGGTTTGTGGGTCACACCTGGCAGCGCTCAAGGGTTACTCCTGGCCTCTATGCTCAGAAATCGCTCCTAAAAAAAAAAAAAAAAAAAAAAAAAAAAAAAAAAAGAAATTGCTCCTAGCAGGCTCGAGGGACCATATGGGATGCCAGGATTCGAACCACCGTCCTTCTGCATGCAAAGCAAACACCTTACCCCCATGCCATCCCTTTAGCCCCTGAAAAAGACACTTTATAATGAAATTGCAACACATCTTTTTTTGGGGAGGAGTCACACTCGGCAGCGCTTAGGGGTTGGTTACTCCTGGCTCTGCGCTCAAAAATCGCTCCTGGGGGCCGGAGAGGTGGCGCATGCAGTAGAGCGTTTGCCTTGCTACATGCTAACCTAGGATGGACCATGGTTCGACCCCCAGCTCCCATATGGACCCCCAAGCCAGGAGCGATTTCTGAATGCATAGCCAGGAGTAACCTTAGTGTCACTGGGTGTGACCCAAAAACCAAAAAAAAAAAAAAAAAAAAGAAATTGCTCCTGGCAGATTTGGGGAACAATATGGGATGCCGGGATTCGAACCACAGTCTGTCCTGAATTGTTGTGTGCAAGGCAAATGCCCTACCACTGTGCTATCTCTCCGGCCCACAACACATCGTTCTTAGCAGTCAAGATTTCATGGGGGGCCCGGAGAGATAGCACAGCGGTGTTTGCCTTGCAAGCAGCCGATCCAGGACCAAAGGTGGTTGGTTCGAATCCCGGTGTCCCATATGGTCCCCCGTGCCTGCCAGGAGCTATTTCTGAGCAGACAGCCAGGAGTAACCCCTGAGCATCGCTGGGTGTGGGCCAAAAACCAAAAAAAAAAAAAAGATTTCGTGGGGACTTAAGGCCACAATGTTGTTATGGATCACTTATAATTTCATTTTCTTTTTCTTTAATTTCCCAATCATCTTTATTTTGGGAGAGGGTTGTCACACCTGGCAGTGCTCAGGGGTTACTCCTGACTCTGAGCTCAGAAGTCACTCCTGGCAGGCTTGGGAGGACCATATGGGATGCTGGGATTCGAACCTGGGTCTGTCCTGTATTGGCCGCATGCAAGGCAAACGCCTTATTGCCGTGCTATTGCTCCGACCCCATAATTTCCCAATCATCTTGCCAGTGACTATTTTCTACCTTTCCAGACAATTTGTTTTTTAAATATTTCTCAAGAAGAGCTCACATTTTTCTTTAATAAGAAACAGCTTTGGGGGCCCGGAGAGATAGCACAGCGGTGTTTGCCTTGCAAGCAGCCGATCCAGGACCAAAGGTGGTTGGTTCAAATCCCGGCGTCCCATATGGTCCCCCGTGCCTGCCAGGAGCTATTTCTGAGCAGACAGCCAGGAATAACCCCTGAGCACCGCCAGGTGTGACCCAAATACCAAAAAAAAAAAAAAAAAAAAAAAGGAAACAGCTTTGGGGCCCAGAGAGATAGCACAGCGGTGTTTGCCTTGCAAGCAGCTGATCCAGGACTAAGGTAGTTGGTTCGAATCCCGGTGTCCTATATGGTCCCCCGTGCCTGCCAGGAGCTATTTCTGAGCAGATAGCCAGGAGTAACCCCTGAGCGCCGCTGGGTGTGGCTCAAAACCCAACCCCCCCCCCCCAAAAAAAAAGAAACAGCTTTGACCAAATCTTAAAATCTTAAAGTTTGAAAGTCGTAAAATATCTAAGAACCCTCTACAACAATATAGGTAAGTGGTATCCTTTGGCAACTTAAAATGACCATTTATAAGGGCCAGAGTGCTAGCACAGTGGGTAGGGTGTTTGCCTTGCATGCGGCTGAATAGGGTTCAATTCCTGGCATCCCCTATGATGCCCTAAACCTAGCCAGGAATCATTTCTTTTTTTGTTTGTTTTGGGTCACACCTGGTGGCTTCAGAGGCTACTCCTGGCTCTATGCTCAGAAATAGCTCTTGGCAGGCTCAAGGGACCATATGGAATGCCAGGAATTGGCCACAAACACCCTACCGCTGTGCTATCGCTCTGGCCCCACTAAGAGTCATTTCTGAGTGTAGAGCCAGGAGTAACTCCTGAGTGCTGCTAGGTGTGGGCCCCCAACCAAAAAAAAGGGGGACAGCTTTGACCAAATCTGAAGACTGAAAAGTTGTAAAATATCTAAGAATCTTGTGGTAATTTAAAATGTCCATTTACAGCATCCAGAGCGATTGCATGGGGGGAGAGCACTTGCCCTGCATGAAGCCAATCTGAGTTCAACCCCCAGCATCCCATATAGTTCCTGGAGCCTTGCCAGGAGTGATTTCTCAGTGTAGAACCAGGAGTAGCCACTGGGCACCGCAATGTGGGCCCAAACTAAACAAACAAAAAATAAAAATGCCCATTTCCCTTTGGGACAAAATATTTTTCTTTTCTCTGTCATAAGGAAAGAATAAAAGACCAACCCCAAAGGAAAAGAGGCTTTCTTACTTTGTTTTGTATAGATGCATAATACCATGTACTATTTCAACTGATGGATTTCCACTGAAGAATGAAATCTGTTCTGGAAGTTGTTTAGATGGAGAATCTGGAGCAGTGTTCATGCATTCTTTACTTTGATCTTTATTTCTCTGTGCAGTGGAAGAAGTTTCTGTAGCTTTCAACTCACCTATCAAAAATTAAAAACGAACAGATTAGGGGGTGGAGAGATAGCATAGCAATAGGGCATTTGCCTTGCATGCAGCTGAACTGGGATGGACCCAGGTTCGATTCCTGGCATCCCATATGGTCCCCTGAACCTGCCAGGAGCAATTTCTGAGTGCAGAGCCAGGAGTAAACCCTGAACACCGCTGGTATGACCCCAAAACAACAACAAAACAAAAAACAAAACAAAAAAAATCACTCAGATTATAAATTGATAAGAAATATGACAAAGGAGGGGCTGGCGAGGTGGTGCTAGAGGTGTCTGCCTTGCAAGCACTAGCCAAGAAAGGACCGAGGTTTGATCCCCCGGTGTCCCATATGGTCCCCCCCAAGCCACGGGTGATTTCTGAGAGCTTAGCCAGGAGTAACCCCTGAGCATCAAACGGGTGTGGCCTGAAAAACCAAAAAAAAAAAAAAAAAAAAAAGAAATGTCAAAGGATTCTAATTAAAACTATTTCTTTGGGGTCACACCTGGCAGTGCTCAGAAATTGCTTCGGGGCCGGAAAGCTAGCATGGAGGTAAGGCGTTTGCCTTGCATGCAGAAGGAGTGGTTTGAATCCCGGCAGCCCATATGGTCTCCTGAGCCTGCCAGGAGTGATTTCTGAGTGTAGAGCTAGAAGTAACCTCTGAGTGCTACTGGGTGTGACCCAAAAACCAAAACAACAACAACAACAAAAAACAAGGGGCTAGAGAGATAGCATGGAGGTAAGGCATTTGCCTTGCATACAGGTCAGTGGTTCGAATCCCGGCATCCCATATGGTCCTGCGATTTCTGAGCATGGAGCCAGGAGAAACTCCTGAGCACTGCTGGTGTAATGCAAACCCCCCACCCCCCAAATAAAACAAACCAACAAACTCAAAAAAGAAATCGCTAATGGCCGGTTCAGGAGACCATATAGGATGCCAGGATTTGAACCAGGGTCTGTCCTCTGTTGGCTGTATGCAAGGCAAACGCCCTACTGCTGTGCTATCACTCCAGCTCCTAATTAAACTTTTGGATCAGATGAGATCGGGCACATTCAGGATGGTATGGCCATTTAACTTTTGAATCAGAAGAAAAATTACTGACAGAAAATTTGTTTAAATTTCATCTGGGAGCCAGGGTGATGTCATGAACACATGCTTCACATGCAGGAGGCCTAAGCCTGATCCCCAGCACCACATGGTACTCTGTACACCAGGGAAGGAACCCTGAGCACTAAACTGGGGGAGCCCAAGTAACACCAAGTGTGATCCCTCTCCCCAGAAAGCAAAAAAGAGAGAACTATGTTCATAGGAGTGGGAAAGACAGCTCCCAGGCTAGAACACTGTTTTGGATGTGGGAAACCTGGGTTTGATCCCTGGCATGACATGGTCCCCTAAGTATTGTGCCTGGATTAGCTCCCAAGCACCAGTGGCTGTGGCCCCCAAACCAATAAATAAATTTACTTAATAATACACAGAATGGGGTGGAGTGATATTCCAGAGCCTAGTGTGTTTGCTTTGTACATGACCAACCTGGGTTCAATCCCTGGCATACATATGGTCCCCAGAGCACTGCCAGGAGTGACTCCTGAGCCAAGAGTAATCCCTGAACACCACTGGGTGTGGCCCAAATCCAAACAAACAAAAAGAAAAAAAAAAAAGAAACAACAAATAAGGGGCTGAAGAGATAGCACAGATGGTAAGGCACTAGTCTAGCATAATGCCAAGAGTGTTTTTCTTTTTCTTTTCTTTTCTTTTCTTTTCTTTTTTTTTTTTTTTGGTTTTTGGGCCACACCCGGTAACGCTCAGGGGTTACTCCTGGCTATGCGCTCAGAAGTCGCTCCTGGCTTGGGGGACCATATGGGACGCCGGGGGATCGAACTGTGGTCCGTCCTAGGGTAGCACAGGTAAGGCAGGCACCTTACCTTTAGCGCCACCGCCCGGCCCCGCTTTTTCTTTCTTTTTTTTTTTTTTTGGTTTTGGGCAACACCCAGCAGTGCTCAGGGGTTACTCCTGGCTATCTGCTCAGAAATAGCTTCTACCAGGCCCAGGGAACCATTTGGGATGCCGAGATTCGAACCAAGCACCTTAGGTCCTGGCCCCTCCAAGAGTGTTTTTCAATGGTATCCCATATAGTCCCCCCAAGCCGGCTGAAAGTGATCTCTGAGTGCAAAGTCAGGATTAATTCTTGAGTACTGCTTGGTGTAGTCACAAAACAATAAACAAACAAAAAGGTTAAGTTTTGGGATATCAAAAAATTTTTTTTGCTTTGGGGCTCATATGTGAAGTTAGGGATTGAACCCTAGTGAGCTGCATGCAAGACTATCTGGTGTACATTTTTTTCGGGTAGATCACTCTACTTGGGCTTCTTGCAAAGTAGGTGGGTCACCCTAGAGGCAATCTTTACATTAGCAGTGAGAATTTGGGCATTACTCTGAATCATTACAGTGCACAATTTCTTCAGCGTGGATATCTCAAGTTGAAAGAGCTCTGATAAAAATCTTATTCTGGGGGCCGGAGAGATAGCACCGTTTGCGGCCCTCCGTACAACATTTTGTGGCCCGCGGTCGGCCTTCTTCAAATATCGCAGTATTCGCGATTATTTGCTTACTCTCTAAAGCCAAATGTGGTTCAGATTTGTGAGAAGAAGCGCTGTCAAGTCTCTGGCAGCAAGGAATAGGAAAAAGATGCCATGTTCAAAAGAACTGTTCAGGATCTTCACTCAACGTTCTATTCATGTTCAGAAGAAATAATTAAAACTGTAGGCCGGGCGGTGGCGCAAGAGGTAAGGTGCCTGCCTTGCCTGTGCTACCCTAGGACGGACCACAGTTCGATCCCCCGGCGTCCCATATGGTCCCCCAAGCCAGGAGCGACTTCTGAGCGCATAGCCAGGAGTAACCCCTGAGCGTTACCGGGTGTGGCCCAAAAACCAAAAAAAAAAAAAAAAAAAAAAAAAAAACCTGTTAATAATGACATTTGAGGACTTTTTTTTTTTTTGTGAAATCCCTTATGCGGCCCTGCCTCACCCTGACTTTGCCTCCTGCGGCCCCCAGGTATATTGAGTTTGAGACCCCTGCCTTACAAGCAGCCATCCCAGGACAAAAGGTGGTTGGTTCAAATCCTGGGGTCCCATATGGCCCCCCGTGCCTGCCAGGAGCTATTCCTGAGCATATAACCAGGAGTAACCCATGAGCACCGCCAGATGTGGCTCCCCCGCCCCCCCCCCCCCGGCAAAAAAAATCTTATTCTGGTCCTCAGAAACTCATGGATGAATCTTTTTTTTTTTTGGGAGGGGGTCACACCCGGCAGTGCTCAGGGGTTACTCAGAAATCACTCCTGGCAGGCTCAGGGGACTATATGGGCTGCCGGGATTCGAACCACCATACTTCTGCATGAAAGGCAAACACCTTACTATCTCTTCGGTCCCCTCATGGACAAATCTTTTTTTTGGTTTTGGTTTTTGGATCACACCCGGAGGTGCTCAGGGGTTACTCCTGGCTGTCTGCTCAGAAATAGCTCCTGGCAGGCACGGGGGACCATATGGGACACCGGGATTCGAACCAACCACTTAGGTTCTGGATCGGCTGCTTGAAAGGCAAGCACCGCTGTGCTATCTCTCCGGGCCCATGGACAAATCTTAACTTTGGTAGTACAGGAGCTCTGTCACCTCCACCGTACACGCCTAAGTGAGCTAGTGAACCACCTACTGAGCCTACTATTTGTAACCACTTCCACACTTGAGAGGGAGCATACAGCCACTCCCTAAGTCTAGACAGCTGGCATCCAGAGTATCAGGTTCTGGGTCTGTACATGATCTGCACCAAGATAGGCAGTGAGCAGTTCTCTTCATTGACTAGAATTGTGAGGACTAGCTTGTTTTTTTTTTTTTTTTTTTTTTTTTGTGGTTTTTGGGTCACACCCGGCAGTGCTCAGGGGTTACTCCTGGCTCCATGCTCAGAAATTGCTCCTGGCAGGCACGGGGGACCATATGGGACGCTGGGATTCGAACCGATGACCTCTTGCATGAAAGGCAAACGCCTTACCTCCATGCTATCTCTCCAGCCCCGAGGACTAGCTTGTTGAGACTGTTTCAGGAGAAGTTAAAATGGTCCTTAAATGAGGAACACAGGCAGTTAAAAGTATGTTACAAGCTAAAAACGATGGGCTCTTGGTACTGGAGTGTTAGCACAGCGTTAGGGTGTTTGCTTGCATGTTCCTGACCCAGGACAGATCCGGGTTTGAGCCCCAGCATCCCATAGTCTCCTGAACCTGCCAGGAGTGATTTCTGAGCACAGATCCAGGAATAATCCCCAAGCACAGCAGGATGTGGCCCCAAAACAAAACAAAATTATGGGCTCAATTCAACAGCACAAGAGCATGTGTACAACTGCTAAGTAGAGGGGGCCGGAGAGGCGTTTGCCTTTCCTGCAGGACAATGGTTCGAATCCCAGCATCCCATATGGTCCCCTGTGCCTGCCAGGGGCGATTTCTGAGCCTAGAGCCAGGAGTAACTCCTGAGCGCTGCCCAATATGACCCAAAAACAACAACAACAACAACAACAACAACAACAACAACAACCCAACTTAGAAATAGAGCAGAGTTTTGTGGAGTCTGAGTGTGTAGCTCAGTAGAAGAGTGCTTCCAAAGAAAAAGGCTCTGGGCTCAATTCCTGATATCAAAAAGTTGATATCATGCAGGTGAGGTTTAGAGAGCTTACCTGGACTGGACTTCATGGTCTCAATAATCATATCTGTCATTTCCCGACGGCCAAGGTGCTGGTGTATGATTGCTGCTTTCTCGCCTGCTGACTTCCCTTCCAAACAGGCTCCAGCTGATGCTAGCGTCTTCCTTTGGATCTCCTCATCAGACATTTCCCCAGCTAAAGAACGCATGAATAATTAATGCCAAATAACCAACGGCCTCATGAGCACTCTCAGTGGAACTATGGATTAATTTTCCTTTGCATTTTGTTTCCCTCCCCTGAAATAGAAAGACTAGATATGGAGCGCAGTGCACCCAGAAATGTAGTGCTGTTTTTGGGGATCACATGCATGATCAAACAAAGTCATAGGCAGAGATTTTAGAAAAGGTGTAAGTCATTATGCTCAGAAGAATCTTCTCCTTTTTTTGGGGGGGGGGGGGCCTGGCTCTGCACTCAGAAATCACTCCTGGCAGCTTCGGGAGAACCATATGGATGGAATGCTGGGGTTCGAGCTCAGGTTTGTCCTGGGTCAGCCCAAAGCAAGGCAAACACCCTACTGTGCTATCGCTCTGGCCCCCAGATGAACCCTATTTTTTTTTTAAGTCCTCAGGTGCAAGCAATGGTGGTGGGCCCAAAATAAAGAGAAGCAGGTCCCTTACCAAATGATAGAGCCAAATCCTTTAGGCATCTTTACGTCCTTCTTAAACACTGGACTTAAGTTTTCTGCCCTGAAAATCTGTATGTTCGCTCACTTTGCAATCAGCAAAAGCCAAAACTGGAAAAGGCGTTTGGGGCCTCATCTCAAATACCCTCAGGATGCGATACTGACCTAACGCCAGATTCAGGTTGCTGCACCTGCTACAGTCTCCTCCAGGTTTAGGTTTAGGGCATTGGGGCAGCACGGGAAAATTTCTTAAAATCACCAAAAGCAAAGAATGACTGCTGGAGAGCTGCGTGGGAGGGGGCCGTCAGAACTCGGTCACCCACAAAAAAAATCACGCTCCTGTCTTAAATGAACCTTTCCAAAATCCAAATTTCGCTTCTCGGGACCGTGCCCTGGACCCCAAAACCCTCCCCGCAAGCCAACAAACAGATCCATCCCGTAAGGATTCCCCAGAAGGATGCTCAAGACTCCTTCTCTCGGGGGGCACTGCTCGAGGCCCAAAGTAGGGTGACCCCGGAACCGCGGAGGTGCCAGGAATGCCGGCTTAGCAAAACAGCGGTTGTCCCCAAACACGGGGTGAGTTGGGGTGAGGGACCCCCCAGAACTGATTGCTGGGTCAGGGCGGGCCACAGAGCCCATCGACTGACTCCGCGACGAAGCCGGGGTTCGAGTCCTGCCTGGGACGCTGGCCCGAGACGGGGTCCGAGTCGAGGGGATCGAGTCCAGCTCGGGGTGGGGATCCCCGTCTAGGGGGCTTGGGGGGGCTGCAGGACACAATTCGCTGGGTCTCAGGGCGCCCGGGGGGCTTCTTGGGGGCCGGGGGCTGCCTGTAGGGATTCCCCCGTCCCCCAACACACACCCCGAACCCGTCCCTCGCGCCCCCCCAAGTCGGTCCCCGGGACCCACCCGCCGCGCTGAAGCCGAAGGCGGCGGGGACGGGCGAGTGCTCGGCGAGTTCCAGGCGGAGGACCACCAGGGACACGCTCATAGGACAGGCGCTGGCCGGCCGGCGCGGGCCCGGCGGGCTCCGGCGAGGCTGAGGGGCGAGCCGAGGGGCCAAGCGGCCCGGGGCCGGCAGCGCCGCCACAGCCTCCGCACCGAGGCCGCCGCCGCCGCCGCCGCTTCCCCGGCAGCAGCAGCAGCAGCAGAAGCAGCAACTCCTCCTCGCGCGACACTCACGACCACTTCCGCCTCCCGGCTTCCGTCGCTGACCCCGGGGTCACGCCTGCGCAGACGCCGCGCGTGCTGATTGGCTGCGCCGCGCCACGTGACGTGCGTCCAAACCCCGCCCCCAGGGGGTACTCCGCTCTCAGTTCCGCCCCGAGCTGTCAGGAAGCGCGTGCGCGGCCCCTGCAGGTCTCCGGGGGCTCGAGGGAGGAACTCACGCCTGCGCAGACGCCGTGCGTTGATTGTATTGGAGGTCACGTGACGTGCGCCTAAACTCCGCCCCCGAGGAACTTTAATTTCAGTTCCGCCCCGAGCTGGCGGAGAACGCGCGTGATCCCTGTAGGTCTCTGGAGGCTTCGAGAGAGGAACTCATGCCTGCAGCTCTAGACGCCGGTTCGAATCCCGCCCCTAGCTCCGGGAACGGTTGGCGGGGATCGGCTGCACTCGGCGCGCGAGAGTTAGAGAATCGCTTCTCTGCCTTCTCCATAGCACGCTCAATGTTTCTTTGAACTCTGGCAAGGGGGTGCGGCCTGTGCCCCCTGCAGGAACTGCAGAAGCTTTGTCAGGAGGGTTGGCACCCCGGGGTTCGGTTCTGCAGGGCATGCCACCCAGCACCCGCAGTAGCTTCTGCACGCTTCTCAATCACATAAAGGCATGATAACACAGAGAGGCGGCCTGAGCTCCTTAACTGCACCGTGCAAGAATGGATTCTGGATCCTTTCCATTTCTTGTTGGGGGTGTTGGGGTCACAGGGGTGGCTAAAGAGAAGCGCCCCTTGTTCTTTCGAAATCAATTTCTCCTGAGCGTCGCCCTGAAGCAAACGTAAATCACAGATTTCTGTGAAAATGCACATAGATTTGACATGCACCAGACCATGTGTCTGCCTTGTTTTTTTACTGCTGGAGTAGACAGCATTTAATTGCATGCCCGTCCAATTTTATATTTTATTATTTTATATATTATATAAATTTATACTTATATAATATATTTTAATATATAATGTATTGTTTATATATTTATATAAATATATTAAACAAGTTATAGCAATAACTGAATGCGACAGGGTCTGTAATTCTTGCCATTTTCAGAAGAGGAGCCGATGAGCCTGAGGGAGGGCAGAGCTGGGTCAGGATCCCACGCGACATGGCAGAGGACATCTGCACCCATCCTTCTGGTTCCAACTCCCACACTCCCGCGCTTCCCTAACCCTTTTCGCTAATAAGGACAACTCACACCCTGTGGGTCCATTTAGGAAAGCCTAAAGAAGGCAAAAGTTCATCACTCTCGCTGATATTATTAAGATATTGGTAAATGGCTTTTCACCAGTTAGAAGGAAAATACCAGTACTGAGGGCTAGAAGTGAGTAAGTTGGGCGAACTACCATTCTCTATGGCTGCCACCCATACATCTGTTTCAAGGTGTCCTCAATTCCTTTTTTAATTTTTTTGGACTGCACTCAGCAATGCTCAGGGGTTAGTCTTGGCATTGCTCGGGAGACCATATGGTGTGATGCTAGAGATGGAAGCTGGCTTGGCCACATACAAGGCAAGCACTTTCCTTGCTGTGGTATGGTTCCAGCTCCATCCTCTAGTTTTTTTTGGGGGGTTGGGTTTTTTGGTCACACCTGGCGGCACTCGGGATACTCCTTGCTCTGCTCTCAGAAGTTGCTGCTGGTAGGCATAGGGGATGCCAGATACAGAACCCAAGATCTTCCCGGGTCAGCAGTCTGCAAGGCAAACACCCTACCATTGTACTATCGCTCCAGCCCCAATCCATTATTTTCTTTATTTTTCTTTAGGTTTTTGGGTCACACCTGGCGGCGGTACTCAGGGGTTACTCCTGGCTTCTTGCTCAGAACACTCCGGGCAGGGTCGGGAGCCCATATGGGATGCTAAGAAGTGAATCCTGGTCTGTCCCAGGTCGGCCGCTGTGCTTTGCTTCAACCCCCATTAGTCCACTATTTCTGATGTTTCCAGTGTATTTAGCTTCCAGGTTATATTTCTGCTGAGCACCTTCTGGTCTGGGGAGGAGATAGCTCAAGTGAGACCCTGATCTGGGCCCTGACACAAGATGTCTTCCCATCATTCCCAAGGACAGATGATGTGGGCCCTGTTAATACCAAAAAAGGAAGTTAAATATACTGAATACCTGCTCTGTGTCAGGTCTCTGGGATGGATTTCAGATGAGATCGGGCACGTTGAGGGTGTTGTGGCCATAGACAGGGATGGAGTTTTACAAAAATGAACGAACAAGTTTTTTTTTGTTTTGGTTTGGTTTTTGGGTCACACAGAGGTGCTCAGGGGTTACTCCTGGCTCTGTGCTCAGAAATTGCTCCTGGCTGGCTTGGGGACCATATGGGATGCTGGGAATCGAACCCAGTTCATTCTCTCCAGGATGGACTTGTTTTGCATGTGGACAACTCAACCTTCAGTCCCTGGCAGCCCTTATGATCCCCGTGTTTAAAGCAAATGCCCTACCGCTGTTCTATTGCTCCTGCCCTAAATGAGCATGTCTTTTTTTTTTTTTTTTAATAGTATCTTTATTATGGTCCCCCATGCCTGCCAGGAGCGATTTCTGAGCATAGAGCCAGGAGTAACCCCTAAGTGCTGCTGGATGTAACCCAAAAACCAAAAAAGAAAAAAAAATTTAAGCACCTTGATTACAGACATGATTGTTTTTGGGTTTCAGTCATATGAATGAATGAGCATATCTTTACCAGGTGATGGACAACTACTCCTGAGGAAGTACAGAGAGGAAGCAGAGTGGGTGAGAGGGCACTGAAACCTTCTGGAAATGAAAATGAAAAGTCCTTCAAAGGAGGACAGACAGGGCCCTGGCATGAGAATGAAGGGCAAGTGCCTTTGCCAATGAAAGCAGGAAGTCTGCTCTGTTCACAATCGGTGCCCAGCCACAGGTGCAGACACTTTCCACTCTATAGATGGTTGGCAAGTGACTACAGACAACTGGCTGGAAGGAGTAGCTAGGGGTATCATGCCCCTTCTCAGTTAGTGGGGCTCCTGTGAGGCTGAGAATCAACTCCTCAGGCCCCAGAGATACTTCATCTGTGCCAGTGCCCCCCACATGATGTGTTGGTGCTTTTAGAAGCCTGTAAATATGTTTTGCTTTTTTTCTCACAGACTTTTACTTGACCCTGGAACACAGTAAAACTGGAAATGCTAAGCATTTCTTTTTCCTTTTTTTTTTGTTTGTTTGTTTGTTTGTTTTCTTGGGCCACACCCTGTGGTGCTCAGGGCTTCCTCCTGGCTATGCATTCAGAAATTCCTCCTGGCAGACTCGGAACCATGTGAGATGCATGCTGGGTCCTTCCCTGGTTGGCTTCGTGCAAGACAAATACCTTACCACTATACTATTGCTCTGGCTTCTCTAGCTTTCAATTTTTGTATTTTTGGGATACACCTGGTAATGCTAGAGCTCACTACTGGCAGGGCTTGGGATCATATGAGCTGCCAGGGATTGAATGTGAGTTGTCCACATGCAAAACAAGTGCCCTACCCACTGTGCTATTGCTCTGATCCCAGCTGCCGCTAACTTTTTGTGGTGGGGGCACTCCTGCTGGTTGTCAAGAGTTACAACTGGCTTTGCCCTTAAGAAAGTTCAAGGCGGGGCGGGCGGTGGCACTGGAGGTAAGGTGCCTGCCTTGCCTGCGCTAGCCTAGGACAGACTGCGGTTCGATCCCCCGGCGTCCCATATGGTCCCCCAAGAAGCCAGGAGCAACTTCTGAGTGCATGCATAGCCAGGAGTAACCCCTGAGCGTCACAGGGTGTGGCCCAAAAACCAAAAAAAAAAAAAAAGGGGCCGGGCGGTGGCGCTAAAGGTAAGGTGCCTGCCTTGCCTGTGCTAACCTTGGACGGACCGCGGTTCGATCCCCTGGCGTCCCATATGGTCCCCCAAACCAGGAGCAACTTCTGAGCACATAGCCAGGAGTAACCCCTGAGCGTTACCGGGTGTGGCCCAAAAACCAAAAAAACAAAAAAACAAAAAAAAAACAAAAAGAAAGTTCAAGGCTGGGATATCATCGATGGGACTACCGAGAATTCTGTTTATGGGTGATTGGGCTTCCACTGTAACTTTACCCTGTCCTCTTTCTTTGCATCTTTGTTGTCATAATTAAAATAAAAAAAAAAAAAAGAATCACTTCTGGGGGCCCGGAGAGATAGCACAGCGGTGTTTGCCTTGCAAGCAGCCAATCCAGGACCAAAGGTGGTTGGTTCGAATCCCGAGTCCCATATGGTCCCCCGTGCCTGCCAGGAGCTATTTCTGAGCAGACAGCCAGGAGTAAACCCTGAGCACGCCGGGTGTGGCCCAAAAACCGAAAAAAAAAAAAAAAAAAAAAGAATCACTTCTGGGAATGTTCCAGGGACCATATGGGATGCCAGAATTCAATCCAGGTGGGCTTCATACAAAGCAAACACCTTACTTGCTGTTTTGATGTGTTATTTGGCGGGGGGGGGGGGGGGGGGGGGAGGGGAGAGCACACTAGGCAGTGCTCAGGGATTATTCCTGGCAGCTTGAGGGAACCATATAGGATGCCAGGATAGAAAGAGTCTGCCATGTGTAAGGCAATCATCCCGCTGTGCTGCTGTGCTATATTGCTCTGGCCCTCGACTTGTGTACTATTGATACGACCCTGCTTCCAACATTTTAGTTCCAAATTTTCCATCCACTCAGTTTCCAAGGACACAAAGGGCATGTGGAATGCTCTCAGATTCCTGGCCTAATCATTTATATGCTCATGCATCTCTTGAATCTGTACACAGTCTGTGTGTGGAGGTTGCAGGGTTGAGCCCCAAATCCAGTGCTATGAAGTGGAGTTGGCCCCTGCTATTCAGTACTGTGGTATGGGGCTCCAACTTGCACCCAGCTCCCGCTTTACAGTAAAGGCTTGAAGTGGGGTTCTAGTGAGATCAGGTCCATCTTTGGAGGCCAACTATGCTTGAAGAGAGAAGTCAGTGAGAAGATTTGGGGGACCAATTAGGAGACTGTGGCTGTGATGGATGGGGTGATGAGGAACTGACTTCCCCATCCCCCAAAGTCAGGAGGCCTGGACACTCTGCCTTCTTCTTCCACAGACTCGGATCCAATATGGGCCTCTGGAGGCTGTTGTTGCCCACGCCCCTTCGTTGGGCCTCGAGAGCCACATTGCTGAGAGCCACCGAGTGCAGACCCCACCGATGGACACACTCTGCCGGGGGGTAGTGCAGGGCCGTGATATTTGACATGGGCGGCGTGCTCCTCCCCTCTCTGGGGAAAGTGGCTGCAGGTGAGGGGGCGTGGGGCTCCCTGTGCACCAGACAGAGGGAGAGGGGACCCCTGGGCCATAGTACTTACTGCATGGAGGGATGTTCTGGCTCTCCCGTGCAATTTCAGGCACCCAGTGGCTGCGTATCTGGGGCACCTTAATTTAACTTCTCTGAGTCTTCGTTAATTAATTTTACCGAGTTAGGAGGAAATTAGGACCTACCTCTGGGGCGCTGTGGGACGACGAATGAGCCCGTACCTGGGAAGCACTTAGTTATTGGTTATTCCTAAATCCTCACCGGAACGTGAACTGCTTTTGGTACTTGAGAGAGAAAAGTGCCTTTTCCTTTCCCGAGAGTGGTGCTGCTCCTGAGATCAGGAATCCTGAAATCTTTCTGGGAACTCTCTGTCCCTTGATCATGGCCTTCCTTCCTCCAGGCCCCTAGCTCTGCACTTGCTTCGAGGCCTGGAAGGTTGTTAATCTCTGGTTCTGTCTAGAGCTGTCTCTCTTGGTTCTTCATTTTTGGAGCAGGGCTGGCAGGGGCGGGGTTTCTAGAGGCCAACAGTTAAGGCAGTTACTGGCCATTGTCCAGGCAAGCAGCATGAAGGCCAGTATGGAGGGCTCCTGGTACTAGCCCCATAAAGCGGTCTCTGGGAATGCAGCCCACAGGACCAGGGGTAGTGCCAGGGAACCCAGTGACTGTCCTCGAGAAGAGAGCTCTTGGTCGACCTTGGCAGAGAGCAGCAGATGACGGGAGCCAAAACCTAGCCGGAGCCAGTACATGCAGGAGTGAAGGCTGCAGGCCAGGAGACTTTCTTCTTGAAAGTCCGTTAGTGCCAGCCAGCTGACCTGGGACCAATATGGGTTTGTTTCTTAGCATCCCATATGGTCCACCAAGCCTGCTAGGGGTGATTTCTGAGGGCAGAGCCAGGAGCAACCCCTGAGCACTGCCCAGGTATGCCCAAAAACCAAAAAAATAAAAGCACACACATGAAATTAATGAAAAGGCCAAATGAAATTGCCCAAATAAGATATTTGTACTGAAGTCAGATTTATTTGGCTAAACTACAAAATGTTTATTGAACCACTCAGGGGTCTTAAAGATTACTTATTTCAGGGCCAGAGAGAGATGAGTTAAATCACTTTCCTTGCATGCTGCCAACGCCAATTAGATCCCTTAGCCCGGGGGTGGCAAACATGATTTTTACCCTCACTCAAAATGGCAAAATGCATGCTGAGTGAAGTAAATCAGAGGGAGAGAGAAAGACGCAGATGGTTTCACTCATCTATGGGTTTTAAGAAAAATGAAAGACATTTTATCAGTATCTCAGAGACAAGAGAGATGAGGGCTGGTAGGTGCAGCTCATGACATGAAGCTCACCACATCGAGTGATGAGTGCAGTTAGAGAAATAACTACACTGAAAACTATCATAACAATGTGAATGAATGAGGGAAATAGAAAGCCTGTTTCGAGTACAGGTGTGGGTGGGGTGGGAGATCTGGGCAATTGGTGGTGGGAATCTTGCACTGGTGAAGGGGGGTGTTCTTTACATGACTGTAATCATACAACTACAATCATTTGTAAATTTTAATTTGTAAATTCGAGACTCCAGCTTGCAATGCAATATACCCCATCTTTTTTTTGTTTGCGTTTGGGTCACATCCGGCAGTGCTCAGGAGTTACTCCTGGTTCTATGCTCAGAAATTGCTCCTGGCAGGCTCAGGGGACCATATGGGATGCTGGGATTCGAACCACTGTCCTTCTGCATGCAAGGCAAACACCCTGCCTCCATACTATCTCTCTGGCCCCAATATACCCCAGCTTTTTGAACCATCTCCCTAGCTCTCACTCATATTTTACATCAAACAGGTAGGCTAGAGAAGATATAGCTTGCTTAAAATCTCACTATTAGGGCCCGAAGAGATAGTACAGTGGTGTTTGCCTTGCAAGCAGACGATCCAGGACCAAAGGTGGTTGGTTTGAATCCTGGTGTCCCATATGGTCCCCCGTGACTGCCAGGAGCTATTTCTGAGCAGACAGCCAGGAGTAACCCCTGAGCACCGCCAGGTGTGACCCCCCCCCAAAAAAAATCTCACTATTAACTAAGGGACAAAGCTGGAGCTCAAGCAATTCTAAGTTGGGGCCAAAGTGATAGCAAAGCAGGAAGGGCATTTGCCTTGCTTTTTGTTTTTTCGGGCCACACACGTTTGATGCTCTGGGGTTACTCCTGGCTAAGCGCTCAGAAATTGCCCCTGGCTTGGGGGGACCATATGGGATGCCGGGGGATTGAACCGAGGTCCTTCCTTGGCTAGCGTTTGCAAGGCAGACACCTTACCTCTAATGCCACCTCGCCGGCCCCGCCAGGAGCGATTTCTGAGTGCCTAGCCAGGAGTAACCTCAGCACTGCCAGGTATGGCCCAAAAACAAACAAACAAACAAACAAACAAAAAACCAAGATGCATGGAAAAATGATCTCTGTGGAGAAAATGGGTGTGTCAGCCCTGACCCAACTGACCCGACTGACCCAACCCCACCTGACCTGACCCAAACCTCTTCCCTCAGGTACCCCAGAACAAGTCCCAGGGAAGAAAGAGGAGGAAGAGGTAGGGGTGTGAAGTGAAGAAGAAGGTGTCTGGTGTAGACGGGTATCACCCAGTGGAGATCAAAATGAAAAAGTCAGGGCCAGAGAGACAGCATGAAGGTAAGATGAAGGTAAGGCATCCCATATAGTGTCCCACCCCACCCCTACCCCCTGAGCCTGCCTGGAGCGATTTCTGAGCCTAGAGCCAGGAGTGGCCATGAGCACTGACTGGTGTGAACCAAAACAAAACAAAACAAACAAACAAAAAAAGGAAAAGTCATGCTCTTCCGGGAAACCCTCCCTGCTCCTGGCTCTTGGGAGTAGGGTGCTGGAGAGGGGCCCAGCGCCAGGGGACAGATCTTTCAGGGGTTTGATTGCTTACCTGTGCGCTTCTGTGTCCCAAACCCCCCTAAAAGGAACCCAGCACAGTAGGGCAGGGAGGTGGTATGAAGCGTAGGGTCTGCATACGGACTCCAGGCTGGCTCCCCACCGGGCTCATTCTACTTAGTCCTTGCACATCCACTGACCAGGTTTGCTGGGTAGCGCCTACACTTCCAGGCCCCCTGACCCCCCCCCTTCTCTGCTGGGAACAGGATTGTGCCTGACCTCTATGGTTACTCTCCCCACATCAACAGGAAAATTGAGGGTCAGAACGATATGGTGGCTAAAACGAAAATGTCTTTGCTTTTCCACAAGCTTTGGTATTGGTGTCTTCTGTCCACTCGCATGCCTGTCTCACAGTTCAGTGTGTTGAGCATTGGGGGTACAACCCTCAGCCCGCTGTGGGATCTTGCAGCCTGCTTGGTCTTGGCTTGGGGCCCCTTCCTGATGGGGCTTGGGGTACTTCCTGCAACTGACAAGGGGAGACACTTGTGTCGGGGTCAAGGGACTCACACAGCCTCTGTTTTGCTCCAGAATAATGAAGGTGAAGATGGAGCTAAACGTGCAGTCAGGTGGTGAGTCTGTTCAGTGCCCATGCGGTGGTGGTGAGGGGCTTTCCAAGGCCCAGTGCTCACCCCTAGTGAGAGCCCACCTAGGGACCTGCAAGGGGCAGAGAGGTGGGGAGCCCTGATGGTAGACATGGAAGGCAAAGTACCACCCCTTGGTGGGTGCTCCTGCTGCAGTCACAGTCCAGGACCCCAGAGAACCCTGTGGGTGGGCGGGCAGGGGCAGTTGTTCAGGGCCCAGAGCGCTGCTCCGCCTCCTAGCCTCGCTCCCACCTTCTGACCTAACTCCACCTTCATAGGCCGCTGATTTCTTCCTGAAGGAAGCAACCTTCACCTGACTTCGGATCACGGTGAGTCTCATCTCACCTTAGAGATGAGGCCCAGTGGGCCCGAATACCGGGTAAGTTTGGTGTCTTTGCTGCATGGCTTGAGGACAAGGACTTTTTGCCTCTCAGAATTGGAGAGGAAGCTCTAAAAAGCAAGCACAAGGGCAGGCAGGCGCTGGCCTGGCTCCTCAGCACCTCATCCAGTCTCCCCAGCACTGCTGAGTCACCACTGAGGAGGGCCAGGAGGAAACCGGGAGCACCTATCTGTGCACACATGTCCTCCCTATCTGGTATAATATAACATTATTATTATTATTTTTTTTTTTTTGGTTTTTTGGGTCTCACCCGGCAGTGCTCAGGAGTTACTCCTGGCTCCATGCTCAGAAGTCGCTCCTGGCGAGCACGGGGGACCATATGGGACGCCGGGATTCGAACCGATGACCTTTTGCATGAGAGGCAAACGCCTTACCTCCATGCTATCTCTCTGGCCCCATAACATTATTATTAAATAGTGTAATAGTAGTGTAATAATAACAGCACGTCACAGATCCCAAAATGAGTTCTAGGACTAGGTTTGAGTTGAAAGCCATCATAAGCTGTGTCAGCCCCCCATCAGCATGGGGACACCCCCCCCCCCCCGTGGCTCTGTCAGGTACCCCGGGACTGGCCTGGCCCAGAACTCGCAGGTGTGGGGCCGCCTTCTGTTGCCTTTCTGACTACCCGCTCAAAGCCGAGTCCCCTATGCTGGCTATCCGTGCAGGGACACACTCACCCCCTAGGCTCATCCTCTAGGGAGAGAAGACCAGGCCCTGGTCCCCCACCAAGACCCCGCCAGGAGCTGTATTCCTGGGCCGGACCAGATGGCGACCTGGGTGCAGTGTCTCCCATTCCTGTCTATCCTACTCCCTAAAGCACCCCTGCAGCTGCTGCCCTCATTTGTTGAGGGGGTTGTTTGGTGTCTTTGGGGAGGAGGAGACTATGGTCATAGCCCCCTTCCACTCACGTAGCTTTGCCTTTCGGGAATGCTTCCTGTAGGAGCTCGTTCCAAAGACACCTCCCAGTCCCTTCCCTGGAGCTTGGGGGTCGCTGCTGCTGTCAGGAAGCATGTGGGCCCCTGCGAGGAACCCCAGCTCTTGAGAGGCCCTGGGCAGGTTGCCGAGGTGGCAACCCCCATGTGGCCTGGGCCTGGAGCCAGACCTGCCGGGGTGCCAGACCCCCAGTTCCTGATCCAGAAGGCAGGACTTGGAGTGGGACCGTCAGTCTCTGGACGTTGGGATCCTGTGAGCAGCTCCAGGTGTTAGCTTTTGGGTCTTCTACTTTTTCGTGGGGGAGGGGGAGGTCTACACCCGGTGAGTTCAGGTTACTCCTGGCTATGCACTCAGAAATTGCTCCTGGCTATGCACTCAGAAATCGCTCCTGGCTATGCACTCAGAAATAGCTCCTGGCTCGGGGGACCATATGGGACACTGGGGATCGAACCAGGTCTGTCCTGGGTCAGCTGCATGCAAAGCAAGCCCCCTACCGCTGCACCATCGCTCCAGTCCCCCTCAGCAGGCCCTGAGTGGGTGTGCTGAGCTATAGCAGAGGACAGGGGAGCTGAGTCCCAGCTGCCTTGTTCTTTCCAGCCTTACTACTGGGAGCTCCAGCACCAGTGGGAAGGGAACCTGAACACAGCAGCCTGGACTCCGGGCAGGCCGATACCACTGAAAGGTACGTGAACGAGGGCCCAGGGCCCCCCTCATCTACCCAGGTGATCCCTGTTCCTACCACCACTCCAAGTGGGTCTATAGTGTGGGATCAAGTCCAGGGACATCAGCACAGACCCCTCAGGACCCCGAACATTCCCAGTCCCGGGTTCAAGGGGCACTATATGCTACTGTCTTGCATTTGCCCCCATAAGCATGTGGGAGGTACCTGGCCCAAGTAAGTGCAGCAACTGCCTAGGGTTGGCCCTTCCTGGGCACCCCAGACAGTGCAGTTTCTCGGGCTCAGGGACCTAGTCCTGTCCTGTCTGCAATCAGCTGGGCTGGGCGGGGCCTGAGCGGGCTCAGGGATCTCCTAGTGTGGGGACCAAGCATCATCTTTGTTCCAGGTGTGTCCCAGATGGAGAGGATGTCCCGAATGGAAATGATGGCCCGGATAGCCAGGACTGGGGCAGTAAGACTCACCACCCCCCCCCCCCCGCTCCCCCAAATGAACAAAATTCAATTAAAAGTAAAAAGTAGGGGCCGGGAAGGTGGCGCTAGAGATAAGGTGTCTGCCTTGTAAGCGCTACCAAGGAACGGACCGCGGTTCGATCCCCCGGCGTCCCATATGGTCCCCCCAAGCCAGGGGCGATTTCTGAGCACATAGCCAGGAGTAACCCCTGAGCATCAAACGGGTGTGGCCCAAAAACCAAAAAAAAAAAAAAAAAAAAAAAAAAAAAAAAAAAAAGTAAATATAAAAACACTGGACCTGTCCTTTTTTTGTTTTAATTTTGATTTTTTTATGTTTTGGGGCACATAAGGCAGTGCTTAGGAGCAGTATACTACTCCTGGCACTGTGCTCAGAAATCCCTCCTGGCAGACTCAGGAGACCATATGGGATGCTGGAGATTGAACTTGGGTCAGCCTCATGCAAGGACCGCTGTGCTATTGTTCCACCCCCCCTTTTTTTTTTATCTCTGTCCTTTCTTAGGGTGGACTAGAAAGACAGGACAGCAGGGAGAGCTTGTGCCTTGCACATGACCAACCTGGGTTCGATCCCCAGCATGCTCCAGAGTCCCTTGTGCCCCACCAGAAGTGATCCTTGAGCTCAAAGCCAGGAGTCAACCCTGAACACTGTCTGAAAACAAAGAAAAACAAAAATTTCAGTGAACTTAGATGCCAGGACGTTCCTTTTTTGTTTTTGTTTTCCCACACCCAGAGGTACTCCGCATTACTCCTGGCTCTGTGCTCAGAGGTCACTCCTGGAGAAGCTTGAGGAATCTTAGGTGGTACCAGGTATAAAATCCTCAAAACTGGGGGGCTGCAGTGATAGCACAGTGGTTAGAGCATTTGTTTGTCTTTCATGCAGTTGACTAGTGTTCAATCTCTGGCATCTCACAGTGTCTCCTGAGTACTGCCAGTAGTGATCACTGAGCGCAAAGCCAGAATCAGCCTTGAACATTGCCGGGTGTGGTGTTGTGAGCCATATTCTGTTTGCAAGACGCCAGCGCCTGCAAACAGATCCTTCGTGGAGTTCGGGAAAAATTCCACGGGGAGAAGGTGGACACGAGGAATGGCGAATAACGGAAATATATTGTAGAAATGAATGAAACCACGCAGATTGCATGGGGACTCTCGTTAGCAGAAACGAAAGACAAATTTATTTTTTGAGCTGGCAGCTTTTAAAGGTTAGAGACTTGGAAGGCAGATGCAAATTCTAGGCATCAAAGAAACTGGGAGAAGAATGGAAAGACCCTGGCTAGATTAGCATATTAAAGAGCGGAATACTGAAGGTGAAAAAGACAGCTTGTTTTGGGTTCGCTTTGCTTTGGGTAAAACAGAAGGAAAAAATAATTATCGGGTGAAATGTGAGGAATGTATCAGAGTTTCGGGGTGAAAAGTGAAAATTACTTTATTTTGAGCTAAGTAATGGAAAAACCTGAATTTAGGCGCCAAGGTAGGAAAAATTACAGGGAGCTGTTGAATGGGAGATTTTTTGGCGGGATTAGCACTGTCCTTTGTTGTAGGAAGAAATTACTAAGGCCTGATTTCTAATATTGGTTAAAAATAAAGAGAGAACTAGTTACAGCCCTTATGAAATTATGTCCAAATAATCCACGCAAAGGGTCAAGTGATTTTGACTGCTCTAAGCGGACCTTTTTGGCAGATAATTTCTTTTTTCAGGAGAGCACTACACTTTGGTGTGTGGTTCTCCTGAGTGGGGTGTAGCAGTGTGGCCCAAAAAGCAAAAAGATAAGGAAAAGGGAAAAAAAGTACTGCATCTCAAAGAGAAAAATCCTGGTCTGGAGCAATAGCACAGAGGCAGGGTGGTTCCATCCCCAGCATCCCATACATATGATTCCCTGAGCCTGCTAGGAATGATTTCTGAGCGCAAAACTAGGAGTAACCTCTGAGCTAAGCACAACTGGGTATGGCTCAAAAACACCAAAAAAAAAAAAAAAGTCAAAGAGAAAACTCTGACTCCCTTAAACCCAATGACCTACATGAATCTTCAAAATGGCTCAAGGGATTCAGGTTAGAGCTAAGTCCAACTACAATTCAACTGTCACCTCCAGGTCTCCCTCTGCCAAAGCAACTGCCCTATGAAAGTGTCAGGGGTGACCCCAGTCCTGCAAGTCAAGCCTCCAAGCCTGCCTTCTCGGGAGACACCGGCACCACAACCTGGGTCCCAACAGACCATTTCCCAACTCTGGGTTCTAGGATTGCTCCAGGAGGTGCTTGTGAGATTATATGGGACCCAGGAGAGCCTGGAGCAAGGCAGGTCCCTTCACCTCTGCACTAGTTCCCTTTATCTTTTCATTTGTTGTGAGTTTGCTGTCCACACTCGGGGTGCTCAGGAGCTAGCTAATCTTGCTTCTGTGACCCAGGATGGTCTCTGATCTTGCTGGGTAGTGCCTGTAATGTTGGGACAAACTCAGGTCAACCACTTGCCAGGCAGGCACTTTAATTCCTGTCTTATTTCTCTAACCCAGGAACTCTGAAGCCCTGTGGCCACCAACAAGGGCAAGTGCTAGGATCCTTAGCTGGTATTCTGGAAGATTCCAGAGTGTCCTGGGGTTTAGCTCTTTCTATTGGATTGCTCTGGAGTATTCTGGGATTATCTGCAATCAGAATCAGGTCTGGAGCCAGGGAGAGGTGGTAGATTCCAAGAGTGCAAGTTGCAGGGCCGGAGAGATAGCATGGAGGTAAGGCGTTTGCCTTTCATGAAGAAGGTCATTGGTTTGAGTCCCGGTATCCCATATGGTCCCCGGAGCATGCCAGGAGTGATTTTTGAGCGTGGAGCCAGGAGTAACCCCTGAGCGCTGCCGGGTGGAGCCAGGAGTAACCCCTGAGCGCTGCCGGGTGTGACCCAAAAACCAAAAAAAAAGTAAAAGTTGCTGCAAGGAGAGTGAGGAAGAGGAGGGTTGGGAAAGGATGAAAGCTCCTTCCCACTCAGCCACCATCCTGGATGGGCTTATGGCTGCTCATTGATTGCTGGGCGAACTCAGCCCTACAAAAATGTAGTTCCCTGAGGCCTACCAAGAAAGCACCAGAAATGGGGTCAGAGCAATAACACAGCGTGTTAACACGCTGTGCCTTGCATACAGCCAACCCAGGACAGACCGGGTTCAATCCTCAGCATCTCATATGATCCCCCGAGACTGCCAGGAGTGATTTCTGAGCATAGAGCCAGGAGTAACCCCTGAACGCCACTGGGTGTGGCCCCAAAACATAAAACAAACTAAAGCAGCAGAGAAATGTGGGTTTCGTTGCCTTGTGAAAGAATAAATTGAAGAAAGAAGAAAGGAGCTATTAACATTTAGGATCACATTTTTCCCCTTTCCCAAGGCAGGTCTGGCCACTTAGAAGTGGTGGGAAGCTGCTAAGGACCTCACAGATCAAACTGGCCAGGCCGATTGTTACCAAACCCAGCCTAATCATGCCCAAGCATATGCTCACAACCACACAACTACCTTCAACGCCAGAGCAGGAGTTCTGGGACAGTGCCTCAGGAGTTATGGGGGAAGATGAATGCTCCTTTGGATCACCTGTTTGGATTTTTCTCTTTTTTTTTGTTTTATTTTTTTGTTTTTGTTTGTTTTTGGGCCACACCCGGTGTTGCTGAGAGGTTACTCCTGGCTGTCTGCTCAGAAATAGCTCCTGGCAGGCATGGGGGACCATATGGGACACTGGGATTCGAACCAAACACCTTAGGTCCTGGATTGGCTGCTTGCGAGGCAAACTCCGCTGTGCTATCTCTCCGGGCCCTCTTTTTTTGTTTGTTTGTTTGTTTGTTTGTTTTTGGCCCACACCAGCAACACTCAGGGGTTACTGCTGGCTCTACACTCAGAAATTGCTCCTAGGGGCTGGAGAGAGAGCACAGGCGTTTGCCTTGCAAGCAGCCGATCCAGGACCTAAGGTGGTTGGTTCGAATCCCAGCGTCCCATATGGTCCCCCATGCCTGCCAGGAGCTATTTATTTGCTCCTGGCAGTATGGGTTGCTAGGGATCAAACCCAGATCAGTCCTGGGTCAGCAGCCTGCAAGGCAAACTCCCTACCCTTAAGCTATAACTCTGGCCCTATTAGATTTCTTTTTTTGTTTGCCTGGGGCCACAGCTAGCAGTGCCTGGGGTTACACCAACTCTGAACTCAGGAACTCAGAGGTGCTTGGGGGACATATGGATGTGTCCTATGTTGTATTATGACCCTGGCTGCTGTTTTTGGGTGTTTTTTTTTTGGGGGGGGGAGTTCAAGGGACTGAACCCAGGGCCTCACACATGCAAGGCAAGTGCTCTACTGCTGAGCTGTAGCCCAGTCTAAACCTGTTTATTATGTGTTTGCTTTGGATCACACCCAGAAGTGCTCAAGGCAACTCCAGGCTTGAAGCTCCAGTGGTCCCATGCAAAGTCTGAACCTAGGACTCAAGTGTGCAAAGCCTGCTCCAGTCCTTTGCATCATCTTTCCTGCCCTATGAACTGTTTAAAACTCCAGCCACAGAGCTGGAAAGAGAAGACAGCTCTGGCACTTGCCTTGCATACGGCCAGCCAGACTTTGATCCCCAGTATCTCATATGGCACTTACTATTCTTCAGGAGTAATACTGAGCAGAGCCAGGAGTAAACACTGAGCATTGCCAGTATGGTTCCAAAACAAAACAAACATAACAGCAAAACTCTCCAGTCTTGGGATATCTCCTCACCAGGTAAACTCACCACTTGGTCACCTTTAGAAGCTAGTGGCCTCACCACTTTTGGGCTTTCTGGCTAAGACCCAGCGCAAGCTCAACACCAACTCCTCAGAACACCCTGAAATCACCCGCACTTCCTGCCTTCTGCTCCTTTCCCAAGCCCTGAAGCTGCTCCCAGGGGTTTCTGCTTTGCTCCTTCCTCTGAAAGCCCCCTTGGCCCTTCTGGCCATTCAGCTCAGGCTCTGGTGCAGTGGTCCTCAAACTATGGCCCGCGGGCCACATATTGTATTTGTATCTGTTTTGTTTCTTTATTGCAAAATAAGATATATGCAGTGTGCATAAGAATTCGTTCATAAGTTTTGTTTTTACTATAGTCAGACCCTCCAATGGTATGAGGGACAGTGAACTGGCCCCCTGTTTAAAAAGTTTGAGGACCCCTGCGTCTGGTGCCTCTTCTAGAACCCCTCCCGCTCAGGGCTCAGGCTGCCTCTTTGGACTGGGAGCCCCGTGGGAACAAACTCCTTCAGAGTAAGGTGAGCTGTTTTGTTCTTCAGCATGTTCCCAAGGCCGTGCCCTGGGCAGGCCCGGGGAGAGCTGGAGAGTGGCCCACAGTGGAGGGGAGGAGGGGAAGAACCACTCACAGAGCGCCAGCCCGAGGAGCTGCAGCTGTGCTGTATTTTGCCCTGGCAGCAGAGTGTCTGAGTGGGCTCATGGGGGGTTCCCCACAACCCTAACTTGTAGTCTGAGCCTGCACCTGCTCCCCTTAGCTGCCACATTAATCACAGGGACCACAGAGAAATTCCATGGGGGCACAAGATGGGCCGGGCTACGCACCAAGACTTGTACCATGAAAACACGCCTCCTGGCTACCATCACCATGAAAGTTCAGGTTGCTGGTGCAGCTGTTTGTCTGGGGTGCCACAGCCGTGAGCACAATTTAATTGGGGGCCTGCATGGAACTTGTCCTTTTGGGAGAAACAAGCAGTGTGGTGGAGGACCTGCCTGGGGACACATTAAACTGAGAAGTCAGGTTGGGCACCCTGGCTGCAGCTGGGGTGGGGGCTTCTCCTCAGGAGAGCTGGTATACTGGGTGCAGCCCACTGGCCTGCTTGATAGGGGCAGCTGTTAGCCACAGCACATTCAAATGCAGGAGTAGCAGTGTGGTCTAAGGGTCAGGAACTTCTCTGCTTTCGGGCTTGAGGGTATGTTCCCTCTTTTCCAAGAACTGAGACCTTGGTAAGGAGTATGTTTTCTTCTGTCCACTTTCTTCTGAGAGGCCAGGATATGCTAATGACCATGGTACAGCCCTCACCTTTGATATCAAGCAGCTGAGGAAATATGGGAGCAATGGAGACCCCCACTTCAGAAGAACCCCAATTCTTTGGTGACATTTGCATGTGACATTTGCATGCTCAGTGCTGAGGCAGTGGATCAAAAACTACCAGTGACCAAGCTGTCTGCAGCCCCAGACATGTCCAGACCAATGCCCCAGGTAGAATCCTGCAGAAATTCAGTTCTGAGCTTGAGGACGGCCGGAACAATAGCACAGTGGGGAGACCACCACCAGAAGTGATTCCTCAGCGCAGAGCTAGGAGTAACTTCTGAGCACCACTGAGTGAGACCCCAAATGAAAGAAAACTCCCGCAGTGAGGGGTCTGAGGCACTGAGATTGGCAGGTGGAAGCGGGACCTTAACCTTCAACTCCTGGGTCATGCTCAAATTTACCAAGTTTATTCTTTTGTGGTCCCTCCCTAGTGGCCCCTTTCCCCAAAAACGTTTTTGGTTTTGTTTTCTTTTTCTTTTTTTTTTTTTTTTTTGGTTTTTGGGCCACACCCGGTGACGCTCAGGGGTTACTCCTGGCTATGCGCTCAGAAGTCGCTCCTGGCTTGGGGGACCATATGGGACGCCGGGGGATCGAACCGTGGTCCGTCCGAGGCTAGCGCAGGCAAGGCAGGCACCTTACCTTTAGCGCCACCGCCCGGCCCTTTGTTTTCTTTTTCAATTTGTTGATTTAATTTGTAATTTCCTCATGTAACATCTTTATTAGTGTTCTGGTTTGAGGAAAAATCAGGATCATCAATCTCAACTTTATGGCTTCAGTTCATTCCCTGAGGAGTCCTGGACTTTAGGCCACAGCCCGCTCTGGCTGCCTCTGCTTCCAGGAGTGGCTTTAGGAGACAATGGCAAGAATTGAAGACCCTGGGCCTTTCAAATCTTGTCACTGAAAGTTCGGGCCCAGCCCAGCAGAGGTATGGGGTTCACACCGCACACAGATTTACACCTATGATTACACCGAGGGCTTCAACTCCAGCTTGGCCACAGTTGCCCGGTGCACCTCATCGGGACCATCAGCAATGCGCAGAACTCGGGCCCAGGCAAAGAACTGGGCCAGTGGGTAGTCGCTGCTCAGCCCTGCTGCTCCGAAGGCCTGCCACACACGGGTGGGTGAGAAGAGGAGGCTCCTGGTGAGCCTTGGGTCAAAGGCCAGCCCAGAAGTCTCCAGAATGGTTCGGGGATTTACCCCCCTTCCCCCAAGCTGGCAGTGCTAAGATGTGGGACACGTCACATGGTGCCATACTAGACCCCAAGCTGCCTCGTCAAGGGAACTTCTGCTACCAGGCAATTTCCAAGCTGGGGACCCACTGAGAAGACTTGGGAGCAAAGCAGTCAAACTAAATTGCTAAGTTAGTTTTGTTTGGGGGTCATATCCTGCAGTGCTCAGTACTTAGTTCTGACTCTGCATTCAGGAATTACTCCTGGCAGGCTCAGGGAACTATATGGGATGCCAGGAATTGGGCCTGGGTAGGCCACATGCAAGGCAAATGCCCTCTCCTCTGTACTATTGCTCCAGTCCCATACCCCTGCTTGGTCAGAGGGTTGGGACTGGCATGAAGTAAACCTTCAGTCCCACAAATCCAGGTAGGATGAGTGACCTCGGACAAGTCCCTTAACTTTTCTGCACCTGTGTTGACTCGAAGTCAATGTAGGGGTGGGACCAGGCCGTCCCTTCCTCCATCCACCCCTCAAGGCTGCTTGAAGTGGAAAAGGGAAATCATGTTGCAGTAAGTGTGAATTAAGAGGAATGCTATGATGATGGGAGCTGGGACAGTGGGATGCCAGGAGTCAGTCTGGCGGGTTGTGAAAAGCAGCTAGCAGGCCAGTTGGTCTCACCTGAATAGCTCGGTCAATGACACGATACGCCATGGATGGGGCCACCAGTTTAATCATGGCGATTTCTAAAGCGGCAGCCTGTGAGGAAGAGGGAGAGGAGACGGGGCTGTGGAAAGGCAGCTGGCCAGAGCTGAGGCCCCACCTGGTCACAAGAACAGGGGTGGAGGCTGTCAGCAGCTGGGAGGACAAGGCCTGACTCGGTAACATCCCGCAGCCAGTGGGCAGCACAGGGAGGACAGACTGGGAGCTGTCTGTGCTCACTCTCTGACTTGAGAAGAACCCAAGGCCTGCCAGGCCCCTTTGGGGCCTAGTTGAGTCCTGAGCTGAACTCGAATCCAAGATTTGGGAAGTTGAGCCCAGGAAACCCCATCACTGAGGTCCCTGGGCAAAGGCCCACATTGGGCCCCTGTTCCCATTAGGAACGACGTGGAAATAGTTTCTCTTCAGCCACTCTTCCAGCTTCTGTGTACTTCTCTGGCTGGAAGTTAGGCTCGGTGCAGCTAAGGTCAGGGGACTGTGTGACCCCTTCGCCCTCCACCCGAGGTCCATCGGTGGACCCAGAGTTCACCCAGTTAGTAAGACAGCAAGTTCCATTCTCGTTTATTGAAGTGCTCCATGGCTGACACATCCATCCTAGTCGAGTCCTTGAGCCTGTTGGGAGGCCAGGTGCCTTTGCTAGGCTTGTGTGTGGGAGGAGCAGCCACGAGGGCTGAGGTTTCTGCCTTGCCTCTTACCTTATTTCCAGCCACGTCCATGAGGTGAGCCGCTTTGAGCACCAGCAGCCGGGCCTGCTCGATCTCCACGCGCGACTGGGCGATATCAGCCAGGATTGTGCCGTGCTCGATCAGGGGCTTCCCGAAGGCCACTCGGGACTTGGCCTGTGGAGGTGGAGGTGGAGCAGAGGAAGATGAGGCAGGGGCTGGCTGAGGTGGCTGAGCGGGTTGGTGACCCCTCTGCCTGCCTGCCTGCTGGCTCCCCAGCCACTGCCAGTTCCCACGGGGCAGTTCCAGGTCAACACTAACAATTCTTTCTCGGACTTCCTGGCTTGAGAACTCAATGGCTTTGAATCAGCATCTGGCTTGTGACTTCTGGCTCCTGGCGAGGGTGCCCTCTGCTGACCGAGGCCCAAAATCGCACCCTGGGGTGTCCTCAAAGTCCTTGAACTAGTCTTTTTTTTTTTTTTTCTTTCTTTTTGGGGGGAGGCGGTCACACTGTCAGCATTCAGTAGTTACTCCTGGCTCTGTGCTCAGAAATCACTCTTGGCAGGCTTGGGGGACCTTATGGGATGCCGGGATTCGAATCACCACCCATCCTGGTTTGGCTGCGTGCAAGGCAAACACCTTACCATTGTGCTATCTCTCCAGCCTGAGATTTTATTTTTGTATCTGGTATCCAGCAGCAAGATACCAGACCTTTATTTTTTATCTCTAATACGTTTTATTTATTTATTTTTTATTAATATATTTAAGCAAAACCAGACTTCTTGTGAGCGCTTCTACAGCATTGGGGCCTCTGCAAAAGTGGTATCCCCAAAAGAGTCATTGTGCTTTCTTCTTGCTGCTACTAGTATGAAAATGCATTGTCTCATGGTGTAAAAGTCAATTCTCAGTCAATTCTCAAAACCTTGAGTTAGTCACTTATAGGATAAACTTCGAGGCTTCTTTTTTATGCATACATACAATAGACATGTTTTCTGGTTGGTGTTTATTTTTGGGGGGAGGGAATGTGGGCAAGACCCAGAAGTGCTCTGGGTTGATTCCTGGTGCTGCACATGGGAATCACTCCTGACAGTGCTTGGGAGACCAGATGGAATGCTGGTACTAGTATTTTGGCTCTCTACATATATTTTTTTCTAGAAAGAGTCATACTGTAGCTGTTTTTTTCCATTAAGAAGTCCACAGTCGGGGCCGGGTAGGTGGCGCTGGAGGTAAGGTGTCTGCCTTGCAAGCGCTAGCCAAGGAAGGACCGCGGTTCGATCCCCCGGCGTCCCATATGGTCACCCCAAGCCAGGGGCGATTTCTGAGCACATAGCCAGGAGTAACCCCTGAGCGTCAAATGGGTGTGGCCCAAAAACCAAAAAAAAAAAAAAAAAAAAAAAAAAAAAAAAAAAAAAAAGAAGTCCACAGTCGGGGCCGGGAAGGTGGCGCTAGAGATAAGGTGTCTGCCTTGTAAGCTCTACCAAGGAACGGACCGCGGTTCGATCCCCCGGCGTCCCATATGGTCCCCCCAAGCCAGGGGCGATTTCTGAGCACATAGCCAGGAGTAACCCCTGAGCGTCAAACGGGTGTGGCCCAAAAACCAAAAAAAAAAAAAAAAAAAAAAGTTAAGTCCACAGTCTGGGGCCGGAGAGATAGCATGGAGGTAAGGCATTTGCCTTTTATGCAGAAGGTCATCGGTTCAAATCCCGGTGTCCCATATGGTCCCCTGTGCCTGCCAGGAGCAATTTCTGAGCATGGAGCCAGGAATAACCCCTGAGCACTGCCAGGTGGACCCAAAAACCACACACACACACAAAAAAAAAGTCCACAGTCAGCATCTGTGTGTTTAATTAAGAAACAGTGTCTGGGGGGCCGGAGAGATAGCACAGCGGCATTTGCCATGCAAGCAGCCAAACCAGGACCTAAGATGGTTGGTTTGAATCCCAGCGTCCCACATGGTCCCCCGTGCCTGCCAGGAGCTATTTCTGAGCAGACAACCAGGAGTAACCCCTGAGCACCGCCGGGTATGGCCCAAAAAACAAAATCAAAAACAAAAAAAGAAACAGTGTCTGGAACCAAAGTGATAGCACAGCGGGTAAGGTGCTCGCACATGGCCAACCCACCTTTGGTCCCATATGGTCCCCTAGCACCACCAGTGC
Source organism: Suncus etruscus (assembly GCF_024139225.1). Classification (NCBI taxonomy): domain Eukaryota; kingdom Metazoa; phylum Chordata; class Mammalia; order Eulipotyphla; family Soricidae; genus Suncus; species Suncus etruscus. The sequence goes on from NC_064862.1 coordinate 20,569,629, forward strand.
AGAGCCAGTAGTAAGCCCTGAGCACCATGGAAGGAGAAAGGAGGGAGGCAGGGAGGAAGAAAGGAACATCAGAGTGTGCAGTACTTTTTTGGGGTCTAGCAGCAGAGCCCCATGGGCTGCTTCGCCACTATGCCACGTGATCAAGGCTGTAGGGCTGCTCAGATGACGCAACCTCTCCCTGATGGCCCCTTTTCTCTTGTCCCTTCACAATTGTGACTATGCTGCAACGACTGAGTAACATGCATGCCTGCCAGTGGTGCTTGCAGGAGGCCACTCTTCCTGGCCAGGGCTCTCACACACGTCCAAGAGGCTGTGCTCACTGAGGGATGGGGCAGCGTGCCCACTTGCTCGGAGCTCACCCATCTAGTCGTGGCACTGAAAAACTGCATCACCAGGACCCCCGGGGACCAGAGTTGCCAGATCATTCCGGTGCATGGCCTAGGCTCAAGTCTCTTATGAAGTGGGGAGGTGGTCTCTCAGACAGTGCTCAAGAAGTCTGATGCTCTTCAGAGTGATGGTGTTAGTGTCAACGCTAGGCCTGAGGATATGGTGTAGCTCCTGCCCTGCTCTGTTGGCCATGACCTGAAGGACCTAGGCTGCCCTGACAGAGCTCTCTGGCCTCCATGGCTGCAGCCAGCCATGCTGGGGAAAACCATGTGGTGCCAGGCATCAGACATGTTGCCAGCATGCCTTAATCATGTACTCTCTCTCAGGACCCCTCGGATCAAGTCTTGAGAGGATTCCTAATTTCTCCCTCAGGACCAAGGCCTCTGAGTCAACTGCCACATCTATGTTCACACTTTTATGAAGACTTTAGCAGTAACAGTCAGGAGGAGCCAAGCTTCGCCACAGCGCAGGGCTGAAGTACTTGAGCCCCGAGAAAAACATTTGATTTTCAAACAACAAGAAAAGGGCTGGAGAGGGGCCGGAGCGGTGGCACAAGTGGTAAGGTGTCTGCCATGCCGCACTAGCCTAGGATGGACCGGGGTTCTATCCCCCGGTGTCCTATATGGTCCCCCAAACCAGGAGCGATTTCTGAGTGCATAGCTAGGAGTAACCCCTAAGTGTCACCGGGTGTGGCCCAAAAACCAAAAAAAAAAAAAAAAAAAAGAACAGGGCTGGAAAGATAGCACAGTGATAAGGCTTTCTGCACATGGTTGAGCCAGCCAGGTTCAATTCCTGGCATTCCATATGGTCCCCTGAGCCTGCCCAGAGCCATTTCTGAGTACAGAGCTAGGAGTAATCCCTGAGGACCACTGCCAATTTAAATTTAATTTAAAAATTTAATTTAATTTTTAATTTAAAAAATTAAAAAAAATAAACAAACAAGGAAAAAAAGCCAATAAGAACAGCTCAAAAGACTGCAGTCCACAGGCAGTCAGCCCAGAGACCAAACACACTGAAACCAAACTGGACTGCCTTTTCTTTTCTTGGTACAGTTTGGGGTTTTTGTCTTGTCTTTTTCTTTTTTTTCTTTCTTTTTTTTTGGTTTTTGGGTCACACCCAGCGGTACTCAGGGGTTACTCCTGGCTATCTGCTCAGAAATAGCTCTTGGCAGGCACGGGGGACCATAGGGGACACCGGGATTTGAACCAACCACCTTTGGTCCTGGATCAGCTGCTTGCAAACGCCGCTAAGCTATCTCTCCAGGCCCTTTTTTTCCCTTTCTTTGCTTTGGGGCCACATCTGGGGGTACTCAGGGACCAGGGAACCACTTGTGGTGTTGGAGATCAAACCTGAGTCGACCACATATAAAGTGGTCTCTTCCTACTGTACATTTCTTGGGCACTTTTTATTTGGCCACACCCACAGTGCTCAGGGGTTACTCCTGGCTCTGCACCCAGAAATTGCTCTTTGCAGGCTTGGAGACCATATGGAATGTGGGGATTTGAACCCAGGTCCATCTCAGGTTGCAAGGCAAACACACTACCGCTGTGCTATCGCTGTGCTATCGCTCCAGCCCCAACGATCAAATAGTCTTAAACGAAATCCGTATGTGACGGTGAAACTGCGTTAACCCGATTGCTCGTCCTATGTGGCATATCTGTGCAATAAAGGGGGCGTCACACTGCAGATGTCAAGTGGTTAGATGCTCTTCTTCCCTGTACTCAGGCTTCAGCTCCAGGCGGCATTCGCTCCATAAGACACACAGAATCTACCCCCATCTTGGGGGTGCGGGGTGCATCTTATGGTACAAAAAATATGGTACTTTCTTCCTGCTAAGTCTGCTGTTAGACAAGAATTAGGATTTGAAATGTGGTAGCAAAGCTGATGCTGGGGTCAGGGAGGGGCCGGGGGTTACTCACCCGTTCCTTCATAAGTGCTAGTGCTCTCTCCGAGTACCCAATCAGCCGCATGCAGTGATGGATCCGGCCTGGACCCAGTCTGCCCTGGGCGATCTCGAACCCTCGACCAGGGCCCAGCAACACATTCTCCTTGGGTACACGCACCTGCTCAAAAAGGACTTCTCCATGGCCACCTGCAAAGTACCCAAGTCATCCCCTCAGTGATCCGTCTGATCGTCCTGCTGGATCTTCCTGCTGGCCTCGGTTCATGGCAATGTTGGCAAAATTCCTGTTCCTCATTCAGTCTAATTAATTGTGTGATTGGAGGGGGAAAGAGGGCAGAAATGTGTAAAGCAACAAATCAGAAAGGGTGGGTTAGAGAGAGGGGACATCGTGTGGGGCACTTGGCCATTCACATGCTCTGTCATCCATGATTCCCTGAGCACCACCAGGAGTGATTCGTAAGTGCAGGACCAGGAGAATTGTCAGGTGTGACCCCACAACAAAACAGAACAAACAAAAAACCAAAAACAATAACAATTTCTCTAGTAAAAGTAAAATTAATTATTTTTAATTATTAATTATTGTTTTTTGGGTTTTGGACCATACCTGGCAGTGCTCAAGTTACTCCTGGCTCTGTACTCAGAAATTAGCTCCTGGTAGGGTTGGGAGACCATTTGGGCTGCTGGGGATCAAACCTGGGCCTGTCCCGGGTTGGCCACATGCAAGGCAAACACCCTACCCGCTGTGCTATAAACTCCGGTTCCATATAAAAGTAGAACTTAAAAACAAATCAGAAAGTAACTAGCTGTTGTAGAACGTGAAATGCCCACCCAGCCACTGCTTCTATCCTGTGGTCACTGTTCAGTGTGGCTTTCAACTCAGATTCCTAGGTTGTCTCTAAGGTGATGAGAGGGAAGAGAGAGAAGCATAAAGACCTGTTCAGAAGCTGCGCATGTGGCTGGAAACCAGAGGCCCAGGAGCAGGCGGGCAGCTTCTACGGGAGTTTCACCCTCAACAAGGGCCACTACAGCCAACACAGCCCTGCCTGGGGGACTCACTTGGAGCGTCGTCCAGTCCATAGACGGTCAGAGGCCGGAGAACCTTGATGCCTGGGGTGTTCATGGGAACCAAGAGCATGGTCTGCTGCTGGTGGCGGGGGGCCTGTGCATCTGTTTTCCCCATAAATATGCAAAGCTCACAGCGCGGATCCAGGCTGCCTGTGAGGGAGAAAGACAGAGGAATGTTCCGAGGTGACATGAGGACCAGCAAGGTGCTTCTGAACGTGGCGCCTTCACAGACACTGCTCTTTCCTCTTTCCAGCTGCAAGTAGTTGGCAGAGGCAAGTGCCTGACCAGAAAAGATTTGCATCTTGTCCCAGGGAGAAATGAATCTAAAATCAAAAGAGCAAAATAAATCCATAATCAAAATTTTCTTTTTTTTTTTTGGGGGGGTCATACCCAGCGGCCTTCAGGGGTCACTCTTGGCTCTGTACTAAGAAGTGGCACCTGGCAGGCACGGGAGATCATATGGGATGACAGGATTTGAACCACTGTCTGTCCTGCTGCATGCAAGGCAAATGTCCTACTGCTGTGCTATCTCTCCAGAACCAATCCGTAATCAAATTTTAATTTCCAGAGCTTGAAGTTTATTTCTACTAACTCAGACATGAAAATATGAACAAATTAACTTCAAGCCTAAATAATAAACATCCTCTGTGGAATAAAGAAAAACCAATGTGGGGCCGGAGAGATAGCATAGAGGTAAGGCGTTTGCCTTACATGCAGGAGGTTGGTGGTTCGAATCCCAGCATCCCATATGGTCCCCTGAGCCTGCCAGGAGCAATTTCTGAGCGTAGAGCCAGGAGTAACCCCTGAGCGCTGCTGGGTGTGACCCTCCCCCCAAATAAAAGCCAACTTAATTAATTGTAATAGTTAAGACTAACTCCCTCTAGTTTAAAGACTTTCTAGAGAATGCTTTATTACTATATTAATGATGTGATGTAGGTCATAAATATGCCTCAAGAGAGTTCATAAGTAAATAATAAAAATACATGTAAATTCAAAGAGAAAAATAACAGAACAAAAGGGTTTTTTTTTTTTTTTTTTTTTTTTTTTTTGGTTTTTGGGCCACACCCTGGGACGCTCAGGGGTTACTCCTGGCTATGCGCTCAGAAGTTGCTCCTGGCTTCTTGGGGGACCATATGGGACACCGGGGGATCGAACCGCGGTCCGTCCTAGGCTAGCGCAGGCAAGGCAGGCACCTTACCTCCAGCGCCACCGCCCGGCCCCAGGGTTTTTTTTTTTTTTTTTTTTTTTGGTTTTTGGGCCACACCGGTTTGCCGCTCAGGGGTTACTCCTGGCTATGTGCTCAGAAATCGCCCCTGGCTTGGGGGGACCATATGGGACGCTGGGGGATCGAACCACGGTCCGTTCCTTGGCTAGCGCTTGCAAGGCAGACACCTTACCTCTAGCGCCACCTTCCCAGCCCCAAAAGGGTTGTTTTTTTAAATGCATCATATTAAACTCCAAATATGATTCAGTAACATGAGGCTGGAGCCAAAGCAACAGTAAGGCAGGTAGGACACTAGCCTTGCATACAGCTGGTCCCACATGGTCACATGATCAGCAGGAGTGATCTCTGAATACAAAGCCAGGAGCAAGCCCTGAGCACTGCTGAGTGTGGCCCAAAACCAAAAAATTAACAAGAGGTTGAAAACTTCAAACTAGCCTTCCACAAAGCTCTGCTTTGTGCCCAGACGTCACATAAACATGCTGGCCTTGGATCCAAATGTCTGGGTCCCCAGACCAGTGACTCTGCCCCAGCCCAGTGACTCTGCCCCAGCCCACTCCTCTGTAAAATGGAGGTGACATCTGTACCACTTCGGGAGTGAGGCTCTCACACAGCTCATGTGAGTGGCAGCAGGATTTTTATCAGCACATTTGAGGCATTAGGTGAAGTCACTGAGGACGATAACTTCTGCCTCTCCACGGGAAGGTGCCCAGAGAGTGGGGTTGGGCAAGGGGCAGGGGGCCAGAAACTCAGACATCAGCTACCTGAGATCCACCATTTGCGACCATTGATCACGTACGAGTCGCCCTCCTCTCTGATGGAAGACTGGATGTTGGTGGCGTCCGAGGAGGCGACCTGGGAGAGAGCGAGTGAGCGTGTGCTGGTCAGAGTGGACAGGAGGCCCCGGAGGAGAGATGAGCGTGAGGTACCTGGGGCTCAGTCATAGCAAAGCAGGAGCGGGCCTTGCCATCCAGCAGCTGTGGCAACCAGCGGGCCTTCTGGGCCTCTGTGCCGTAGCGCACCAGAACTTCCATGTTCCCGGTATCAGGAGCAGAACAGTTGAATATCTGCAAAGGAGAAAAGGCAGCATAGCCAGTCTCAGCGGAATCCGAAACACCTCAAACCTAGACGCATAGATGAGGCCACCTTGATATCTCAAGCCCTCCAGCATATTTCACTCTTCCACTCCTGTGACACATACTCTCCCTCCCTCCCTCCCTCTTTCCCTCCCTCCCTCCTTCCCTCCTTCCCTCCTTCCTTCCTTCCTTCCTTCCTTCCTTCCTTCCTTCCTTCCTTCCTTCCTTCCTTCCTTCCTTCCTTCCTTCCTTCCTTCCTTCCTTCCCTCCCTCCCTCCCTCCCTCCCTTCCTTTCTTCATTCATACCAGGCAGTGCTCAAGGGTTACTCCTGGCTCTGTGCTCAGAAATTGCTCCTGGCAGGATCAGGGGACCATCTGGGAATTGAATCTGGGTCTGTCCTGGGTTGGCTGTGTGCAAGGCAAACATCCTAATGCTGTGCTATTGCTCTGCCCCTCTTTATTTCTTTTCCTCAGGGGTTACTCCCAGCTCTGAGTTCAGAAATCGCTCCTGGCAGGGATGCTAGGGATGGAACCCAGGTCATTCCAAGTTGGCCTCGTGTAGGCAAACACCCTGCCCACTGTTCTATCAATCTGGTTCCTAACACATGAATTTTTTTCATGGACTAGCTCAGATTCCACAAAGCTCAGTCACAGATCTTTGCTAAAAGGAAACATGAGGCCCTGCCAGCTGAGGCTTTACTTACCCCTGCCTGCCTAGAAACTAACTTCCTTTTCTTTCTTTGGTCTTGGGGACACATCCAGTGGTACTCAGGGGATCATGCCTGTAGTTCTGGGGGTTAGGTCATGCTGTGGATGGCACTTAGGGAATGATCATGCAAAGTGTTTGCTCCAGTCCCTTGAGCTAGTGTCCAGGGGCACAGAAACTCTGTTGTTTTGGATCCCTTCTCCCCTTCTCCTGCCTGCAGCTGGCCCCCTCATTATAAGTTTCAGCTGGTCTCAGGGTTCCTGGCTCCAGTGCAGGCTGTGGGTACTGGAGAGGGTGGCTGTCGGTCAGGATATTTTCCCAAGAGGAAATGTAGAGCCAGTACCTCAGGAGCAAACAGAGACTTTCCCATCAGCTCACACAAGTGTGCATACTCCATGTTGGTAAGCCCTGCTCCGTATTTTCTTTCGGGGTCTGTGTCCAAGGGGAGGAAAAGGTTCCAAAGTCCTTCGGCTTTCGCTTTTTCCTGTTAGGAGTGGAAATCAGGCCGGGGATCAATGAATGACTTGAGGTACTCAGGGAACTGCTGTGATGTGGCACAGAGGGAGGCCAGGGGCCAGCTGTTTGGATGGGCACAGCTTTGTTCCCAGGACAAGGAGGAGAGCTCTGAGGAGGTGAGTGTCATTTCAGTTTTCTAGACCCTCCCCTGCTCCACCCAGCCTTGTGTGTGTGTGTGTTTGGTTTGGGACCATTTGGGACCATTGTGTATATGTGTGTGTGTGTGTGTGTTTGGTTTGGGACCATTTTGGGACCACTGGGTGTGTGTGTGTGTGTGTGTGTGTGTGTGTGTGTGTGTGTGTGTGTGTGTGTGTGTGTGTGTGTGTGTGTGTGTGTATGTGTCTGGGCCTGTAGTACCAGGACCTCCTGCATGCAAAGTCTGAGTTCTCTCCTGTCCAGAGTTCGAGGCACTGCCTGCTCCTAAAGTCTTCCCAGCTTTCATACTGCTCACCTTGAGTTCTTCCATCAGTGGGGCAGGGGTCCACTTCTTGGCTGAAACCTGATGACGACACAGTTCTGGCTCCGCGGGATACACATGGCGGTCCATGAACTTCTTCAGCCGCTGATACAGCTCCCTGACGGGTGCGTTAAGACCCTCAGGGGAGAGGATCAGGGTTCCTGGTGAGGCAGCAGGAGTTGGGGACGACCTGGGTGTAGAGCAGTAGGCCCTAGTGCCTGGAGGACTGGGTAGGGACGGAGCACTGGCCCGTGTGTGATAGGACCTCGCCAAGGGCTGTGTGGCTGGCATCGCTTTGAAAACTTGGAACCCTTCTTTGATTGCAAAATCCCATGCCAGGTTAGACATGAATTCGGTTAGCTTCCCACTCTGCTTGGCGTTTGCTGAGCTGGCTTGCCCTATGAAGAAACAGGAAAAAAATCATTCAACTTTTTTTTTTAAATATGGAACACTTCACAAATTTCTGTGTCATCCTTGCACAGGGACCATGCGAATCTTCTCTGTATCGTTCCAATTTTAGTATATGTGCTGCCAAAGCGAGCACTCAACTTTCTTTTATTTAGAAAAATAAACAGAGTATATGTAGAATCTTTGGGCCACACCCAGGATGCTCAGGAGTTACTTCTGGCTCTGTGCTCAGGAATCACTCCTGGCTCAGAGGATTCTATGGATCTCAAGGATCAAACCTGGATCAGTTGCATGCAAGGCAAGTGTCCCACCCACTGCAAAACAAATGTCCTATCTGCTGTACTTTTTTTCTGGCCCCTTTTAGGTGTTGTTTTTATTTGCTTGTTTGTTTTGGTGTCATACCCAGGAATGCCAAGGGGTTACTCTGACTCTATACTCAGGAATCACTCCTGGCAGTACTTGGGGACCATATAGGATGCTGGGGATTAAACCTGAGTCAGACACACGCAAGGCAAGTGCCCGACTTGCTGTATTATCTCAATGGACCCCTTGTTTGTTTTTTTGTTGTGGTCAATCCCAGAGCAATATTTGGGAGACCACAGGGTGCTGAGAACTGAACTGGGGCAGTGGTCCTCAAACTATGGCCCGCGGGCCACATATTGTATTTGTATCTGTTTTGTTTCTTCATTGCAAAATAAGATATATGCAGTGTGCATAAGAATTCGTTCATAAGTTTTGTTTTTACTATAGTCAGACCCTCCAGTGGTCTGAGGGACAGTGAACTGGCCCTCTGTTTAAAAAGTTTGAGGACCCCTGAACTGGGGGCTCTCACATACAAGGTCTATATCCCAGCTTAGGCACCAGCTCCCTGGGACCTGTCCAAGCAACATTTCCCTGGAAAAGTTTGAGCGTGCAAGATTAGCCCCTGCAAAGCCCCTCCAGCTGCCTGGTACCTGTGAGGGAGCGTTTGTAGACCCCCTGCAGGATGGCGGCCACACGGAAGAAGGAGAAAGCCAGGTAGAAGTTCCAGCTGTCCACGGCAGGGATCCCGGCGTGCTCACGGTACATATCCAGGAGCTGCTCAGCGCTTGGGATCCCCAGCTTAGGCAGATCACTCTCTCCCAAACCTAAGGGACAGGGCCGAAGAGAGTAAGGCATTTGCCTTGCATGCGGCCAATCCGGGACGGACCTGGATTCAATTCCTGGCATCCCATATGGTCCCCCTGTGCCTCCCTGGAGCGATTTCTGACCACAGAGCCAGAAGTAATTCCCGAGTGCTGTTGAGTGTGCCCCCCCAGAAAAAAAAAAACCCTGAGGGACAGCCCTGAGCAGTCCTCACGGGGCACTCCTCAAGGAGCCCTCCTCAAGGAGCCCACAAGCATTTACATTCTGGAAATTCCTTCATCCCTCAGAAATTTGCCTCACTAGTTCTTTTTTTTTTTGGGGGGGGGCACATCTGGTGACACTCAGGGGCCCACCCCGCAAATAAAATAAAAATAAAAAATAAACTAGGGGGGCCTGAGAGGTGGCGCAAGTGGTACAGCATTTGCCTTGCATGTGCTAACCTAGGACGGACGTCAGTTTGATTCTCCAGCGTCCCATACGATCCCCTACACCAGGAGCGATTTCAGAGCACATAGCCAGGAGTAACCCCTGAGTGTCACCAGGTATGGCCCAAAAAGTATAAACTAAAATAAATAGGGGATGGAGAGATAGCACAGCGGTAGGGCATTTGCCTTCCATGTAGTTAATTCGAACAGATGGTGGTTCGAATCCCAGCATCCCATATGGTTGCCCAGGCCTGCCAGGAGTGACTTTTGAGCGCAGAGCCAGGAGTATCCCAAGTGCCACCAGTGTGACCCAAAACCTCCGGCAAATAAATAAGATAACCTTTGATTTTTATTTAACCTAACTCTTGTGGTTAATATTGGGGTCTCCCAAGACATACTTAAGGGACCCCAGGTTGTTTCTTTGCCGGCCAGGCTGTAAGGGCCTGAGAAAAAGGTTATTTTTCATTTAAAAATTCAAAGAAAAAAAATTTTCAGGAAAGTTAAAAAAAGGGCCAGACAGTGGCACAGAGTGGTAAGATGTCTGCCTTGCTGGCGCTAGCCTAGGACAGACCATGGTTAGACCCCCCACTGCCCCATATGGTCCCCCAAGCCAGGAGAGATTTCTGAGTGCATTGAAAAAAAGGGGGGGGGGAGCTGGAAAGATAGCACAGCGGTAAGGCGTTTGCCTTGCAAGCAGCAGATCCAGGATGGACGGGGATTCAAATCCTGGCATCCCATATGGTACCCCAGCCTGACAGGAGCAATTTCTGATTGCAGAGCCAGGAGTAATCCCTGAGTGCTACCGGGTGTGACCCCTCAAAAAAAAAAAAGAAAAAGAAAAAAAAGAAAATTCAAGAAAGTTAAGGGAATGCATAAGAAATGTTCCAACCTGGGTTTCCCCTGGCATCCCTCTGCTCCCCTGGAAGCAAGGAAACTTTCCCACCTTATCTCTCACTACCAGCCCAGCCCCAGCCATTGGATGGCACTGCCTCCCTCGTTCTGTCCCCCAAAAGCAGTGCCTACCTTTCAGAAGGGGAAAACTGGAAGGGAGGAAGTGAGCCAGGCAACTATAGGCCACGTCTGACAGGGGGTCCCCTAGTGTGGAGAGTTCCCAATCAAGGACGGCTAGCACCTCCGACTTCTCAGGATGGAAGATCAGGTTGTCCAGCCTGAAATAGCACCGGCGGAGCTCTCAGGAAACCAGTCATCTATCATGCCATCCTCTGCTACATGGTATTCAAACCTCAGCTCTCGATAAAGTGCCCCCCAACCCAACACACAATACTCTGGGGCTGAACTCTGAGCCAATGAGAACATAACATGAGGAGGAGGGCGGGCAAGGGCTCTGGTGCTCGAAGGATGGCCAGTCACTCAGCTCTGTTTACTCCAGGTGGATAATGGTTTCAAGAGAGAGAGAGTCCTTTGTGGATTTGGGAATTTCTCCTGTCTTGATTGCTTTATTTTGTTTTGGGGTCACATCTGGTGATACTTAGGGGTTACTCCTGGATCTGTATTTAGGAATCACTCCTGGTGGGACTCAGGATGCCAGGGATTGAACCCAGGTTGGCTTTGTGCAAGAACAAGTGCCCTGGGGCTGGAGAGATAGCATGGCCGTAAGGTGTTTGCCTTTCAGGCAGAAGGTCCATGGTTCAAATCCCGGCATCCCATGTGGTCCCCCGTGCCTGCCAGGAGTGATTTCTGAGCAGAGAGCCAGGAATAACCCCTGAACACTGCCAGGTGTGACCCAAAAACAAAAACAAAAACAAAAACAAAAAGAACAAGTGCCCTTCCCTTCCCTTTGTACTATAGCTCCAGCCCCACTGAAATGATTTTAAAATAAGTCTTAAATGGTACAACTGCAGGTAGGGAACTAATCTTGCACAGAGCTGACCTGGGTTTGAATCCGGCATACAACACAGTATCAGGTCCCACCAGGAGTGATCCCTGAGTGCAGAGCCAGGATTAAGTCCTGAGGACAGCCAGATGTGGCCCTCAGGCCAAATCATACACACAAAACAAATGAACAATCCCAAATAGTGTCTAAGACATTCCTGTCACAGAGGGTGCTAATTTTTCACCCCTTGAATCAACTTCCTTCAAGAAAAAGCTAGTGCAGGAAAGAATGGTGCTGTGGGGTTAAAGTAAAGTGGGCTAAAAAAAAAAAAAGGGGGCCGGAGAGATAGCATGGAGGTAAAGCGTTTGCCTTTCATTCAGGAGGTCATCGGTTCGAATCCCGGCGTCCCATATGGTCCCCCGTGCCTGCCAGGAACAATTTCTGAGCCTGGAGCCAGGAATAATCCCTGAGCACTGCTGGGTGTGACCCAAAAACCACAAAAAAAAAAAAAAAAAAAAAAGTAAAGTGGGCTTTCAGGCACTGAAACTTTGGAGCCTTGAGTTGCCAAGTCTAAGGCCAGTGATCTGGAAGCTTTCATGCTAGAAAGTGGAGAGACAATATAGCCTGAGATGCCCATCTCAGGACTCTGCACCAGGCCTGTGAGGGAGCCTTCAGGGTGTTCTGCCCCATTCCAAAGCATCCACAGTGAGGACATGCTCTCCTAGGGCCCGTGATATCACTTGACAGGCTGAGAAGCATAGCCTTGGCGTGAGGGAGCTCCAGCATTGAACCTGGCATGGGAGAAATCAATGACCACTGCCCAGTGTGACTGTCCAGATTATAGTCAAAAAAGCCTCCAAGCCCCAAAATGGTGAGCAGTATGGGGGAGAGTCACACAGTTGGAGGAGTCTGCTGTGCCAGGGCAGAAACTGGACTGCCTCCTGCTGCCCAGGGCAGGCCCCAAACTGAAGGAAGAATGTCAATGAGGCCAAGAAACATGATCTTCCAAGGCCTTTGTGATGGGAATAATCCTCCCCTATGAGCTGGGCCCAAGAAAATGCTGCCAGGGACCCCAAAGACACCCCAACCCCCAGCCTAGTCTTTTCCCGGAGATGAGCCGACCTGAAGTCCCCATGCACCACTGTGGTCCTCTGCTGCTTGGGGACATGGTGCGGCAGCCATTCGATGAGCCGCTCCATCGAGGGGATGGTGCTGGTTTCTGAGGCTCGGTACTGTTTGGTCCAGGTCTGGACCTGGCGTGCAATGTAGTTTTCTGTAGGGAGGAACAGAACATGGTACGGCTTAAGCCTGTGTGGGCCTTTGTTCACAGATCCAGCTCTGTGCACCAACGACAGCGCCAGGTGGTTCTGAGTCACATGAGTGTGACCTGGGTCTGGACCCCAGCCACTCAGTCCTGGGACTGATTCTGGCCTGCTCAGAGATCCCCAGCAGCTTCCTGACAGCCTTCAGTACATTCCTTTCTAGACTGAACAATGGTGGAGTAATGGCCTGGACTCAGACTAGATGCCTGAATCTAGACCCCCAAACCCTCTCATTTCTGTGTGAGCTTGGGCAGATTTCTCAACCTCTCCGTGGCCCCTTCTTGCCCATCGATGAGATGGGTCCTTGTAGAGCAGTGGAAAAATGAAAAAACAAAAAACAAAACAGAAAGCCCCTAAAACTGTTCCTGGTATGTACTAAGTCTAGGAATATGTGCTATTCCTACTCAATTATTTGCTAAGATACCCAATAGCTCCCACAGCTGAGGCACTTGGCAATATTACATCTGGAGCCATACACTGAGGGGTAAGATGACATCCAGCAATTAACCCAAAACAAAGGTGTTTCTCCATCTTCCAATTTCCCATCAATTTTTCTCTCCTTTGATATGTCAAAGCCTGCTGGGATCACTCTGCCCTGCCCCACCGTGCACTGGTGGATTTTGTTCTGGAATAATAAAGAAAAGTCAGTTCTGGCTTTTGGCTGAGACAGAGAGACTTGGAGATGAAAAGTCTGGCTTCATGGCTCTTTCCTGACTGGGTTGGCTTATTATTTCTTCATTGCTACCCTACTTCTGCAGACCCATTGCCTAAGGAGTTAGAAACACTGCAGTGGGTAGGGGCAGGAGTGGTGGCATAAGCGGTAAGGCATCTTCTTTGCCTGCACTAGCCCAGGACGGACTGTGGTTCAATCCCTCAGTGTCCCATATGGTCCCCCAAGCCAGGAGCAATTTCTGAGCGCATAGCCAGGAATAACCCTTCAGTGTCACCGGGTGTGGCCCAAAAACAAAAAAATAAAACAAAACAAAAAAAAAAGAAATACGGCACGTGAGGTGATCTCACAATTTGTGAATTTTTATTTTACACTGAGGGAAATTCTGGAGTCACTGGTTCAGAGCCAAAATGCTTCATCTGATTTAACCTCTCAACCACCGTCTCATCTGTACTGAGAATATACGGATTTCTATATTCATAGGACTGTCATGAAAACTGAATGAAGGGCCCGGAGAGATAGCACAGCGGTGTTTGCCTTGCAAGCAGCCGATCCAGGACCAAAGGTGGTTAGTTCGAATCCTGGTGTCCCATATGGTCCCCCGTGCCTGCCAGGAGCTATTTCTGAGCAAACAGCCAGGAGTAACCCCTGAGCACCGCCGGGTGTGACCCAAAAAAAAAAAAAAAAAGAAAAAAGAAAACTGAATGAAATCAGGGCCAGAGATATATAGGAATTAAGGCACTTAGTTTGCACCCTGCCAAGGTCACTCCTAAGCACAGAGCCAGGAGTAAGCCCTGAGCACAGCCTGGTGTAGACAAATAGCAAAACAAAGAAGAGTGCTGCTAAATTTCCTCTAAAAGAACAAGTAAAAGTTCCTTTGAAAGAAGAAAGACTGGGGAGGGTTTCTGAGATTTTCTCATGAAATCCTGATATGGAAAAAGAAACTCATATTAATAATTTAAAAAAAAAGTCAGGGAGCAAGCATAATACCATGGGTAAGGTGCTTGCAGAGGAGAGAGAGGGTTCTTTCCTCTCAAACAGCAGACCTGAATTCAATCACCAGCATTCTAGATGGTTCCCTGAACACTGCCAGGAGTGATTCCTGAGTACAGAGCCAGGAATAACCCGCGAGCACTGCCAGATGTGGCCAAAAAAACAAAGAAAGAAAGCTCAGGGGATAGTTAAGAGAATCTAAGCTTGAGCCAGTTTTTAGGTCTTCTGGGGAAGGTGACAATTTGGATGTGCCAATGGTATAAATATCAGTTTCTCCATGACAGGCCACAGGAAGACGATCAGTCACTGACTCACCATGTTTCCCATAGTCTTCTAGACCTGCGGCCTTGAGGTCCACACTGTGGATCTGGCACAAGACTTTGCTCATGGCAGCGTATATGGCTTGCCTCTGGCTGGGCTCCAAGTCTGGCAGTGAGGGGTCTTTGTAGATGATGCCGGGGCAGTACTCCATCAGATAGAACGGGGTGCCAATGACACTGAGGACAGACAAGGTGTTGGGGTGGCAGCGGTTACTCAAGGTAGCTCTCTCTTTCCTTCTCTCTCCCTCTCCCACTCCCACACTTCATTTTGGTCACACTTGGAGATGATCCGGGCTTCCTGTGCTCAGAAAATCACACCTGGCAGTGCTCAGAAGACCATATGTGGTGATAGGGATCAAATCAGGATGGGCATCAAGCTAGGCGAGTGCCCTGACCACTGTACAGGCCCCAGGCCCAGCTCTTTCTAATTATTTTGTGTGCACTTTGAGAGTGAAGGATGGGTCACTGGACATCTACTTTCTCCTTCACATACAGCACAGACGCATATTAGAAGTACCTCCTCCGCCAACCAACCCATATACACCACCTCAATATATTTTTCCAGCCTCACTTTTTTCAGTTCCATTCAATTGTACATGACCAGCCTGCCTCTCCTCTCTTCATTTTTCTTGCAGAAGCCACTGAAATGAGCTTAAGTGGACTAACAAAGAAAAGTAGCTGGAGCAAGGGAGATGGCATGGGTTAGGGGTATATAGTTGAGCTGTGTAGGTGTCAGGTTCAATCCCTGGTACCACATGGTCCTCTGCCCAGCATCACTGGTATAGTCTGGTGCCCTGAGCATTACTAGAAAGTCCTGGGGATTCCCAGGGCTGTAGAGTCTGAGCACCAGGACCCAAAATAAAAGGGGAAGAGGGAGAAATCTCTGACTACACCAAATGCTAGAAATAATGAGAAATCAAAAATCATAATTTTTTTGGGGGGGGAGGGTCACACCCAGCAGTGCTCAGGGGTTACTCCTGGCTCTCTGCTAAGAAATTGCTCCTGGCAGGCTCAGGGGACCATATGGGATGTTGGGATTCGAACCACTGTCCTTCTGCATGCAAGGCAAATGCCCTACCTCCATGCTATCTCTCTGGCCCCGAAAATCGTGGATTTATAAGAAAGCAGAAATAAACTGTACAAACCAAACAAGTCTGAGCATCACCTGGAATCGGTGCAGAGGTCAAGGACTTTTGGCACTGGGACACCAACATTCGAAAGGGCTTTCATTATCCTGTCAAAACAATGACATGTCAGTGACAACTGAAAAACTCTCAACTGACTCAAAGACCACACAGGACAAACCACAACATATTATGAAATTGTCACTCAAATTGTCACTTATCGATAGTTGCTTTATTTATTTCTTTATTTTGGTTTTTGGGCCACACCCTGCTCCAAAAGAGAAAGGCCTGAGTGTGGTGCAGGTGTGGTGCTTGCCTTCCATGAGGCCTTCCTGAGTTGAATCCCAGCATCCTATATGGTACCCGACGCCTCTCAGGAGTATTTCTGAGTGCAGACCCAGGAGTAACACCTGAATGCTGCCAGGTAGAACCCAAAAACCAAAAAAAAAAAAAATAATAAAAAGAAAAGGGGGCCAGAGAGATAGCATGGAGGTAAGGTGTTTGCCTTTCATGCAGAAGATCATTGGTTCAAATTCCGACATCTCATATGGTCCCCCGAGCTTGTCAGGAGTGATTTCTGAGAGTGGAGCCAGGAGTAACCCCTGAGCAAAAACCAAAAAAAAAAAAAAAAAAAAAATTAAAAAGAGAGGGGCCGGCAAGGTGACGCTAGAGGTAAGGTGTCTGCCTTGCAAGTGCTAGCCAAGGAAGGACCTCGGTTCGATCCCCCGGAGTCCCATATGGTCCCCACAAGCCAGGGGCAATTTCTGAGCACTTAGCCAGGAGTAACCCCTGAGCATCAAATGGGTAAGCCTAAAAAATCAAAAAAACAAAAAAAAAGAAAAGAATTAAAAAGATGGGGCCGGGTAGGTGGCGCTGGAGGTAAGGTGTCTGCCTTGCAAGCGCTAGCCAAGGAAGGACCGCGGTTCGATCCCCCGGCGTCCCATATGGTCCCCCCAAGCCAGGGGCGATTTCTGAGCACATAGCCAGGAGTAACCCCTGAGCGTCAAACGGGTGTGGCCCAAAAAACCAAAAAAAAAAAAAAAAAAAAAAAAAGAGAAAGGAGCATGTCCATAGAGTTTAATCTCTAGTGTTCTCTTTCAGTAACTGACAGAAACACACCAAAGATATTTCTAGAACACTCTATCTGTGAGTGCATCATACACTTTTTTTTGAGGTACACCATGCTCAGGGAATAGCCCTGGCTCTGGGATCAGGGATCACTTCTGACATGGCTGTGGGGGAGACATTCTGTGGTGCCAGGATCAAACCCTGGTCAGCTGTATGCAAGAAAAACACCCAGCATGTTATACCATTATTTCAGCCCCTATTATATTGATTTTTTAGGTTGGTTTGATTGATTTGGGTGTGGACCATAGCCTCCAATGCCCAGGAATTACTCCTTGTTCTGTGCTCAGGAATAACTCCTGGAGGCGCTTGAGGGACCATATTGGGTTCCTGGGATCAAACCACGGGTTGGTCACGTGCAAGACAAGTGCCCTCCCCACTCGAGGCTTCAGCTTCCAGATTACAAATTCTGACTTGCCCCTGTTTTAGAGAGTTGTGCATCGAAGCTTGAGTTCCGGAACACCTTGGAGAGAGGATTTGCCAGGCCCTGCTGATTTACCTGAACTCCCTCTCTATCGCATGAGCAGAGAGAAGTAGCTTCCCTGGAGGCTTCTTCCTCAGAACGAGCTGCTGGCCTGCCACCCGGATGGCGTACGTTGGGTTTGACTGCCCGTGGTCAAACTGAAGAAGCTCCATTGGACCTGCATGTTGGAAAACAAAACCTATTTTAGAAGCCCGTCTGAGCTACCTGATGGGGTTTCTTTGCGCTCCATGTTTGGAATACATGGAATACAATCTTGGCTGAGCCCCAGTGACATAGCACCAGGCAGTGCCTGCCAGCTCAGGCCCAGAGCCCCAGCCCATCAGTGCTGTTTCTTTCTTTTTTTTTTTTTATTTTTGGGTTTTGGGCCACACTAAGAGGAATTCAGGGGTTACTCCTGGTTTTGTGCTCAGAAATTGCTCCTGGCAGGCTCAGGGGACCATATGGGAAGCCAGGGATTGAACCTGGATCCATCGCAGATTGGCCACATGCAAGGCAAATGCTCTACATGCTTTTCCATCGCTCCAGGCACCCTATCAGTGTTTTTTTTTTTTTTTTTTGAGGGGGGTCACACCCAGCAGTTCTCAGGGGTTACTCCTGACTCTATGCTTAGCAATGGCTCCTGGCAGGCTCAGTGGACCATATGGGATGCCAGGATTCAAATCATCATCCTTCTGCATGCAAGGCAAATGCCTTACCTCCATGCTATCTCTCTGGCCCCTCTATCAGTATTTTTTGAGACCACTCAAGGTCACCTCAATTTCCTCACACTTTGCAGATTGCCTGGTTCTGGTTTCCTGCCAATTCTGGCCTGTGAAGACAAGGGTTTTGGCTGCTTCTCCACCACCAGCCCAGCCTTGGCAGCCTGCATTGCTAAGTGGGAGTGTTTTCAGCCCAGAAAAGACGGTACTAGGGCAGCCCTAGTTGAAACATGGCCAAAACAAACTTGAAGCACGTGATAGCTGAAAGGGGCCTGTAGAGGCCTCCAGCCTGAGCCTCCAGGGGAGCAGTGACCTGGCCCAGAGGGGTGAACTCTGTGGCTCTCACAGAAATAGCTGAACTTTGTACACAGATCAGCTCAACTTGGTCATAAGAGCAAGACAGCAATAGCTGGGTGCCTGAGACAGCTGGTCAGGTTGGCAAGGCCTCAGAGCTGGGGGAAAGGTAATGGAAAGACCCCAAACCCCAGTGAAGAGAGGATCAAAAGCTCCCAACACAAAGACTCTTTCAAAGGGCAAGACTCTTGTCACCCAGAGGGCCAGAGAAACAGAACAGCTGTATGTGTGTGTGTGTGTGTGTGTGTGTGTGTGTGTGTGTGTGTGTGAGAGAGAGAGAGAGAGAGAGAGAGAGAGAGAGAGAGAGAGAGAACAGTATGTGTGTGTGAGAGAGTGTGTGTTGTGTATATGAGTATATATTGTGTGTGTGTATTTGCCTTGCATGCAGCCAACCTGGGTTCAATCCCTGGCATCTTATATGGTCCCCTGATCACCATAGGACCAAAGAGACAGAACAGCTCTGTGTGTGTGTGTGTGTGTGTGTGTGTGTGTGTGGTTTGCCTTGCATGCAGCCAACCTGGGTTCCCATCCCAGACGATTGCTATTACACACACTTAGGAGGAAAAGGGGGCAAAGACACTTGGGGAAGAAAGGGGTGAGGGCTGGGAGCAGGTGTAAAGGGCTGGAGCATATGCTCTGCTATAGGAGCACAGGGTCTGAGCCCCAACATCAATCACATGGCTCTCCCCAGAACTGCTTTCCCCAGGAGCAAGTTCTGCGTATGGTTAGGTGTGGCCTCAAATATCCCCCCCAAAAAAAGGGGGTTAGTGTTTTTCCCATGCAAAACTGAGAATTGAGAGCCATAGGGCCCACACTGCCCTCACACCATCTCTGCAGGAGGGCAGTCGAGTGTCCAGTAACGAGTTAAGGGGATCCCAACCCAGAAATACCTGCGGCTGAGGGACCCAGAAGTTCTCTGAGGTACTTCTGCAAGGACTCTGTTGGGATTTCCATGTTCTTTCTCACAGGCCCAGAATTTGGAATGCTTCTTAGTGCAAAACCCAAAAGACCTTCCAGTTCCTCGATGGCAGCCTCTGGGTTGCGGACCTGGTTTCAGAGAGGATAAGGGGGTTGGAGTGACAGTATAGCCGGAAGGGTGCTTTCCTGTAACGCCCATAACCCAAGTTCAATTTCCAGCATCCCACAAGGTTGCCAAGTACCAGAGTGATCCCTGAGCTCAGAGTCAGGAGTGTCTCTGGGTGGCTCCCAAATCAAACCCAAGAGAACACTGACTGTGTGGCCCAGGCAGAGTCAGGTTCAGCTGTGGTCTCCAAGAGGGAGACATACAAGAATCAGCCCTCTAGGAAGCCCACGAAGAAGTCCCACTATTGGCTTGTTTCCCCACCAAGTCCTAATTAGATGCAGCTGCCTTCTGTGTAGCAAATCTGCTGGTCAGGAGCTAGGGGAGACCTGTCTCTTACGTTCAGAATATCGTGCTGCTACCCCCACACTGTACCCAGGGCACCGAGGGAGAAAGCTGGTCAGAGATGGCCTCTCACGTGACCTCTCTTGCTGGATGCTGTGTCCTGGAAAGTCTGTTTGGCTGGGCCCTGTGACAGTGGCATAAGGCAGCTTCAATACCATCCTGAAGGCCATAGGCTCTCACCTCCAGGGGTAACTCCTTCTCTCAGTCTGCCTTTCGGGTATAGCAGGTGCCCCTTTCTCAAAGCGCAATCCATTCCAAGACGCCCCCAGGTCAACCACAGACAGTTGAATCCTCTATGTGTTGTAATTTTTTTTTATAAGCACGTGAGTTCATGAACAGGCATGCGAGTGATAACAACGAATAACACAGAACATTGGTAACAATATGCCAAGCACACGGGCTTGCACACACATTTTTTCCGGCTCTCAGCCTCCCAAAATAGCTTAGAATGGTTCCAACTACCTGGATGGAAAGTCAATTAAAACTAAAACTGGCCAATAAAGGGGAACTGCCAACATGTCTGTCTTTTTTCCCCCTGGGAAAACACAGGCCATCAGTTATATCAGATGACAAAGCTCATGAAAATAAAATGAACCAGAGGCATTCGCCTCGCCCATGGTCAACTCCAATTCAGTTTCTGGCATCCCAGGAGTGACCTCGGAGTACAGAATCATTTAAGTCTGCCAATATGCTTTCCCCGAAAAAAAAAAAAAAAACTCAGCTAAAGAAAAATAACATATGAGGTCCACCACAGGAGAAAACAACTACTCCAGCAGCAATCTGAGTGGAGAAGGATGGCCTGGAAATATGCAGGAAATGGTGCCTTTTACCTTAATGGTGCGCATGCCCAGGCTAGTAGCTGCTTTGAGATTTGGTCCCAGATCATCGAGGAAGATGGATTCAGAAGGCTGCACACCCAGGCGGTCCAGGCACAGCTTGTATATCCTTGGGTCTGGCTTAGTGATCCCTTCCAGGCAGGATTCCACAACCTGGGGAGGGACAAGCCAAGAAAAATGACACAGAATGAGAAGGGCTCTCTCGCATGCTGGCATAAATGTTGATGGTCTTGGGTGCTGGGGATTGAACCCAAGGCCTTCTGCATGCGAGGCACATGTTCTACCACTGAGCCACTACCCCCAGCCCTGGATAGACAGTACAGGGGTGATCGCTTTGCATGCTACTGACCTCTTGGTTCGATGAGTCCCCAGCACCTATTACGGTCCCCTATGCCCTTCCAGGAGATCCCTGAACACAGAGCCAAGAGTAAGACCCTTGAGTACCACTGGGCGTGTCCCCAAAACATCCCTTCCCCTCAAAAGAGAACAGTCAAATGTGTTATAACAAGGGGCCGGAGAGATAGCATGGAGGTAAGGCGTTTGCCTTGCATGCAGAAGGACAGTGGTTCAAATCGTGGCATCCCATATGGTCTCCCGAGCCTGCCAGGGGCAATTTCTGAGCATGGAACCAGAAGTAATCCCTGAGCGCTGCCGGGTGTGATTCAAAAACCAAAAACCAAAAAAAAAAAAAAAATTGTTATAATAAGTAGCTAAAGAATAGTATGATATAAAAAAAAGACTGTCTTCTGATGGCACCTTCTCCTACTCTATTGATGTTGCTGGATAACCAGGTCACACACACAGTTGGCTGTGTTGCTCATAGGAGTGACACACTTAAGTTAGGCTCACACAGCTGGATGTAGAGATGACACACTTCACTGCTGGCTGCGGCTACACAAGGGCAGACCTCTGGGCCACAGTCAGCTCTGGTGCATGGCCCCAGGGACAGAACTCCCAGGCGCACACCTACAAGGGAGGTGCTTGAACCACTGAAACTAACTCTCCTCCCACCACCAATGTCAAAGCTATACAAAGACCAACGTGTGGGAAGAAACTGACAATTCCTTGATTCAAATGCTTTTCCCCTGAAAAGTTTTTATGTTTTTGTTTTTGTTTTTGATTTTGGGTCACACCCAGCAGTGCTCAGGGTACTCCTGGCTCCACACTCAGAAATCGCTCCTGGCAGGCTCAGGAAACCATATGGGATGCCAGGATTCGAACCAATAACCTTCTGCATGAAAGGCAAACACTTTACCTCTATACTATCTCTCCAGCCCCAATAATCTGAGTGTTTTGTGACTACTTGCCCCCATCTGAAAAGGGAACAGGAACCTAACACACCTCACTTGGCACCCACTGGATATCTTTTTTTTGGTTTTTGGGTCACAGCTGGCAGCGCTAAGGGGTTTCTCCTGGCTCTACACTCAGAAATCGCTCCTGGCAGGCTCAGGGGACCATATGGGATACTGGGATTCAAACCACCATCCTTCTGCATGCTAGGCAAATGCCCTACCTTCACGCTCTCTCTCCAGCCCAAAGGAGCAAGAGGGAGATGAGGAGAAATGGATTGCACCCTTCCATGATTGGAAGCTTCATACCCATTAGGAACAGAACTCTGGATTTCTTTCTTTTTTTGTTTGGTTATTTTTTTTGGGGGGGGGCCACACCCAGTAACACTCAGGGGTTACTCCTGGCTATGTGCTCAGAAGTTGCTCCTGGCTTGGGGGACCATATGGGACACCAGGGGATCGAACCGTGGTCCGTCCAAGGCTAGCGCAGGCAAGGCAGGCACCTTACCTTTAGCGCCACCGCCCGGCCCCTGTTTGGTTATTTTTTGGGGGGAGGGGGTTCACACCCGGCAGTGTTCAGGGGGTTACTCCTGACTCTGCGCTCAGAAATCGCTCCTGGCTGGCTCAGGGGACCATATAGATGCTGGGATTCGAACCACCGTCTGTCCTGGTTAGGCTGCATGCAAGGCATGTTATCTCTCCGTCCCCTTACTTTCTTGAACAAAACTATCAGAGTGACCCCAACTGTGCTCAGAGTCCTCCCTCCCCCTGGATTGTTCCAGCACAACGCTGGGATGCTTTGGGGAACCACCTGCCATCTACATCTAAGGAAATGAATGACTAAAATTCTGAGGAAGCTGCTCTCTGCACCTCCTCCCTTTCTCCTGAGGAGCTTAATGAGCTACTGCAGAGAAGACAAAGAACCTTTGAAGAATCCTCAATAGGGGATGTCACAGGCACCTTCTGCAGGAGGGTAGCACAGCATCCCCGGGAGACAGAAGGAGGGGCCAGGGATCCTAAGGGCCGACAACAGGGGATTTGGGAAGTGAAATGACCTTGGGATTCAGTCTGATGAGAAATGTGGGTTCAGCAGAAAGCTATCCTTCACCTCTGTGTCTTGCCAGAAGGTATGGGAAAGCATTAGTGTTGGTTCAGAGGGAGAAGAAAGGGATGTATAAGCAGAGAAGGAGCGTTGGAGACACAGTACAAGGGAGGCATTGCATATAAGGGGCTGACCCCAGATTGATCCATGGGACTGCATGGTCCCTGGGACTGCATGATCCCCTGAGAAACCCCTGAGCACAGAGCCTAGCGTAGTCCTCAGAGCATCACTGGATGTGGTCCCAAAATGAACAAATACCCTCCAAAATCACAGATGGATTCCAAAGTTCCTTACTGCTTTTACTGACTTCTTATTACTACCAAGACTCAGAGATATCTTAAAACTTCTCAGAAAGAAACACATTAGGGGCCGGAGAGATAGCGTGGAGGTAAGGCTTTTGCCTTGCATGCAGAAGGACAGTGATTCGAATCCTGTCATCCCATATGGTCCCCTGAGCCTGCCAGGAGCAATTTCTGAGCATAGAGCCAGAAGTAACCCCTGAGCGCCACCAGGAGTGACCCATAAACCAAAAACCAAAAAAAAAGAAACACGTCAGGGTCAGAGTGATCACACAGCAGTAGGGCATTTGCCTTGCATGCAGGCAACCCAGAACAAACCCAGATTCAATTCCCAGCATCACATATGATTCCCAGCATCCCATATGGTCTCCAAGCATGCCAAAAGCAATTTCTGAGTGCAGAGCCAGGAGTAACCCTTGAGCGCTGCCAGATGTGGCCCAAAAACCAAAAAATAAAAAGAAAGAAACACATCTGGGTTTCTTTTTTTTTGGGGCCACACCCGGCGGTGCTCAGGGGTTACTCCTGGCTCTCTGCTCAGAAATAGCTCCTGACAGGCACGGGGGACCATATGGGACACCGGGATTTGAACCAACCACCTTAGGTCCTGGATCGGCTGCTTGCAAGGCAAACGCCACTGTGCTATCTCTCCGGGCCCAAACACATCTGGGTTTCACCTGAATCACCCTGATGGCACTTTCTAGGGAAAGAAAGAACCAAGTGTGGTGACCTCCCCCAACTGTTATGACACAAGAAAAATCTGGGGAGGGGAGAAGAAAAGGAATAAATTACCAAAACTGTACATTTGGGAAGTGTTTCACAACAACCAGTGTATACACTCCAAAAATCAGTAAGGTGGGAAAGCTATTTCCTTTTACAATAAAACGTACAATTTAACAACAACAACAACAACAACAACAAGGATGATGATGATGAAAATATTCTAGACAAGAGAAACATACTAGTTTTCTTTAGAGAACTGTTTAAAGTGCCAGAACAGCTCCAAGAAGGTCTCTTTTGCCTGGGCTTTAGAGAACAACTACAAAACCCAGAAGCCCTTACTGCTCAGAGGAGATGGGTTTTCCACAGAAAATACAAGCACCTACATACACAGTAAAGAAACCCCATCTTTGAAATTGCAGCCTTTGCTGAGGGTCTCGAGGGAGCCTGGCCAATTCTCCCTGCCCTGATGAAGTGTTCATCCCAGAGCCCTCATGGAAGGACTCCATGACCACATGCACTGAACCCCACACACTGATCCACATGGCAGGCCTCCACAAGGCACTTTGCTCCTGATCCCCTCACACCCCACACAGTAGCACTCCAGGCAAGGGACTCTGAATTCCAACTGTGGAAACGGAAGTTCTGGAAGCAAAGCAAGTTGGCAAGCTCTAGAGAAAGGATTTGATTTGGCTGTGCTCAGAAGGGAGAGAGGTTTAGATAGGGGATCTGGACACAACATGGATCCGGACCCAGGTAGGATGCACAGAGGGAAAAGGTATCTCCAAGGCGGGACTTTTTGAATGGGTCAAGGAACAGATAGGAATGGCAGAAAGTGAATTTTCAATGCCTGGGTCTGGATTTCTGAGATAGCTCAAAGGGTTAGTGAACATGCTTATTAGCATATGGGAACCTCAGGTTCAATCCCAGCATCACTTGGACCCCCGTCTGCCTAGCAATCTTGGAGTGATTCCCCTCAGCACTAAGCACCAGCAGTGTTGCTCAAAAAACAAACAAAACCAAAAAGGATGCAAGGGCTGAAGGCCAGGGAGAGTTGAAGGGCTGAAACCCATACCTTAAACGTCAAGAGTAAATTCAATCAACCTGAATTCAATCCTCAGCAAAATTTCCCTCCACCATGCTGAGAGGGCTTTTCCTCCATCTCCTGTCCTTGGGGGATACCCCAAAAAAGTGGATAACTGAAAAAAGTGCTTATTCTATGCCAACTAAAGTCAAAGCTAGAATGTAAGGAGATCTCTAAAGCTGAGAGGGACCAAAACAGTTTTCAAATCTACACCCATTTCATCTGGCTAAGAACAAAGTGATACTTTCCAAGTTCTCCTTTCAACCTATAATATTTTTTTTTGGGGGGTGTCACACCCGGCAGTGCTCAGGGATTACTCCTGAAATTGCTCCTGACAGGCTTGGGGGACCATATTGGATGCTGGAATTCAAACCACCATCCTTCTGCATGCAAAGCAAATGCCCTACTTCCATGCTAACTTCCAGCCCCTAACATATGTTGTTAACTTGCTTAGTTGAGTGTCTGAATGAAACTGTCACTCATCCAAGAGCTGCCAAAAAAAAAAAAAACCCAGGTTTACAGGCATTTAATCCCAAACCCTACTTGAATGGTTCTGGAGGTCACCAGGAGCGTACCACATCAAACTGTTTCCGGTCCAGAGGTAAAAAGCTTTTCCCATTGGGCAGGAAGAAGTTATTGCTCAAGACTGCAGTCTGAAGACCCTTTGCCCGGATTCGAGTTATGGCCTCAGTCATCACTGGGATTTGCTTGGCTACTCGCTCACTGGTCAGCAGGGAGAAAAATGAGTCCACAGGTACCGACGTCTCTGACTGAGTACAGAGAGGGGAGAGAAGAATCCACAATTATTCAGACAAGGAAGAACAGCTCCTGCCAAGAGAAAGACACCCGCTCCTAGCTACTTGCTCCTACCAGTCGCAAGGATTGGTGGGGGGGCCGCCTACGATTTGCTGCCTGAGGGATGGTTTCCCTCAGCCCTTGCCCAGCACTTGTGTGGTCACTTCAGAAGAAGTGACTTCTTTTTACAGTGCCTCAGGGTGTGGAGTGGAGTTATTTATATCAATATTCCAGTCAAATATTCTTTCTGATCTTCAATAATCAATTATTTTAAAGTGCTAAAATACCAGAAGGGGAAATATAAAACTCTAAAAGTGCATTAAGAGCACTGAATTTAATGTTTAATGACCCAGTAGACATTAAGTGATTGAAGTATTGCCTGAGCATAGATAGTGGTGATTATAAACTTCAGCTTCTGATCAATGTTTTGCCCCAATGCAATCAGTGGGTTTTAAAAGCTCATACCTGACCATGTACACCACATATATGTGCGTAAACACATAGCTTTACTGAAACACAATTCACAGACCACCCAAATCAATGGCTTTTAAGTCTCTCAGTTGGTGACCACCACCACCATCAATTTTCGAACTTTTTCATCATCCTGAAACAAAATCTCATGTCCAGTAGCAGTCAAACCCCATCCTACCCAAGGCCCAAATAGTCCTGGTCTTAGGAAAAAATCACTAATCTGGGGCTGAAAGGATAGAACCCTGGTTTGAATGGTCCCAAATGGTCTCCCGTGCCTGCTAGAAGTGATGATCACAGAGTCAGGAGTAAGCCCTAAGCACTGCCGGTGTGTCCCCAGAAAAGAGAATCACTGATCTACTTACTGTTTCTATAGATTTGTCATTAAATATGACATTTCTTACAAATAGAAGCCCACGCTATGTGGTCCTTTTGTCACATGGCATTATGATTTCAAGGTTTACATAGGCATAATAACGTACACACAAATACATATGTATACTTATGGAAATTCACATATAAACTCAAACTTATTTCAGCCAGTTTCCATACACAGCTGAGTGGCATTTAGTGTGCAGCCGCTGCCACTATCCACCCTTTTTTTTGGTTTTTGGGCCACACCCGGTAACGCTCAGGGGTTACTCCTGGCTATGAGCTCAGAAGTTGCTCCTGGCTTGGGGGACCATATGGGATGCCGGGGGATCAAACCGTGGTCCGTCCAAGGCTAGCTCGGGCAAGGCAGGCACCTTACCTCTAGCGCCACCGCCCGGCCCCCCATAGAACTCTTTATGGTGCTTTGGATTCTATTTTAGCACAAGTTATTGTGAGGGCCACATGTGCTACTATAGAGAGTTCTGAACAATGCACAGCAGTTATTACATTTTCCTTTCTTCACAGTTTAACTACTTACTTGAAGTGCATGGCACCCACTACTCTATGCAGGGGGAAAATTAGGAAATTCAAGTGCCTTTCTCACTCACCATTTCTGAAAAATGTCTCCTAAATTCTTGTAAAAATTGCTCTGTGGATATCTCTGCTCTCATAAACTTCATCCAAGGTCCGTTTTCACCACCTGCGATCAAGGCCTTCAGGGTACTTCCAGAAGGGATCTGATTTTTGACTTCCCATTCTTTAGGAAGGAAGGCAATACAGTCAATGAAATGTCCTGGCACTCAGCACAATGACCATCCTGGAGTCTGGGGCTTCACTATGGTGTCAGGGACTTGGGTAACCCACTAGATGCAAAGTCTCCACCTTAGACCTCCAAGAGGACATGACACTATTCTGTGGCACCGAGGGAACACTTGCTGAGTGTCAGCCCCAACTGTCTGGTTGGAGGTGACTCTGAACAGTGAGCGGTGGATTTTTGTCCCTGGTCTCCTTTGGTCTCTCACCGGCAAGCTTTTGCTTTGAAATAAAATTATTTATATTAGTGTTTGGATAAATTACTGCCTCTGTCTTAAAATATTAGGTAGGTATGGGCTAGAGTGGTGGCGCAAGCGGTAGGGTGTTTGCTTTGCACAAGCTAATCTAGGATGGACCATGGTGCAGTGCGATCCCCCGGCATCCCATATTGTCTTCCCCAAGCCAGGAGCAATTTCTGAGTGCATAGCCAGGAGTAACCACTGAGTGTCACTGGGTGTGGCCCAAAAACAGGAAGGAAGGAAGGAAGGAAGGAAGGAAGGAAGGAAGGAAGGAAGGAAGGAAGGAAGGAAGGAAGGAAGGAAGGAAGGAAGGGAGGCAGGAAGGGAGGCAGGAAGGGAGGCAGGCAGGAAGGATACAGAAACTACTTCAGGGGCTGGAGAGAAAGAGAGGGGACAGGGCACTTGCCTTGCATGTGGCAGACCCAGTTTGATCCCAGGCACTGTCAGGAAGTGATC
Source organism: Suncus etruscus (assembly GCF_024139225.1). Taxonomy (NCBI): domain Eukaryota; kingdom Metazoa; phylum Chordata; class Mammalia; order Eulipotyphla; family Soricidae; genus Suncus; species Suncus etruscus. Next base: position 20,597,739 of record NC_064862.1, read on the forward strand.
CCTGAACACAAAGTTAGGAAAGCATCAGTAATGGTCCAAATTCCTAACACCTGAAGCAAGGACCACTCCAGTGAAAGTCAGCGGAGCTGAGCTCAGTGGGTCCAAAATGAAGAACCAAGAGAGGCAGCTCCAGACAGAACCAGAGGTTAATAACCTTCCAGGCCTCAAAGCAGGTGCAGAGCTAGGGGCCTGGAGAAAGGAAGGCCATGATCAGGGGATAGAGAGTTCCCAGGAAGAGCTGCACCACTTTTAGAAAAGGAAAAGGCACTTTGCCTCTAGCAACAACAGCAGTTCACGTTCTGGTGAGGATGCAGGAATAACCAAGTGCTCAGGGGGGACTAAGTGCTTTCCATGTACCAGCTCATTTCATTGTCCTACAGCGCCCCAGAAGTAGGTCTTAATTTCCTCCTAACTCGGTAAAATTAATTAATGAAGACTCAGAGAAGTTAAATTAAGTTGCCCCAGATACACAGCCACGCAGCCACTGGGTGCCTGAAATTGCACGGGAAAGCCAGAATATTCGTCCATGCAGCACTGTGGCCTAGGGGTCCTCTCTCCCTCTGCCCGGTGCCCAGGGAGACCCAGGCCCCCTCACCTGCAGCCAATCTCCCTGGGGAAGGGATTAGCACGCCGCCCATGTCAAATATCACAGCCCTACACTGCCCACTGGCAGAGCGTGTCCATCGTCGGGTTCTGCACTCGGGGGCTCTCAGCAAAGTGGCCCTCGAGGCCCAACGGAGCGGTGTGGGCAACAACAGCCTCCGGAGGCCCATGTTGGATCTGAAGCTGTGGAAGAAGGCAAAGTGTCCAGGCACCATCATCCAAACGAGCTCAAGGGGCCCTCACCCGCCCCCAAAGAAACTCCCGGTGTCCACCTCTGCAACAGTTCTTGGTTCAGTCAAAGGCACCAGCTTGTTGTACTTTGCTGCCTCCATCTGGAGCCCCGAATCAACCCAGCCCCCTGACTTTGGGGGATGGGGGAGCCAGTTCTTCCTTTTGAGCATCCCACACCACCACCCCATCCATCACACAAATAGCCTCCTAATTGGTCCCCCAAATCTTCTCACTGACTCCTCTCTCCAAGCATAGTTGGCTCTCCAAAGGTGGACCTGATCTCACTAGAACCCCACTTCAAACCTTCACTGTAAAGCGAGGAGCTGGATGTAAGTTGGAGCCCCATATCACAGCACTGAATGGCAGGGGCCAACCCCACTTCATAGCACTGGATTTGGGCTCAACCCTGCAACCTTCACACTCAGACTGTGTACAAATTCAAGAGATGCATGAGTATATAAATGATTAGGCCAGGAATCTGAGAGCATTCCACAGGCCCCTTGTGTCCTTAGAAACTGAGTGGATGAAAAATTTTGGAACTAAAATGTTGGAAGCAGGGTCGGATCAATAGTACACAAGTCGAGGGCCAGAGCAATAGCATAGCAGCACAGCAAGGAGGGTGTTTGCCTTACACATGGCAGACCGTATTTTGAACCCGACATCCCATATGGTCTCCCAAGCCTGCCAGGAGTGATTTCAGAGCGTAGGGCCAGGGATAACCCCTGAGTACTGCCTGGTATGCTCCCCTCACCCCAAAAAATAATAACACATAATTACAGCAAGTAAGGTGTTTGCTTTGCATGCAGCCCACCTGGGTTCAATTTCCGGCATCCCATATGGTCCCTGAAACATTCCCAGAAGTGATTTAAGTGCAAAGCCAGGCATAATCCTGTGAACCAGCAGGAGTGCCGCCCCCCAAAAAAAGTTAGGGCAGATGGGATCAGAGCAATAGCATAGTCGGTAGAGCACTTGTTTTGTAAGTGGATAAGTCAAGTTCAGTCCCCATCATCCCTAATGATCCCGAGCCCTGCCAGCAGTGAGCTCTAGCATTGCCAGGTGTAGCCCAAAAATATAAAAATTGAAGTTAGAGGGGCTGGAGCGATAGCATAGTGGTAGGGTATTGCACACAGCCAACGCATGATGGAGTCGGGTTTAATCCCCAGCATCCCATATGGTCCCGAGTGTACCAGGAGGAATTTCTGAGCACAGAGCCAGGAGGAACCCCTGAGCACCGCAGGGTGGCCCAAAAAGCCAAAAACCGAAAAAAAAAAAAAAAAAAGACAAGAAAAAAAAGTTAGAGGCTGCTTAGCATTTCCAATTTTACTTGTGTTCCAGGGCCAAGTTAAAGTTGTGAGAAAAGGCCGGCGAGGTGGCGCTAGAGGTAAGGTGTCTGCTTTGCAAGCTCTAGCCAAGGAAGGACTGTGGTTCAATCCCCTGGTGTCCCATATGGTCCCGCCAAACCAGGGGCAATTTCTGAGCACTTAGCCAGGAGTAACCCCTGAGCATCAAATGGGTGTGGTCCAAAAAACCAAAAATAAATAAATAAAGTTGTGAGAAAAAAGCAAGACCTATTTAAAAGCTTCTAAAAGCACCAACTCATCATGTGGGGTGCTGTAGTATATGAAAAAGTTTCCATAAGATTATTCTTGGAATTGTATATAAAAATATTTCCTTAGGATTGTTCTGTGACTATTGCCCCACCTAGACCTTCCAGGTGGGGCGCTGTGGAGTTGGCAATAAATAGCTTGATGGACAGGGAAGAGGGGTCTTTTTGCAAGAACTGGTTGCAGGCTGCAAGAGGATTCTTTCGCTCTCTTTGCCCAATCTTTTACACCCTATCCTTCTTGTCTGTGTGGATTATTATTTGTGCGGATAAATATTACCAAGGTCTCCACTCGAAAAGGGACAAGGGGATGGGAAGTAATTTCTCATTCTGGAGACTGTTCTTGGATTCACAAATACCCAACAAAGGATTTGACAGCACAGATAACTTACAGGGGACACTGACACAGAGGAAGCATCTCTGGGGTTTTACTTAAGATAATGGTATTGGCAAGAGAATGTTGAACCTTTGCCTTCTTTAGGCTTTCCTAGATAGACCCACAGGGTGTGTGTTGTTGTCCTTATTAGCGAAAAGGGTTAGGGAAGCACGGGAGTGTGGGAGTTGGAACCAGAAGGATGGGTGCAGATGTCCTCTGCCATGTCGCGTGGGATCCTGACCCAGCTCTGCCCTCCCGCAGGCTCATCCGGCTCCTCTTCTGCAAATGGCAAGAATTACAGACCCTGTCTCGTTCACCTGTTGCTATAGCATGATATATACTGTATACATACATAAATATATATGTATATATATATATATAGTTGTTTTAACTTGCAAAGCACTCAAGGGACTGGCGCACACAATTAAATTAAATGCTGTCAACTCCAGTAGTAATAAAACAAAGCAGGCACATGGTCTGGTGCATGTCAAATCTATGTGCCCATGTACATTCTATGTTGCACACGCATTTTCACAGAAATCTGTGATTTACGTTTGCTTCGAGGTTGACGTTCAGGAGAAACTGATTTCCAAAGAACAAGGTGCTTTTCTCTTTAGCCACCCCTGTGACTCCAACACCCCCAACAAGTAAGAAACGGAAAAGACCCAGAACTCATTCTTGCACGGTGCAATTAGTAGCTCAGGCCGCCTCTCTGTGTTATCATGCCTTTCTGTGATTGAGAGGCGTGCAGAAGCTACTGCGGGTGCTGGGTGGCATGCCCTGCAGAACCGAGCCCTAGGGTGCCAACCCTCTTGCAAAGCTTCAGCAGTCCCTGCAGGGGGTCACAGGCCAGAGTCCAAAAAAACATTGAGGGTGCCATGGAGCCGGCAGAGCAGCGATTCTATTACCCTCGCGCACCTAGCCGCCGAGTGCAGCCGGTCCCCGCCACCCGTTCCCGGAGCCAGAGGCGGGATTCGAACCCGAGTCCACAGCCGCAGGCGCGAGTTCCTCCCTCGGAGGCTCTGGGACCGCAGAAGCCACGCGCGGTCTCCTCCAGCTCCGGGCGGAACTGAGGTTGAAGTTCCCGGGGGCGGAGTTTGTCGCGCGTCACGTGACCCAGAGCGGCCAATCAGCGCACGCGGCGTCTGCGCAGGCTTGAGTTCTTCCTCGAAGCCTCCGGAGACCTGTAGGAACCGCGCGCGTTCTCCGCCAGCTCGGGGCGGAACTGAAGTTGAAGTTCCTGGGGGCGGGGTTTAGACTCGCGTCACGTGGTCTCCAGCGCGACCAATCAGCGCGCGACAACTGCGTAGGCGTGATCCTGGGATTAGCGACGGAAGCCGGAAGGCGGAAGTGGCTTCATCTCGACGTGTGGGTCCCGGGGACCGGCTCCGAGGGGTGCGGGGGTCGGGTTCGGGGTGTGTGTGAAGACGGGGGAGCCCCTGTCGGCAATTCCCGGTCCCCAAGATGCCCCCTCCCGGGGCCCTGAGACCCAGCTCAGCCCGGCGGGTCGTGTCTCCGTGGCTGCCCTGCAGCCCCCCAAACCCCGAGACGGGGTCCCCCACCCCGAGCTGGACTCGATCCCCTCACTCGGACCCCGTCTCGGGCCAGCGTCCCAGGCAGGACTCGAACCCCGGTTTCTTCGATGGACGGAATCGATGGACTCTGGTCCGCCCTGACCCAGCAACCAGTTCTGGGGGTCCCCCACCCCAACCCACCCCGCCTTGGGGTACAGTCGCTGTTTTGCTGAGCCGGATTTCTGGCACCTCCGCGGTTCCGGGGTCACCCCTACTTTGGGCCTCGAGCAGTGTCCCCCGAGAGTCTTGAGCATCCTTCTGGGGAATCCTTACGGGATGGATCTGTTTGTTGGCTTGCGGGGAGGGTTTTGGGGTCCAGGGCACGGTCCCGAGAAGCGAAATTTGGATTTTGGAGAGGTCTGTGAAAGACTGGAGCGTGATATTTTGTGGGTGACCGAATTCTGACGTCCCCCTCCCACGCAGCTCTCCAGTCATTCATTGATTTCGGTGATTTTAAGGAATGTTCCCTTGTTGCCCCAGTGCCCCAAATCTAAACCTGGGGAGGAAGGAGACAGTGGCAGGTGCAGCAACCTGAATCTGGCGTTAGGTCAGTATCGCATCCTGAGGGTATTTGAGATGAGGCCCCAAACGCCTTTTCCAGTTTTGGCTTTCGCTGATTGCAAAGTGAGTGAACACACAGATTTTCAGTGTTTAAGAAAGATGTAAAGATGCCTAAAGGATTTGGCTCTATCATTTGTTAAGGGACCTGCTTCTCTTTATTTTGGGCCCACCACCATTGCTTGCACCTGAGGACTTAAAAAATAGGATTCATGGAGGGGGGCAGAGCGATAACACAGTGGTAGCGCATTTGCCTTGCACACAGGGTTACTCTAGTTCTGCGCTTAGAAATTGCACCTGGTAGGCTTGGGGATCATATGGGTCGGGGATGCTGGGGATCAAATTCAGGTTGACTGCATGTAAGGCAAATGCCCTACCAGCTGTGCTATCATTCTGGTCCCTAAATTCCACATTTTTTGGGGGGGTCCACACCCGGCGGTACTCAGGGGTTACTCCTGGCTCTCTGCTCAGAAATAGCTCCTGGCAGGCATGGGGGACCATATGGGACACCTGAATTTGAAACAACCACCTTTGGTCCTGGATCGGCTGCTTGCAAGGCAAACACTGCTGTGCTATCTCTCCGGACCCAATTTCACATATTTTTTAAAAATATCACATAGTCCTATTTCAAAAGACATTAAGAATAATGAAATTAAAGGAGGAATAATAAATTAAAGGAGAAATAATAAGTATGCAGTGTGATAATACTTAAATTCCATACAAGAACTAAATGGAAAAACCTTACTAAATATATATAAAGTTCATTTGTTAGAATCCTGGTATGAATATAAACTTGTTTTTTTTTTTATTGCCACCAAGTGTGCTAGATTATAATATTTACATTTAATACATGATTTCATGTAAGTAATATATAAGAAACCTATAAAATATTTGTATTTTTCCTATCCACATAAAATTGTTCCACATAAAGCTCACATCACAAACGCATCAGAAAAATCACAACCATTGTAGGAAAAAGAATAAGCCTATGGGATGCCAGGGATAGAATCCAGGTCAGCTGCATGCTATCACACCAGCCCTGGAACTGTTAGTGAAACAAGTACTCAGGATGCCCCTCGTCCCAGGAACACATGTGAGGTTTCCCCAAATCCGGGCATCCCTTAGTCTGGAACTGAGCCCTCAGGCTGGCAGTGGGACTGACCCAAGCTGTTTTAAGCAGTTGTAGCCTCAGTTTCCTTCACATGTACAAGAAGCATAAAAGATTCCCCCCCCCCCCCGCCACACACATGAATGCAGTGTTAGAAGATGAAAAATAAAGCCAGAGTTCACAGTATAATGGCTACCCAGAAGAGGGGACATCTCTGGCTACAGGTGGGGACCCGATAGGCATTAAGTGGGTCATGCTGAAGGGTGTGTGTCTCTCTTCCCTCTTCTCCCAGGACTCCCTGTATCCTCACTTAGTGGGGGAACTGTCTCCTTCCCACCAGCCCTGAGAAGTTCAGATGACTTGTGCCCTCACAGCCCCGACCCCTTTTCCACCAAACACAGGGCTCACATGCCCTCCCGCTTCCTGGTGCAGTCACCTGGGGGCCATCAGTCCCCCTACCCTCTCTATCATCCATGAGAGCATGAGTGATCTGAGATTGGATAGGGAAAGCAGGGCAGACTGGATCATTCGGCGTGGACCCATGATGGAGTGGGGGTAGGAGGGCATGGCCCTATGTTTTATCCACCACGGTATTCCCAGGATCCTTCCAGGTCAGAAGGAGGCCGCTGTACCCCTGACCCTGTTCTGGGGGGTGGACGTGCCCTGCTAAGCGAAGCTGCCCTCCCAAATGACTCAGCAAAAGGGGGGGGACCATGGGTGAAAGAGTCACCCAGTGGTAGCTTCACCTCAATAACCCTGAGCTGCTGGCAACCACTGGATCCAGCCTGGCCTTTGGGGAAAGGGGGAGGCATGAAGCAGGAGAGAAACAGCCTCCAGTAGAGGTGACCCCAAGAGCATCCACTGAGACAGGGCCATGTCCATCCAGGAATAGGGTCCCAAGGGTACCAAATGCCACCTATAGTCATTTGGTATATGGTACTGTCCCTGGACAGTACCCTGAAGTGGTGGACAGCCTGCGAAAAGACCGCCATAAGGACACCCCAACATTTCCACCAATAGCGACCAGGTCTGGCATGAGGACAAGTTCTCAAAGGGCTGTTCTGGCAGCTGAGTTGGGAAGAGGACAAGAGGGACTAAGTTCCCGTATCCCTTGTCCAGGACCTGTCATTACAGTTCAGGAGACTCAGGGACTGGTGCTTGTCAAGGTGACCTATGCCACACTACCAGAACATTCTACCCAACTACAACCAAGGGCACAGTTGTGGTGTTAGTTTTTCCCCAAGTGAATTCTGCATCCAGACACACCATTCCAAACCATAAAACACAGACCCAAAATATCTAATTCTGGGGATAGAGCAAGAGTACAAGAGCAGCTGAGACAGATTTGATCTCCGGCATCCCATAGCACCACCAGGAGTGATCCCTAAGTGCAGAACCAGAAGTAAACAAACAGTGGTTATGGGGTAACCATTAGATCTGTCCCCCCAAACAATAAAATAAAGAAAAAACTAGAGCACAGCAGAGCACAGGGCACAGCAGGAGGGCATTTGCCTTGCATGTGGATGACCCAGGACAGACCTCTGTTTGATCCCCCGAATCCCATATGTCCCCCAAGCCAGAAGCAATTCCTGAGCACAGAGCCAGGAGTAACCCCTGAGCATCAATGGGTGTGGCCCAAAAAGAAAAAAGAAAAAGAAAAAACACCTTTAATTCTGAATTCAGTTGATATGTATATAATAAGTGGATTACAATTACACATAAAATCAAAGCATGTTCTTAGACTGCATGAAGACTAAATTTTTTTTTTTTTTTTTTTTTTTTTTTTGGTTTTTGGGCCACACCCTGTGACGCTCAGGGGTTACTCCTGGCTATGCGCTCAGAAGTTGCTCCTGGCTTCTTGGGGGACCATATGGGACGCCGGGGGATCGAACCGCGGTCCGTCCTAGGCTAGCGCAGGCAAGGCAGGCACCTTACCTCCAGCGCCACCGCCCGGCCCCGTAGACTAAATTTGAAACAAACAATAGAGGGGCCGGCGAGGTGGTGCTAGAGGTAAGGTGTCTGCCTTGCAAGAGCGAGCCAAGGAAAGATCGTGACTGCAGTTCGATCCCCCACTGTCCCATATGGTCCCCCAAGCCAGGGGCAATTTCTGAGCGCTTAGCCAGGAGTAACCCCTGAGCATCAAACGGGTGTGGCCTGAAAAAAAAAAAAAGAAAAAGAAAAAAGAAAAAGAAACAAACAACAGAAAGGAAGAAAACCCTCCAGATGCCAAAAAATTAAACACCTGCTTCAAAATCATGTCTGGGTCAGAGAGGAAGTTCACTAGGGAAAGCAAAACATTCTGACAGAAAAGGAAAAACAAAAACCAGAAGACAAGCAGATAAGGCAGGGGGCCTCAATACAGCAGGGTTTAAAGGAAAGTTTCCACAGCATCAGATGTTTGTATAGAAAGAGAAAATGCGGGGCTGGAGAGATAGCATGGAGGTAAGGCGTTTGCCTTTCATGCAAGAGGTCATCGGTTCGAATCCCAGCGTCCCATATGGTCCCCCGTGCCTGCCAGGAGCAATTTCTGAGCATGGAGCCAGGAGTAACCCTGAGCACTGCTGGGTGTGACCCAAAAACCACAAAAAAAAAAAAAAAAAAAAAAAAAAAAAAAAAAAAAGAAAGAGAAAATGCTTCAAAATGCAGATTTCAACCATCTTTAAAAACAAGAGAAATAGAAGAAAAAGCAGAAATCGATGAAAAAGAAAAGCAAAGGACCCAGAGCTAAAAAAGAGCCAGGGGGCTGTTTATCTTGCACATAAACACGGCTGACAACCAGGGTTCAATCCCCAGCATCGGATTGAGTCCCCCAAGTCAGAGAGGAATGATTTCTAAGCACAGAACCAGGAGTAACTTGAGTGCTGCCTCCTGGGGCTCAAAAAGCCAAACAAACATAAAAAAGGTTTGTAAGAACATACCCAGCTATTAACCCAAAACAAAGTCATTCCCATCAGTTTCCTTTTTCCTTTTCACCTAGACTTTTGATATCTAAAAGCACACTTGGATAGGTACTTTTGTCTCTTTCTCAATCTTCCCCTTCCTGCTGAATTGGGACTGGATTAATAAAGAGTCAGTTATGGCTTGGTGTGCTCAGAGATAATACAAGGCGAAAAGCTAACTGATTCCATGATTCTCTCCTGAGGCTTGTTTCATGAATTCTTTGCAGATACCCTACCTGCTTCAGACCCATCCGCCTGGCATTGGAAATAAGGTACGTGTGGTGATTTCACAGCATGGGATTTATTTTACAAGATACAACCAATCAGGGCCGGGTAGGTGGCGCTGGAGGTAAGGTGTCTGCCTTGCAAGCGCTAGCCAAGGAAGGACCGCGGTTCGATCCCCCGGCGTCCCATATGGTCCCCCCAAGCCAGGGGCGATTTCTGAGCACATAGCCAGGAGTAACCCCTGAGCGTCAAATGGGTGTGGCCCAAAAACCCAAAAAAAAAAAAAAAACAAAAAAACAAGATACAACCAATCAAAGCTCACTCAAAGAGAAAAACACATAGCTGGAATCGTCCTCTAGAAATGCAGAAGGTGTATTTAAAATTCAAGTCTTCCAACAAGAGTGAGTGCTGTGGAGAGAGGGTCTAGTAAGGTGCTCTATTATCATGCCTGAAACCCTATCATGAACAGCACTGCCCAATACAGTTCCTAAAACAAAAATTTTTTGAAGGGGGGGGGCATGCTCATTGATGCTCAGGGATTACTCTTGGCTATGCGCTCAGAAATCACTCCTGGCTTGGGGGACCATATTGGATGCTGGGGATCAAACCATCCAGGGCTAGCGCTTGCAAGGCAGATGCCTTACCTCTAGTGCCATCACTCTGGCCCCTAGAACAAAACTCCTTTTTTTTTTTTTTTGGTTTTTGGGCCTCACCCGGTAACGCTCAGGGGTTACTCCTGGCTATGTGCTCAGAAGTCGCTCCTGGCTTGGGGGACCATATGGGATGCCGGGGGATCATAACTCGGTCTGTCCTAGGCTAGCGCTGGCAAGGCAGACACCTTACCTCTAGCGCCATCACGCCGTCTAAAACAAAACTTTTTATAAAAAGTCTCCAACAGGCCGGAGAGATAGCATGGAGGTAAGGCATTTGCCTTTCATGCAGAAGGTCATTGGTTCGAATTCCGGCATCCCATATGGTCCCCTGAGCCTGCCAGGGGCGATTTCTGAGCATGAAGCCAGGAGTAACCCCTGAGTGGTGCTGGATGTGACCCAAAAACCAAAAAAAAATAAAAAAATAAAAAAATAAAAGTTAGGGAAAGTGCTATTTTTGGGGCCGACGAGGTGGCGCTAGAGGCAAGGTGTCTGCCTTGCAAGCGCTAGCCAAGGAAAGGACCACAGTTCGATCCCCCGGCGTCCCATATGGTCCCCCCAAGCCAGGGGCAATTTCTGAGCTAGTAGCCAGGAATAACCCCTGAGCATCAAACGGGTGTGGCCCGAAAAACCAAAAAAAAAAAAAAAAAAAAAAAAGTCTCCAACAAGTAAAACTTCAGGCCTAATGGCCTCACTGGGGAAAAAAAAAAAAACAGCAAACATTTGAGGAAAAGGGGGGGAAGTTATGAAAAAAGGAATAGCAGTTTCACACAAACTCTTCTGCTAGTTGGGGCAAAACACTAAGTGTTTTATGAAGCCAACAGTGCGCTGAAATTCAAATCAAAGACATTCATAAGAGCAGAACTATATCTCATAATGGTAGGGATGCAAACTCCAACTGGGGCATTGCTAACTAAATCCAGTGTTACAGAAAAAGCATAATAATGGCCAGGGAGATAGCACCAGGGTCAGGCAATTGCTTTGCATACGGCCAACCTGGGTTCACATGATCCACGACATCCTAAATGGTCCCACAAGCTCCCACAAGCCAGGAGTGATTAATGAGTGCAAAGCCAGGAAGTCACCCCGAGCACCACCATATGTGGCCCCAGGAACAAACAAAAGGAGAAGGGCAACAGAGCAATAGTACACTGGGTAGGGTATTTGCCTTTCTTGCAGCCAACCCAAGTTCAATCCCCCAGCATCCCATGTGGTCCCTTGAACCTGCCAGGAGTGATTCCTGAGTGCAGAGCCAGGAAGTACCATATTTTCATAACTTAGGACGACTTTTTTCCCCAAAAGATGCGTCTTATAAAGCAAATTCCACCTAGTGCTGAAGACTGAGTGCAGAGGAGTAGAGCATCTAAAACTATGTGTGGCTTAATATCAGGTGCATCTTACAGAGCAAAATATATGGTAACTTCTGAGCACTACAGGGTGTGACCCTCCCCCATAAGGAGAAAAAAATGACTGTAAATCAGGAATGAGAGATATTATATACTAGGATAGAAACCAGGGAAAAGGATAAGTCAGGACTAAGAGATTTGTACCAGCCAACATCATTTGCCATCTCAAACTCCAACTGGGGCATTGCTAACTAAATCCAGTGTTACAGAAAAAGGAGATGGAAAGGTGTGAGCGTGGCTGTGTGGATGATTGTATCCTGGACCCGATCACCAGGGAAAGAAGGACAAGCTAGGCATAAGGGAGATCCATTTTCACCCTTAACTGTCCAGACAGGGCTCAGATGGTGATTGTGGGGAGCAGATGCTCTGGGGGACCCCACTGCTCAAAGGCCAAGTCTGCCTGGGCCCACGCTAACTGTCCGTCCCCAATACACTCCCCTATGTCCTCTGCCTCACCCCTTCCAGGGGCCTCAAGGAAAGCCCATCACCCCCTGGGGATGCTGAGAAGATAGCAGTGCCCGGGCCAGGTCCACTCAGGGGAAGGGGAGACATGGATTACAGCAGGCGTGGTCGAGGTGCAGAGGAAGGAAGGAAGGAAGGAAGGAAGGAAGGAAGGAAGGAAGGAAGGAAGGAAGGAAGGAAGGAAGGAAGGAAGGAAGGAAGGAAGGAAGGAAGGAAGGAAGCAAGGAAGGAAGGAAGGAAGGAAGCAAGGAAGGAGGAAGGAAGGAAGGAAGGAAGGAAGGAAGGAAGGAAGGAAAGGGAGGGAGGGAGGGAAGGAGGGAGGGAGGGAGGGAAGGAGGGAGGGAGGGAGGGAGTAAGGAAGGAGGGAGGGAGGAAGGGAAGGAGGGAGGGACGGAGGGAGGGAGGAAGGGATTGCCCACCCCGCGAACACCAGCTGTGGCCCTGGCTCCCCTTGGCGCCCCACCAACCCGGCTCACGACCCCTGACCTGGCCCGGACCCGCGAGCGCATGCACAGACTAGTCTAGCTGGGGGCTTGTAGCAAGCCGATCTTGGGTACCCGACCTGAGTTCTGCTGGTTCCCATGGAGGTGGGGGCAAGGGAGGGGTTAAGGAGGAGGAGGAAGAGCAAGAGGAAAGAGAAGAGACACATCCAAGGCTAAAATAGACAAATAGACATCAATAGTTCTGCAGGATAGAGTTTAGGTAAGGAGCCATTTGTTTTAAGCTTGTTTGTCTGGGTTGCGTGTTCTCCTCTGGCATACCTTGAGCTTTCAGCTTTAAATTTCGCTCAGTTGTTCTGCGTTTAAGGGGATGATTTCAACACGCTCTCTGTTGGCAGAAGCTGCTAGGACATGATCCAACCTGGAGCCAGCTACCTGAGTGGTTCTCTTACTAGAAATACTGGACTCCCCTACACCACCCCAGATAGGGAGGGAATTCCCAAGATAGTGAGTTGCACATGTCTCTTGATCCTGAGATGTATACTTAATACTGAAGTTGCCTATCTAGACCTGGCAGTGGAGTTTTCCTGCAAGATATCTATCTATCTATCTATCTATCTATCTATCTATCTATCTATCTATCTATCTATCTATCTATCTACCTACCTATATATACATATACATATACATATACATATACATATACATATACATATACATACATACTTACATACATACATACATATATGCCCAATGTTACAAAATCACTCCTGGGTCAAAGACCCGAACCTGCAAGATCAACCACTAAGGTTCAATTCAGTGGAACCTTACAGAAAGGACTTTGATAGGGTTTCAGTTCCTCACTGCAACACTGCCACAGTTCAGAACCAGTTATAGATGTGAAGTTGTGTAGTACCAAAACAGTGTCCCCATGTTAGCAGAATGACTGTTAAAATGCTTATCTCCTTAAGACCGCGTTTTCCAGTTAGCTTTTATGAAACCTGATGGTAGTCATTTGTTTTTTCACATTGTTGTTCGGAAGGGCAGTCATTTTTACAAATCTGTTAGCATGCAATGAGCATATTATTTTAAAATGAATTCATATACATTTGTTTATGTTTCATTTATACATGAATCAGCCTTAAATCCACACTAACAAGAGCTCTTACAGTTTGTCTCTATTAGCTTTTCAGAATGTTAAAGAGATTCCAAGATCAAAATGTTCTAGAACTGTAAGATTAGATACAAAGCTCAGAAGCTCTGTATTTTAAAATGATCTCATATATATTTGTTCCTGTTTTATTTATAAATGAATCAATTTTAAGTCCACATGAACAAAAGCTCTTACAGTTTGAGTTCTCTACTAGCTTTTCAGAATTTTAGATTTCAAGATCAAAATGTTCAAGAACTATAAAATTAGATATAGAGCTCAGAAGCTCCGTTTTAAAAATGATTTCATATGCATTTGTTTCTGTTTCATTTATAAATGAATCAGCCTTAAATCCACACTAACAAAAGCTCTTACAGTTTGAGTTCACCATTAAAGATTTCATTCTAAGATCAAAAATGTTCAAGAACTGTAAAATTAGATATAGAGCCCAGAACCCAAATACATACTCTTGACTTAGTTCTGCAAACATTCTTTTTTGTTTGTTTGTTTGTTTTTGGGCCACACCTGGCGGTGCTCAGGGGTTACTCCTGGCTGTCTGCTCAGAAATAGCTTCTGGCAGGCACGGGGGACCATATGGGACACCTTTGGTCCTGGATTGGCTGCTTGCAAGGCAAACGCCACTGTGCTATCTCTCCAGGCCCTAGGTAACAGTTTCTAAGGTCCACTAATACATATGTCAGCCAGAACGTGGGGTCTCAGATTCACTTATGATCTTGCCCTGGTAGAGGGCTTCCCTGCCCCTTATCCACCTAGCTGAACTTCCTCAGGGTGACCAGATCCCATTCCCGGCCACTGCCTCCTGTCATATTGTTTGTCTTCAGCCTTCAGCTCCTATGGATGTGTGCTCATTGGACCAGCCTCTGTCTTCAGTTTTCCTCAAGACTATTTGCTCTACTCAGACATCTGTAAGCCAGGCTAGTATCAGGTTCTGCTGAAGTTATGGTGACCTTTAAGAGTCATCAAGTGGCAGCAGCACTAGGGCTATGTCCGAGTGAGTGGACCTCCCTCCTAGAGTTGATTTAAGGTCTATGAAATGTGGCCTTGCAATCTATGTGTCCTGACCCTAGTTGGAGTCCTCTTCAAACATTAGTGAGCTCTGAACACTGTTCCTGTTTTGGACACTTTGTAACAGCATTTCCATCCTCCACCCTCTTATACTTACTTTTGAACTTGAGAGAAAACCCTCAAAGATCATTCCATTAGATTAGAACATCCTCGGCTACAACGATGCCAGTGTGGAGATCTCCTCTTCCACACTCATGTATGTCCAAAGATCCAGATATCATGCCTTTCTATTCTGGATCCCATACACACAAGATTTGTAGAAGCCTTTGCTATCTCCTGCTAACCTGAGCTGGAACAATGACCTGACTGAATGTTCATACACTACTGGCAACTTTGACACCTGGACCCAAACTATTTAACCAGTTCTTGACCCCTTTCTTCTCTGTAGCTGAACAAGAACTTCAGTTCCCTGGGTTAAACTGAGAGAGAGAATTGGTTGTATGCAACCAACACAAGCAATGCATATTCAATATATATTCATGGTACCTCATATCGTCCCCCAGCACTGCCAGAACTGATCATTTATTACAGACCAAGTGCCTTGAGCACGGGTGTGACTACCCCAAATAATTACTACTCTTCCTCCATTTTTTCCTTTAGTGTTAGTAAGTAAACCCCGAGGAGTTGTCTCTCCCACCAAAACCAAAAACCAAAAAAGCAAACCAAAACAAAACCCTGCTAAGCTACCTTAGTCTTTCATGAATATCTTGTACCAACGTGCCCAGAGGGAACTGTGCAAATAGGAAAAACATGGCACTACTTAAATTTCTTTCATGGCTGGGATTGGCACTGACAGGTTGCCAAATCATCTGGGTTCTGCTAACATGAAAGGAAGAATGAAATACTTGCCTTTTGGGGTGTGCTTGTAACAGATCTCTTGACATTAAGGTTGCAGGGGGTGGGGCAGAATGATAGTACAGCTGTAAGGGATTTGCCTTGCACGAGGTCAACACACGACAGACACGGATGGTGTTTCAAATCCTGGCATCCCATATGGTCAACCGAGCCTCCAGGAGCGACTTCTGAGCATAGAGTCATCAGAGTGCCATCAGGTGTGACCCAAAAACAAAATAAAACAAACAGGGGCCAGAGATATAGAATAGCAGTAGGGTGTTTGCCTTGCACTCAGCCGACCCAGGATGGAGAGTGGTTCGAATCCTGTCATTCCATATGGTCCTCCAAGCTTGCCAGGAGCAATTTCTGAGCACAGAGCCAGGAGTAACCCCTGAGAACTTCTGGGCGTAACCCAAAAAACAAAGAAAACAAAAAGAGAAATGATTAAAAAAGTTACAGGGATGTTTAATAAATAAAAAACAAAGCAGGGGCCGGAGAGATAGCATGGAGATAAGGTGTTTGCCTTGCATGCAGAAGGTCATTGGTCCGAATCCGGGCATTTCATATGGTCCCGAGCCTGCTAGCAGCCATTTCTGAGCGAAGAGCCAGGAGTAACCCCTGAGCACTGCCGGGTGTGACCCAAAACCCAAAACAAAACAAAACAAAACAAAAACAAAAAAAGAATGAAATAAAAAGCAATAGAATGTTCAATATTTTTCTTTGTTTTGTGGTCCACACCAGCAGCACTTAGGAATTACTCCTGGCTCTGCACTCAGAAATCACTCCTGGCAGTCTGTAAGGACTATATGGGATGCCAGAAATCAAACCTGGGCCAGTCCCATTTCAGCCGCCTGCAATGCAAATGCCCTATCTATGCTATCGATCCTGCCCCTTGATTACTTTTTATAAGATTATTCAACTGGAGTCCCTTACAGATTAAAATGAAGCATTTCAAAATGGAGGGTGAACCTATTACTAAAATATATCATCTCCTTAACCTTTATTTCCATATAGCAATACATAAATCAACTTTTTCTTTTTTTGGTTTTTGGGCCAAACCCGGTGATGCTCAGCAGTTACTTCTGGCTATGCGCTCAGAAATCACTCTTGGCTGAGGGCACCATATGGGATGCCAGGGCGGACCGCCCTACCACTGCACCACCGCTCCGGCCCCCATAAATCAACTTTTAACAACACTGTTTCACAAAAGTTTATTAAGCAGATTTCAAAGCATTTCTTTTATTACCCTTTTCCCGCTCCCACCACCCCAGCTTTGGAACTATGCAGACTGTGGCACAGGAAGACTTTAAAGAGAATGACCATGGAGACAGACTGGCAGAGATGACGCCCATTTTAAGAACCTGCCAAGAGAACAAAGGAAAGGAGTTTACTGCAGGGAGAGGTGGGACAATCCATCTCATCTATCATTAGCCCCCATGAGCTGTTTCTTGAGCTCAGAGTGAGAAAATTCTTAACATTATACTCAAGGAACATCTTGATTTCCCTCTGTTTCCTGAGAAACAATGGAAATATATTCTCATTTCCAAGATTAAATTTGAAAGAAAAATAATAACATCATTGAAATGATAAATTGGGAATGAATGTAAAAACTAGAGATGTTAAAAAAACCTGTAGCCTGAATACTAATATTTGTATGAAAATAAAGAAAAAAAACTATATTTAAATATCTGTAAAAATTCTCTGGACGGGGCCCGGAGAGATAGCACAGCGGTGTTTGCCTTGCAAGCAGCCGATCCAGGACCAAAGGTGGTTGGTTCGAATCCCGGTGTCCCATATGGTCCCCCGTGCCTGCCATATGGTCCTCCGTGCTCTTTCTGAGCAGACAGCCAGGAGTAACCCCTGAGCACCGCCGGGTGTGACCCAAAAACCAAAAAAAAATAAAAAAATAAAAAAAAAAAAGATTCTCTGGAGAAGCCAGAGCAGTGGCACAAGTGGTAAAGCCTTGACCGCGTTAACCTAGGATAAACCGCAGTTCAATCCCCGGACATCCCATATAGTCCACCAAGCCAGGAGCGATTTCTAAATGTGTAGCCAAGAGTAACTCCTGAGCATCACCGGGAGTGGCCCAAAACAAAAGAAAAAAAAAAAAACCAACAATTCTCTGGAGAAAAGACCACTATGATAATGAGCATGATGGACGTGACCCCAAAACCAACCAGCTAAACAAACAACCAAACAGCCAACTAACCAGCCAACCATTTTCTCCCAAAACTCATACTTTGTCAAAGGTGATGTAAAACTCCCGTTTCAGGGTACTTCTCTCCATGGAGATGATCTGGTACAGGCCGCAGCTGAAGGAGAAGGCGAGGCTAACTGGCAAAAGGATGAGAAGGATCCTGGCGAGGTGGTGGGAATAGTAACTGTGAGGGTGGCACTTCAAAGTGCTTCCAAAGTAGCAAATCACTCTGAAAAATAAAAGACAAACAATATTTATGTAGTGGGGAGATCCAAAACACCCCACCAGGAAATTCACTACTTTCCTTAACTCTTGACCCCTCTTCTCATTTTTCCTTAGGCTCCAGAATCTCCAACACTGTAGGCAACAGCGAACAACATCTTGTCAGACGTAAAGTTCCTGCTCCACACACAACAGTACTGTCAGAGTCCCCCCACCAATGCCTCATGGTCCTCTCGAGCCCCCCACCACCCACCTTGGCAAAGTCCAGTAGGCCATGCCCTGAAACAGTATGTTTCTATGACTCACCATCTATGACTCATAGAAATTGCTCATGAAGAGGTCACAAGGACTTTTCCTAAGTCCTAAAGGTCACCTTAAGCTATGTAAAAGCTTAGCAGCAGCAGCAGCAGTAGTAGTATAATTAAATAAGACCATTCAAAAATGATGATAAAATATTGAAAGAATCATCTTACTTGAGGAAAACATTTCTAAGGAGAAAAACAAGTCAAAAAGGGTTAATATTGTATTGTCCAGGGGCCAGAGAGATAGCACAGCAGTAGGGTGTTTTGCCTTTCATGCAGAAGGACGGTGATTCGAATCCCGGCATCCCATATAGTGCCCTGTGCCTGCCAGGGACAATTTCTGAGCATAGAGCCAGGAGTAACCGCTGAGCGCTGCTGAGTGGGACCCAAAAACAAAAACAAAAACAAAACTAAAAAGACACTAGCTTTGCAACTTGTCAACTGGGTTTCGATATCCATGACCCCAAACATAAGCAAAGGTGATTCCTGAGTGTAAAAACATGAATGTTACCTGGGTCTGCTGGGTATGAATTACACATCAAAAAAATTAAATGAAATATTGTTTCATGAAATCAAAGAGTAAAAGTTTAAAAAAGAAAGGCAAGGCTTCCCTTGTCAGCACTCCTATTCAACATAGTGCTGGAAGTTCTTGCCATAGAAATTAGGCAAGAAAATATATCAAGGGCATCCAGATAGGAAAGGAAGAATCCAAGCTTTCACTGTTTGCAGATGACATGATACTATATTTAGAAAACCATAAAAACTCGACCAAAAAACTTCTAGAAACAATATATATATATAGCAAAGTAGTAGGGTACAAATTCACACACAAAATTCATGGCCTTCTTAGACACTAATAAAGAAGAAATGGACATAAAAAACAATTCCAGGGGCTGGAGAGGTGGCGCTAGAGGTAAGGTGTCTGCCTTGTAAGCGCTAGCCAAGGAAGGACCCGGTTCGGTCCCCCGGTGTCCTATATGGTCCTCCCAATCCAGGGGCGATTTCTGAGCGCTTAGCCAGGAGTAACCCCTGAGCATCAAACGGGTGTGGCCCAAAACAAAACAAAACAACAACAACAACAACAAAAAAAAAAAACAATTCCAGGGGCTGGAGCAGTGACACAGTGGTAGGGCATTTGCCTTGCACAAGGATAACCTAGGACAGACCATGGCATCCCATATGGTCCCCTAAGCCAAGAGCGATTTTGAATGCATAGCCAAGAGTAACCTTGTGCATCACTGTGTGTGGCCCAAAAACAAAACAAAAAACAAAACAAACAAGTGGTATTGGTACAACTGGCCAGTCTCATGCAAAAAAGTGAACTCAGACCTCCATCTAACACCATGCACAAAGGGCAAATCCAAATGGATTAAAGACCTTGGTATCAGACCCTGAATTCATAGAACAAAAGGTAGGTAAAACACTCCATGACATTGAGACTAAAGTCATCTTCAAGGAAACATCACTCTCCAAACTAGTGGAAGCAGAGATGGACTATATTAAGTTGAGAAACTTCTGCATCTCAGAGGAAATAGAGACTAGGATACAAAAACCACCCACAGGGCCCGGAGAGATGGCACAGCGGCGTTTGCCTTGCAAGCAGCCGATCCAGGACCAAAGGTGGTTAGTTCGAATCCTGGTGTCCCATATGGTCCCCCGTGCCTGCCAGGAGCTATTTCTGAGCAGACAGCCAGGAGTAACCCCTGAGCAATGCCGGGTGTGACCCAAAAACAAAAAAAAAAAAAAAAAAAAAAAAAAAAAAACCACCCACAGACTGGGAGAAACTTTTCACCCAATACCTATCAGATAAGGGGCTAATATCTAAGATAAACAATGTACTGAGAGAACTTAACAAGAAAATAAAACATCTAACCCATCAAAAATGGGGAAAAGAAATGAACAGACATTTTCTCAAAGAAGAACTACTGGGACTTGAGCAGTGGCACAGATGTAGGGAGTTTGCCTTGCACGCAGCTGACCTAGAAAGGATTGCAGTTCGATCCCCTGGAGTCCCATATGGTCCCACAAGCCAGGAGCGATTTTGAGTGCATAGCCAGGCGCAACCCCTGAGCATCACCAGTTGTGGCCCTACAACAAAACAAAACAAAAAAAATCAATGAAAAACTACAAACGGCCAAAAGACACATGACAAAATGCTCCACATCACTAATCATCAGGGAGATGCAAATCAAAACAACAATGAGGTACCATCTTATGCCACAGATTCTAGCACACATCACAAGGAATAAGAACTATCAGTTCTGGAGAGGATGTGGGGAGAAAGGAATTCTCATTCACTGCTGGTGGGAATTCTTTCTAGGCCAGCCTTTATGGAAAACAATATGGAGATTTCTCATAAAACTGGACATTAACTCCCATATGATCTAGTTATATCACTCCTAGGAATATATCCTAAGAATGCAAAGACACAAGACAAAAATGCCTTCTGAACACCTATATTTATTTCAGTGCTATTTATAAGAGCTAGAATCTGTAAACAAACCAGATACCTGACAACAGATTAGTATCTAAAGAAACTGGTACAAATACAGAATGGAATACTATGCAGCCATCAGAAGAGATGAACTCATGCAATTTTTCTATAAATGGATAGACATGAAACTAGTATGCTGAGTGAAATAAGTCAGAGGGAGAGAGATAGACACAGAATAGTCTCATTTATTTATGGGTTTTAAGAAAATAAAACACATTATTTTAATAATACCCAGAGACAATAAAGATGAGAGCTTAAAGGACTGGCTCATGATAGGAAGTTTACCACAAAGGGTGGTGAGTGCAGTTAGAGAAATATCTTCATTAAAAATTATTATAACATTGGTAATGGGTGAGATAAGTAAAATATCTGTCTCAAATAAATGCAGGGTGTAGGGAAGGAGGAAGATGGGCACATTGGTGGTGGGATGTTGCACAGGTGAAGGGGGTTGTTCATTTTATAACTGAAAAATAAAGTTTAAAAAATTGTTAAGAGAGGCCATAGAGATAGCACAGCGGTAGGGCATTTGCTTGCACAGCCAATCCAGGACTGACAGTGGTTCGAATCCCGGCATCCCATATGGTCTCTGTGCCTGCCAGGAGTGATTTCTGAGTGCAGAGCCAGGAGCAACCCCTGAGCACCTCCCGGTATGACCCAAAAACCAAGAAAAGAAAAAGAAAAGAAAAAACCTTTCAGGGGCTGGAGCGGTGGCACTAGTGGTAGGGAGTCTGCCTTGCAAGCACTAGCCTATGACAGACCTTGGTTTGATTCCCTGGCATCCCATATGGTTCCTCAAGTCAGGAGCGCTTTCTGAGCGCATAGCCAGGAGTAGCCCCTGAGTGCCACTGGGTGTGGCCTCCCCCCTAAAAAAAAACCAAAATAATGGTTAAGATCCTAAATTGAGGGGCCTGGAGAGATAGTACAGCGGCATTTGCCTTGCAAGCAGCCGATCCAGGACCAAAGGTGGTTGGTTCGAATCCATCGGGATTCCCATATGGTCCCCTATGCCTGCCAGGAGCTATTTCTGAGCAGACAGCCAGGAGTAACCCCTGAGCAATGCCGGGTGTGGGCCCCCCCCCAAAATATCCTAAATTGAAAACTTCCTTTTTTTTTTTACCATGTTTTTTACCATCACACACCAAGAGCCCTTTGATCAGCTTTTTTTTTTTTTTTTGCCAACTCAGCCCTCAGAACTGAGTTTCCAGCATCTTCCAGAACAATCTGAACAGAAACCCAAGTGACTCAGTTCTAATTGTTGGGCTTTCTGGGTTCACACACCTTGTTCTGTCCTCTCCCTCAGAATGCCTACATTGGGACCAGATTGATAGCACAGCAGGTAGGGAGCTTGCCTTGCAGAGAACTCAATCTAGGTTCAATCCTCAGCATCCCATAGGGTCCCTTGAGTCCTGCCAGGAGTGAGTGATCCCTGACAGGAGCCAGGAGTAGCCTGAGCACTACTGGGTATGACCCGAAACCATTAAAAATAAATAAATAAATAAATAAATCCAAATTAAAAACATCCCCAAGACTGTTAACCTAAATCGTAAGCTTAAAATGTGCAAGCAGAGGAGCGCCATGGTTGCTCGCCTGCCTGGAGCTCTTGACTCTCAGCAAGGCTGGCTTGAGTCTACCCAAGTCTTCATCCAAAAGACCCCAGGCCCAGCTGATGAAGAGCCTAGTATTCAACTGAATTAGTCAGTAATTGAATATGTGAAGACTCTCTCAGCGTAGGAGCCAGGTTTGACTCTGTCTCTTAGCTACAGGACCTCAAGACCTACCAGAGCCTTCCATGCTACAGCCATCTATCCTGGAGCAGTAGTACATAATAAACTTGGATTCAAGAGCCTGGACCAAGTGGGACTTCCCTGCCAGGAATGATTTTAGGAAACTTAACAGATTTCACAGGAGACCTAGAACAAGAATGCAGGAGTAGGAGGCTCTCTGTGAGAGATAACATAGGTTTCTTGATCTGTGAGCTCAGAGATCTGAATCTCTCCTGCTGGGCCATCTCTTTATGTTTCCCAGTTGGAGTTACCTGCCTCCAACCAAGTGAACTTTCTCAAGGGAAAGGCATTTGGAACTCTGAAGGGCCCCATACCAGTATTTCCAGGCCCATTAATCTTGACACTCTTACCCCTCTCCCTGTTCACTACCCAGAGACTGCGTTCCACTTACTCAGGCAACAGAAGCAAGCTTCAGGTTGTACGGAGAACTTGGCTGGGATACTGGTTCGAGATAGCGCAATTGTGAGAAGTCAAACTAAAACTTATGTTGTCCTGTCTCTCAATCATCCTCAGCTGGTAGCCATGTCTCCATCCTTGTACCACTTTAGGGTTGTGGAGAGTGAAAGGATATGAGAACTCTTGACAGAAACACACTGCACTCTGGAACTGCATGCATCCAACTTTGGGTGCATGATTTTTCCTCCTTTTATTTCCTGGTAATTTCCTGTTGCCTGTGTCCTTCTTTGGAGCATTTTCTTTACTCATAGCATTTCTTCTTTTTCTTCTCTTTTTTTTTTTTTGTTTTTGTTTTTGGGCCACACCCGTTTGACGCTCAGGGGTTACTCCTGGCTATGCGCTCAGAAATTGCCCCTGGCTTAGGGGGACCATATGGGACGCCGGGGGATCGAACCGCGGTCCGTTCCTTGGCTAGCGCTTGTAAGGCAGACACCTTACCTCTAGCGCAACCTTTCCGGACCCTCTCTTTTTTTTTTCTATTCACCCACAACCTCCAGCCAGAGATGGGGAGAGAGTACAGTGTTAAAGATGCTAGCATTGCATGTGCTGATCCCAGTTCTTGGACTGGCACTGATATCTGGCCTATGAACACCTGAACAGGGCTGTCTTTATCCCTCCCTCTGAAAAAGAATTAGTACCGTCTAATAATAAAACTATTTTACGCCACACAGATAAAAAGTACTCTTAGTGGAAAGATGGAAATAGTGCTTAGTGTTAGAGCACTTTCCTTACAAGTTTGTGGTTCTGGCACTGTGTGAATAAAAATTGTTGTGGAGAGAAACAATGTCAGAAGGGAACCACAGTTGGAACGGGTTAAGAAATACTGCTCTAGGTAGCCCTAGGCTCAGGGGACTATATGGGATGCCAGGATTTGAACCACCGTTCTTCTGCATTCAAGGCAAATGCCCTACCTCCATGTTATCTCTTTGGCACCCCAAAAACATTTTCTTTGTGTTTTTTTTGGGGGGGTCACACCCGGCAGTGCTCAGGGGTTACCACTGGGTCTATACTCAGAAATCGCCCCTGGCAGGCTTGGGGTACCATATGGGATGCTAGGATTTGAACCACCGACCTTCTGCATGCAAGGTAAATGCCTTACATCCATGCTCTCTGGCCCCCAAAACAAATTTTTTATTTTTGGGTTTTTTTGGGGGGCCACACCCATTTGATGCTCAGGGGTTACTCCTGGCTAAGCACTCAGAAATCACCCCTGGCTTGGGGGGACCATATGAGACATCGGGGGATCGAACCATGGTCCTTCCTTGGCTAGCGCTTGCAAGGCAGACACCTTACCTCTAGTACCACCTCACCGGCCCCTCAAAAAAATTTTTGAGAGGAACTAGAAACATGAGTCATGGTTCTCTGAGCATTGCTGGGATCACTGCTGGGAGTGATCAAAAAATAAAAATAAAGATTTTATTGTTTTCTCACTGTCTGGGTTGGAGGAGTCACACAAGCACAAGTACAGGTTCCACAATTTTAGGGAGAAGGGGATATCACATTATGCAAAACAGAGTAGTGCTTTGTGTCAAACATATGGCCTCAAGACAACATCTCTGCCACCAAGCCACACTCTTAGCCTTGTTCTCTACCCTTTTTCTTTGTCAATGCTGGCCATTAAACCCAGGGCCTCAGACATATAAAGTAAATGCTTACTGCTGAGCTCATCCCTGGCCCGTGAACATGGAATGGGAACATTAGCTCACATAGCTGAGCATGTGGGAGGCCCTACGTTTAATCCCTTGAACTATCTGTCCATTGAGCATCTTTGGGGTGTTCCTGGTAGTCCTCTAGCACGGAACCAACAGGACCACACTGCCAGGCTGAGCATTATAAGCAGTGCTACAGGCTCCCTACACAACTAGGGAAGATTCCTATTAAAATTTTTTGATTGTTATACAAGTAAGATATATAGGTAAAGCAAGACTCATCCAGAAAAACCTTTGATAGCCAACTAATCAAGATGGAAAGAGTCTTTTGGGAGAAGGGGCACATCTTGAAAGTGTCTCATATACCATGATGCCTGCCTCTGCATAAAACAGATTCCAGCCTAGCTGGCGCGGCACCAAGCCCTTTGGCCTGGTAGAGCCTATGTACTGACAGAGTTACAGGTATGCAAGATTCATAGTTTCAGTCAGTCCCTCTTCTAATCTGTTGTCACTTAAATTGGAGAGTGTAAACAAGCTGGAATAGAGCTGAATGAATCCCCCTTGGAGGCTGATGCTAAGTCACTTTCTGTGTTCAAATCTCCCAAGACTATAAGGAGCAAAAAGATCTTAGCTGGGATTCCAGACTCTTATCATAAGGGCATGTTTTCAGATGCGTTGAATGAACCTTCTGGCCTCTATGAACTGGATGGGCAAGTGAAGCTCTCTCTTGCATACCAACAAGTCCATGGTCTCAGGTGGGTGTTTTGACCAGGATTTCTTTGGAGCTCCAGGATGTTCATCTCCTTCAATCTCTAAGTGGAGGGAAAATAGGGCCAGTGCTACCCTCCTGCCTTCACGGTACCATTATTTTCTGGGGCTTCTCCCATCGAAAGCCAAATATTCACTCTTTCTACCAAGCCCATGGGACCTCTCTGTATAATACCTGTGTTTGGAATGGCAATTAGGTGGTGGTGGTGGCATGGGTGGCAATAGACACTCACTCTGAAAGGGAAGCAGGATATTGTTAGAGCAAGGTCCTTGGTGAGAAGTGATTCAGCCTCTTTCTCTGGCCATACTGTGCCCCCTCACGTGCTTAGGTACAGGTAGTTCCTGCAGGATTCCTCTTCTGGGAACCCCATTTTGGGGCTCCAGCTATGAGCTCCTAGTCTGGATGTTCTAGCACTGCTCTGCAGCCCCAGTTGGAATCTGCACAAAGAAATCCTTGAAGAGCCTCATAGTTGTCTACTCCAAAAATACACCCTGCTGTAGTCTCTATTCATTTCCTACAATGGCCTTTGTGAATTAGAAATGGCAGCGCAAGACTCCTTTAACTCTAAGACTCTTCTGACCTTCCCAGAGGCTTCTCATCTGACAAGCCATCAACTCAATCAGCACCTGTCCTGTTCCTGGCTCTATCTGCTGTCCTCTGCCTTATTCCCAAGACCAATTTACTTGCAATTCTGGTGAATTCATTTCCTAAAGGTAGGTAGCCTGCAACTGTGAGACCAACTTGGTTTTCTTTCCTATCTGATCCTGGCCAAGAACTCTCAACCACTCTGGGATCTCCAGCTCATCGGCTCCCTGATCAGAGTGGAGAGTTTCCAGTTAATTGTGGAGAGGAATATCAGACGCACCTTCCCATCCTGGAAAGAGTTAAGACTGGCAGGGTTCATTCAGAAACAGCAGGCCAGAGTCTTGTCCAGTTCTTTCTGGCTGATGCCCTGATCCTGCCTAGACCTATTTCTCCATCACTCAAACTTCCCCTCAAGACCTTTGCAAACAAAGCCCACCCTCCTCATAGCCCAGAGCTGGTTATTTTTGGAGGCACTAATGAGAGAAATGTTGTGCTCCCATGGGATCCAATCCAGAGGTGCTCAAGCCACTCTCAGTTTCTGTGTTTTGGGATGTTGGCTTGGATGCACCCAGAAGAAGGTAGGAACTGAACAGGGCCTATCTGAGCACATGGGAGATAAGGACACAGATCAGATTTTTCTCCTCTTTCCTGGCTCATCTGTCTGCTGGTTCGAGTTCTTGTACCCAGGTCAAGTGTACCGACTTCTGCTCCTGGACTTCCTTAGCACAGGTGTTTGAGGAAAGGGGTTCATTCTGTGAATCATGGCTTCTGCAGATGGCTAGCTGTGTGTCCTTCTCACTGTCAAGGATAAATGAGACTCTAGAACTTGAGAGCTCCCAGGACCTTCTCAATGTGCTGTGTCCATTGGGCTGAAACTTCTGTGTCCAACCTGCTCAGTCACAACTTCATCAGTTTTTTGGCGTCTTTCTCAGTGAAGATTTTGTCATGAGTTTTTCCTAGTTAAATGCAAAATTTGTGACTAATACTAGTAATTGGCTCTTAAAGAATGTCTCACTACCCATTCACATTTTTATGTTTTTTTTTTTTTTTTTGGTTTTTGGTTTTTGGGCCGGTGACGCTCAGGGGTTACTCCTGGCTATGCGCTCAGAAGTCGCTCCTGGATTGGGGGACCATATGGGACGCTGGGGAATCGAACCACGGTCCATCCAAGTCTAGCGCAGGAAAGGCAGGCACTTTACCTCTAGCGCCATCGCCCGGCCCATTTTCTTAATGAATCATCGACACCTCTTGCTAGCTTTCAGAGTTTGGGATTGCCCTATTGTAAGCCAAGGATTCCAGATTTCAATTATTTTGGCTGTTGACATACCAGATATGTTTTTAGCATTGTTAACTGAGGAAAGAAAAAAAAAAACATAGATTGCAATTAAACCAACTTTATAGAAAGGAGTAATGTGTAGGTGTTACTTGTGGTCATCAAAATCACCGATTTTCTGGTTGGTGGAATGTGTAGCAAATTAAAGCTTCCATTTTAATTTTTTTTATGTGGTTATTTTTTTTGGGGGGGGGAGTAACACCTGGCAGTGCTCAGGGGTTACTCCTGGCTCCATGCTCAGAAATCGCTCCTGGCAGGCACGGGGGACCATATGGGATGCCGGCATTTGAACCGATGACCTTCTGCATGAAAGGCAAATGCCTTACCTCCATGCTATCTCTCCAGCTCCTTTATTTTTATTTTTGAATGGAGGGATACAGAAAATAACACGTTTAACTCAATGAAACAAACAATTCACCAAGTGTATTCTAGCCAATGAAATTTTCTTTCAGATTTGAAGGAATGATGCAAAACTTAATTTATGTACAAGCCACAGCTTAGAGAGTTCATAGACTTGAAGGTGGGGAAACCAAGTAGGGTCCCCTGGGAAGTGGGGAAAGCTTGAGTAGGGTCCCCTGGCAAAGTGTGAAATATCGAATGAGGTCTTCTTGGGGGTTTTCTAGAGAAAATGAAGAAGACTAGATAATCAAGGCACAGACCCTACTAGAAGAAAATAAGTAATCTGATTGGCCCCACACTCATATTCTGCCCCCTCATTTGCATACACACCAGCATTCTTAAACAGTTAACAGACTTAACAGACGGGCACAAGGAGAGTAGAGAACCTCGAAGCATGGCGCTCTGGGGCACCTATGTGGTGCGACTCCTTATCCTGTGCTACTGCAGTAGCATGCCAGGTATGAGATTTCCTCCCCAGTTCTGTGCTCCAGAAGGAAGAGCTGGGCACCCCATCCTTCTCCAACCTCTCTCCAGAGCATCCTGGAAGGAATCACAGGGAGATTCTCACTGGTCAGCAGTGTGCAGCTCTGGCCCGGGAGGACAGTTGCTCTGTGCCAAGCTGTCACCTGGGCCTTTCCTTCTCAGAGAGTCCCTCAGTCTCCCTTCCTTTAGCACAGGCCCCTACCTGATAGCACATGGGACTCATGCCCCTTCACCCCCAGATCACACCTTCTTGCTGGTAAGCTTTGCCCTGGGGTCATACCCTGTCCTTTCTGGAGGAAGGTCTACAACCCAGCACCCTTCCCTATTCCACCAGGAACCAAGAGCCCCTAGACACCACCAACCCCAGTGAGGCCAGCTTCTGTGAGCTTTGTGGATAGCCAGGACACACACTGATGCATGTATACACAACCACAACCAGAGACACACAAGCACACAGCCTTGCATGTTCACACAAGCCTCAAGTGCATATAGGCACAGCCATACCCAGACACATGTGAACATAGAGACACAGACACATGTACATAGATATAGACATCCAGTCACACTAGACTATGCAGTGACACACTGTCACACACAACTACATAAACATGAGTTCTGAATTCCTGGCCTCCGCCTTCCCTCTCCACAGAGTTGGGCATAGAGGACTCTTCTGCACGCCCATTCCATCCCTGCTCCGTCCCCATGGCAGTCAATTCAGACAGCCACAGTCGTGCCTTCGTTCACTTTTCCTCAGCTTCCAAACTGCCACCCCCCCCCAAGAATTCTTGTATGTGTCCTTCATCCTGGAGCACTCCTGGGAGCCCCTGAAGCCCCGCCCTTTCCTGGTGCCCTCCCAGCCAAGTGAGGCCAGCCCAGGATAGGCACTAAGCTGCCCAGGCTTTATATCTCTGTCCCAATTCCTAAACTGAGCCCCTTGGGAAGCTTCAGTCCCATCCATAAGAGCTCAAAAGCACCTATGGCTGTCCTTGGGTGGGTTTCAGCACAATCCTGAGGAGGGAGCACCCAGGGGTATGACCCAAGCTGTCTGGCAGGATAGTTGTGCTAGTTCTTGAGCCCAGGTGGCACTTGACTGCATATTTGCTACCCAGGAATGGCCAAGTACCCATTCAGAGGGAACTAGAAGATGCAAGTCAAGGGCCCCATGTGTGTAACCAAAGCCTTCTACTCTTCCCTGTCTCTCCACAGAGGCAAGTATGGAAAGTAATGCTCCAGTGGTGAAATGTGAAGAACACCCGAAAATACCAATGGCTGCTACTGGCAGTAACATAGAAGGTGCCCCCAGCGGTGGCAGTCATATTGGGCATAGCAAAGGCGACGACCATGGTTGGAACAGTGTGCTAGGCAGCTTAGTGAATAAACTAGATGTCAACAGTGGAGGCCATGGCCATGAGAGTAACCATGTCAGAGGCAGTGGCAGTGACAATGGTGGTATCAGAGGAAGTGGTAGAGACAGAAGCAGTGATGACAGGGGCCTCAGAGGCAGCAGCAGAGACAGTGGCAATGAAGGTGCGGGCCTCAGAGATAACATCAGAGACAACAGCCATGAAGGTGCGGGCCTCAGAGACAGCAGCAGAGACAGTGGAAACAAGGGTGGGGGCCTCAGAGACAACAGCCGAGACAACAACAATGAAGGTGGGAGCCAGAGAGACAGCAGTAGTGAAGGTGGCAGTGATGGTATGGGCCTCAGAGACAACAGCAGAGAGAGCGGCAATGAAAGCGGGGTCTTCAGAGACAGCACCACCAACAGTGGCAGTGATGGCGGGGGCCTCCAAGACAACAGCAATGAAGTGGGGGGCCTCCGAGACAACAGCAATGAAAGTGGCACCGAGGGGGAGAGCCTCAGAGACAGCAGCACCGAAGTGGCGGGCCTCAGAGACAACAGCAGATTCAGTGGCAGTATAAGTGGGGGCCTCCGAGGTAACAGCAGAGGCAGTGTCTCTGAAGGTGGGAGCCTCAGGGACAAAATCACAGACAACATCAGTGAAGGTAGTGGACTCATAAGCAGCAGCAGAGACAGAAGCAGTGATGGTGGCGGACTCAGAAGCAAAGCCAGAGACAGCAGCAGTGAAGTTGGAGGACCCAGAGGCAGCAGCAGATTCAGCAGCAGTGGAGGTCTTGGCTTTAGGGGCAGAGGCAGTGGCAGTGACGATGGTGGCCTCAGAGGCAAAGGAAGAAGCGGGGGCAGTGATGATGGTGTCGTCAAAGACAGCAGTAGTCACCGTGCCAGATTACATCAGTGGCTTTGAACTTGTCCTCTACCATAGGTTCAGTAATACACTTGAAAACACCTCCCACCTCAATAAAAGACTTTCTCAGAAGAATGGAAAGTCCCTTCTTTTTTTTTTTTAATTTTTTTAAGCACCATAATTACAAACATGATTATAGTTGGGTTTCAGTCACAAACAGAACACCCCCCTTCACCAGTGCAAAAATCCCACCCCCCAATGTCCCCCTCCCTCCTTCCCATCCTCTGCCTGTATTCAAGATAGGCATTCTACTACAGTTATTTTTTTAAAGTTCAGGAAGCTGTTTTTTTCTTAAAGGATAAGTGTTAAAAAATATAGTAGTGGGGCCGGGCGGTGGCGCTAAAGGTAAGGTGCCTGCCTTGCCTGCGCTAGCCTTGGACGGACCGCGGTTCGATCCCCCGGTGTCCCATATGGTCCCCCAAGCCAGGAGCAACTTCTGAGCACATAGCCAGGAGTAACCCCTGAGCGTTACCGGGTGTGGCCCAAAAACCAAAAAAAAAAAAAAATAGTAGTAAAGGTGTGAAAGTGGTAATCGCTGTTGTTTGCATAGGTCCAGCAAAATATGAGGAAAATGAAAAAAAAAATCCTTGGCCTGAGTTATAGGAAGGCCTTACCCCAGAAGTTTATTGGCATAAGACCGACTCTGGGCTCCAGGCATACCAGCCTGTCCAACCCTTGAGTCATTCTCCATGGTCCCTGTAAACTTTTTCACACTTTAGCAATTGTTGGTGTCAGGTTCCTGTATTTAAAGATTCTGGATTCTGTGCATTTCCTTTATCAAAGTCAGGCTGATGTGGAGCATCCTCTAGTTTCACCTCATCATTAGATGCAGAGAGAACTACCCTGCAAGCAGGTTGTTGCTAAGTCGTCTGGGTGTTGAGAGCACTCTTTGGAGTAAGTTAATATCAGAGCAGTGGTAGGGTCTTCCCTGGTAGAGGTTTGCATTTTGATAATGTTGGTCCATCCTAGGCTAGTGCTGGCAAGGCAGATACCTTACCACCTTACCTCTAGCGACACCACGCCGGCCCCTATTATGGTCCTTTCAACCTTAATGTTGATGAAATTTGGTCCAAATTATTAAGAGAGCTGGGATGCTCTTTTGCATGTATAGAATGTTCAGTATCATGACTAGGATAAGGCCACTGGGTGCCTGCCAGTAGCAAGTCTTTCCCCCTTCCACTGATGACAGACAAAAATATTTCTGGAACCTTTTCAATGTGGTGAAGTCCATACCTATACATCTATAAATCATTCTGAATCCTTTGACCTACCTCCAAATGTCAACATTTTATTGGTGATATCTCTATGTTTTTGATGTTTAGCATGTTTTCTCTAAATAGTTCTTCTCCACGTTTCTTTGTATTTTAAGACTTGTGTTTCTATTTTCATGTATAGAACTATCCTTTTAATTTGTCTAAACATTTCT
The DNA here is from genome assembly GCF_024139225.1 of Suncus etruscus. Lineage (NCBI taxonomy): Eukaryota > Metazoa > Chordata > Mammalia > Eulipotyphla > Soricidae > Suncus > Suncus etruscus. Next base: position 20,629,350 of record NC_064862.1, read on the forward strand.
TTAGAAGAAAAAACATCTAAGTCTTTTGCATTTTTCACCAAAAATATATCTATTCAAATATTGGCTTTTCTGTGGTATGAAATAATTGCATCAGCTAACAATGTGCACTTATTTAAAACATACAATATGAAGCTCAGCACAGATTAAGAGATGTCAAGTTCACATCATGAAAGAAAAATGACAAAAGTTACTACCATTTTATTTCACCAGTTTACGCAGTCAATTTCTTGAACAGTAATTTGGGGTTAACTGTATAATGAAAGATGGATGGATAAAGAAGGTAGAACATGTATATACAACTCATCTAAAAAGGAAGATGAAACCTTGTGTTTTTGTGTCAATCTGAATGAAACTGGAGGGGATTACCTTAGAAGGGAAAAGACAAATATGAGATGCTCCATTAGTGGGTAGGATATAAAGAAATAAAAGACAATAACCAATTAAAACATATCCATGTGTTCTGAAGACAGAAACGAGGTCACCCAAGGCTGGGGTTTGATAGAAGAGAAAAGTCCAGTGAACTATTATTTAAAGTGGTGGGTGTGATTTGGTAATATTGAACTCCTAAAGGATGTAAATATTTATACCCTGCTCACAATTTTGCCAAAATTAAATAGTAGTCATGTCTATTCATTCAATTTCTCTTTATTTGTAAAACAACAAAAGATTAAAGGAAATGAAGGGACTTTATGAATCAAGGGTACAATTAATATTTCCTTACTCATCCAAGAGGAAAGTTACTGACAGAAAAGCCTATACATTTTTTAAATCTTTTCAGTGATATATTAATATTTTAGCATTTCTACAGGTGTGAAACACTAACATCCTTACATCTTTCAAATGATTGATGCCATGACCTATTTTCAGAATCTTAGGTTGAGACAATCTTTGCAGCTTTGTAGTTTGTTAAAGTTAATTTCAGTTAATGAGGTCAACACTCCTTCCGGGATGAAATAGAAGACCTTTAGTACGTTTAATACTTTTATTAAGAAAGCTGGGATGGGGGCCGGGTAGGTGGCGCTGGAGGTAAGGTGTCTGCCTTGCAAGCGCTAGCCAAGGAAGGACCACGGTTCGATCCCCCGGCGTCCCATATGGTCCCCCCAAGCCAGGGGCGATTTCTGAGCACATAGCCAGGAGTAACCCCTGAGCGTTAAACGGGTGTGGCCCAAAAAACCAAAAAAAAAAAAAAAGAAAGCTGGGATGGAGAGATAGCAAAGTGGCAAATGCCACTTGCAAGCAGCCGATCCAGGACCTAAGGTTCAAATCCCGGCATCCCATATGGTCCCTCGTGACTGCCAGGAGCTATTTCTGAGCAGATAGCCAGGAGTAACCCCTGAGTACCCTCGGGTGTGGCCCAAAAACCAAAACAAAAAAGTTAATGTGTGGGGCCAGAGAGATAGCATAGCGGTATGGTGTTTGCCTTGCATGCAGAAGGACAGTGGTTCAAATCCCAGCATTCCATATGGTCCCCTGAGCCTGCTGGGGGCTATTTCTGAGCATAGAGCCAGGTATAACCCCTGAGCGCTGCTGGGTGTAAACCCCCCACCAAAAAAAAAAGAAAGTTAATGTGAAATATATATGAGCATAACATTTCTGTCTTCATTTTTAATGAGTTTTTTTTTTTTGTTTTGTTTTTTGGGCCACACTCGGCATTGCTCAGGGGTTACTCCTGGCTGTCTGCTCAGAAATAGCTCCTGGCAGGCACGGGGGACCATATGGGACACTGGGATTCGAACCAACCACCTTTGGTCCTGGATCGGCTGCTTGCAAGGCAAACGCCGCTGTGCTATCTCTCTGGGCCCTTTTAATGAGTTTTAAATTATTTCTTGGCTTCCCCTCTCCATCATGTTTTTCTTGTGACTGGAGGTTGCATGTTTCTTGTGGAAATTGAACTCTCTGGTCATGAGCACAAAAGATCAAACTTTGAGGTGTTGCAACTTCAGTGGTGCTGGAACCATACTTAGCATGGAGGCCAGGTTAGGATTGGGTTGCACGGTTTTCCATTTGAGAACCATGTGCTTTACTGCTGAATCACAAGCCAGGTCTCTTCAACTATTCAAAAATGCACATCTCAGCCCTATCATGTGCACTCACATTGGTGTGCACACCATCTCCAGAATGCATTCCATCTTACAATACAAACTCTGTATTCACTGCATAATAATGTCACACTTGACTTTCCCCAAGACTTGGTATTTACCATCTGCTCTCTGTCTATAAATCAGACCTCATGTACATAAGATCACATAACATAACCATTACATGTACTCATGTAATGGTTCCTCAAATATATACAAGAGTTTCAATTGTTTTATAACCTTGCCAACACTATATCCACTTAAATGTTTTAAAATAATGGATATCATCAAGTGATCTCTGTGTTTTTGGTTTGAATTTATTATTGATACTGACTGAGCAAAATCTCTTGTGGTGGTTGGTCATCCGTGTCTTTTTTAGGGAAAAATGTCTACTGATGATGTTTGACCATATTTTTAATTACTTACAAGATTTAAAAATATAGTATTTGAATTATGAGTACATATTAGATAAAATTTTGACTTTGTCTTTTGAGACACAGAAATTTTAATTTGGGGGGTCACAACCCGGCAGCGTTCAGGGGTTAGTTACTCCTGGCTCTATGCTCAGAAATCGCTCCTCGCAGGCTGGGGGACCACATGGGATGCCGGGATTTGAACCACTGTCCTTATGCATCTAAGGCAAATACCTTACTGCTGTGCTATCTCTCTGGCCCGAATTTTAATTTTCATGTAACCCAATTAGTTCCTTTTTTTGGTTTGTTTTTGTTTTTAGTCACACTCGTCGGAGCCCAGGAATTACTCCTGACTCTACACTCAGAAATCGCTCTCAGGGGACCATATGGGATGCGGGATTCAAACCACTGTCCTGCATGCAAGGCAAATGCCTTACCTCCATGTATTTTGTTTTGTTTTGCCTCACCTCCATGTTATCTCTATGACCCTCCAATTAGTTCATTTTTATTGTTCGGGTCAGATCATATTCTGGTTTCCTCCTGGCTCACTCCCAGGAGTGATCAAGGGACCATATATGGTGTCAGGGATTAAAGAGGGTCAATGTCTAGCAAGGTAAATCTTATATTATCACTCTGGTGTCAGGTCCAAGAACTTATTTTAAAAAAGAGTATCATGAAGGATTTTGGAAAATATTTATATTGCTAACAGTACATAAAATGCCTCCATTTTGGGCCCAGAGAGATAGCACAGAGGCGTTTGCCTTGCAAGCAGCCGATCCAAGACCAAAGGTGGTTGGTTCGAATCCCGGTGTCCCATATGGTCCCCCGTGCCTGCCAGGAGCGACAGCCAGGAGTAACCCCTGAGCACCGCCGGGTGTGACCCCCCCAAAAAAATGCCTCCATTTTAATTCTGCTGTACCAATTTAATTGTGGTTAATTAAAAACATTCCTTTAGATTTGGATTCTGGAACCCAACCACTGATGCAAGTGACTTCTCAGATGCAACAAAATTGACAGTGTGGAGATGATAAGAGCTAGAACTACAGGCATGCCTTAAATGAGTAGCAAAAAATGTGCCCACATCTTTCATATGGAGAAGACCCTGAGAGGTGGACCTTTTTATTCACATCACATCTTGGAAGGAAGCAAAGAGCAAAGCATGTGCCTGGGGGCACTTGTATACATGCAGAGCTTGGATTTAAAGCCAGCTCCAGAGTGGCTCAAGTTTTCAGTCTATCAAGGTGCCATGAACCTCAGCAGACTACATTTCCCACTGACACTTGGTGCACAGACACATTGGAGTTTATTGTGTGGGGAATGTGTAAAGTGTGAATATGTAATGTGATCTGAAATGGTTGCTTTGAAATCAATACAATTATTGATGTAAAAGAAACACATACACAAACTCTTAGTGATATGTAGGATACCCCTTTAGTAACAATAGTGCAAACCACAGTGCAAGAGAGAAAGGAGAGAGAGATATCTCCCCCAGAGACTGGCAGTATGGTGGGAAGGAAACTGGTGACATTGATAGTAGAAAATGTGCACCTACCACTGTGCTATCTCTCTGGCTCCTGCCCTACTCCTCTTTAAAAAGAGAATTATTCAGCAGGAGAGCTGTGTGCTTGCATCACAAGTGATTGACTTGGATTTGTTCCTTAGCATCTGTAAAATATATCCCATATGTTGTGAAATCACCCCATGCACCATATCTCTAACTCCAGGAGGACAAGTCTGAAGAAGCAGGTAGAGTAGCCATGAAGGATTAATAAACCAAACCAGTCAGGAGAGATATGGAGTCAGTCTTTGTTTCACTTTGTAGTATCTCTTTGAAGGTGAACCAAGTCAAAATCGACATTTCTTTACTAAACTAATACCCATTCACCAGGAGTGGGGAGATGGAGTGATGTAGGTGGGCTTTTACATATCAAAGAAAGAGATTTTGGGCCAAAGTGATAGCACAGTGATAAGTCATTTGCCTTGCAGGATGGACAGTTTGAATTCCTGGCATCCCATATGGTCCACATGCATGCCGGAAGCAATTTCTGAGCATAGAATCAGGAGTAACTGCTGAGAGCCGCTGGATGTGACTCCTATTCAAATAAAAGGGAGAGATTTAAAGGAAAGAGGAAATTGGAAAAACATTTTTGTTTGGGGTTTATAGCTGAGTGTCATTTTACAAGCATCCTCCTCATCCTCTGAGCACTGCCAGGAGTGATCCCTGAGATCAGTGTCAAGGATAAACCCTGAGCACATCTGCACCAAAATCCCAAAAGCTGGCTAGCAAGCAGTTCCTTAGAATCTCCTAACTGAAGGAAAAAAACCTCGCTGTCTCCTGGCCAGGCAAAGAGAGGTAGTACCATGTGTCTTTTTTTGCAGATCTGTTCACCTGCACCCCCAAATCCCATCTCACTGGGGATTGAGGCTTCACCCCATGAACTGATTTGAAGACACAGTTTGCAAGAAGGGAATGGGTATCATCCAAAGCGATGAATATACTGTCCATTTTCAAGATATCTTCACAGCAATATATGGATATTTGTGTGCTGGGGATTGAGCCGATTGGTTCCACACATTAACTATCACAGATACTACCTGGAGCTTTCACTGTGTGAGTCTGCTGTCAGGTGGGCCATGTGCAAGGCAAGTGCCCTACCCTGGAAAGTCATATTATATGCTGCTTTAATAGATCTGGGGCTGGGCTGCTTGCCCCCCTTCTTGAGTGACACACCTGCTGTCCTCTGCAAGTGCACATGAACATTCAGGACTTGGATAGGTCTGGAAAGATGACCAAAAGGGCAGGGTACTGGCCTTGCATATAGGAGGCTGGGTTTCTGGGTTTCCCAAGCACAACTGAGAATGAACCACCAGTACGAAGCTTAGAGTTGATCCACCCACCTATCTAGTGTGTAACACCCCAAACCTTTCCCCAAAAGTTTTGGATCAACGGTAAATACTTAATGAGGTTTGCATACCATTAAGCTATCATGTGCTTAGTTGTCAAGAATGTTTGCAGAACTAAGTCAAGAATGTGTATTTGGGTTCTGAACTTTGTATCTAATTTTACAGTTCTCAAACATTGTGATCTTGGAATCTCTTAAACATTCTGAAAAGCTAATAGAGAACTCAAACTGTAAGAGTTTTTGTTAGTGTGGATGTAAGGCCAAATTTTTTGTTTTTTTTTTTTTGTTTGTTTTTGTTTTTCTTTGTTTTTTGGGTCACACCCAGCAGTGCTCAGGGGTTATTCCTGGCTCTATGCTCAGAAATCGCTCCTGGCAGGCACAGGGGACCATATGGGATGTCGGGATTCAAACCACTGTCCCTCTGCATGAAAGGCAAATGCCTTACCTCCATGCTATCTCTTTGGCCCCAAGGCCAATTCATTTATAAATAAAACCAGGAACAAATGTATATGAAATCATTTTTAAAACAGATCTTCTGAGCTCTATATCTAATTTTATAGTTCTCGAACATTTTGATCTTGAAATCTAAAATTCTGAAAAGCTAATAGATAACTCAAACTATTAGAGCTTTTGCTCATGTGGATTTAAGGTTGATTCATTTATAAATGAAACAGGAACAAATATATATATGAAATCATTTTAAAATACCGAGCTTCTGAGCTCTGTATCTAATTTTACAGTTCTGGAACATTTTGATCTTGGAATCTCTCTTTTTTTTTTTTTTTTTTTGGTTTTTGGGCCACACCCAGTGACACTCAGGGGTTACTCCTGGCTATGCGCTCAGAAGTCGCTCCTGGCTTGGGGGACCACATGGGACGCCGGGGGATGGAACTGCGGTCAGTCCAAGGCTAGTGCAGGCAAGGCAGGCACCTTACCTTTAGTGCCACCGCCCGGCCCCAATCTTGGAATCTCTTTAACATTATGAAAAGCTAATAGAGAACTCAAACTGTAAAAGCTTTTGTTAGTGTGAATTTAAGGTTGATTCATATATAAATGAAACAGAAGCAAAGGTATATGAATTTATTTTAAAATAATATGCTCGGGACCGGAGAGATAGCATGGAGGTAAAGTGTTTGCCTTTCATGCAGAAGGTCATTGGTTCTAATCCCGGCACCCCATATGGTCCCCTAAGGACCTAAGGTAGTTGGTTCGAATCCTGGCGTCCCACGTGGTCCCCCGTGCCTGCCAGGAGCGATTTCTGAGTGTGGAGCCAGGAGTTAACCCCTGAGCCCTGCCAGGTGTGACCCAAAAACAAAACAAAAATAATAAAATAAAATAATATGCTCATTGCATGCTAACAGATTTGCAAAAATGACTGCCCTTTCTGAGCAACAATGTGAAAAAACAAATGACTACCATCAGCTTCATAAAAGGTAACTGGAAAACACGGCCTTAAGGAAATAAGCATTTTTTTTGGTTTTTGGGACACACCCAGCGGTGCTCAGGAGTTATTCCTGGCTACCTGCTCAGAAATAGCTCCTGGCAGGCACGGGGGACCACGTGGGATGCCAGGATTCGAACCAACTACCTTAGGTCCTGGATCCGTTGCTTGCAAGGCAAACACCGCTGTGCAATTTCTCTGGCCCCGGAAATAAGCATTTTAACAGTCATTCTGCTAACATGGATCACTGTTTTGGGTACTACACAACTTCACATCTATAACTGGCTCTGAACTATCACAGTGTTGCAGAGAGGAACTGAAACCTTATCAGTCAAAGCCCTTTTTGTAAGGTTCCACTGAATTTAACCATAGCAGTTGATCTTGCAGGTTCGGGTCTTTGACCCAGGAATGATTTTGTAACATTAGGCACTGGTGAAGCAGATCACTTACAGTCCTTATCTACATCTTGCAGGAAATCTCCACTGCCAGGTCTAGATAGGGAACTTCAGTATTAAGTCTACGTCTTAGGATCAAGAGACATTTGCAACTTCCTAACTTGGGAACTCCCTCCCTAACTGGGGGTGATGTAGGGGAGTCCAGTATCTAGTCAGAGAACCATTCTGGTAGCTGGCTCCAGATTGGATCGTGTCCTAGCAGCTTCTGCCAACAGAGAGCGTGTTGAAATCATCCCCTTAATCGTAGAACAACTGAGCAAAATTTAAAGCTGAAAGCTCAAGGTATGCCAGAGGAGAACACGGAGCCCAAACAAGCCTAAGACAAATGGCTCATTATCTAGGCGCTATCCTGCAGAATTATTGATGTCTATTTGTCTATTTTGTCCTTGGGTGTGTCTCTCTCCTCTCTTTCCTCTTCCTCTTCCTCCTCCTTCATCCCTCCTTTGCCCCACCTCCCTGGGACCCAGCAGAACTCAGGCCGGGTCACCTACAGTCTGCGAGGCCCCAGCCAGACTAGTCTGTGCATGTGCCCGCGAATCCAGGCCAGGCCAGAGGTAGCAAGCAGAGTTGGGGGACGCCGAGGGAAGCCAAGCCACAGCTGATGTTCGCTGGGCGGGTGATTCCTTCCTTCCTTCCTTCCTTTCTTCCTTTCTTCTTTCCTTCCTTCCTTCCTTCCTTCCTTCCTTCCTTCCTTCCTTCCTTCCTTCCTTCCTTCCTTCCTTCCTTCCTTCCTTCCTTCCTTCCTTCCTTCCTTCCTTCCTTCCTTCCTTCCTTCCTTCCTTCCCTACACACCTGCTAGTGCTCAGTGGTTACTTCTGATTTGGCAACTCATGAATCACTCCTGATAATGGAAGCAGATGACCCTGTGGGATGCCAGAGATGGAACCTGGACTATTCAGGTGCAAGGTAAGAGCCTTCCCCACTGTACTATATATTTCTGCAGTCTGCACTTCATATCTTCTCTGCATATTCCAAAAGTAAAAATATTTATCTGCCTTCCTAGTCATCTCATCCTCTCAGATCATCTAACTGAGTACAGAGCCAGAATAATCCCTGAGCATCACTGATGTTTCCTATCATCCATCTCACCTCACAAACCCCCTACTCCCCAAAAAGAATAAGGGCCAGAGAGATATTATAGCAAGAAAAACACCTTGCATGTGGCCAAACTAGGTTCCATCTGCAGCACTGCATATGATCCTCTGAGCTCCTCTAGAAGTCATCTCTGAGCACAAAACTAGCATGAGTCCTGAGCACTGGAAGTTTGGGCCAAAAAACAAGGAAACAACTAAAAGACCAAAAGAAGTAAGAGAAACTGACAACCGTTCTCTGGCATGCATTGATAGGTATTGAGCAGTAGTAAAACAGAAAGATGTTTCGTGAGCACAGTAAACTAGAATAGCTCAAAAGTAGCTGCTGGGGGCCTGGAGAGATAGCACAGTGGCGTTTGCCTTGCAAACAGCCTATCCCGGACCAAAGGTGGTTGGTTCGAATCCCGGTGTCTCATATGGTCCCCCGTGCCTGCCAGGAGCTATTTCTGAGCAGACAGCCAGGAGTAACCCCTGAGCATAGCCGGGTGTGGCCCCAAAAAAAAATAGCTTCTCGATTAAAACCTTGGTATTTTCAGAAACATTGAATGATTGGCTCTACAGCTAACAGGTAAAAATCAGTGCAAATTTGTTCTCCTGGTGCCCATGGGTCCATGAGCATTGCCATTTTTCATAGCTTGTGCCAAAGGTGCTGTCTCTGTTAATGACTATAAGTGATGGACATTCATTTGACCCCTAAAGAGAAGAAAAAATAAATCTCTTTTAGCCTTTCTCCACATCCGTCTCTCCAACACTCAAGCTAGCTATACATAAACATAAATTCATAAATGCATGATTGAAGGGAATCCTGAGGACAGGTTCAATTTTGAGGAAGGGTTAAACTGTGCTTGGCCCTTAAGCTTTGACCTTGAAGTTGACACCACAGGGCCTTGAGCAAGTCACTTGCTCAAGGTAATAAGCTAAATACCAATTGTGATCTTGTCAGGGCTTACCTAGTTAGAAATGGACATGAATTTTATGTCAGAGGATTCCCAGTACACCTTAAGAACAATCAAAGTTTTAAATAGGTTAACATTCAAATGAAAACAAACTTTAGGGGACATGTGCTAACTAAGTGAGTCAGCAATGCCGCTATGAAGGGAGTGAGCAGTTCCTAGTGGAATTGACCAGGCTCTTCCAGAAGTGCCGGCTGTCAGGCAGTGTGTTGCAAGTCGGCCCCTAAAGAGGTTAACTGATGGAGGGATGGATGAGGTCTTTCCCCTCCAGCTTGAAGCACGCGTCTGCCACCCCATCCAGCCAACAGTTCTGAGGTGAAACGGTGGGTAAACAGCTCGCAGACAGTCAGGCTTGTGGAAATATTAGCTTTATTCGGTGGACAAGACTGAAGTCCAAAGTCTCAGCCTTAGTTCCAGCCAAAAGCCTCTCGCCTTCCACAGACCCTTGTTTTTATCCTCCAGAATCAGGTACCACCCAATGGTGGGATCAAATACCACCCAATGGTGGAAGCAGAATCAGGTACCACACTAGGGTGGGGGCAGAATGCCAGGTCACACCCTAGGGTAGGGCACAATCACCGATCAGGGTAGGGTCAGTAACATAATAATCCCATAAAATATTTACATACACAACAGCAGTGTTTTCATTACCCTGAAGAACTATGATGGTTGCACCAAGTCCATCCTGAGAAAGGGTTCCCTGGAGGGATTTGAGCCACAAACAACAGTATCTGTTAAGAGCCGCAGACAGGAATCCTGAAGATCTGCCCAGTGGTGAGCTCCAAAGAAGTGTATAAGTTTCAAGTGGCTTATTGAAACCTATTGAGAGCTAACATGATGGTCTGAAAGAAAGGGATGGAAAGAGCAAGTGTAAGAAGATCAAAGCAGCACAGTGGTCTCCTCCTTCCAGTCACAGCTGATTTTTTTTTTTTACTTTCACCACATAGGCAGATATCTGGTTCCCTGGCAATAACTGTTCTCACGTGAGACAAACTCATTTTGGATAGAAGAATTGCATTGACAGGGTAGTTATAAGAGACCAGTTTATTTTAGTTTATTTAGTGTCCATGGTTGTAAATGTCTGAATTATAGTTTAAGGTATGAACAGCAGTGTATTATTAAAGCCATATATGTGTGTATAGAGATGTATTTACATATATATTATAGGTTTTTGGACCATACCCAGTGGTGCTCAGGGTTTACTCCTGGCTCTGCACTCAGAAATTGCTCCTGGAAGGCTCAGGGGACCATATAGGATGCTAAGATTCAAACCACCATCTGTCCTGAATCGGCTGTGTGCAAGGCAAACACCCTACTGCTGTGCTAGTTCTCCGGTCTCAAACCCATATATTTATCAAAAAAAATCCCAAGTCCTGTCAACAGTGAGCTCTTGCATTGCCAGGTGTAGCCCCTGTTGAATTAAATAATTAAGAATTGTGGTGGATGGCAATGGATAGTGAAGGATGGAGGTGGATGGAGGCCTTTATCCTTAGGCCCTGGCCACGTGGCTTCATCCCCCATCTATCGGCAGGTCTGGGGTCCAGGAAAGCGACGGGTATTGAACTCACTCACAGGCAGGCATCAGGAAGCATCAACTTTATTCATGCCCTATTCACCACGTGTGGCCTCTCTCATAACCTTTTAAGCATTCAGCCATTCTTATCTAGCCCTGCATCTTAACTCCTTCCAGCCATTTTCCCTTTGACCTCCATGCTGGTCAAAGACCAAAAGGCAGAGACCCAGCCTAAAGCCAAAAGGGCAAAGACCCTAATCCCCTGGGACAAAGGCTTTACATAACCTTCCATGACCACTCCCCGGAATGGAAGGGGTCTTGCAGGTAAGGTTACACCTAATATCCAGTTTCCAAGACCCCTCCCAGAAAAGGGCAGGTCTCAGGTATGTACACCTAAATCCAGGGTGGGAGTTACATTTCCCCCTTCTCTGAAATATAAAGACCCTTTTGTAATTCTGACTCCACCTTTAGCCAAAGGTGGGTTAATATTTTCATACAACAACGTAATAAAGTGAAAATTAACATACCAGCCCTTTTCAAAAACGTAATATTTCTGCAAAATATACTATACACCTGTAACTTAAAATTCTCTTAATGCTTTTCTTTTTTTTTTTTTTTTGGGTCACACACGGCACTGCTCAGGGGTTATTCCTGGCTCCACGCTCAGAAATTGCTCCTGGCAGGCACAGGGGACCATATGGGACGCCGGGATTTGAACTGATGACCTCATGCATGAAAGGCAAACGCCTTACCTCCATGCTATCTCTCCGGCCCCCTCTTAATGCTTTTCTACCAAGCACTATTCCGGAACTTTCATGTTCCTATACTTTTAAACTATATTGGGGGAACTTTCTGTTCCTATTAACCTTCCCTACACACAAGTACTACAGCATAAATGCATAACATGCATTTAAAAAAGAGGCTAAGTACATTAAAATACACACAGTAAAACATTTTACAATTGAAAATATTAACTGGAAACAAAACACATTTAAATTATAAAGAAAATGACTAAAACAAGACAAAGATGCAGGCGGTTAGAAATCAGATCTTTAAATGGGCTAAGCTGTTATTACTCCCTTTTTTTTTTCTTTTTTTGGTTTTTGGGCCATATCCGGCAGTGCTCAGGGGTCACTCCTGGCAGGCACGGGGAACCACATGGGACACCGGGATTCGAACCAGCCACCTTTGGTCCTGGATCGGCTGCTTGCAAGGCAAACTCCGCTGTGCTATCTCTCCGGGCCCTACTCCCTTTTTTTTAAACCACTAACTAACTAAAACTTATCCCATCACCAACTATGAGTAAAATATATGACTACCCGCTTAGTCCCTACACCTAAAACCGTAAGTCCAGATGCTGGTTTGTCCCACGCTGATCTCACCACGTGGCTTCCTTCCATAGTCCCAGGCCCCGCAGACGGTTTGCTCTTGCTGTTGTTGACCATGTGGTTCCAGGTCCGCAGCCAGTCCGATCGCGCTATTTTACCTTTCTGATTTGGAGGGCGGATTCCAGGCTTGCCACTTTTCTGGAGCAGAGTTGAGCTGAGCCGAGCCGCAGGCGTTGCCGCTTCTGGGTTAATTAGGGGCTTTTCACCATTTCTTTGCAGCAGACGAGCACTCTTGGCTGATCACCGCTGCCGCAACGCAACTTGTTTGCAGCTTTTTTTCACAGGGCATGTCTGGATGTTGAGTTTAAACTAAAAGTCCAGTCCGAAATTTCCAAAGTCAAAATCCAAATTCAAGCCGAAGGTCATTCTCAGAAAATCAGTCCACTTTCAATAGTCTTTTTTCTCCTTCGTTTCCAATTTAGACTTTTAATCAGTCTTTGAGGAGGCCGAGGTTTTTGTTTATTGTAACAAAGTCTCAGTTCTGGGCCTGGGCCTGGGATGGAGGTGATGCAAGCTTCCACCTCCCTTGTTTCAGTTGCCCTTCTGCCCCCAGAAGGGGTGTTGGCCATATTTGAAAATGGCTTCACGTGGTAGCCCAAGGTTTTGGGCTCAGTGCATCCGAAAAGAGCCAAAATGAAACTGAAAAGCAGAAATCTCACCATCATCGCTGTTTTGTTAGGTCCAGGATTCAAATCACAGTTCGAGCGCCATTTGTTGTGTTAAATAATTAACTGTAGTATCAAATAATTAAGGATTGGGCTGGATGGCGATGGATGGAGGCCTTTGTGCTTAGGCCCCAGCCACGTGGCTTCATCCCCCATCCAGCCGGCGGGTCCCAGGCCCAGGTGATCGGCGTAATGAAAACTCACTCACAGGCAGGCTTCAGGAAGCATCAGCTTTATTCATTCCCTATTCACCACATGTGTGTGGCCTATCTCATAATCTTTCAAGCATTCAGCCATTCTAGGCTAGCCCTGCCTCTTAACCCTTTCAGCCATCTTCCCTTTGGGCTCCATGCTGGTCAAAAACCAGAACACAGAGGCCCAAAAGCCAGAACGCCCAGCAGCGCAGAAAGGGGCTGAATTCCCTTGGTTCAAGGCTTATCTAACTTTTCCAAGACCCCTCCCAGGAATGGGCCGGGTCTTGCAGGTAAGGTCACACCTAATAGCCGGTTCCCAAGACCCCTCCCAGAAATGGGTGGGTCTTAGGTATCTACACCAAATCCAGGGTCTCACACCAACAATTAACGAAAGTTAAAGGGTCTGGAGTGATAGTATAGTGGTAAGGTATTTGCCTTGCATGCTGCCAACCTGGGACAGAACAGGGTTTGATCCCCAGCATCCCATATGGTCCCGAGTCTACTAGAAACAATTTATTCTGAGCACAGAGCCAGGAGTAACTTCTGAGTGCTGCAGGGTATGGCGCAAAAAGAAAAAAGAAAGGAAGGAAGGAAGGAAGGAAGGAAGGAAGGAAGGAAGGAAGGAAGGAAGGAAGGAAGGAAGGAAGGAAAAAAATAAAAAAAGAGGCTGCTTAGCATTTCCAGTGTTATTTGTGTTCGAGGGCCAAGTAAAAGTCTGTGGGCCTGGAGAGATAGCACAGCGGTTGGTTTGAATCCCGGTGTCCCATATGCCCCATGCCTGCCAGGAGCTATTTCTGAGCAGACAGCCAGGAGTAACCCCTGAGCACCGCCGGGTGTGGCCCAAAAACAAAAACAAAACAAAACAAAACAAAGTCTGTGAGAAAAAGCAAAACCTATTTACAGGGTTCTGAACGCACCAGCACATCATGTTGGGGGGGTCACTGGCACAGATGATGCTTCTCTGGGGCCTGAGGAGCTGATTCCCAGCCTCACAGGAGCCCCACCAGCAGAGGAGGGGCATGGTACCCCCATGGCTACTTCCAGCCTATAGTCGCTTCTAGTTTGTAGTCACTTGCCAACCATCTACAGATTAGAAAGTGTCTGCACCTCTGGCTGGACACCCATTGTGCCAGGACAGACTTCCTGCCTCATTGGCAAGGGCACTTGCCCTTCATTCTCATGCCAAGCTCTGTCTGACCTCCTTTGAAGGATTTTTCCTTTTCTTTTCCAGAAGGTTCCAGTGCTTTTCTCATCCACTCTGCTTCCTCTCTGTACTTCCTCAGGAGTAGCTGTCCCTCACATGGTAAAGACATGCTCATTCATATGACTGAAACCCAACTACAATCATGTCTGTAATCAAGATGCTTAAATAGGGGCTGGAGAGATAGCATGGAGGTAAGGCGTTTGCCTTACATGCAGAAGGACGGTGACATCCCATATGGTCCCCTGTGCCTGCCAGGGGTGATTTCTGAGCATAAAGCTAGGAGTAACCCCTGAGTGTTGCTGGGTGTGACCCAAAAACAACAAAAAAAGATGCTTAAATAAAGATATTATTATAAAAAATAAAAAGACTTGCTTATTCAGGGCAGGAGTGATAGCACAGTGGTAAGGTGTTTGCCTTAAATGCAGTCAGCCTAGGACGGACAAGGGTCAATTTCCAGCATCCGATATGGTCGTCCCCTGCCCCCCCAGCCTGCCAGGAGCGATTTCTGAGTGCAGAGCCAGGAGTAACTCCTGAACACTGCTGGGTGTTGAGAGAGAGAAAGAGAGAGAGAGACAGACAGACAGAGAGACAGAGAGACAGAGAGACAGAGACAGAGAGAGAGACAGAGACAGAGAGACAGAGAGACAGAGACAGAGAGAGAGGAGAGAGAGAGACAGAGAGACAGAGAGAGACAGAGAGAGAAGAGAGAGAGATGAGAGAGAGAGGAGAGAGAAGAGAAGAGAAGAGAAGAGAAGAGAAGAGAAGAGAAGAGAAGAGAAGAGAAGAGAAGAGAAGAGAAGAGAAGAGAAGAGAAGAGAAGAGAAGAGAAGAGAATATGAGAATGTCTCACAGGAGTGGAAGAGCGGGATGGCAAGGCCCACTCCTGCTTTGCTATGACTGAGCCCCAGGTACCTCCCTAAAGCGCTCATCCCTCCTCCGGGGCCTCCTGTCCACTCTGACCAGCACACGCTCACTCTCTTCCAGGTCGCCTCCTCGGACACCACCAACATCCAGTCTTCCATCAGAGAGGAGGGCAACTCGTTCGTGATCAATGGTCGAAAGTGGTGGATCTCAGGTAGCTGATGTCTGAGTCTCTGGCCCCCTGCCCCTCGCCCTACCCTACTCTCTCCTACCCTACTCTCTGGGCACCTTCCCGTGGAGAAGCAGAAGGTCTCGTCCTCGGTGACTTCACCTAATGCCTCAGACGTGCTGGTGAAAATCCTGCTGCCCCTCACACGAGCTGTGTGAGAGCCTTACTCCCTGAGTGTTACGGATGTCACCTCCATCTTACAGAGGAGTGGGCTGGAGCAGAGTTCAGGGTTCTGGCATTTGGACCCAAGACCAGCATGTTTGTCACCTCTGGGCATAAAGCAGAGCCAGCTGTGAGAGGCTAGTTCGAAGTTTCCAACCTCTTATTTATTTTTTTTGGTTTTGGGCCACACCCGTTTGACGCTCAGGGGTTACTCCTGGCTATGCGCTCAGAAATCGCCCCTGGTTTGGGGGGACCATATGGGACGCTGGGGGATCGAACCAAGGTCTGTCCTACGCTAGTGCTTGCAAGGTAGACACCTTACCTCTAGCGCCACCTTCCCAGCCCCTCCAGCCTTGTTCTTTTTTTTTTTTTTTTTTTTTGGTTTTTGGGCCACACCCAGTAACACTCAGGGGTTACTCCTGGCTATGTGCTCAGAAGTTGCTCCTGGCTTGGGGGACCATATGGGACACCGGGGGATCGAACCGCGGTCCGTCCAAGGTTAGCGCAGGCAAGGCAGGCACCTTACCTTTAGCGCCACCGCCCGGCCCCATCCAGCCTTGTTCTTATTGTTTGAAAATCAAATGCTTTTCTCAGGGCTCAAGTACGTCAACCCTGCGCTGTGGCGAAGCTTGGCTCCTCTGACTGTTCCTGCCAAAGTCTTCATAAAGGTGTGAGCATAGATGTGGCAGTTGACTCAGAGGCCTTGGTCCTGAGGGAGAAATTAGGAATCCTCTCAAGACTTGATCCGAGGGGGCGAGAGAGAGAGAGAGAGAGAGAGAGAGAGAGAGAGAGAGAGAGAGAGAGAGAGAGAGAGAGAGAGAGAGAGAGAGAGAGAGAGAGAGAGAGAGAGAGAGAGAGAGAGAGAGAGAGAGAGAGAGAGAGAGAGAGAGAGAGAGAGAGAGAGAGAGAGAGAGAGAGAGAGAGAGAGAGAGAGAGAGAGAGAGAGAGAGAAAGAGAAATGCTGGCAACATATCTGATACCTGTTGTGGGTGTACCTATTTGAGACCCTGAGACCCACCCATTTCTGGGAGGGGTCTTGGGAACCGAATAGTAGGTGTAACCTTACCTGCGAGACCCTCCCATTCCTGGGAGGGGTCTTGGAAAAGTTAGATAAGGCTTGGACCAAGGGAATTCGGCCCTTTTGGCTCTTTGTCCTTTCTGCGCTGCTGTGCGCTCTGGCTTCTGGGTTTCTGTGTTCTGGTCTTTGACCAGCATGGAGCCCAAAGGGAAGATGGCTAACAGGAAATAAGATGCAGGGCTAGCAAAATATTGCTGTGCTTGAAAGGTTATGAATAGGCCACACACATGTGGTGGCTAGGGCTTGAATAAAGTTGTTGCTTCCTGACGCCTGACTGTGAGTGAGTGATTTCACCTGGGCCTGGGACTCGCCGACTGCATGGAGGTTGCAGAGCCACGTGGACTGGGATGGCACGGAGAAAAATCCACCGCCATCCAGCCCCATCGTTAATTATTTAATACAACAAATGGCGCTCCGAACTTTGACCTGAATCCTGTACCCAAGAAAACAGCGAATATGGTGAGATTTCTGCTCTTCTGTTTCATTTTCGCTCTGTTCAGGTGCACTGAGCCCAAAACCCTGGGCCACGTGCAACAATTTTCAAAAATGGCCAACACCCCATCTGGGGGCTCAAAGGCCATTGAAACAAGAGAGGTGGAAGCTTGCATCACCTCCAGCCCAGGCCCAGGCCCAGAAATAAGACTTTGTTACAAGAAACAAAAACCTCGGCCTGTACAAAAACTGATTAAAAGCTTAAATTGGAAACGGAGGAGAAAAAAGACTGTATTTAAAGTGGACTGATTTCCTGAAAATGACCTGCAGCTTGAATTTGGATTTCGACTTTGAAAATTTCGGACTGAACTTTTAGTTTAAGTAACTTTGAACTTTGAACATCCAAAAGCCCTCTGCAAAAAAGCTGTGGCCGAAAACTGGCTTGCTAAGTGCTGCCCGGAGGGGAAAAGCGGCGAAAAGTTATCAGCCCAGAAGCAAAAACGCCTCAGCTCACCTTTGCTCCGCGGCAAGCCTGGAAACCTACAACCTCATGGTCAACAGAACCGTCTACGGGGCCTGAAACTGAAAGGAAGCCACGTGGTGAGATCAGCGTGGGACAAACCAGCAAGTTTACAGAAGCCACATGGTGAAATCAGCGTGCAACAAATTAATCATTTGAACTATGATTTTAGGTATAGGTACTAAGCGGGTAGTCTTATAGTTTACTCATAGTTGGTAATGGAATAAGTTTTAGTTAGTTAGTGGTTAAAAAATAAAAATAAAAGGGAGGTAATACAGATTAGCCCATTTAAACATCTGATTTCTAACCACCTGCATCTTTGTCTTAGTCATTTTCTTTATAATTTAAATGTGTTTTGTTGTCTTTCATAGTTAATATTTTCAATTGCAAAATGTTTTACTGTGTGTATTTTAATTGTACTTAGCCTGTTTTTAAAATGTATGTTATGCATCTATGCTGTAGTACTTGTGTATAGAAAAGGTTTATAGGAACAGGAAGTTCCCCCAATATAGTTTAAAAGTATAGGAACATAAAAGTTCCGGAATAATGCTTGGTAAAAAAGCATTAATAGAATTTTAGGTTACAGGTGTAAAGTATATTTTGCAAAAATATGTTTTTGAAAAGGGCTGGTATATTAATTTTCACTCTATTACGTTGATGCATAAAAATATTAAGAAAAGGAGGAAATGTGGGTGTACCTATTTGAGACCCTGAGACCCACCCATTTCTGGGAGGGGTCTTGGGAACCGAATAGTAGGTGTAACCTTACCTGCGAGACCCTCCCATTCCTGGGAGGGGTCTTGGAAAAGTTAGATAAGGCTTGGACCAAGGGAATTCGGCCCTTTTGGCTCTTTGTCCTTTCTGCGCTGCTGTGCGCTCTGGCTTCTGGGTTTCTGTGTTCTGGTCTTTGGCCAGCATGGAGCCCAAAGGGAAGATGGCTAACAGGAAATAAGATGCAGGGCTAGCAAAATATTGCTGTGCTTGAAAGGTTATGAATAGGCCACACACACGTGGTGGCTAGGGCTTGAATAAAGTTGTTGCTTCCTGACGCCTGACTGTGAGTGAGTGATTTCACCTGGGCCTGGGACTCGCCGACTGCATGGAGGTTGCAGAGCCACGTGGACTGGGATGGCACGGAAAGAAATCCACCGCCATCCAGCCCCATACTTAATTATTTAATACAACACCTGTCACCACACAGTTTCCCCCAGCATGGCTGGCTGCAGCCCTGGAGGCCAGAGAGCTCTGTCAGGGCAGCCTGGGTCCTTCAGGTCACAGCCAGCAGAGCAGGACAGGAGCTGCACCATATCCTCAGGCCTAGCGTTGACACCAACACCATCACTCTGAGGAGCATCAGGCTTCTTGAGCACTGTCTGAGAGACCACCTCCCCACTTCACAAGAGACTTGAGCCTAGGCCATGCACCGGAATGATCTGGCAACTCTGGTCCCCGGGGGTCCTGGTGATGCAGTTTTTGCAGTGCCACGACCAGATGAGTGAGCTCCGAGCAAGTGGACACGCTGCCCCATCCCTCAGTGAGCACAGCCACTCGGACGTGTGTGAGAGCCCTGGCCAGGAAGAGTGGCCCCCTGCAAGCACCACTGGCAGGCATGCATGTTACTCAGTCATTGCAGCATAGTCACAACTGTGAAGGGAAAAAAGAAAAGGAGCCATCAGGGAGAGGTTGCGTCCTCTGAGCAGCCCTGCAGCCTTGATCACATGCCACAGTGGTGGACCAGCCACCAGTGTCTCTGCACTGGTGGTGCTAGGGAGCCCACATGGGATGCTGAAGATCAAAGGTGGGTTGGCCATGTGCGAGCACCTTACCCGCTGTGCTATCACTTTGGTTCCAGACTCTGTTTCTTAATTAAACACACAGATGCTGATTGTGGACTTTTCAATGGAAAAAAAGCAGCTAAAATATCAGATTCTTTCTGGAAAATATATGTAGGAAGCCAGAATACTAGTGGAATACACATTCCATGTGGTCTCCCAAGCACACTGCCAGGTGTGATTCCCATGTACAGAATCAGGAATCAGCCCAGAGCACTTCTGGGTCTTGCCCATCCCACCCCCCTAAAAAAAAAAAAAAAAAAAAAAAAACAACCAGAAAACACATCTATTGTATATATGCATAAAAGAAGACTCGAAGTTTATTCTATAAGTGACTAGCTCAAGGTTTTGTGGGTTATTTTTTTCCATCTGAGAATTGACTTTCACACCATGAGATAATGCATTTTTGTACTAGCAGCAGCAAGAAGAAAGCACAATGACTCTTTTGGGTTTACCTCTAGGCAGAGGCCCCAATGCTGTAGAAGTGCTCACAAGAAGTCTGGTTTTGCTTAAATGAAGATATTAATAAACAAAACAAAAATAAATAAAACGTATTAGAGAGTAAAAAAAAAAAAAGGGCTGGGGGCGCAGAGCAGTGGCGCAAGCTGTAAGGTGTCTGCCTTGTGCTTGCTAGCCTAGAATGGACCATGGTTCAATTCCCTGGCTTCCCATATGGTCCCCCAAGCCAGGAGCATAGCCAGGAGTAACCTCTGAGCGTCACCGCATGTGGCCTAAAAGCCAAAAAAAGTTCTGGTATCTTGGTGCTATGTACCAGATACAAAAAAACAAAGTCTCGTGCTGGAGATGAAGTCATGAAATTTTCCTATACATGGATGTATACGGAATCTATTATGCTGAGTGAAATAAGTCACAGAGAGAGAGAGAAAAACGCAGAATGGTCTCACTCATCTATGGGTTTTAAGAAAAATGAAAGACATTCTTGCAATAATAATTTTCAGACACAAAAGAGAAAAGAGCTGGAAGTTCCAGCTCACCTCAGGAAGCTCACCACACAGAGTGATGAGTTTAGTTAGAGAAATAACTACATTTTGAACTGTCCTAATAATGAGAATGTATGAGGGAAATGGAGAGCCTGTTTAGAGTACAGGGGGGGGTCGGGTGGGGAGGAGGGAGACTTGGGACATTGGTGATGGGAATGTTGCACTGGTGATGGGTGGTGTTCTTTACATGACTGAAACCCAAACACAATCATGTTATGTAATCAAGGTATTTAAATAAAATAAAAAATAAAGTCTCGTGCTGGAGAACTAGCACAGTGGTAGGGCGTTTGCTTGCACGCAGCCAAACCAGGACAGAAGGTGGTTCGAATCCCGGCATCCCATTTGGTCCCCCAAGCCTGCCAGGAGCTATTTCTGAGCGCAGAGCTAGGAGTAACCCCCCAAAAACTAAAACAAAATCAAAAGTCTCTGGTTCAAGGACTTTGAGGGTCCCCAGGGTGCGATGCTGGGCCTCGGTCAGCAGAGGGCACCCTCGCCTACCTGTGCCAGGAGCCAGATGTCACTAGCCAGATGCTGATTCAAATCCATCGAGTTCTCAGGCCAGGGAGTCCAGGAAAGAATTGTTAGCGCTGACCTGGAACTGCCCAATGGGAACTGGCAGTGGCTGGGGAGCCGGCAGGCAGGCAGAGGGGCCACCCACCCCGCTTTCCCAAATCCTTCCCCATTTTCTTCTGCTCCACCTCCACAGGCCAAGTCCCAAGTGGCCTTCGGGAAGCCCCTGATCAAGCACGGAACAATCCTGGCCGACATCGCCCAGTCGCGTGTGGAGAGGCCCGGCTACTGGTGCTCAAAGCGGCTCACCTCGTGGACGTGGCTGGAAATAAGGTAAGAGGCGAAGCAGGAACCTCAGCCCTCACCAAGCCTGGGAAAGGCGGCTGGCCTCCCCACAGGTTCAACGACTCTATGTGGATGGATTTGTCAGTCTGTCAGAAATAAATGAGAGTGGAACTTTCTGTCTACTAATTGGGTGAACTTCGGGTCCACAGCTGGGCCTCAAGTGGGGGGGCTTGGGCGTGGTCACACATTCCCCTGACCTCAGCTGCTCGGGCCTAACTTCAGCCAGAGAACAACGTGGGAGCTGGGAGAGTGGCTGAAGAGAAACTATTTCCACATCGTTCCTAACAGGAACAGGGTCTTTGCCCAGGGACCTCAGTGATAGGGGTGCCTGGGCTCAACTTCCTGATTTTTGGATTCAAGTGCCAGCTTAGGGCTCGACTAGGCCCCCCAGGGGCCTGGCAGGCCTTGGGTTCTTCTCAGGTCAGAGAATGAGCACAACAGCTCCAAGTCTGTCTTCCCTGTGCATCCGCAGTGCTGCCCACTGGCTGCGGGATATTCCCGAGTCAGGCCTTGTCCTCCCAGCTGCTGACAGCCTCCACCCCTGTGCTTATGACCAGGCGGGGCCTCAGCTCTGCCCAGCTGCCCTTCCACAGCGACATCTCTTCTCCCTCTTCCTCACAGGCTGCTGCTTTAGAAATCGCCATGATTAAACTGTGGTCCCATCCATGGTGTATCGTGCCATTGACCGAGCTATTCAGGTGAGACCGACTAGCCTGCTAGCTGCTTTTCACAATCCGCCAGACTGACTCCTGGCATCCCACTGTCCCGGCTCCCATCATCATAGCAATCCTCATAATTCACTCTTACTGCAACACAATTTCCCTTTTCCTCCTCGGAGCAGCTTTGGGGGTGGATGGAGGGAATGACAGCCTGGTCCCACCCCTACATTGACTTCAAGTCAACATAGGTGCAGAAAAGTTAAGGGACTTGTCCGAGGTCACTCATCTTACCTGGATTTGTGGGACTGAAGGTTCACTTCATGCCAGTGCCCAACCCTCTGACCAAGTAGGGTATGGGACTGGAGCAATACTACAGAGGATAGGGCACTTGCCTTGCATGTGGCCTATCTAGGCTCAATCCCTGGCACCCCATATAGATCCCTGAGCCTGCCAGGAGTAATTTCTGAATGCAGAATCAGGACTAAGTACTGAGCACTGCAGGGTGTCACCCCTGAACAAAACTAACTTAGCAATTTAGTTTGGGTGCTTTGCTCCCAAGACTTCTCAGTGGGTCCCCAGCATGGAAATTGCCTGGTAGCAGAAGTCCACTTGACGAGGCAGCTTGAAGTCTAGTATGGCACCATGTGAGGTGTCCCACATCTTAACACTGCCAGCTTGGGGGATGGGGGGTAAATCCCCGAACCATTCTGGAGACTTCTGGGCCGGCCCTTGACCCAAGGCTCACCAGGGGCCTCCTCTTCTCACCCACCCGTGTGTGGCAGGCCTTCGGAGCAGCAGGGCTGAGCAGTGACTACCCACTGGCCTAGTTCTTTACCTGGGCCCGAGTTCTGCACATTGCTGATGGTCCCAATGAGGTGCACCGGACAACTGTGGCCAAGCTGGAGTTGAAGCCCTCTGTGTAACCATAGGTGTAAATCTGTGTGCGGTGTGAACCCCGCACCCCTGCTGGACTGTGCCCCAAACTTCCGGTGACAAGATTTGAAAGGCCCAGGGTCTTCGATTCTTGCCACTGTCTCCTAAAGCCACTCCTAGAAGCAGAGGCAGCCAGTGCGGGCTGTGGCCTAAAGTCCAGGACTCCTCAGGAAATAAACTGAAGCCATAAAGTTGAGATCGATGATTCTGATTTTTCCTCGAACCAGAACACTAATAAAGATGTTATTAGGGGAAATTACAAATTAAATCAACAGAAAAAAAAAAGAAAAAAAAACAAACAAACAAAACCAAAAACTTTTTTGGGAAAGGGGCCGCTAGGGAGGGGCCTGAAAAGAAACTTGAGCATGACCCAGGAGTTGAGGGTTAAGGTCCTGCTCTTCCACTTGCCAGTCTCAGTGCCCAGACCCCTTACAGCTGGAGTTTTCTTTTTGGTTTTTGGGTCACACCCAGCGGTGCTCAGGGGTTACTCCTGGCTGTCTGCTCAGAAATAGCTCCTGGCAGGCACGGGGGACCATATGGGACACTGGGATTTGATTCGAACCAACCACCTTTGGTCCTTGGTCGGCTGCTTACAAGGCAAACACCGCTGTTCTATCTCTCCGGGCCCTGGAGTTTTCTTTTGTTTAGTTTTGGGGTCTCACCCGATGGTGCTCAGAAGTTACTCCTGACTCTGGCTCTCAGAATCACTTCTGGCCGTGCTCCGGGGACAATGTAGGGTACTGGGCATCAAACCTGGTTTGGCCTCCTGTAAAACTAGTGCTCTTCCCACTGTGCTATCACTCTGGCTGTCCTCTGGCCCTCAGAACTGAATTTCTGCAGGATTCTGCCCAGTGCATTGGTCTGGACATGTCTAGGGCTGCAGACACCTTGGCCACTGGTAGTTTGCAATCAACTGCCTCAGCACTGAGCATACAAATATCACCAAAGTATTCGGGTTCTTCTGAAGGGATCCCCATCATCCCCATATTTCCCCAGCTGCTTGATAGCACAGGAGAGATAGGAAAGGGGATGGCCATGGTCATTAGCATATCCTGGCCTCTCAGAGGAAAGTGGACAGATGTAAACATACTTTTTACCGAGGTCTCAATTCTTGAGAAAAGAGAATGGACCCTCGAGCCCAAGTGCAGAGAAGTTGCTGTCGGTTAGGCCACACTGCTACTCCTGCACTTGGCCTTGCCATGGCCAAGAGCTGCCCCCTATCGAGCCGGCCAGTGGGCTGCACCCAGCATACCCGCTCTCCTGAGGAGAAGCCCCACCTCAATGCAGCCAGGGTGCCCATCCTGCCTTTAGGCCCCCAATTAAGTTGTGCTCATGGCTCTGGCATCCCAGACAAGCAGCTGAACCAGCAACCTGAGCTTTCATGGTGATGGCAGCCAAGGAGGCGTGTTTTCATGGTACAAGTCTTGGTGCGTGGTCCGGCCCATCTGTGCCCCCGTGGAATTTCTCTGTGGTCCCTGTGATTAATGTGGCAGCTAGGGGGAGCAGGTGCAGGCTCAGAATACAAGTTAGGGTTGTGGGGCAACCCCGTGAGCCCACTCAGACACTCTGCTGCCAGGGCAAAACACAGCACAGCTGCAGCTCCCCGGGCTGGCGCTCTGCGAGTGATTCTTCCCCTCCTCCCCTCCACTGTGGGCCACTCTGCAGCTCTCCCCGGGCCTGCCCAGGGCATGGCCTTGGGGAACATACTGGAAAACAAAACAGCTCACCTTACTCTCAAGGAGCTTGTTCTCACGGGGCTCCCAGTTCAGAGGGGCAGCCTGAGCCCTGAGCAGGAAGGGTTCTAGAAGAGGAGGCACCAGATGACCAGAGCCTGAGCTGAATGGCCAGAAGGGCCAAGGGGGCTTTCAGAGGAAGGAGCAAAGCAGAAACCCCTGGGAGCAACTTCAGAGGGGCTTGGGAAAGGAGCAGAGGGCAGGAAGTGCGAGTGATTTCAGGGTGTTCTCAGGAGTTGGTGTTGAGCCTGTGCTGGGTCTTAGCCAGAAAGCCCAAAAGTGGTGAGGCCACTTGCTTCTAAAGGTGACCAAGTGGCGAGTTTACCTGGTGGGGAGACATCCCAAGACTGGAGAGTTTTGCTGTTATGTTTGTTTTGTTTTGGAGCCATACTGGCAGTGCTTAGTGTTTACTCCTGGCTTTGCTCAGTATTACTCCTGAAGAATAGTAAGTGCCATATGGGATACTGGGGATCCAAGTCTGGCTGGCCGTATGCAAGGCAAGTGCCCTCTGTCATCTCTTTTCAGCTCCGTGGCTGGAGTTTTATTTTTTTTTTTTTCCGTGGCTGGAGTTTTAAACAGATCATAGGGCAGGAAAGATGATGCAAAGGACTGGAGCAGGCTTTGCACACTGAGTCCTGGGTTCAGACCCTGCACGGAACTGCTGGAGCTCCAAGCCTGGCCTTGAGTACTTCTGGGGGTCAGACTGGGCTACAGCTCAGCAGTAGAGCACTTGCCTTGCAAGTGTGAGGCCCTGGGTTCAGTCCCTTGAACTCCCCCCCCCCCCCCCGCCGCCAAAAAAAAATTACAACACCCAAAAACAATTAGGAGAGACATGATCTCCAGAATATCTAAACAGGAGCCAGGGTTATAATACAGCATAGGGCACTTGCCCTGCTTATAGTACACCTGAGTTCCTGAGATCAGAGGCAGGTGTCACCCCCAGCACAGGCTGTGGCCTCCAAGCAAACAAACAAACAAAAGAAATCTAAAAGGGCCAGAGTGATAGCCTAATAGTAGGGCTTTTGCGTTGCAGGCTGCTGAACCAGGACGGATCTGGGTTTGATTCCCGGCAACCCATGTGGTCCCCTGTGTCTGCCAGGAGCAATTTCTGAGTGCAGAGCCAGCAGTAACCCCTGAGTGCTACTGGTGTGGGCCAAAAACCAAAAAAAATAAAATAAAATAAAATAAAAAAAAATGACCAATCCAAAGGATCCATAGGAGCACTCATATTCCCCTATCTTCAACAGATAACCACATTTCTTAGTGCCGCATTTGCTAACTCCTGTGGCACTGTCCCAGAATGACTGCTCTGGCGTGGAAGGTAGTTGTGTGGTTGTGAGCACTTGCTTGGGCATGATCATCTGGGTTTGGTAACAATCAGTTGGCTAGTTTGATCTGTGAGGTCCTTAGCAGCTTACCACCACTTCTAAATGGCCAGACCTGTCTTGGGAAAGGGGAAAAATGTGGTCATAAATGTTAATAGCTCCTTTCTTACAGTTTATTCTTTCACAAGGCAACTAATCCCACGTTTCTCTACTTCCTTTTTATGTTTGTTTTTTGTTTTGGGGCCAGATCCAGTGGTGCTCAGGGGTTACTCCTGACTCTGAGCTCAGAAATCACTCCTGGCAGGTTCAGAGGACCATATGAGATGCCGAGGATTGAACCCGGGTTTGTCCAAGTGCAAACACCTTATTGCTGTACAACCACTTCAGTCTTATCTCTTTCTTGGTAGGGTGTAGGATACCTATCTGAGACCCACCCATTTCTGGGAGGGGTCTTGGGAACCGGATAATAGGTGTGACCTTACTTCCAAGACCCGGCCCATTCCTGGGAGGGGTCTTGGAATAGGTAGATAAACCCGGAAGCGAGGGGATTAAAGGCTTTTGCCTTTTGGCCCTGCTGGGCTCTCGGAGGAAGATGACTGAATTATAAGATGCAGGGCTAAGAATGGCCAAATGCTTAAAAGGTTATGAAATAGGCCACACACACGTGGTAGCTAGGGCCTAAATAAAGATGATTCTTCCTGAAGCCTGCCTGTGAGTGAGTGATTTCACGTTTCACCTGGGCCTGGGACTCGCTGGCTGCATGGGGGATGAAGCCATGTGGCTGGGGCCTAAGCACAAAGGCCTCCATCCATCGCCATCCAGCCCCATCCTTAATTATTTCATGCTACAGTAGGGAACTACATTTCTGTAGGGCTGAGTTCGTCCAGCAATCACTGAGCAGCCATAAGCCCATCCAGGATGGTGGCTGAGTGGGAAGGAGCTTTCATACCTTCCCAGCCCTCCTCTTCCTCATTCTCCTTGCAGCAATTTGCCCTCTTGGCATCTACCACCTCTCCCTGGCCCCAGACCTGATTCTGATCGCAGATACTTCCAGATCACTGCAGAGCAATTCAATAGAAAGAGCTGAACCCCAGGACACTCTGGAACCTTCCAGAATGCCAGCTAAAAATCCCAGCACTTGCCTTCGTTGGTGGCCACACAGGGCTTCAGAGTGAGGTCTTGGGGTAGCTGGCTCAGCTGTTACTGTTAGTTACAGAGCAGGGCCAAGACTCACGGTGCTGGAACATTTCTGAACCATCTGGGCTGGTGTTTATTTGCCCTCTCTGGTGCCAGGTGACTCCAGATGATCCCTCACTGTGGACCTTATTGCATCTGAACATAAGGGCCGGCAGGAGACCATGTCCTAGGCCACAGCTACCTAGCGTCCAGACCTGCGATGCCAACTAGCCAGGTCCTCAAAGAGCAAAGTTTCTTTTCATCAAGACAGCTGAGACATGGCTTGAGGGAACTTCCTGTCAGCCCAGTATGGGCTAAGAAGCTAGGCTAAATGGGAAGTTGGCCAGGCGCTTGCCTTGCATGTCACTGACCTTTTCTTGATCTCTTAGCACAGCATATGATGTCCCTGAGCACCACTAGGAGTGACTTAAGTACAGGCCCAGGAGTAGAACAAGTACTTCCCTAATCCCCACATAGCTGATACATACATACATACGTATATATATATATATATATATATATATATATATATATATATATATATATATTGGTTTTTGGGCCACACACAGCGTTGCTCAGGGGTTACTCCTGGCTGTCTGCTCAGAAATAGCTTCTGGCAAGCACGGGGAACCATATGGGACACCGGGATTCGAACCAATCACCTTTGGTCCTGGATCGGCTGCTTGCAAGGTAAGCTGTGCTATCTCTCCGGGCCCAGCTGATACACATTTTATTTTATTTTATTTAGTTTTTTTTTTTTTTTTTTTTTTTTTTGGTTTTTGGGCCACACCCGGTAACGCTCAGGGGTTACTCCTGGCTATGTGCTCAGAAGTTGCTCCTGGCTTGGGGGACCATATGGGACACCGGGGGATCGAACCGCGGTCCGTCCAAGGTTAGCGCAGGCAAGGCAGGCACTTTACCTTTAGCGCCACCGCCCGGCCCCTTATTTAGTTTTTGAGCCACACCTGGTAGTGCTCAGGGTTTACTCCTGGCTCTGTGCTTAGAAATCACCCCTGGCAGGCTCAGGGGACCAAAATGGATGCCGGGGTCGAACCTAGGTTTGCCCTGAGTTGGCAAGGTGCAAGGCAAACGCCCTACCACTGTGCTATATCACTCTGGCCCTGCTGATACATATTTTTAAAAGTCATGGGCTCTGAGAATACAGTGAGGAAGGCATGTGCCTTGCATACAGCTGATCCTAGATTAGTCCTGGCACTATGTAAGGTCTCCCAAGCACAGCCAGGAATGATCCCTGAGCACAGAGCCAGGAGTAAGCCTTTCGCATAGCCAGAGGTTGTTCAAAACCAAAAAGAAAAAGAAGTGGTAAGACAGATACTAATCAGTAGTAAAACTATTACATCAGGGAAGAGGCCCCCATGAACTGACCTCAACTTATTTCTCTGCAGAAGGCATTTTAAAGGAAGAAAGAGAGAACAGAGAGGAGAGAGGCAGAGACCAGAGAAAGGGATTTCCAGCTAATGTGATGAAAAGTGAGAAGGGTTTGAGGATGCAACCCCTTTGGGCTTACTGACTGATCTTTATCCAAGTTGGACTCGGAGACTTCCAAACCAGTGGGGAAATGGGTGCACAACCGGCAATGCTCAGGGGGGTTACTTCTGGCTCTGTACTCAGAAATCACTCCTGGGAAACCCCATATTTCTTAGGCCAAGTGAATTCCTTTTCGAATGACCCCAATATTTACTGTGCCAGGGCAGGAGGGGAAAAAACAAAAATACAAAAAGCACAAAACCTTGGTTATTTTATATATACATATACATATATTTTTTACCTTCATTTATTATTGTTATTATTTTTTTTATTTACCTATCTATTTTGGTCGATTTCTCTGTTTGGGTGTGATTATTGAAATCGTTGTCCCCAATTATACTTATTTTTTTCTCTTCTTTTCTTTTCTTTTGTTATGTGCTATGCCATGTTCCTTATTTCAAGACCATGGCGTGTTTTTGGTTTGTTTGTTTGTTTTTGTTTGTTTTTTGTTTGTTTTGTTTTGTTTTTCGCCTGTTTTTTTGTGGTGCTTATCGATATAGCTGGAGTCCTCACTGGATAATTGACACTTTTTTTGGTACTGGTGGAGTGTTTCACCTTCTTTTTCTCTCTCTTTTTTTTTTTTTTTTTTGGTTTTTGGGCCACACCCGGTGACGCTCAGGGGTTACTCCTGGCTATGCGCTCAGAAGTCGCTCCTGGCTTGGGGGACCATATGGGACGCCGGGGGATCGAACCGCGGTCCGTCTCCTAGGCTAGCGCAGGTAAGGCAGGCACCTTACCTCGAGCGCCACCGCCCGGCCCCTCACCTTCTTTTTCTCCTTCATCTCCCAAATCGATGATGAGAGCCTCTAGAAGGATTCCACCCATTTTTGGGGTATTAGACTCTTACCCCAGTTTATTTATCTTCTCTTCTTCAGGCAAAACCATGCAACTTGAACTAGCTAGTCCTGCCTACAGTTAGAGGGGGAGATAAGGGAGGCATCAAGACCAAACAGGTGCAAGACTACTAAGTAGTGGGTTGGATACAGAGGGGACCACATATTCTAGCCGCCCTGGGGGTGAGGGAAGAGGAAATGGGAGGTAGGACAAAAACGGAGGTGTAGGGAGGACAATTTGGTGATGGGAATCCCCCCTGATTTTATATAAATATGTACCTAAAATGTTATTGTCAACAATATGTAAGACACTATGATCAAAATAAAAATTATATTAAAAAAATCACTCCTGGAAGACTTGGGGGACAATATGGGTTGCTGGATATTGAATGTAGGTCAGTTGTGTGCAGTGCAAAGTAGCACCCTCCCCACTATATAACTATCTCTTCCAGCACAACCTTGAGTTTTCTTTTCTTTTTTTTTTTTTTTTTTTTTTTGTGGTTTTTGGGTCACACCCACCAGTGCTCAGGGGTTACTCCTGGCTCCATGCTCAGAAATTGCTCCTGGCAAGCACAGGGGACCATATGGGATGCCGGGATTCTAACCAATGACCTTCTGCATGAAAGGCAAACGCCTTACCTTCATGCTATCTCTTCGGCCCCAACCTTGAGTTTTCTTAGGCAAAACACTTTCATAAGAGTCAAAGTTATCCTTGAACTATTTGAAACTATGTTGATGTCCAATCTGCTTTTTATATAATGGTGGGGGCTGGAGGGTGGACTGAATCATATGTTCTATGAATCAGCATATTTTTTTTTATAGGCCAAGGTTGAGTCCTGGCTAGAAGTAGCCTCATCTGGATTTGATTGGAAGGAATGTCTATAGCCCACATTCTGGACTCCCAGGACCTGGTTTCAGTCCAGGTTCCATGACAGACCGGAGGGTCACTTGGAGCAGTCATTTTCCATCTCATTGAGCTGGGTGGGGGGTAGAGAGGGACCCTAGTGTGTTCAGGATACCCAAGAGCCAATCCCAATGAAACTTAGCCAATCAGTGGGTTCAATAGAAGGGCCTGAGGATGCGGTGCTGCTTGGCCTCTGCAGTGCCAGGCACCAACCTTGGTACCTCAGCACCATATCTTGAGAGATGCAGATGTACCAAACACTGCTGATGCTTAGTAATTACTCCTGGCTCTTTAGGAATTAGTCAGGCAGTCCTTGGGGATGCATATGGGATGTTGGGGATTGAACCTGGGTTAGTTGCAGCAAAGGAAGCACCCTATACATAGTACCACTATCTCTCTAGGCTTGCTGTATCTATATTTATTTTTTTTTAACTATTGATTGATTGTTTGATTTCTGGGCCACAGCCAGCAGTGTTCAGGGATTACTCCTGGCTCTGCACTCAGATATCACCCGTGGCAGGCTGGAGGACCATATGAGATGCTGGGAATCAAACTGGGTCCCTCCCGGGTCAGGCACATGCAAGGCAAATGCCCTACTGCTGTATTATTACTATGGCCTCACCGTATCTATATTTAAATTGCAAATAGCCTTTGACTTTCATTTATATGAGTTACTCAAGAAAGCCAAGGATATATAGTGATGCAGTGGTTGATTTGGTTTTGTTTGTTTTGGGTTTTTGGCCACACCCAGTGGTGCTCAGCAGTTGTTCCTGGTTCTATATTCAGAAATTGCTCATGATAGGCTCCTGGGGACCATATGGAATGCTGGGATCAACCCAGGTCTGTCCTGGATTGGCTGCATGCAAGGCAACTGCCGTACCACTGCTATCTCTATCACAGCAGGTAGACTGTCTTGCACAGGGCAAACCCGGTTTATAGTTCATCTCCAGCTTCCTGTATGGTCCCTTGAGCCCTCAGGAGTAGTGAGTGATTCCTGAATGCAAAGCCAGATGTAACCACTGAGCAACCCCTGTGTCCCTCCCTCAAAAAAAAAAAAAATCCAAGCTTGGAATAAATTTAAATGTCCATCCCTAGTAAATTCATGAAAGAAAAAGTCTCCATATACTCAGTGGGAAACTAAATAGCTTATTAGCTCCTGTCAGTAAAAATGCAAACCTCAGGAATGTAAGTGATACCTTAGAGAAAAGGAAAGTCTTGCGTATTATTGGTGGGGCAACCAGCCACCATGGAAAACAGTGTTAAGAGGATGGAAGCCAACCCAGGTTCCATCTCTGGCATCTCCTATAATTCCCCAGCACCACCAGGATTAAGTAATTTCTGAGTGCAGAACCAATAATTTCTGAGTTACTACCTAGTAACTCCTGAGCATCACCGGATGCCCCCACTCCCCTGCCCTGAGGAGTTAAAATTAGAACCATAATGCAATGCAATTCACTAGCCCTTTTCTGGGAATAAATCCAAAGGTAATGGAAATGCTAACTCATAAAGATGTCTGCACTCCCGCCCGTATTACATGCGGCGCTATTTACATGCAAACTAAGTGCGTCCTCATAAGCATGAATGAACCTGTGTCGGAATAAGTGTAGAGGGACTGCACAGGAAAAGGGGCCGATGCACTTTTTGGGGGAAGGTGTTTGAGACACACACCCAGCTGCTCAGGGGTTACTCCTGGCTCTGTGCTCAGGGATCTCTCCTGGCTGGCCCCGCAGACCCAATGAGACGCTGAAGATGGAACCCAGGTCTGCTACATGCCAGGCAAACACCCTACTCACTGGACTCTTGAAACAGACTTTTTTGACGGCCACGTCCCATGTGGGATGTGTGTGTGTGTGTGTGTGTGAGTGTGTGTGTGTGTGTGTGTGTGTGTGTGAGAGAGAGAGAGAGAGAGAGAGAGAGAGAGAGAGAGAGAGAGAGACAGAGAGACAGAGAGAGACAGAGAGAGAGACAGAGAGAGACAGAGAGACAGAGACAGACAGAGACAGAGACTCCTCATGGTTCTTGGAGGGCAATGTGGGGGGAGGGACTGGGGCAGTGGTGGAGGGTATGGTGCTGGAAACCCTACCATTACCACAATACCTAAAACACAAAAATGTAAAAAATTTCAAAAACTCATTGCTACTCTAACATCCCTACACCGTTATCATTCTTTTTTTTTTTTTTTTTCCTGACCCTGGGATTTCAAAGCGGCGCCCTCCTCCACCTTCCTTCCCGGCCACTTCTCCAACTCGGCACATCCCCCTGGAAATCACCTCCAGTTTGCTCCAGGGTCGGGCTCTAAATCCGCTCTAAATCTAAGTCAGGGGTGCAGGGGCAATGGGCGATTGTCCCGGACCCATTCAGGGGTTCAGGCATTTATTCAGGGATTCAGGCACCCGTTCAGGGGTTCAGGCACCCCTTCAGGGATTCAGTTACTCATTCAGAGATTCAGGCATTTATTCAGGGGTTCAGACACAAATTCAGGGGTTCAGGCACCCGGTCAGGGTGGCCCGTTCAGGGGTTCAGGCATTTATTCAGGGGTTCAGGAACAAATTCAGGGATTCAGGCACGGGTTCAGGCATTTATTCAGGGGTCCAGGCACACGTTCAGGGGTTCAGACACCCATTCAGGGGTTCAGTTATTTATTTAGAGGTTCAGACACAAATTCAGGGGCTCAGGTGCCCATTCAGGGGTTCAGGCATTTATTCAGAGGTTCAGGCACCCATTCAGGATTCAGACACAAATTCAGGGGCTCAGGCGCCCGTTCAGGGGTGCAGGCACCGCTGCGCGCTTAGCCAGCCGGGGCGGTCCACTGCGCTCTCGCCGCGCGCACCGGGGCGCTCCGGAGGAGCCGGGGACGCGCGGTGCGGGGCTGCGGGGTCCCTGTTCCACAGGGGCGCGGGGCGGGGCGGGGAGCGGAGGGGCCGGCCCGCATCATCCCGGGGGCCCCGCCCCACGCCTGCCCATTGGCGGCCGTGTCCAGGGGCGGGGAGAGGTCGGGGCGAGCGGTGACCCCGGCCCCGGCGCCCCGCAGTCCCGCGTCCCAGCAGCATGTTGCGTGCCGCGTCCCTCGCCGCTGCGGGCCTCGGGCCCCGCCTGGGCCGCCGCCTGCTGTCCGCCGCCGCCGCCCAGGCCGTGCCGGCCCCCAACCAGCAGCCCGAGGTCTTCTGCAACCAGGTAAGGCCCCCGCCTTATCCCCCCCCCCCCCAGAGAGAGAGCCTGGGCCTCAGTTTACCCAACGGGGCTCTTCCCTACCAGCATCCCACCAGCCCCGATGCCCATTGTCCTGCCCCTGTGCGCGCAGGTCCTGGCCACCCACCCATCCCAGGGCAGGTTCAGCCAGCTGAGTCTCTCTGTGCCAGATATTTTTGTCCCTCCCCCCAATCTCTTTCACCCCCAGCAAAGTCCACAAAGAAAGCAGAGACCGCCTGGGTCACTCTGGGTTCCAGGCAGCCGGTCCCCCACCCCCCCTTGGCGATGCCAAGGCCCCTTGGCACACTGTTTCCCCAAGAGGGAACTTGGGAATGGTGAAGGGGACCTTTTGCTTCAAAGGACACCCGGCTGGCTGGAGTGCTCCCATCAAATCTAAGAGGTTTTTTTCCTTTCCCTCCGCAGAGTCCCGACCCTCACCCCCGCTTCTTGCTCAATTGGGACTTTGGAATAGTTTTTTTTTTCCCCCCTTTGGGTGCTTGCTAGAGTTAGGGTGAAGTAGTTATGAAAGCACAGCGTCTCCGTTTGTGCAACAAGTGGAGTTGCTGCTCTTCTGCTCTGGCAAGCAGAAAGGGGGTTCAGAGGCCAGGCCCTCCGCCCGGCTGGGTAGGCCATCCCCTCCTGGCTGCTGGTCTCCAGGCTGTCCCCTTGCACCCCAAACTACCTTAAACGGAGTTCCCCGTTTTTCTGTTTGATCTTTCACCAGCCTCACAGCTGGCTGATACGGTGTGTGACCGTGGCACATCTTACATGTCCATTTTACAAATGAACAGACCGAGTTACAAAGCGTGTAGTGATTTGCAGACAGAATGAAACCTTTTACAAAGCGGGAATTGTCTAAACAGCTCCATGGTATCATTTTTGGAAGGTGGCCACATCTGGAGGTGCTCAGGGAATACTACTGGATCTGCTCTCACGATTTATTACTGGCAGGGCTGGAGTAAGGGGAACCATATGGGATGCCGGGGATCGAATACCGGGGATCTGTCAGCTGCTTACAAGGCAGATGTCTTACTGTTTCATTATATCTCCAGCCCCTCCAGGGTTTTTTGTTTTGTTTTGTTTTGGGGCCATACCTAATGGAACAGTGGGCTTACTCCTAGTTCTGAGCTCAGGCATCACTCCTTTTGGGGCTCAGGAGATCATCTAGGATACCCCATATCCAATCTATGCTAGCTGATTGTAAGGCAAATGCCTCATACCCACAGGACTATCTTTCTAGTACTCTGGGTGTTACTCAGAGGAAGGGAAGTAGAAAAAAGGAACACAACACTAAATTCTGACCCTTGGAGCTGTCCCCTACCAAAGGACTCTTGGCAATCAACCTGCTTGTTTGACCCAGGACTTGGCTGCAGATCTGCCCTTAAGTGATGAGTAAAGGTGCAACCATGTGTGACTTTAAGAATTTTGCGAGGGCCGGGCGGTGGCGCTGGAGGTAAGGTGCCTGCCTTACCTGCCCTAGCCTAGGAGACGGACCGCGGTTCGATCCCCCGGCGTCCCATATGGTCCCCCAAGCCAGGAGCGACTTCTGAGCGCATAGCCAGGAGTAACCCCTGAGCGTTACCGGGTGTGGCCCAAAAACCAAAAAAAAAAAAAAAAAAAAAGAATTTTGCGAATGGCCATTTACTAGAGATTGAGAACAAAGGAGATACTCTCTTTTGGCTAACATGAACCAGAAGTACACTGACTTTTTTTTTTTTCGGGGGGTGGGGCACACCTAGTGATGCTCCGGGGTTATTCCTGGCTATGCACCCAGAAGTTTCTCCTGGCTTGGGGGACCATATGGGATGCCGGGGGATCGAACCATGGTCCATCTAGCACGGACAGCCCAGTACACTGACTTTTAACTCCCTTGGTAATCTGCTTAGCTGAGCATTCACGCATTGAAGACTTGAGCATCAAAAGATCTAGCTGTGGGGGAAGTGATTTAAAAATAATTCAGCAGATTGCTGTCACTTAAATATAACTGTGAGGGGCCAGAGATATAGCACGGCGGTAGGGTGTTTGCCTTAGACACCGAAGGATGGTATCCATATGGCCCCCCCAAGCCTGCCAGGAGCAATTTCTGAACATGAACTGAAGGTGGTTCGAATCCTGGCATCCTATATGGTCCCAAGAGCCTGCCAGGAACGAGTTCTGAGCACAGAGCCAGGAGAAACCCGAGTGGCACCAGATGTGAACCCAAAACAAACAAAAAATCCACTGGACACAGTTGACCTGAGTTCAATCCCTGGCACCATATTTGATGTCCTGAACACCATTCCTGAGTATTGCCAGGTGTGGCCCAAACACCAGAAAATAAAGTAAAAATAAAAATAAAAAATAAGGGGCCGGGCGGTGGCGCTAGAGGTAAGGTGCCTGCCTTGCCTGCGCTAGCCTTGGATGGACCGCAGTTCGATCCCCGGTGTCCCATATGGTCCCCCAAGCCAGGAGCGACTTCTGAGCGCATAGCCAGGAGTAACTCCTGAGCGTACCGGGTGTGGCCCAAAAACCAAAAGAAATAAAAATAAAAAAAAAAAAAATAAAATGGACATAAAGGCACTTGTTTTTGCAGGGGCTGCAGCTACCATCATTGCCCTGATTTAACTTCCCAGAGCCTCAAAGTCTACTTATGATCCTTCTCCCAAGCCTGGGAGTCAACCTCTCTTCCTTTCTTAGGGGCATATTTCTCTCAGTTGCTGTTTTTTGTTGTTGTTTGGTTTGGGGGCCACATTCGGTGCTGCTCAAAGGTCTGTGCTTAGGAATTATTCCTGGCAGTACTCAGGGACCTATATGGGATGCCAACGATTGAACCCAGGTTGGCTGTGTGCTTGGCAAATGTCCTACCTACTGTAGAATCTGGCCTTAACAACTGTTCTTCTTTACTTTTTTTTTTGGGGGGGGCATATCCAATAACACTCGGGTTACTCCTGGCTCTATGCTTAGAAATCACTCCTGGTGGACTCGGGGGACCATATCATATGAGATGCTGGGAATGAAACCCTGGTTGGCAAGTGCCCTAACCGCTGTACTATTTCTCTGGCCCCAACAACTGCTTTTTCTTGAAGGAGAGCACCCAAGTCACACTTGCTCACAGTATGAAAATGCATGCAGGCTGCTGTGAATGTCACCCAAATCCCAAATCCCACAGCACCGTGTTCCCCAGGAACAGGCCCACAGGTGGGTGTGTGACTGTGCAGACAAGTCTTGCCATGTGTGTACATGTGCCATTCACACAGGTAAGATCCACACCTGCTAGTCTAGAAGGCAGCTCAGCTCATCAGAGCCCTCAGCTTAGAACTTCTTGTTCTGAAGTTCTGCGTCATTGACATTGTATTTTGAGTTTTCTATGCCAGAACATTCAGATCTTAGTTTATTCTTCTGAGGGTTATAAAGCATTCTGCCGGCTGGAATCCTCAAACTCCTTGAACTGTTTTTTTTTTTTTTTTGAGGCTGATAGAGTTTGGCCACTCTCAGCAGTAAACAGGCTGTTTTTTAACTCTGTGTTCAGGGGGACCCTTGACTGTGCTCAGGGGACCACATGTAATGTGGTTACCAAAGTAACCATGCTGATTATTTTTATTTCCTTCAGTGATGTCACTGACAAAAGTAATAGAACCTAATGCTAAAATGTTGAGTTTTTTTTTTTTTTTAACCAGGTACAAACTAGATCAGAGACATTTCCCTAAGGGTGATTAATTTTTTTGAGTTCAATGAACTGTTCTGAATTCTTATTTCCCTAAAAAGAGCTGTTTGCATAGACCTTCCAGAAGCTTCGCTAGGAACAGGATTTTCTGGGGATTTTTGTTGTTTATTTTTCACTCATACCCAGCTGTGGTCAAAGCTGGCTATGTGCTCAGGGATCATTCAGGGATCATTCTTGACAGATTTGGAATATCATAAAGGGTGCTGTGGATTGAATACTGGCAAGGCCCCAACTTTCTGGCACCGTTCTAACCCTGGCACTGTTTTATTTGTTGGATTTTTTTTTTTTTTTTTTTTTTTTTGTGGTCACACCTGGCAATGCTCAGGGATAATTCCTGACTCTACACTCAGGAATCACTCCTGGTGGTGCTTGGGGGAACCATATGGGATGCTGGGGATAAAATCCAGGTTGACTGCAGGGCAAGCATCCTACCTGCTTGCTGTACTGTTGCTCCAGCCCCAAAACACTGGGTTTTCTTTCTTATGAGGGAGCATTTGGGAGAGTTGGGGCTTTTGGGCAAAGGTCTTTCTAGCTTGTCAGGAGGGGCATAGATAAGGCAAGCAGTGGCCGCCTTCTCCCTCCAGTCTCACCTCCAGAGGAAGGGGGGTTTCATCATCCACTTCCTGCGGCCCTCCTGCCTCTCCTTGTTGGGTGGGAGTGTAAAGATACGGTTCTTGGCTAGAGAGGGGTTTTTTTTTGTTTGTTTTGGTTTTTGGGTCACACCAGCCGGTGCTCAGGGGTTACTCCTCTTTACAGGTGTTTAGAAGAAATATGGGCTATGGGTAAAGTTGTTTTCTCCTCCACCTCTACTGCCTCCTTCCTTTTCAGTGACTCTAACACCCATTTCTTTTGTTTTTGTCTTTGGGCCACACCCGGTGACACTCAGGCTATACTCTCACCTCACCAGTGACACTCGGGTTACTCCTGACTATACGCTCAGAAATTGCTCCTGGCAGTCTCGGGGAACCATATGGGACTAGGATTCGCACTACCTTCTGTCCTGGGTCAGCCATGTGCAAGGCAAGCACACTGCTAGCTAAAGGGATTTTAAGATGAGTTCTTTGCCTCCCTCCCCAACAGAACTATTGAGGGAAGTGCTGATGGTTGGGATCAACTCCCAAATATAATTTTTGTTGTTGTTGTTGTTTAATTTTGGGCCACACTCAGCGATGCACAAGGATTACTCTTGGCTCTGCATTCAGGAATCACTCCTGGCAGTGCTCAGGGGAGGAACTTGTTTTTAATTCTCTGTTCTTTGGAAAGAAACTACTATTTGGGCCTGGAGAGATAGCACAGCGGCGTTTGCCTTGCAAGCAGCCGATCCAGGACCAAAGGTGGTTGGTTCGAATCCCGGTGTCCCATATGGTCCCCCGTGCCTGCAGGAGCTATTTCTGAGCAGACAGCCAGGAGTAACCCCTGAGCACCGCCGGGTGTGACCCAAACCCCCCCCCCAAAAAAAAAAAGAAAAAAGAAACTACTATTTGAAAAAACAACTCAGAAAGGAGTAGGGTGTTGCATGTCACTGCTGCCAACCTAGGTTCAATCCCCAGCGTCCCATATTGTCTCCTGAGCCCTGCCAAGAGTGATCCCTGAGTGCAAAACCCGGAGAAAGCTCTGAGCACACCCCTCCAAAAAAAGGAACGAAACTAAGAAAAACCCAAGGGGCTGGTTTCCACAATGAATCGCTGAGTTGGGTATGACTAATGTTTTCATCTTCAGCCTCACCAATTCCTTTGGAGCTATGCTAATAACTATGAGAAAGTTGCTAGACAACATTTTGCTCCCAGATGCTACTTCTGTAAAATGGAGCAGAAACCCCACCTACAGCCCAAGGGGTGCTGGCCAGGAAAGTGTGTTCACCTCCTTCTAGCCCTTAGCACACCTGGCTGTAAACTGAATGCAGTAGTAAAAGCTGGGACAGCAGCAGGCAGCACCTCTGCTAAGCTGACAGCAGTGATGGATCTGAGCTTGTATGGACACGGGTGTCATTTATTTCCTGAAGGAGTGAGCTAGGTAGTTGTAAAGTTGAGTGAGTGTTTGAGGTTGATCAACATGATCCCTCTTCTTATCTTCTTGACCACAATGTTTAGGAACATAAGAGTGTATTGTCGGGCCCGGAGAGACAGCGGCGTTTGCCTTGCAAGCAGCCGATCCAGGACCTAAGGTGGTTGGTTCGAATCCCGAATCCTGGTGTCCCACATGGTCCCCCGTGCCTGCCAGGAGCTATTTCTGAGCAGACAGCCAGGAGTAACCCCTGAGCACTGCCGGGTGTGGCCCAAAAACAAAACAAAACAAAACAAAAAAAAAAGAGTGTATTGTCAAAAAGGCAATTAAGTGGCTGGAGTGATAGCACAGTTGTAAGGCATTAGTTTGCCTTGCAGACCCAGGTTTGATCCCAGGTTCCCTTATATCCCCTGAATCTGCCAGAAGCGCAGAGCCAGGAGTAACCTCTGAGCGCTGCCGGGTGTGGCCCAAAAACAAAAACAAAAACAAAACAAAAAAACAGTAGGCAATTAAGAAAGAATCTCCCCAACTCAGAGATATTATTATGCAGGCTCTTGCTTTGCACGTGGTCAACTTAGATTCTATCCTCCGCACCCAGTATGGTCCTCCAACCCCCTTCAGGAGTCATCCCTGAGCACAGAACCAGGAATAAATCCTGAACACCACCGGGACTTGCCCAAAACCAAAACAAAGAAAGAAAACACATAAAGAAATATGGCCCAAAGGAAAAAAAAAATAGAAATGTGGCCAGAGATAGTATAACAGGAAGGGCACTTGCTTTGTTTGCCAATCCGGTGGCCAATCTGGGTTCAATCCTTCTGCATTCTATATGGTCCCTTGAGACCACCAGGAGTGACCCTGGAGCACCGCCAGCTGTGAAAAGAGGAAAGTGAAAAGAAAGAACTTTCTATTTGAGTTTTCTTTCTTTTTATGGGGAAGTGGGGTTGGGACCACAATAAGTGCTCAGGACTTACTCCTGGCTCTGCTCAGGGTCACTCCTTGCAGGGCTCAGGAATTGAACTGAGGTGCAAGGCAAACACCCTACCCACTGTAGTATCTCTCCAACCCTAAAGGTAGATGATTTTAGGGGGTATTTTTAATATAGGGGCCACCTCCCCGCCTGCACTTGCCTGGCCAGAGTACTATCAGGGTCACACCTGATGATGCTGTGGAGAAGGGCGCCAGGGCTTAGCACATGCAGTGGTCTGTCTGAGGAAATTTGGAGGGAGGTGGAGCCCTGTGCCTAGCCCTGACTTCCTGCTTTGTGCTTGAGAGCTACTCCTGATATGGTGCCAGGGATTGAACCCAGACCTCCCGCGTGCAAATCATGCTAATCAGCAGTCCTTGGAGCTCTCTCTCCTTGGCCCCAAGGGAGATTCTTCTGGGATTATCCAAAGCCTGTTGGATCAAACTTGGGTGAATGAGTGCTGGGAAATCCCCACACACGAGTATACTGGGATAATTATTTAGAATTGTGGGATTTTTTTTTTCCTGGCTTAGTGTTCCGGTAGGTCTTTTTACATGCAGGACCAGTGCTCTGCTGCTAAGCTACATCCTGGCCAGTTTGGCTTTTGTTTACTTTTGCATGTCTGGAGGGTACTTCTGGTGGCTTTCTGGTAAGGGGTAAAATAGCTGAGACAAGCATTAGATGGTAAATCTAAAGACAGAGGTGTAAATCCTCTTTTTACCAGTTAAGTCCTGTGGTGAAAGATCATATTGAATTGCAAATTCAAAGAAGCAGCTTCTGGGCCCGGAGAGATAGCACAGTGGTGTTTGCCTTGCAAGCAGCCGATCCAGGACCAAAGGTGGTTGGTTCGAATCCCGGTGTCCCATATGGTCCCCTGTGCCTGCCTGGAGCTATTTCTGAGCAGACAGCCAGGAGTAGCCCCTGAACACTGGCGGGTGTGGCCCAAAAACCAAAAAAAAAAAAAAAGAAGCAGCTTCTCTTTACATGACTATAATCATACAACTATAATCATATTTGTAATCACGGTGTTTAAGTAAAGATAATTATAAAAAAAAATACAAGGGCCCGGAGAGATAGCACAGCGGCGTTTGCCTTGCAAGCAGTCGATCCAGGACCAAAGGTGGTTGGTTTGGTCCCCGTGCCTGCCAGGAGCTATTTCTGAGCTGACAGCCAGGAGTAAACCCTGAGCAACGCCGGGTGTGGCCCAAAAAACAAAACCAAAAAAAAAAAAAAAACCACAAAGAAGCAGCTTCAATTCTGCTGGGGCTTCTCCCGCCTACTTTCTCCTTTTTCTTTTCTTTTTGTTTGTTTGTTTGTTTGTTTGTTTTTGGGCCACACCCTGCGATGCTCAGAGTTTACTCCTGGCTGTCTGCTCAGAAATAGCTCCTGGCAGGCACGGGGGACCATATGGGACACCGGGATTCGAACCAACCCCCTTTGGTCCTGGATCGGCTGCTTGCAAGGCAAACGCCACTGTGCTATCTCTCCGGGCCCTATTTTCTCCTTTTTCAAGGCAGGAGAAGTAGATTGAAGTACTAGGGATCTGATGAGGTGTCCCTGTATGCTGACCTGGGTTCGATCCCTATGGGGGTTTAATCCCCAGCAACCCATATGGTCCCTCAAACCTGTCAGAAGAGATTTCTGAGCACACAGAGCCAGGAAGTAATTCCTGAGTACTACCAGGTGTGGCCCAAACCTAAACCAAACATACACACACACACACACACACACACACACACACACACACACACACACACACACACACGCATGCACGAGAGCGCGCGCGCACACACACACACCAGGAATTTTTTGTTTTTGTTTTTGTTTTTGTTTTTGGGCCACACCCGGCGTTGCTCAGGGGTTACTCTTGGCTGTCTGCTCAGAAATAGCTCCTGGCAGGCACGGGGGACCATATGGGACAACAGGATTTTTAAAATCCTTTGTAGGGGTAATAAATTGAGGTAACCAAGAATCTGAGAATCCTGGCCTCATCTTGGTTACTTCTGCTGCTCACAACTCGAGGGAATACAATGTTTGCTCTCCTGCCTTTTCCAGAGTGTGAAAACTTGCTGCCTTACAACTGATGGGGCTATAAGAATGTGGTAATTTGAGCAAGTTGAGACATGATGTATGTCTGTGTGTTTGTTCCCTAATCACAATTATTAAGTACTTGTGGATTCATACTAGCATTTTCACATTTTATTTTATCAACAGCTCACTGAGCCAACGATTAGTATTGCCTCCTGGTCCCAAGAAGGAAACCAAGCCTGAGGCAGGTCAAGTTAGCTTGTTGAGTGCACTTGGAAACCAGAATTCAAACTTAGCTCGCTCTTAGCCACTCTGTGTTGCCTAAAGCCCAGCCCTAAGGTCTATGAGGGGTGTAACTATTTAATATTTATTTAATAGAGAGTTAAATCAAATATTTGACTTCAGAGGGAGGAGCTGGATTTTGTATTTACATCAGTATTCCCAGTACCAAGATTGGAATATAATGGCCAGTCTGTAAATATTTATGGAAGGCATGAATGGCTGGTGTAGAAAATATGTTTACAATTTTGTCCTCTGCAGCAAGGAATTGGAACCCAGTAATTCCACAGAGAAGGGCCATTCTATTTTGCCAAGAATTTGGGAGTTAGTGTGAAGGCAGGGAATGAATGCTGACATTTGGCCAAGGGAAGCTGACAGTAGGCAAGGACTGCCAGGCTCTTAGTCACTGGGCATATCAACAGATGGAAGTGAAGTGCCTGCCTGGGAAATTCTCCATGGTCCAGGCGACACAGTCACACTTACCCTGGGGTGGTGAAGATCGAGGAATGCAAGATGGAAAGCCTGGGGCACAGGGGTCAGAGATCAGAGTCTCTGGCCAGTCTGGGGAAGAGATAGCCCTGAACCCTAAACTTGCCTGCAGTTTCAAGATGATGGTATGGAGGAATCTGTGTAGCATTTGTGTATCTTCAGAACATTTTCTCTGCGGATCTCGCATTGGCTGGCACAGATACTGGTCCTGTTGGAATCCTCGAATCACTTGCTCACTTACCCTTTGGGAAAACAACATACTAGGGGCATAACACACCAACACACACACACACACACACACACACACACACACACACACA
The DNA here is from genome assembly GCF_024139225.1 of Suncus etruscus. Classification (NCBI taxonomy): domain Eukaryota; kingdom Metazoa; phylum Chordata; class Mammalia; order Eulipotyphla; family Soricidae; genus Suncus; species Suncus etruscus. Next base: position 20,672,708 of record NC_064862.1, read on the forward strand.
CATATACATACACCATTCTTCTGTGTTTCAAAACTTGAACTAAAAAAATCTTCCTTGAATGATTCTGTAAATCTACAGAATGTCTTTTAGCCTCTGCTTGGAGACTTTGTTTTTTTTTTTTTTTTTTTTGGTTTTTTGGTTTTTGGGCCACACCCGGCGGTGCTCAGGGGATACTCCTGGCTGTCTGCTCAGAAATAGCTCCTGGCAGGCACAGGGGACCATATGGGACGCCGGGATTTGAACCAACCACCTTTGGTCCTGGATCGGCTGCTTGCAAGGCAAACACCGCTGTGCTATCTCTCCGGGCCCGAGACTTTGTTTTTTTTATTTGCCAGGGAACCCCTTCCAGTGGTGTTCATCACTTATTGCTGGCTCTGTACTCTGGGGTCACTCCTGGTGGGTCTAAAGTGACCATATGTGGTGTCCCGGATCCAACTCGCATGCAAGGCAAGCCCTCTACCCACTATACTATTACTTTGGCCCCTTCTCATTGGAGACCTTGGGGGAGATTTTTTTGCAAGTCCGTTGCCCTGGGGCAGAGTTGGCACTGACTGGGATATTGCTTTGTCCTTGCCCTGGTGAAGCTTCTCCTGTCTTGCTCACAGTTCTGTTTACTGTGCCCCAGCTTCTAAGTTGGCTCCCATCCTTTCCCTCAGTTTCCGTTTGCAGTTTATAATCTGCTGGGCCTGGAAAACAGGATAACTGAGGCTGCTTGACATGCTTTCTGCTGATGTAACGATTCTAATTCTGCCCTTCAAATAGGGGCCATCTGGTGTTTGGGGTAAACAGTGCCAGGGGGTGGTGCTCTGGGGACCTGGGGGGCCAGAGATTGAACTTGGCCTTGCATAGATGAAGCTTGTGCTCTCTCACTTGAGCAAACTTCCAGGCCCCAGTAAGTAAAACTCCAGTTTTTATAGGGGGGTGGCAGCCTCTAGGAGCTGCTCAGGGGTGATTCTTGGCTACCGGGGCTGGTGGTTTAATGTAGGAGCCATTGGTTTAGTTGCTATGAACCCTGAAATGCCAGGGTTTACTAAGGCTACTGTGATGGTGCTGGGTAGGGAGGCCAGGGCTACACCCAGTGGTGTTTGGGGGGACCATGTGATCCAGGAATCAAACATAGGTCAGGTGCATGCAGGCTTGCTGCCTAACCACTCACTGTCTTGTCTTCGGGCCCCAGCAATATTATTTTTTGGTTTTAGGGCCACACCCAGTGACGCTCAGGAGTTACTCCTGGCTCTGCGCTCAAGAAATCGCTCCTGGCTTGGGGGATCATATGGGACAATGAGGGATCGAATCAAGATCTGTCCTAGGTCAGCCATGTGCAAGGCAAACACCCTACTGCTGCACCACCACTCTAACCCTATTTTTGTTTTTGTTTTTGTTTTTGGGTCACCAAAATCTTTGAGGTGCTTACAGGTCATTTCTGGCTCTGTACTCAGAAATTTCTCCAGGAATGCTCGGGGGATCATAATGCGATGCCAGGAATCAAACCCAGGTTGGTTGTGTGCAAGGCAAATGCTCTACCCGCTGTGCTATCGCTCTGGCCCCAGCAATTCTCAATTGTATGTGGCACTGGGCCTCAAGTTGGCAGACATCAGAGGCTCCTTGCCACAGCAGCTGTTAGGAATTGTACATACTTGTTTCTTTCTAGGTGTTGGAAAACATGGTCACTTGTCTTGGAATAGTTTTTGTGTTTGTTTTAGAGCCACACCCAACAGGTTTAGGATTTACTCCTGCTCTGTGCTCAGGGATCATTCCTTAAAGGTCCTGGGGACCATGAACCAGGGTTGGCTGTGTGGGAAGTAAACTCCTTATCTACTGGACTCTGCGGCCTCAATATCACTCAGAACAGTGGCCAAGATAAACTATGACTGAGGAAAGCAAGCTATGAAGTAGGAAGTCCTTGCTCCTTGGGAGAGGCACCCCTGAATGTTGTTTTCCCCCAGAACCTGAGCATGGCACTCAGCACAGAGGAGGAATGGAATCCAGAGCCTCCCACCCCCAGAACTCTCCCTGACCTTCACTCTGTAGCTGTTAGGACCCCCACAGCTACCAGGTCTCTTCCCTGCTCCTGGTCCTTCTGCATCTCTCTTCCCCAAGACTGTATGTCCAGCCAGGGCTGTCCAGCCACGGCACTCAGGCCTGGGCCCTTAGTTAGAACATATGGTGATAAGGCTGGAGTGATAGTATAGTGAATAGGGCGTTTCCCTTGCACACAGCTGACCCAGGTTCAGTTTCTGGCATCCTGTGTGATTCCCAGAGCCTGCTAGGAGTGATTCCTGTTCATAAAGCCAGTGTACCACCAGGTGTGGCCCCAAAATAAACAAACAAATAAAACCATACGGTGAAATTTGAAAATAATCACTTTGGACAAGAACTGGGTGCTGAAAGGAGGTAAAGTGCTATGAATGATACACCCTTCAGTAACAAGATTATAAACTAGAGTGCCTAAGAGGTAGGGAAAGAGGAAGGGAGAAAGACAGAGAAGAAAAATGTCAGAGGAGACACAGGTGAGCAACAGGGGACATTGGTGATGGGAAATGTGGGGTAAAGGATGAATGTTGGGACTGGAGCGATAACAGCGGTAGAACGAGTGCCTTGCAAGCGGCCAACCTGAGACCAATCCAGGTTCGATCCCTGGCATCTCATATGGATCCCACCGAGCCTGCCAGGAGCAATTTTGGAGTGCAGAGCCAGGAGTAACCCCAGTATGGCCCCAAAACAAAAGAAAACAAAACAAAACAAACAAAAAAAAAACACAAAAAACGTGCAAATGGAAAGAATGTTTCCATGCAAAAGCTATGTGGGTTTTGCATTGACTAGTCCACAGGTTGGCTCTTGATAAGGAAATATGAGCTATAAAGATGCCCCCCCCCCCCTCCACGCACCCACTGTGGGGTGGCCAAGTTAAGCATGTTGTGTAAGTCAGGCTTTGGATTTCAGGCCAGGAGTTATTGAAATATTTGGCCCAATGTCTGTGCTAGTGTTGGTTTTAGAAAACACTGCAACTATTCTTACTCAAAAAAGAAATTTCTTCCAAGTCTGGAGTGAGAACTAGGCTTCCAGCCCCCCTAGGGAGACTGAAAGAGGTGAAGGGAAATGGACCTCTGGGCCTGCTGAAGGCTCCTTCCCTCCCTTCTGCAGATCAGCTTATCTTTTCTTGCCAATTAAAAAAGGGGAGGAATTGTTGAAAATTCTGCAACCCAGAGTGATTCAGCAAATTGAGGGCTTTCAAGACTAACAAATACCTGGGAGAGAACTTCCCTGAGGTCAGGCCCCTTGGCCCTGTGAAAGGAGGAAGTGGTGAGTGAGTAGGATTTTAGCCTGGCTTCCCCCCCCCATTCTGCTGAGGCTTCCCAATTTCTGCCTGTAGCAGTTAGAACCTTGTCTGGAATGGCCAGAATGATAGCACTGCAAATAGGGCATTTGCCTTGCATGCCGCAGACTCAGGTTTGATCTGGGCATTCCCATATGGTCCTCCAGCTGCCTGGAGTGATTTCAGAGAGCAGAGCCAAGAGTAACCCCTGAACTTACCATCATAACAACCCTTTAAAAATAGGTATTTTAGGGGGCCGGGCGGTGGCGCTGGAGGTAAGGTGCCTGCCTTGCCTGCGCTAGCCTAGGACGGACCGCGGTTCGATCCCCCGGCGTCCCATATGGCCCCCCAAGAAGCCAGGAGCAACTTCTGAGCGCATAGCCAGGAGTAACCCCTGAGCGTCACAAGGTGTGGCCCAAAAACCAAAAAAAAAAAAAAATGGTATTTTAGATAGCACCACGGTAGGGCGTTTGCCTTGCACGCAGCTGATTCAGGACCGAAGATGGTTCTTTTTTTTTTTTAATTTATTACTATTTTATTATTTTTTACAGAGAATAATGATATAATTTATCAGAAAACAAAAAAAAAAAACAAAGAAAAGGTACTCAAATTAATGAGAGAGATCAATGACACAATAATACAAAGCATATTAGCATGATGTGTTAGAGAGATAGCACAGAGGATAAAGATGCTGCCTTGAACACGACCAAACCAGGTTTAATCCCCAATATCACATATGGTCCCCTAAGCACCACCAGGAGTGATTCCTGGAATCACTGGACTCTCCTGAAACTAGGAGAAAACCCTGAGCACTTCCATATGAGGCTCCCAACACCCCCCCACCAAAATTGCAGTACTATGGAATCAAACCAGGCTTCACCTCAAGCAAACCAGTCTTTGACCCCTGTACTGTATCTGCAGTCTAGTGTGATCCTTTTTTAATTGTGCCACTATTACTTAAAAACAGAGTGTGACAATTCTGTGGTATAAAGTATCAATGATCATTCAGATCAGTACAGTACAAAATCCATATCCTTTCCATACCTTGACTCCTTGAAGACCCTAACTTAGAATCAAGCCCCACTCACCTCCTTTTGGCTTCTTCTTTTTTTATTTATTTATTTATTTATTTATTTATTTATTTATTTATTTTTCTTTTAACATTTTTTTAAATTTATTTAAACACCTTAATTACATACATGATTGTGTTTGGGTTTCAGTCATGTAAAGAACACCACCCATCACCAGTGCAACATTCCCATCACCAATGTCCCAAGTCCGAAGATGGTTCTAATCTCGGCATCCCATATGGTCCCCCAAGCCTGCCAGGAGCGACTTTTGAGCATAGAGGCAGGAGTAACCCCTAAGCGTGGCTGGGTGTGGCCCCAAAACAAAAATAAAATTAAAAAATAATAAAATACCACTTTTGGGGACTAGAGATAGCACAGTGCCAAGGCATTTGCTTTACATGTGGCTGACCCAGGATGGACCCGGGTTTGGTTCCCAGCATCCCATATGGTTCCCTAGTCTGCCAGGAGCAACTTCTGAGTGCAGAGCCAGGAGTAATCCCTGAGCGTGGTGGGGTATGGCCTAACCACCTTCCAAATGTATATTGGAGTGATAGCACAGTGGTAGAGCGTTTGCCTTGAACACAGCTGACCCAGGACAGACCCGGGTTTGATCCCTGGCATCCCATATGGTCTCTAAGTTCGTGAGGAGTGATTTGAGTGCAGAGCCAGGTGTAGCCCCCTGTGTGCCACAAGGTATGATCCCCCCAAAATAAAGAACCTTGTCAGGACAAATAGATTTATTGTGGATGTGCAGGAGCAATAGAAGGAGGTCCTGCAGCCCAGGCTGGCCTCTGGTCCACCAAACATTTAACCTGAAAGCTCTAGGATGCAGAGTTGACTGGACCTGTAGCCTCCACATTGAGCCAGTCTCAACATGGGAACTTGGATTCCCAATTGCTTCCATCCTCACTTTAGTCTGGCCCAGGAACCTGCGAACACCCAAAGACAAGCAATGTCAGGGTCCGAACTTAGCTCTGTCTCATTTAGAAGTTGGTTTAGAGGTTTGTTTGTTTGTTTGTTTTGTTTTGGGGCCCCACCTGGCTACACTCAAGGGTTACTCCTGGCTCTTCGCTCAGAAATCACTCTTGACAGGCTCAGGGGATAAGGGATGGGATATGGGTTATGGGATGCAAGGAATCAAAACCTGATCTGTCCCAAGTCAGCTGCGTGCAAGGCAAATGCCCTACCGCTGTATTATCGCTCCAGCCTTATTTTATTCAGTTTTATTTTAGTGGTTGTTTTTGCTTTCCTTTCCTTTCCTTTCCTTTCCTTTCCTTTCCTTTCCTTTCCTTTCCTTTCCTTTCCTTTCCTTTCCTTTCCTTTCCTTTCCTTTCCTTTCCTTTCCTTTCCTTTCCTTTCCCTTCCTTCCTTCCTTCCTTCCTTCCTTCCTTCCTTCCTTCCTTCCTTCCTTCCTTCCTTCCTTCCTTCCTTCCTTTCTTTCTTTATTTGGTTTTGGGGTTCACACCTGGCAGCGCTCAGGGGTTACTCCTGGCTCTATGCTCAGAAATCACTTCTGGCAGGTTCAGGGAACCATATGGGATGCCGGGATTCGAACCACCAACCTTCTGCATACAAGGCAAACGCTTTACCTCATGCTATCTCTCCGGCACCTGTTTTTGCTTTTTGAATCAGACAGGAGCAATCAGGCTCTGACCATGTAATATTAATATTAATATTAATACCCTGACCATGTAATATTAATCACAATTTATGTGCACTCCTATTATATTCTTTCTGCCCTCTGAAAAGAGGAAAAGGTAAGTTTATCCTAACGGATGGTTGGCACTTGTTTTTGCACCTAGAAGAAAAATACAAACAAAAGTCAAAGTACAGAGAGGGCAGGTTCACCATAATTAGATAAAAGTCCCTGAAGTAAACCTTAGTGGGTTTATTTTTCCACTGGGAATCAAGCGGATGCACGAGCGGACGAATATGAAATATGAATTATGAAATATGAAATAAATGAAACCACACAGAATTACATGGTGAAAACAAGTGGCGAGGGAGAGGCCAGAGAGTTTATTTCTTGAATCGGGACTTATATAGACGGATTTTTGGGGCGTAGCCAGGGAGAAAAGAAAAGGGGATGAACCAATGAGATCAGAGCTTGAATTAGCATATGAAGAGACAGGTAAAGAGAAACCAGATACCTATAAGGAAATGGGGGGAGAGAGAGAGATCAGGAAAGAGCTCAGCAGGAGACTTTTGGTGGGCTTTGGTACTGACATTTCTTTGTCTGTAGGAGAGCTGAGGCTGGATTTCTATAGTGGCCAAATAGAGAAGGATGTAATGTTACAGCCATGTTGGAATTATCGCCAATGATCCAAGCAAAAGGTCAAATGATTGACTTCGCTAAGCGGGCCTTTTGGCAAATAATTCTTTTAGAAGAGGAAAGCCCTGCACCAGGGAAGGAAAAGACCACGTCTGGTGCGAGCTTTCCTTAGATGGGATGTAACACAGGGGGTCAAGTGTTGCTCTGCCTGGAGCCTGGGCCCCTAACTGGAGCTGGATTGGAGCAAGAAATGGGCAGAGAGCACAAAGATAGGGTTCAAATCCTGGCTGCACCCTCACTGCTCGGTGATCTTGACCAAGAGATTTAACCCTTTTTTGTTTATTTGGTTGGTTTTAGACCATAAGAAATGCTCAGTTCCTCCTGGCTCTCCACTCAGGAATTACACCTGGCGGGCTCAGGGGAACCATATGGGGTGCCAGGGATCTATCCGGGATCAACTGTGTGCAAGGCAAATGCCTTCTCCACTGTCCTGTTGCTCTCTCATCTCATGTGACTTCTAAAATGTCAATCTTTTAGGGGGAAGAGTGATAGCACAGTGGTAGGGCGTTCACTTTGCACGCGGCCAACCTGGGACAAATCCGGGTTCTATCCCCGGAATCCCATATGGTCCCCCGAGTCTGCCAGGAGCGATTTCTGAGTGCACAGCTAGGTGTAACCCCTGCATACTGCTGGGTGTAGCCCAAGAACCAAAAAATTAAAATAAAATTTAGATATTTTAGTTTGTTTGATGTGTTGGAAGCCACACCGGGCAGTGCTCAGGGATCTCTCCTGGTGGGGTTTGGGTTGTTGGGGATTGAATCCTGGTGGCTGCATTCGAAGTAAGCCCCTTCCTCGCTGTACTGTCTCTCCTGTCTCTTCTCTTGCCTTGCGAATCAGCATCACCCTGAGAGCTGGTCCTGAGCACTCTGTTCTGTTCCTTTTCCTCACAGATCTTCATCAACAATGAGTGGCATGATGCCGTCAGCAAGAAGACATTCCCCACCGTCAACCCGTCCACGGGGGAAGTTATCTGTCAGGTCGCCGAGGGGGACAAGGTGAGAGCTGCTTACTTGGGGATACAGAGCTGGGCAGGGCACAAAGGGGTAGTCTCATGTGCTACTTTTTTTTTTTGCTTTTGGCGTCACACCCGGTGACACTCAGGGGTTACTCCTGGCTATGTGCTCAGAAATTGCTCCTGGCATGGGGGACCATATACCACAGTCCATCCTAGGCTAGCACACACAAGGCAAATGCCCTACCACTGCACTATTGCTCTGGCCCCTTTTGTTTGAGTTTTACATATTTGTTATAATGAAGGAATAGTGGTAATAGTTTTTAGAAGTTAGAGCCAGTATAATATTTTTTCTTCCTCTCCTAACTTTCTGCTCAAAAATACTTAAATGTTTTTTTTTTTTAATAAGTAAAGTCCTTTGGGGGGGGGGGTAAAGGAGTGAGATGTGGGAGACATGCTGGGAACGAGTGGAGGGAGGATAACATTGGTGGTGGGAATGCCCTTCATTCATTGTCACTATGTATCATAAATAATTCTATGTAAATGAACTTCAGTCACAAAAAAAAAAAAAAAAAGATTGCAAAAAAAATAAATAAATAAGTAAAGCCCTTTAGTCCCTTGATTGAGTTCCCTGGTCCCAGACCCTCGATTGTAGAAAGCCTTACTTATCTATGAATACTTCTGATGTAGCAAAGAAATATCACAGTCAGGGCCGAAGAGATAGTACAGTGGGTAAGACACTTATCTTACATGCATCTGATCCTGGTTGGATCCCCAGCATCCTATATGGTGTGTCCTCCCACCCCCGGCACCACTAGGGTTGGTCCCAACACAAAAACAAAACACAAGCAAAGGAAGTACCATAGTCAGATGGTAAATGCACTTAAAATTAATCAGATCCAACCTCCTGCACATAACTTCTTGGTGTGTTGATTTTTTTCTACTTCCCCACACCAAAGGGAGCTGGTTAAACCTGCACATGTTGGGAATGTTAGCTCCCCGAGACTGTTCCAAAAAGAGGAGAAACTGGTCAGAATCTTCTATTCCTGGCTTTGTGCTCAGGAATCATTCCTGGCGGTGCTCTGGGGACCCTATGGGATGCCAGGATTTCTTTTGTCTTTTTTTTTTTTTTGGGGGGGGGTGGTCATACCTGGTGGCACTCAGGGGTTACTTCTGACTCTGTGCTCAGAAATTGCTGATGGCAAGCTCGGGGACCCTATGGGATGCCGAGATTTGAACCACCGTCTGTCCTGGATTAGCTGCATGCAAGGCAAACGCTCTACTGCTGTGCTTTCTCCCCGGCCCTATGATGCCGGGATTTGAACCTGGGTCAGCCACGAGCAAGGCAAATACCTTCCCCTACTGTGCTATGGCTCCAGCCCCAGAAGCCGTCAGATTTATAGGTGCTGACCTCAGGTTCTTCTCTCTTGGGGCAGATTTTGAAATGAAAATGCAGAAATGGAAACTGTTCTGCTCCCCAGTCCGTAGTGGAGCTCCTTACAAAGTGCACTGTTGTTCAATTCCCAACCTGGTCAGGCAGGACTTGGAGGGGCCCATTTCCAGCAGGCATGAAAGCCCCCCAAGTGTGCTGTGCCACTGGGGGGGTGGGTGGTCTCAGGATCACTTGCTGCTGAACAAGACTGAACTGAGCGGACTCCTCGGTGTGTGTCTTCCAGGCAGATGTGGACAAGGCAGTGAAGGCTGCCCGGGCTGCCTTCCAGCTGGGCTCACCCTGGCGCCGCATGGATGCCTCTGCCAGGGGCCGCCTACTCTACCGCCTGGCTGATCTGATCGAGAGGGACCGGACCTACCTGGCCGTGAGTCCTCCCTTCTTTGTCCTCCTAGCCAATGGGTTGGAGCATCACACACTGCTCACAAGGAACTGTCAGAAAGGACTGAGCCACTCCCCTACAAGGAATTTGCTTACACCAGCCAACATGGCTTCTCCTTGGTTCTATAGTTTGGGCTAAGAAAGGAGGCTGATGGGAGAAGCAAGAAGAGCCTTCCTAGGGAAGGGACATCTCCCTCTGGCCCCTCCCTGTGCTATGAGGTATCTTCTTCCTGACTGCCAGAGGCCAGGAAGCTAGGAGGGAACCCTTTTCCATAACCTCAGTCTTTTTGGAGAGAGCAACTAGAGTAAACTTTCTAGATGGCAGATCAGATCACTCAAGAATTCTTGAATCTGTCTGTAGTATCCTGTATCCTTCGAATCAAACCTGATTTCCTTCAACCTGTATCTGTCTTCCAATCCATGCTGGTCTGGCACACAGTTCAGGTTTGGGGGAGGAAGGTGCTCTGTTTCCTGGATGCCCCTCCTCTTTGCCCAGGTACCTCTGACATTGCCTTCCCATTTTAGCCTCTCAAAAATCCTGGGAAATGACTGAATGAGAAGTGGGTGCATGGTTGCTCTTCTATTTTGAAGAGGGAGGAACAGTGGGCTCTGAAATGCCATGAATTTTGGTGGCCCTTGACAATTCAGGCTGAACCCACAAACTGCAAACCACCCCAGTGTTGTGGGTCATTCTGTCACTGATAAATCTGTGCTGATCTTCTCTTTTCTTAGGCCTTGGAGACACTTGACAATGGCAAACCTTATGTCATTTCTTACCTGGTGGATCTGGACATGGTCCTCAAATGCCTCCGGTATGATACTTTTGTTCCTGAAGGGCTGGGAGCAACAGGAGGGGCAGAAATAGAACCATGTGGAATTTATTTGCAGGAGGTGGAGAAATTTGTCTGCTGTTTAGATTCTGTCTGGCAGAAATGATCCCTTAATATCACAACTGCAATTTAGCCATCAACTTAATTCTTCTTAAATCTTTTAATCATTTACCTAGAAGTCAGAATCTAGGTTATATAATGTGTCAGGTGCGCTCTTTTCTACTGTTGTCCCTTTTAATCCCTCTTATATCATTCATAATCTCTCCACTTCAATTTCTTTTTTTTTTTTTTTTTGGTTTTTGGGACACACCCGGCAGTGCTCAGGGGTCACTCTTGGCTGTCTGCTCAGAAATAGCTCCTGGCAGGCACGGGGGACCATATGGGACACTGGGATTCGAACCAACCACCTTTGGTCCTGGATCAGCTGCTTGCAAGGCAAACGCCGCTGTGCTATCTCTCCAGGCCCTCCACTTCAATTTCTATTCTGTCATCTTTTTTTCTTCTTAGTCAAACTAATGGTTTGTTGATTCTGCGACTGTTTTCAGAGAAATAACTTTTGGTTTTCTTGATTCTTTTTTTTTTTTTATTCTTTTTATTATTTATTTTGGTTTTGGGGTCACAACTGGTGGTACTCAGGGGTTATGCCTATCTCTGCTCTACGCCTGGCGGGCTCAGGGAACCATATGGGATGCCGGGGATCGAACCCAGGTTAACTGCATGCAAGGCCAACACCCTACCCACTGTACTATTGCTCCGGCCCCTTGTTGATTGTTTTTTTATGGGGATAGGGGGCACAACCAGTGGTGATCAGTGTTTTTTCCTGGCTCTGCACTCAAGGATTATTCCCAGTGAGCCTTGGGAGACTATATAGGATATTGGGAATTGAACCCAGGTTGGTCACATGCAAGGCAAGCGTCTTATGTTCTATTTATTGTACTATCTCTCTAGCCCTTCTTTTTGTTTGTAATTCTCCATTCTATCTCTCTCTGTTCTTTTTTTTTTTTTTTTTTTTTTTTTTTTTTTTTTTTTTTTTTTTTTGAGTTTTGGGCTACACCTGGTGATGCTCAGGGGTTACTCCTGGCTATGCGCTCAGAAATTGCTCCTGGCTTGGGGACTATATGGGACACCATTGGATTGAACCATGGTCCGTCATAGGTTAGCGTGTGCAAGGCAAACACCCTACTGCTTGCACCATTGCTTCAGCCCCTCTCTGTTATATTTTTATTTCTTTTCCTTCATTTTTTTTTGTTTTTTGTTTTTGGGCCACACCTGGCGGTGCTCAGGGGTTACTCCTGGCTATCTGCTCAGAAATAGCTCCTGGCAGGCATGGGGGACCATATGGGATGCCGGAATTCGAACCAACCACCTTACGTCCTAGAATGATTGCTTGCAAGGCAAACACCACTGTGCTATCTCTCTGGCCCTATTTTTATTTTATTTTATTTTATTTTATTTTATTTTATTTTATTTTTTTGGTTTTTGGGCCACACCCATTTGACACTCAGGGGTTACTCCTGATTATGCACTCAGAAATTGCTCCTGGCTTGGGGGGACCATATGGGACGCCGGGGGATCGAACCACAGTGCATCCAACACTAGTACTTGCAAGGCAGACACCTTACCTCTAGCGCCACCTCTCCAGCCCCTATTTTTATTTCTTATATCTTGCAAGATTTGGTTTTAGCTTGCTCATCAGTATTTTTGTTTTGGGGCCATATCTGTGTCCATTTTGTGGCCATACCACAATCAAAAGCATTTTTATTGCCAAGAAATACAAGATGAGGAATAAGAGCTTTGTCAGAGGCCTTTATTACAGGTAAAAGAAACTCCGCCTAAGGGCTGGAGAGTTAGTAGTGTGGGTAAGGTCTTGTAGTGCAGCCAACTACCATTGGATTCTCACATTTCATAGGGTCCCCTGAACACTGCCAAGAGTCACTCTTGAACACAGAGTCAGGAATAGCCCTTCAACAGCTCTGTTTGCCCCCCCCAAACCCCAAAGCAAAACAAAAATCTCACTCAGCCCAAGATGGCCACTGTGCAGTGAGAGTTTTGTGGTCTACCCTCAAAAGAGCCCGGATCTGGATTATGCCCAGCCCACCACCTTGTTTCATCATCCTCTGGCCTCTGCTCAGATCCATCTGCCTTTCGGAACCTGGCGGCAACTCAGACCCAAACTTCCTTCCAGCTGTAATCTTTAAGTCCCACACCAAATTCCTGTCAGCTCCCAGAGTCCCACTGCCACACTCAATCACTGATTAGCTGCTTTTGAGTCTGACCAGCAGCAGTCACTGTTGAATAAATCTGAATCCTCATAAAATTATAGTGACCAGGCCAGTCACCAGCCTCAGATTGCCAGTAAGAGTAAGTTGGTAGTAGGTGCCTGCAATTTGGTGGTCAGCGCCTGTAAAATAAAATCTACGAGTTGTAAGATCACCCAACATACCGTATCTCCTACCATAGGCAGATAGGTCTGAAGGAGCAGGGAAGCAGCAAAGGATTAATAAACCAAAACTAGGAGAGTCACGGGGTAAGTGGCTTCTCCCTCATGGTGTCATCTCCGAGAGCCAGGTCAAAACTGACTTTAATTATCCCAGAACAAAATCCACCAGTGTGGGGCAGGGCAGAGTGACCCAGGTGGGCTTTTACATATCAAAGGAGCTTTAGGGGCCAGAGCTGTGGCATAAGCGGTAGGGCATTTTCTTTGCACATGCTAACCTAGGACAGACTGTGGTTTGATTCCCCAGAGACCCATATGGTCCCCCAAGCCTGGAATGATTTTTGAGCACATAGCCAGCACTAACCCCTGAGTCTCACTAGGTGTGACGCAAAAAAAAAAAAATCAAAGGAGATTTAACAGAAAGAGGAAGATAGGGAATGCCTTTGTTTTGGGTTAATAGTTGGGTGCTACCTTACAAGTGTCTAGAACTTTTTTAGTCTCCATATCAAGCCATGTTTGGTAGCTGTTCCCAGCAGCACTTGCTTGGGGAGACAATGTGGTGCCAGGATCCTAGTTGGGGCTACCCATGCAAAGCACGTGGGAATCTTCCGCACCTGACAGTTTATCACCACCCCTTTTTTATTTTAAGGTATTATGCTGGCTGGGCCGATAAGTACCATGGGAAAACCATCCCCATTGATGGTGACTTCTTTAGCTACACTCGCCATGAGCCTGTTGGCGTGTGTGGACAGATCATCCCGGTGAGTAAGTCAGACAGGCCACATCCAGTCTGGTGCTGAGACGAGGTCAAGGCGGGGGAACTGGTTCCTGGCAGAAGTGAGAGATTCCAGGGGTAGCCTTTGAACTGCCTGTGCAGAGATTCAAGTTCAAGTTCCAGTGAACTCTTGTCACTCTGGGCAAGCTGCTGCTTTGTCTTCCTTCCTTTCTTTTCCCTTGCCCAGAAGAGTAGAATGCAGCCTCTGAGTAGGGTGGAAGGGAGCCATGAATGGGAGCTAAGCTTGATGCATAAAAATCTCTGCTAAATGTGAGGCACACTGTCTTCACCTGCCCTGTCTACTAGTCTTATGCCTATAGGGGGCCCCAGATAGTACAGTGGGTAGTTTTATGTGTGTACAATACCTTCCATGTGGCCTTCCACATGCCTTGCCTTCCATGTGGTCAATTATGATTGATTTCAGGCACCACATAGGATCTTCTAAGTCCCATTAGGGCTAATCTCTGAACAAAGAGCCAGGAGTAAACTCCTAACTCCACCAGTTATGGGCCCTCCACAAAAACAGCCTACATTGGCATGATGGAAAGTTTGGGGGATTCAAGAATCTGGTGCTGTTGCTTCTCTTGGGGTACCTTTTATATTTGGTTTTCGGTCCATATCCAGCAGCGCTCAGGGGTTACCCTTGGCTCTGTGCTCAGAAATTGCTCCTGGCTGATTCGGGGGACCATATGGGATGCAGGGATCGAACACCAGTCTCTCCTAGGTCAGCTGTGTGCAAGGCAAACACCCTACTGCTGTGCTATCACTCCAACCCTGGGGTACCTTTTCTGTTGCCTGCTGTGGCTCTTGGTTTGGGTTTTGAGACTAGCTGTTTGTTGCAGTGGAATTTCCCGCTCCTGATGCAAGCTTGGAAACTGGGCCCTGCTCTGGCGACCGGAAATGTGGTGGTAATGAAAGTGGCTGAGCAGACCCCACTCACTGCCCTCTATGTGGCCAACTTGATCAAGGAGGTGCGTGGCTTTACCATCCTTATCTCAAAAACACCCTGACATAAGTTTGCGCCAAATGTTCAGGGAGGAGCCCCAGTTTTGGGTCGGGTATTTCTAGAGCAGGGATTATGCCCTTCATTGTACTTCTGCTGAAGTTGCCCTTCTTCTCATTTCCTCTGTGAGCTTCCTTACAAGGCCCCCCATTAAAGAATGAAAATCATTCTATTTCAATGACATGGAAGGGGTGTCAGGGCCAAGCAAAACCCCAACAAGAGAGGGTTAAAAACAGGGTTTAATTGAGAAAAAGGCAAAGAGGGAGGCCAAGGGCCTTATAGCCAGCCCCTCTAAGAGAGGGAGAGAGAGGGCAAAGGTTGGGATCAAGGCAAGGAGTCAGCCAGGAAAAGGACCAAACAAAGGAAAATAGTAGCAGAGGAAGCAAAAGGCAACAGAAGGAGGTAGTCTGGCAAGCAATCTCTCCAGCAATTCGGCAGAGACCATCCAACAGAAGCAATCTGGCCTTGGCATAGGGTGGCAGCCATCTGACAGAGGGCAAGGGCAGGCAATGATCCCTAGCACTTCAGCCCCAAGTTTTATATTTCCAGGCCAGCTGCCCTCCAGTTGCAGTTACAAGGGGCAGGCATCTGATAACTGACATCTTCACCCTTAAAGGGACAGTAGCCCACTTATGGCTGGCCGACCAGGGACCAGAAGAGTCTCTGTTTCCTTATAAAGGGGAGCAGCCTGCTCTCAGGAAACCCCACAGAACAGGCTCCTGCTATGCCGTCTGGAATTTCAGAGTTTCTGCTCCACTCTGCCTGGGCAGCTGCCTGTCCTGGGGGCAGCAGCTGAAAGACCCTGTCCTTTTTGATCACTCGTCCCCAGGCTGGGTTCCCGCCAGGTGTTGTAAACATCATCCCCGGATTTGGCCCCACGGCTGGAGCTGCTATAGCCTCCCACAAGGACGTGGACAAAGTGGCTTTCACAGGCTCCACTGAGGTAAGATGCTCCTGTACCCTTGAGCTCTAGGATATGAGGAGGAGGAGGAGGAGGAGGAGGAGGTGGAGAAAGCAGAGGAGGAGGAGGTCTGCTGCTCTCTCTGCTCTACTCTGCCCTGGGCTATCACCAGGAGTTCCAATGAGGGCCCCATGGGCTTGCTTAGATTATTTGGGGTTGGGTGACATTCCAGCTGCTGTGGGGCAGGAGGCAACTTCTGTGGACTAAAGAGACTGCAACTGACTGGACTTTACAAAGCCCTAAACTGACCACCTGCCCCAAGTCTAAGCCTCTGGGACCTTCAAAGTTCCTTATTTTGTTTTGCGTTTTAGGTTTTGGGGCCCATAGTGCATGTAGACTCCACAGGATACCTAGCCCGGTGGGCTTGTTGTAGTTCTGGTGCTCACAACATGTGAGGCCTGATTTACAGAAGTTTCGGGATCCTGTTTGGGGCCTATGTGCATCTTTGGCTGAAATACCTCTCTCTTTCTTTCTCTCCTCTCTCCCTTCTTCTCTCTCTCTTCTCTCCCTCCTCTCTCCATCTTGCTTCTCACTCTCCTCTCTTCTCTTTCTTTCCTCTCTCTTCTCTCTTTCCTCTCTCTCCTCTCCCTCTTTCTCCTTTCCCTCTTTCTCCTATCCCTCTTTCTCCTCTTTCCTCTCCTCTCCCTTTCTTCTCCTTCTCCCCACTTCTCTGTCTCCTGTCTCCTATCTCCCACCTCCTCCCTTACAGGTTGGCAGCCTCATCCAGGTTGCTGCAGGGAGCAGCAACCTCAAGAGAGTCACCCTAGAACTGGGGGGAAAGAGCCCCAACATCATTATGTCAGATGCTGATAGTGAGTTGCCGAGGGAGTCGGGGAGGGGGCCTGGCTTGGGGAAGGGGCTGGGCGTCCCACTGCGGTTCTCACTTCTGTGATCCTCAGCTTCCTGGGCTGACCTCGGGCCAAAGGCTGGACCCTAGCCTGGTCCTGAGGCCCTCTGCCCTGGCTTCTCTGTATCATCCCACTTGTACCCCCGTGCTGCCTCATGTCCTCTCTCCCCATCACTTCCTTTATCCTGGTCCAGCTGAGAAGGGCTCAGAGTGGCCCCACAAGGTCTCTACCTCGTGGCCCACCAGCCCCACTCATATTACGTGGGTTGGGTGCACTTGTTCTCCACTCTAAGCACTTAACTGGCACCAGGGAAGCTGCCCTCACCTCACAGCTTCCTCTCTGCCTTCTCTAGTGGACTGGGCCGTGGAGCAGGCGCACTTCGCGCTGTTCTTCAACCAGGGCCAGTGCTGCTGTGCAGGCTCCAGGACCTTCGTGCAGGAAGACGTCTATAATGAGTTCGTGGAGCGGAGCGTGGCCCGGGCCAAGTCCCGTGTGGTGGGAAACCCCTTTGACAGCAGAACCGAGCAGGGCCCGCAGGTAAGATCGGCGTTTGTAGGTGCGTGTGACCCAACACTGACATAGGCTCAGGGCCAGGCAGGCTGGGCTTCGAGTCTGGACTCTGCTGTGTTCCCACTGTGTGTCCTGGAGAAGTCACCTGCTCTCAGAGCCTCTGTCCCAACCTGAGGGCACCTGTCCTCGCTCCTTCGAGCTGATAGCAGATAGCACTTTGCCAGTTTATAGACACATCACTTATACCAAGTGTCTGGGCAGAAGGGAAAGTTTGGTCCTGGACCATGGGTCTCTGTAAAAATGCTTTTTGTTTTTGTTTTGTTTTTATCTTTGGACCACACTCAGTGATGCTCAAGGGTTATTCCTGGCTATGCACTCACAAATCGCTCCTGGCTTGGGGGACCATATGGAACACTGGGGGATCGAACCACGGTCCGTCCTAAGCTAGCACGCACAAGGCAAACGCCCTACCGCTTGTGCCACCACTCTGGACCCTGAATGCTTTTTACTTGTCTAGCACTGCTAGATATGGCCCCAAAACAAAGTAAAGCAAACAATGCTTTTCTTTTCTTTTCTTTTCTTTTCTTTTCTTTTTTTGGTGTGGCTTTTGGGTCACACCCGGCAGTGCTCAGGGGTTATTCCTGTCTCCATGCTCAGAAATTGCTCCTGGCAGGCACGGGGGACCATATGGGATGCCGGGATTCGAACCAATGACCTTCTGCATGAAAGGCAAACTCCTTACCTCCATGCTATCTCTCTGGTCCCGGTGCTTTTCTATCCCAAAAGGACAGATAATGATAATTACATCCATAATTCTCGCTGGCATGTGGTTGGATGGCCACAGGTGAGAAAGGGCTTCATTTCACTTCTTACTGTACAGAGTGGTTTGCTTTGATTTTTATTTTCCCCATTAGCAGATACTATATTTTATTTTATTTTATTATTTTTTTTTGATTTTATGGCCATACCTGGCAGCACTCAGGGGTTACTCCTGGCTCTGCGCTCAGAAATCACTCCTAGCAGGCAATAGGGAACCAAATGGGATGCCGGGATTCGAACCACCATCTGTCCTGGGTCGGCTGCATGCAAGGCAAATGCCGTACCGCTGTGCTATCTCTCCAGCCCCCAGATATTCATTTTATTCATTAAAACTGTAGAGGCGGGGCCGGAGAGATAGCACAGCGGCCTTTGCCTTGAAAGGAGCCGATCCAGGACCAAAGGTGGTTGGTTCGAATCCCCGGTGTCCCATATGGTCCTCCCGTGCCTGTCAGGAGCTATTTCTGAGCAGACAGAGGAGTAACCCCTGAGCACCGCCGGGTGTGGCCCAAAAAAACAAAACAAAACAAAAAAACTGTAGAGGCCTGGGGCCTGAGAGATAGCATGGAGGTAAGGCATTTGCCTTGTATGGAGAAGGACAGTGGTTCATATTGTGGGCTCATCTCAAAACTTTGGCGGTACAGTGACATTTCAGTGAAACATTTCACAAAAATGTTTTGATTTCCTAGTTGACATATGAACCAGTCCTTATTACTCTATATACATATATATTGTATATATACATAATAGACTTTGATCACCAATTAATTTTATTTTGCCTTTTATTTGTAAGGTTTTGGATCACATTCAACTGTGCTCAGGTCTTGTTAATGGCTCTGTGCTCAGGGACTTATCATGGTGGGGCTTGAGGGACCCTAGGGATTGAATCCGGGTTGGCAGTGTGCACTCTTGGGGCAGGGTGATAGTATGGTGGGAGGGTATTTGTCTTGCACGCCGTCGATGCCAGTTCAATCCCCCACATTCTATATGGTCTCCTGAGCCTGCCAGGAGTAATTTCTGAATACAGAGCCAAGAGTAATCCCTGAGCGCTGCCAGGTGTGGCCCAAAAACAAAGAAACAAAACATTTCTATTATATGAGGAGCTGCAAATAGAAAATTAAGGATGGGGTTGGATGTGTCTTTCTCTCTTTTTTTTTTTTTTTTTTTTTTTTGGTTTTTGGGTCACACCCGTCAGTGCTCAGGGGTTCCTCCTGGCTCTACACTCAGAAATCACTCCTGGCAGGCTCAGGGGACCATATGGGATGCCGGGATTCGAACCATCATCATTCTGCATGCAAGGCAAATGCCTTACCTCCACGCTATCTCTCCGGCCCCGATGTGTCTTTCTTAAGAGGCCTGGAGAGGTTGCTTGAGCCTCTTATCTTTTATCCCCTGTTTTTCTTGTTGTTTGGCACCTGTGTGGTTCTGGGCCCACAGCTGGGTGCGGCTGACTCTGACTGGGGAACATTGTGCCTTCCCGTAGGTGGACGAGACACAGTTTAAGAAGGTCCTGGGGTACATCAAGTCCGGGAAGGAAGAAGGGGCGAAGCTGCTGTGTGGGGGAGGAGCCGCTGCTGACCGGGGCTACTTCATCCAGCCCACAGTGTTTGGAGACGTACAGGACGGCATGACCATTGCAAAGGAGGAGGTCAGTGTGGAGCCTGTATCCAGGGGAGAAGTGGACAGTTCGTTCCAGCATCTTAACTCAGTGACCCGGCAGTTGGGTCTGGGCCAAATTCTGGCTCTCTGCTCGGGACAAACTATTTATAATTCCCATGTAATCTCTGTATGTTTCTTTCAGGCATTCATTGTCTGGGGGGAAGTCATTCTCTGGCAGCGCCTACAAGCTGCTCATTGTGTTCTAGTTTCTGGGAACCACGAGCCCAAGAAGGACTTAGTTCAGCCCCCTTCAGCTCCTTGTAGTCTTCTCTTTGGGGGGAACCTCATCCGGCTGTGCTCAGGGGTTAATCCTAGCTCTGGGCTCAGCATGAGCTGGCCACATGCAAGGCATGCGCCTTCCCCACTGTCCTATCAATCTGGCCCCTGTGGTCTTCATTTGGCTCTCTCTCACCCCAGATCTTTGGGCCAGTGATGCAGATTCTGAAGTTCAAGACCATTGAGGAAGTGGTGGGGAGAGCCAATGATTCCACGTACGGGCTGGCTGCAGCTGTCTTCACCAAGGACTTGGATAAGGCCAATTATCTGTCCCAGGCCCTCCAGGCCGGCACTGTGTGGTGAGTTTCCTGGTTGTCCCTCACAACACAGGAAGGGATCCCCAAAGCCAGGGTTTTCTAAGATTCTATGTACATATCTGGGAACGCCTCAAGCACCGTCATATGTCTACTTACTCTGTCTTCACAATAACCATTAGCCGGTAGGATGGACCGCGGTTCGATCCCTGGCGTCCCATATGATTCCCCAAGCCAGGAGCAATTTCTGAGCTCATAGCCAGGAGTAAGCAAGCCTGAGCATCACCAGGTGTGCCCCCCCAAATAAAAACAAAACAAACCAAAACAAAATAACCATTAGCTGGGATGCTACTGAGAGAGAATAGGGATGAAAAATAAGGTTTAGGGGCCAGAGCAGTAGGATAGCAGGTAGGTTGCTTGCCTTGTATGAGGCCGACCAGGTTTGATCCCCAGTATCTCATATGATCCCCCTGAGCACTGCCAGAAGTAATTCCTGAGTGCAGAGCCAGGAATATCCCCTGCGCATTACCAGGGATCGATCCAGAACAACAAACAAGTAATCCTGAATGTGTGGCAAATCCTCACCATAGCTAATAGGTAGGAAACAGCCTAAATATTCTTCAGAAAGTGAATGGTGAGGTTTGGGGGTAACTGAGAGGACTAGAATATGTGTTTTCCCTTAACACCAAGCAGGGCATAGCCCCAAAATAAATCGGAATAGATAGCTTTTTTTGGGGGGGATGTGGTACCCACACCCTATAGTGCTTGGAGAACCACGCAGTGCCAAGGATCAAACCTGGGACTCGTACATGCAAAACATGTACTCAGACCCTAGTCATTCTTTTCTTTATCAACTGTAAAAAACTATAGCACCTATTAGTAAGAATTCCCCACTAATATGAAATATCCTCTTGTTGGGACCTTTATCCTCACCTCCACCCCACGAGAATCAAACCCAGGGCCTCCCACATGTAAAGCAAGGTGCATGCCCTCTGAGCTAGGCCCTGCCCTGAGTCCTATCGACAACATCCTTCTGTCCCCGTGTGGCCTGACATGGCCTCCCTCAGTGAGGAGGGCCAGACCAAGACTTCATTTCCTGTTGCTTCCTTCCCTTTCCTGGTGGAAGATTATTGCAAAGGATTGACCCCTCTATTTTCCCTTTAGTACACAGGGAGGACAGGCTAAGCTAGGAGGCCTGAGGGCCATGTCAAAGACCTCTTGGAGTTGCTTCTAAAATCTTGGTTTCTAAATACAGGGTCAACTGCTATGATGTATTTGGAGCTCAGTCTCCCTTTGGGGGCTATAAGATGTCTGGTAACGGCCGGGAGCTGGGCGAGTACGGGCTTCAGGCATACACGGAAGTGAAGACTGTGAGTATGACCTCTCCTGGCATCCACCAGTGTCAATTCTCACCAATGGCTTTCTACCACTCCCATCTCTGCTGTCTCCTGAGAAATAACTGGGGGCTTGATCACCTCCTGGTCTCACACATGCTCCATTAAGCCTGAGAGAGGAAATGAGCAGCCAGGAAAGACTTGAAAGAAGAGTAAAATGCTATGCTAGGAAACTGTGTAGATCAAGGAGCCAACCTAGGGGTGCTGCATACAAAGTATGTGCTTTGTTTGGCCCTTTATTGCCTTTAAAATATTTGCAGTTGGAGGAGGGAGCAGAGCTGTAGCACAGCGATAATAGGGCATTTTTTTTTTATTTTATTTTTTGGTTTTTGGGCCACACCCGGCGGTGCTCAGGGGTTACTCCTGGCTGTCTGCTCAGAAATAGCTCCTGGCAGGCACGGGGGACCGTATGGGACACCGGGATTCGAACCAACCACCTTTGGTCCTGGGTCGGCTGCTTGCAAGGCAAACGCCGCTGTGCTAACCGGGCCCTAAGGCATTTTTCTTGCATGCAGGTTCCAACCTATGTGGTCCCCAAGCCTGCCAGGAGTAACTCCTGAGCACTTCTGAGTGTGGCCCAAACTCCCCCCAAAAATAAATAAAAAATAAAATATTTGTAGTTTCAGTTATAGGAGGAAACCTGGAACAACTGGTCAGAGACAAGAAGACTAAATCAGGCCTGGGGGAAGTAGCTCAGTGGTTGAGTTTGTGTCTAGAGGGAATAAAAGGAAGTCTTTTGGGGCCGGTGAGGTGGCGTTAGAGGTAAGGTGTCTGCCTTGCAAGCGCTAGCCAAGGAAGGACCTCGGTTCGATCCCCCGGCGTCCCATATGGTCCCCCAAACCGGGGGCAATTTCTGAGCCCTTAGCCAGGAGTAACCCCTGAGCCTCAAACGGGTGTGGCCGAAAAACCAAAAAATAAAATAAAAGTCTTTTTTTTCTTTTTTTGGGGGGGAGGGGGCCCCGAATTGGCAGTGCTCAGGGCTTATTTCTGGCTTTGTGCTCAGAAATCATTCCTGGCAGAGTGGGGGAACCATACGGAGTGATGGAGATTGAACAAAGGTTGGTTGGCTGCATGTGAGGCAAGAGCCCTGCCTGCTATACCATCTCTCCAGCTCTGAAAGCTTCCAAGTGTTGAATAACCATCAAGCCGTTTTTGTATACAACGTGCATGGAAAGCACAAATCATTTAAAGTAAAAAAAAAAAAAAAGAAGCAGGATACAAAATAATACATTCAGTATAACTCTGATTTTTTTTTAAACTACCTTCATGTTTCACTCTATAAGATGCACCTGATCGTAAAACAAACATCAGTTTTAGATGAGGAAAACAAGAAAAAATAATATTCTAAAGCAAATGGTGCAATTCGAGACACTGGCAGCTGGCAACTGGGAACAACTCTGCAGTCAAGAATCACTCCAGGGCCCGGAGAGATAGCACAGCGGCGTTTGCCTTGCAAGCAGCCGATCCAGGACCAAAGGTGGTTGGTTCGAATCCCGGTGTCCCATATGGTCCCCCATGCCTGCCAGGAGCTATTTCTGAGCAGATGGCCAGGAGTAACCCCTGAGCACCGCCGGGTGTGGCCCAAAAACCAAAAAAAAAAAAAAAAAAAAAAAAAAGAATCACTCCATGGGGCCGGAGAGAGAGCACAGTGGTAGGGCGTTTGCCTTGCATGCAGCCGACCTAGGATGGATGGTGGTTCGAATCCCGGCATCCCCCGTGCCTGCCAGGGGCGATTTCTGAGCATAGAGCCAGGAGTAACCCCTGAGTGCTGCTGGGTGTGACCCAAAAACCAAAAAAAAAAGGAATCACTCTTGGCTGTGTTCAGGGGATCACATGGAATGCTGGGAACAAACCAGAGTTATCTTCATGCAGGCAAGTGTCCTCGACACTATGCTATCGCTCCTGCCCCGGACCACATCTGACACTGATTGGTTCCTTCAGTCATCACCAGGGACTGCCTCTAAGCACTATGCTGGGGGATCCCAGGCACTTCCAGTCTGGGGGTCCCTCCACAAGAAAAATACTCAGGGGAACAGGGACATGGGACAGGCACAGTCACTACCAAGAAGACTCTGATCTCCTGCAGCCCACAAAGTAAAATAAATATGTTTATTTGGTTTTTGTTCTTCGGGAACTTAAGAGTCCAGACGAGGGGCTAGATCCAGCAGCTGACATGCTGAACCATTGGCTGGGCACTAAAAGGAGTTGGAGATGAGATCTACTCCCCAGCATGGTGGGAGTGAGGGTTGGGTTGCTGCGAGAAGCAAGAAATCTAGTGCAGTATGCAGGCTCAGTATCCAGGCCTCAGTTCCTCAGCTGCTAGGGAGCAAGAGAGAAGGAAGAGGCAAGGCCAGGATACAGGTGTGAGGGGCCAGGAGCAACTTCAAATCAACACCTGCCAGGGGATGATAGCCAGGAAACTAACCAAAAAGATATTGTGAAACCTGAGTGATAGCACAGCAGTAGAGCTTTTGCCTTGCAGGCTGCCAGCCCGGGATGGACCCGGGTTTGATCCCTGACATCCCATATGGTCATCTGAGCCCTCCAGGGGATTTCTGAGCGCAGAGCCAGGAGGAACCCCTGAGTGCTGCTGGGTGTGGCCCAAAACCAAAATAAAAAAGAGAGAGAAGGTTTTCCAGACAAGAGGTTAGGCTACTTGCCTTGCATGTTGCCAACTGCATTCAAGCCCCAGTACCCCATATAATCCCTAAAGCATGGCCAAGAATGATCTCAGAGCACAAAATCAAGAATAAGTTCTAAGTGCTGCCAGGTGTGGCTTCAATACAAAACAGAACAGGCTGGAGAGATAGCACAACAGTAGGGCAAATGCCTTGCATGCAGCCGATCCAGGACAGGACAGATGATGGTTCAAATCTGTGCCTGCTAGGAGCAATTTCTGAGCACAGAGCCAGGAGTAATCCCTGAGCGCCGCCGGGTGTGAGCCAAAAAAAAAAAAAAAAAAAAAAAAAGAAGCTGGTGGAGCCGAGCAATAGCACAGCAGGTAGGACGTTTGCTTTGCATGTGGCTGATCCAGGTTCAATCCCTGGCATCCCATATCGTCCCCCAAGCCTGCCAGGAGTAATTTCTTTTTTTTTTTTTTTTTTTTTTGGTTTTTGGGCCACACCCGGTGACGCTCAGGGGTTACTCCTGGCTATGCGCTCAGAAGTCGCTCCTGGCTTGGGGGACCATATGGGACGCCGGGGGATCGAACCGCGGTCCGTCTCCTAGGCTAGCGCAGGTAAGGCAGGCACCTTACCTCCAGCGCCACCGCCCGGCCCCAGGAGTAATTTCTTGAGCACAGAGCCAGGAGTAACCCTGAGGGCTGCCAGGTATGGCCTCCCCCTTCCCCCAAAAAAGCTGGAGAGATAGTACAGTGGGTAGGGTACTTTCCTTGCATTCTGCCAACCTGAGTTCCATATCTGGCACTCCATATGGTCCCCCAAGCCTACCAGGAGTGATTCCTAAGCACAAAGCCAACAGTAAGCCTTGAGCACGGTGGGTGTGGCAGTCAGGAAAGCATTTCTATTCTTACTTGGGTTTTTTTTTTTTTTGGGGGGGGAGTGTTGTTTGTTTGTTTTGGGACCACAACATCTTTGGGCTAAAACCTATGTTCGTTTTAGTCAGGTGCATCATATAGAGTGAAAAATACAGTAATTAAAAAAAAATCAGAGTTGGGGCCGGGCGGTGGCGCTAGATGTAAGGTGCCTGCCTTGCCTGCGCTAGCCTAGGACGGACCGAGGTTCCATCCCCCGTCGTCCCATATGGTCCCCCAAGCCAGGAGCGACTTCTGAGCGCGTAGCCAGGAGTAACCCCTGAGTGTCACCGGGTGTGGCCCAAAAACCAAAAAAAAAAAAAAATCAGAGTTGGGGCCCGGAGTGGCCCAGGGCATAAGGCTTGAACCTTGAGCACGCTAGCCTAGGATGGACCAAGGTTTGATCCTTCGACGTCCCATATGGTACCCCAAGCCAGGAGCAATTTCTGAGCCGGAAGCCAGGAGTAATCCCTGAGCGTCACCAGGTGTGGCCAAAAAACAAACAAACAAACAAACAAACAAAAAATCAGAGTTATACTGAATATAATATTTTGGGGATTTTTTTGGGGGGGTCACACCCAGCAGTGCTCAGGGGTTACTCCTGGCTCTGTGCTCAGGAATATCTCCTGGCAGGATCGGGAGACCATATGAGATGCCGGGGATTGAACCTGGGTCCATCCCAAGTCAGCTGCGTGCAAGGCAAACTCGTTACCACTGTTTATCACTCCAGCCCCTTTATTCTTAATTGTGTCATGCCCAGCTGAGACCTAGGTACTTACCAGCTTCTCTACATCTCTCTTACAGGTCACAGTCAAGGTTCCTCAGAAGAACTCGTAAAGAATGATGCAGGCTCCCAAACTCAGCCGTTGAGAGTTCTAGGGGATCAGCAGCCAAACCAGGAAAATTTGCCCTTACACACAGAGTCTTAAGAAAAAAATCTTCCACAAATACCCTTGGATCAAGGATGTCCCATAATCTGAATGAAGAAATAGGCAGGTTTTGTTGTGTGGGTGGGGGCAGGGAAAAACCTTGTGGACCTTGTGACAATAAAACTAGTAGCTCTGAGGGTTCAAGTATGGGTGATATGATAGGAAATGTCTCTGGAGACTGGAGGAAAGGCCATTGTTAGCCACTGCACTTACCCTGAGACGCCAAGCTTGCTAGCTCCTTGCTTTTGTATTGTGTCCTGAAATGCAATAAAAACACTGCTGTTTGTCCCACCACCACCACCCTTTTTCTGGTCTCTTTCTTCAACTCAATACACTACCACTGCTGCCAGAGGCAGTACCAAAACCACCAAAAGCCACCCTCTTCTTGCTGGTGGGGAAAAAATAGAGAATGTTTCTTGTGGTTTATGAATACATATCTGCTTGTCTACTGTTGGAAAACAGTGTTTCAGGCAAGAGGTTGTCACCTTTTGCCCTTGGCAAAATCGGTAGGTAAACCAGGCTTAAATGCTGCAGGTTGGATCTTAGCATGCTGAGAGCCATACTGTCAGCATCTCCGGTCCCCTTTCTATCAGAAGATTTCATTAGTATCAAAATAACAGTCACTTAGGGCTCAGAATGGTTCTTTTGTTTTTGTTTTGGGTCCACATTCAGTGGCCCTC
Source organism: Suncus etruscus (assembly GCF_024139225.1). NCBI lineage: Eukaryota > Metazoa > Chordata > Mammalia > Eulipotyphla > Soricidae > Suncus > Suncus etruscus. The sequence continues at coordinate 20,699,113 of NC_064862.1, forward strand.
AGGGATTACTCCTAGCTCTAAGCTCAGAAATTACTTCTGGCAGGCTCGGGTACCATATGGTGAAGCAGAAACCTTATGCCCCAAATCCAGGAGATTCGAGAACATGGGTCTGGAAGCAAATGCTGACATAGGAAATAATCCACACATGATTAAGGGGATAAAACAGGTTTGGGAACTTCCACACTTTTGCAAGACTTCCTAAGCTCCTAAGAAGCAGATAGCTCAGCTGTGGAAAAATTTCCCTGAGACCCTGGGTCTTTACTGGCAAAACAAGACCACACCCTGGATGGAGAACCTGGAGGGTAAGAGACCAATACAAAGGATGTTTCAATCCAAGGGTGCTGCCAGAGATTGCACCAGCAAAGAGTTATACTGAATAGGGCAAAGATTAGTTATACCAACAATATGGGATGCCAGGGATCAAAACCAGTTGGTCACGTGCAAGGCAAATACCCTACTCTGGTCCCATCAAAATGATTCTTGAGTGTTTGCCTTGCACACAGCCAATCCAGGACAGACTGTGGTTCAAATCCCAGCATCTCATATGGTTCCCTGTGCCTGCCAGGAATGATTTCTGAGCACAGCTAGGAGTAGTAGTAACCCCTAAGTGCTGCCAGGTGTGACCCAAAAATATAAAGGAAAGAATGGAGGCATGAGATCCAAGCTATAGTAAAGCTGGTAAGATGATTGCCTTGTAGTGGCCGACAATGGCTTAATGCCCGGCATCCCATATGGTCCCCCAAGCCCGCCAGGAATGATTCCTGAGTGCAGAGCCAGGAGTAACCCTTGAGCACGCTAGGTTTTACCAATAAGCAAACAAACAAACAAAAAAAATGGGACAAAAGAGTAGAATTACTAAAGAAATTTGCAATCAGGTATGAGACCCTCATTCTTTAAGGATTTGAGGACAAGTTTGATCCTTTGGTATAACTTTTGCCGAGAATGTTGGGGTGTGGTGAAATGCAATTGATTGGCCCTAGATCTTCGACAAGGCTAAGATCTTGATAGTTTATCCCTTAAAGACTCCTTTAGATTACTCAGACATACATCACATTTGTGTTTCAGATATACTAACAGACATAAATGTTTTAGATTTAAAAAAATAAATTGTGAGACTGTGGAAATGACTTGGCCAGAGTGCAAGGTTGGCCAGCAGGAAGATGGAGTTCACACCTGAGCACCATAGGGAGAAATTGGTCCTTCAGTAATTCTGGGTGTGGTCCCCACATGACATCTTTCACACAATTAAAAAAAATGTCAATGGGGCCAGAGAGATAGCACAGAGGTAGGGTGTTTGCCTTACACACAGAAGGACAGTGGTTCGAATCCCGGCATCCCATATGGTCCCCCGTGCCTGCCAGGGGTGATTTCTGAGCGTAGAGCCAGGAGGAACCCCTGAACGCTGCCGGGTGTGACCCAAAAACAAAACCAAAAACAAAAAAAAAAGTCGGGCCCGGAGAGATAGCACAGCGGCATTTCCCTTGCAAGCAGCCAATCCAGGACCAAAGGTGGTTGGTTCGAATCCTGGTGTCCCATATGGTCCCCTGTACCTGCCAGGAGCTATTTCTGAGCAGACAGCCAGGAGTAACCCCTGAGCACCGCTGGGTGTGACCCAAAAACCAAAAAAAAAAAAAGTCAAAAACTTAATTAGCATTTTATTGACAGCAATTTGAGGCATAATAAGAAAGATGATTGCTACTAAATGTTACTACATTTAGTAACAAAATACAAGGTAACCTAAACCCTTTTTTTAATTTTTTTTTTTTTTTGGTTTTTTTTTTTTTTTTTTTTTGGTTTTTGGGCCACACCCGGCGGTGCTCAGGGGTTACTCCTGGCTGTCTGCTCAGAAATAGCTCCTGGCAGGCACGGGGGACCATATGGGACACCGGGATTCGAACCAACCACCTTTGGTCCTAGATCGGCTGCTTGCTAGGCAAACACCGCTGTGCTATCTCTCCGGGCCCTTTTTTTTTTTTTTTAATTTTGTTTTGTTTTTATTCACACCCAACAGTGCTCAAGTGTTCAAGACAGGCTCAGGGGACTGTATAGGATGCTGGGGATCTAACCCAGGTTGGCTGTGTACGAGACAAACGCCCTCTCCATGTGCTTTCACTCAGCTTCTGGTAACCTAAACCTTTAGAGGAAATATATGCACAAGTTGGGGAAGGGAAAAAAAAATTGTATGCTGAGGGGCTATACCTCGGTTGTAGAGTTCTTTCCTTGCATGTGTGAAACCCTGGGTTTGACATATTATTTTTCTTACTTAACCATGCATATTCTATGTATACATTGCAGTCACACGTGTAAACCTCTCTACAGCTGTTTTTGTGTTCCTACCTGAAAGAAGTGTGTCTCGAGGAGACAGGGATTTGGAGGCCAGAGGGACAAGCCAAGTACCATGAAATGGACGCATTAGTTTTTTCTTGGGGCCACACCTGGTAGTGCTCAGGGCTTACTCCTGGCTCTTCGATTAGTGGTCAACCCTTTCAGGGCTACAGGGCTCAAGAGACCTATGTAGTGCTGGGGAATCGAACCTGGGTTGCTGGACCCACTACACTTTAACCGCAATTTCCCTTGGTACCAAAATCAACACTGTGCTGATGTGTGAACTTGGGGGTACCAGCCAAGCCTTGAACCCATCCCACTCTCTTCCCCCAGACCTTCCCTGGCTGCCCCCTGCATACTTGGGCATCTAGAGGACCAGGTCAAGCATGTCCTGCCTTCCCAGCACTGCAGGCAGAGGGCATGAAGGTGTCCTGAGTAGAGATGACAGCAGGGCAGCACTGGGGCTCCTCCATATGCCAGTCACTTGCTGGAATCGTTCTCAGTGCTAGGGACTAAAAAAGAGAAGACACAGGCCCCCCACTAAGGCCACCAGTGGAGAAAGCTCCTTTCAAGGAGCAGTGCCAGCCTCTGGGTGCAGTGCCAAGGGACACAATATGAGAAGCACTCAGTGTATTTTACTGATTTTCAGGCTATTCATCGGATATTCAATTCCTGAAGATTTGAACTAGGGTTATCGTTCTAAAAACCCTATCATATAGGGTCAGAAAGATAAGACAATGGGGAGGGCACTTGCCTTACAACTGGCCCACCCAAATTTGACCCACAGAACCACATTTGATTCCCCTGCACCTGCCAGGAGTGATTCATGAGCACAGAGCCAGGAGTGAGCCCTGAGCATGGCTGGGTGTGGCCCCCAAATCAAAAATAAAATCCTATGACATGTGATGTATACAAATTATTATCTGTTTATGGGGCCGTAGAGATAGCATGGAGGTAGGGCGTTTGCCTTGCGTGCAGAAGGACTGTGGTTTGAATCCCAGCATCCCATATGGTCCCCCGAGCCTGCCAGGAGTGATTTCTGAGAGTAGAATCAGGAGTAACTCCTGAGTGCTGCCGGGTGTGACCCAAAAACAAAACAAAAGAAAAGAAAAAAGAAAAAATTTATTATGTGTTTAATATTTGCCCTAAGCAATAATAAATACATTTCAAAGGCTACCTTTCAAAAGTTAAAAACATGACTCATGACAGCCTGAAGAGATAGCCCAGGGGTTAAAGGTGCTTACTTGTGTTGTATGTGGCCAACCTAGGTTTGATCCCCAGCACTCCACTTGGCTCCCTGACCACTGCCAGGAGTGAGCCCTAATAAACACAGACAGGTGTGGCCCCAAAACAAAACAAACCAGCCAAACTGAGGATGTCCTGAAAAACAGGACACAGGAACCATGACTTTGATGTCACTGAAGAGGCTCATTTGCTGCTCCACTGGATATGAGCCTGCAGATGACATGTCATTTTGAGGGTGCGCCCAGGTTAGGGATAGCAAGTTCAAACTCCAAAGTCTTGACAGTTGCTATTAGGCATTGGCATGTCAAAGGTCAAGATCATACTAGAACAGCCCTTGCAGATGATCTTGGGGCTTTATCATATCCTGCTTTGGTTTTGGTTTCTCTTTTCCATTGCTTGTGTGTATATGTCCTTTCCTGTTTCCACTCTGGAGGAGCCTGTGTTATCTCTCAAACATACACTTCTCCTTTACTCTCCCCTCCATCTTTCTTTCTTTTTTTTTTTTTTTTTTTTTTTTTTGTGGTTTTTGGGTCACACCCGGCAGTGCTCAGGGGTTACTCCTGGCTCCATGCTCAGAAATTGCTCCTGGCAGGCACGGGGGACCATATGGGACGCTGGGATTCGAACCGATGACCTCTTGCATGAAAGGCAAACGCCTTACCTCCATGCTATCTCTCCAGCCCCTCCCCTCCATCTTTCTAAACAAGTTTCAATTAAAAAAAAATCACCTTGCTTAGGGGCCAGAATGATAGCACAGCAGTTAGGGCATTTGCCTTGTATGCAGCTGACCCCAGTTGGATCTGTGGCAGCTCTTATGGTCCTCTGAGCCTGCCAGAAGTAATTTCTCTTCTCTTCTTGTCTTTTCTTTTTTTTCTTTCTTTTCTTCTTTTTCTCTTCCTTTCTTTATCTCCTTCCTTCCTTTTCCTTTCTTTTTCTCTTTCCCTTCCTTTCTTCTTTCATTTCTTTCCCTTTATTCCTTCTTTCCTTTTCTCTTTTCTCTGTCTTTTCTTGCTTGCTTTCCCTCCCTCTCCTCTCCTCTCCTTTCCTCTCCTCTCCTTTCTTTCTTGGCTCTGCACTCAGAAATCACTTCTGACAAGCTCAGAGGACCATATGGGATACCAGATTCACTGGCTGCATGCAAGGAATATGCCCTACCTGCTGTGCTATTGCTCCAGCCCCTGCCAGGACTAATTTTTGAGTGCAGAGCCAGAAGTATCCCCTGAGTACTGCCAGGTGTTGCCCAAAAATCAAAGCAAAAAAACGACTTTGCTTCACACACACACACCCACACACACACACACACACACACACACACACACACACACACACACACACAATTGGACTCCTGCCCATAGTGTAGTGACCTGCTTTATAGAATGAGAGGACCCCTTCAACCCTGCTTTGTATAATGATCTTGGCCATCTTTAGGTTTGGAATAATTTATGATACCACAGTTAAGAAAAATCATGTCATTACACTGCCTAAAATTATTCCAGTTTACCCCTCTGAGGCTTACTGGGGAAAACAGGGTTATTGGGTTTATTGATTCCAAGAGTCCTTCTGCTAAGGTGGAATCAGTTTATAACCCGTGGTGCCCTCTGGAAAGCCTGTGATGCCACCCAGGCTTTTTTGGTCTGCAGTTTGAGTTAAGCATCTCTTGGCAACAAGGTTCAACAAGTCATCCTGATGATTTCTCCTGATTTATTTTCAGTTTTGATATTCCCATTCATCATTACTTTCATTTAAATGTCTTTTAACTTGGCAATTCTGAAGATCTCATTCACCTCTTTTCATCTTGGTGAGAATTGAGTGGCCCATATCTGCCCATCAGTCAGCTGCCATGCCAGGTAACGAACTGCTTCCTCCAAGAGCGAGCTGGTTCCTGTCCAGCCCCAAGGCCTACAGTCTAGCCAGGAAGATGAGGAAACAAGCCATGGCAGTAAGGCTGGAGCAATAGCACAGCAGGTAGGGTGTTTGCTTTGCGTGTGGCCCATCTGGGTTCAATCCCTGGCATCCCATAAGGTCCCCCAACTGTGATTTCAGAGCTCAGATCCAGGAGTAACTCCTGAATATGCCAGTTATGGCCCTAAAACAAAAAAACAAAAACAAAATAAAAACCAAGGAGAGGGTCAGGTTAAAATGATTAAACAGCCTGGTTTTGGGGTTTATTATGCTGTAGGACCAAAAATACCATCCTTCATACTCTAAACTAGTATTTCCCAAAGCTGGTAGATCAGGGCCAGTGCAACACAGCAGGTAGAGCACTTGTCTTGCACTTGAATCCCTAATGCAGAATAACATTCCTTGGATGGGCTGGATGGAAGTGGATGGAGATGGAGGGTGAGAGGCCTTTCTCCTCCAGCCCAGGCCATCTGTGTGCAGCCTCCTTCAGCCGGCAGGTCTGAGGGTTCAGGATAGGGAGAAAACACATGCAGTCAGGTTCCAGGAGATATCAGCTTTATTCAAGGCTCTAGCCAACAGGTGTGGCTTCTCTCATAACCTTTTATGTTGGATATCATCAGCCCTGCATCCAGCCTCTTTCAGCCATCTCTCCTGCTGCTTCTCCCTTGCTGCATCTCTCTCAATCCCCCAATCCATCCCCTTCCTGCCCCTCAAGTATTCCTATTGATACCTCCCACAGACTCCTCCCAGAAATGGGCAGGTCTTAACAGCAGGTAAGGTCACACAGAAAGAATGGGGGATGGGCTAACACCCTAATATTTCATATGGTCCCCTGAGCACTGACAGGAGTAATTTCTGGTTGAGAGCCAGAAGTATTAGGGTCTGGGAAAAATCCCCATCCTCAGGGCACCCCGAGAGTGCCAAGGAATGACTTAGAGACCATGCAAGAGCACAGATGAGATTTTATTCTGGATCCGGGTCAGTGCCCTGGGATAAATCCCAAAGCAAAGACCTCAAGCTTTGTCTGAGCAAGGTTTATATAGATCATTTCTTTTTTTTTTGGGGGGGGGTTTGTTTGTTTGTTTTGGTTTTTGGGCCACACCCAGCAGTGCTCAGGGGTTACTCCTGGCTGTCTGCTCAGAAATGGCTCCTAGGGGCCGGAGAGATAGCATGGAGGTAAGGCGTTTGCCTCTCATGCAGGAGGTCATCGGTTCGAATCCCGGCATCCCATATATGGTCCTCCCGTGCCTGCCAGGAGCAATTTCTGAGCCTGGAGCCAGGAATAACCCCTGAGCACTGCCGGGTGTGACCCAAAAACCACAAAAAAAAAAAAAAAAAAAAAAGAAATGGCTCCTGGCAGGCACGGGGGACCATATGGGACACCAGGATTCGAACCAACCATCTTAGGTCCTGGATCGGCTGCTTGCAAAGGCAAACGCCACTGTGCTATCTCTTTGACCCCTATAGATCATTTCTTAAGGAACAGTGTCATCATTTCTTACAGGCACAATTTGTGCATTTTTACATCATAACTTAGCCAGAAGAAATAAATATCTTCAATGAACAAAGAGGTCATTAAAACTTATCAACCCCAGTGTTACATATTGTAGATGTCAGCTTATCACAGTGGGCCAGGATGGGAACAACCTGGCCTTGTTAGTTACAGAGAAGAAAGGGGATCATTAAAACTTAAGGTTCAGGGCCCGGAGAGATAGCACAGCGGCGTTTGCCTTGCAAGCAGCTGATCCAGGACCAAAGGTGGTTGGTTCGAATCCCGGTGTCCCATATGCTCCTCCGTGCCTGCCAGGAGCTATTTCTGAGCAGACAGCCAGGAGTAACCCCTGAGCATTGCCGGGTGTGACCCAAAAACCAAAAAACAAACAAACAAACAAAAAAAAAACCTTAAGGTTCAAATGTAGCTAATTGTTAGATTCCTTTGCACAGAGTGGCACATATGTCAGCCTCAGAAGCATGGGAGTTGGGCTTTCTGGCACCGAGAACCCCCTCTAGTTGGTACTGCTGAAATCACTCTAGGCTTATAATTATTAGCAATAATATAAGAATACTTAACGGTTAACTTAACTTATTGATATACATATATCCTATAAAACTTAAAACTCACTTAAAGTGGCAGCTATAACATAATAATAAGTATAAACGGGCCTTGATCCCACATGCCTAAGTCTTTATCTCCCAGGCTTGCTGTCCTTGGGAGCTGTGAGAGCAGAACTTGCTTATCGTAACTCGAGCTAACTGTCTGAGGCCTTTTTCTAACTGTCTGAGGCCTCTTTGTCTCTGCGGCTCCCTGCTCTTTTGGCAGGGGTTTCTGTTTGCAGGCTAGAATTCTAAAATGGGGCAGTTTTTGAAAAAGAGAAGTTTAAAATATATATAAGACCTAAAAACATTTAAGAAATTTTCCTCATCAGAAGTAACCCCTGAGCATGGGTATGTCTCCCTCACCCAACATAAAGCTGGTGGTACTGACCACTGTTCCACCCTGCTTATTTTTTTCTGGCCCCTAAGAGTATCTGACAAGCACTGTATTAAAAGTTGGGAAGATGATATAAGAACCAAGATCCTCTGGGTTCAAGATAATGGCCCTCGACTAAGATGAGCCCAAACCCTAGTAAAAGTAGTTTTTCTTGAGACAGGTTAAAAGTTTAGTACTTTTCCACTCTTAGCTAAAACAGAGGGAGTTAACTCAGAAATAAAGCCACAGAAGGAATGCAAGGATGTCAAGATCCTCCCTATTCTGTTAAGATCCAGGGACTAGGTGGGTCCGGAATGTTCCACCTGACAAGGCCCCGTAACAGCCAAAGTTGAGTCAGATGAGTCAGAGATAAGTTGAAACATCAATGCTAAGAAATAATATGCTTTGTGCGCAAAATGATATAAGCCAATCATGTATGTGATGAAAGAGATAGGCCAATCATGTATGCTATAAACGTTAAACTATTTGTATAAACCAATGAAATACTTATATTGTTAATGCTGTGGTGTCTATATAAACTGGCTAAGATTTGCTTCGGGGTTCTTGTCAAGACTCTCTTGGTTGGATGAGACTTGGACCTCGGCTAGCCAAATAAACTCCCTTTTGCATCTTGCATTATCAGAGGTCGTCTTTGACTCTCAGTGCCATCTAGGCTGTCAACTCAAACCCTAACAATGACTCAAAGGGCTGAAGCAAAGGCTCCGTATGGGGTTCCATCCCCAGCACTGCATAATTCCCTGAACACCTCTGATTATGAACTCCCCCAATAAACTATCTATAGTTAAAAGAAAGCTAAAAGCTTCTTTCTCAGCAGCTGGCAGTCCTTGACTGTGAAAGCGACTGAAGTCGCTAAGAATTTGGTTTATCCAGTTTCATCGTTTGTGGGCTATGCATGTCATAATCCAAACTCCGGGGAAAATGCATCTGGAACAGGGTCATTGTGGGATATAAACCAGACCAAACTGCCAGCAAAGAGAGAGGTTTGGGAGTTTTCAACCTCATGGTTCTTCTGGTGGCCCAAACCAACAACCTTTTTTTGTTTGTTTTGGTTTGTTTTGGTTTTGGTTTTTGGACCATACCTGGCATCGCTCAAGGGTTTACTCCTGGCTCTATGCTCAGAAATCACTCCTGGCAGGCTCTGGGGACCATATGGGATGCCGGGATTCCAATCATCATCCTTCTGAATGCAAGGTAAATAAATACCCTATCTCCATGCTATCTCTCTGGCCCCAACAACCTTTTGTTTTGTTTTGTTTTGGGCAGCACCCGGTGGTACTCAGGTGTTACTCCTTGCTATGCACTCAGAAATTATTCCTGGTTTCGGAGACTACATGGGATGCAGAGGGATTGAACCAAGGTCCATCCTGGGTCAGCCCTGTGCAAGGCAAGTGCCTTACCACAGCGCCATCACTTGGGCCCTCAAACCTTTATTGAGTTTCTCAATCACAACTGGGCTTGTCTTGTTAGACTGCAGACAAAAGACTAATCTTGAGCTATTTCCCAAGAGGTATTCCTTTCACATGTAAAAAGTAAAGATAAAAGGATAAAAGATAAGAGAAGGGCAAGAATCCTGCGTGAGGCTGCGTTGTAGGTGGAATCCCCCAGGCATTGCTCCTACCCCCCTTGTTTGCATGCAAAGCATGTGGGGGCTGGGATAACCTAAGTGGGGGGGGGGTCTAAACTTGCCCTATCTCAGGTGGGGCCCCTGAAATGTTTTTGCACTTCGTTGTACTGAAACAAGTTTCTAAGTTGCAAGTAAAATGTATCAAACTTAAAAAAAAAAAAATAGAGAGAAGGGCAAGAAGCCTGGGAGGGCCTTTTTTTTTGGATAAAACAAATTGTAATCCCAACAGCTGTTAGTTCATCCCAGGATGGTCACATTTCTGCCACCACATCAACATTCTGATTGCAGGGGTGAAGAGCAGGAATGAGACTGCTCCCCACTAAGACAAGTGTCTGGACACTTGATTTCTTTCCCTTTTTTTTGGGGGGGGGGTTGGGTCACACCTGGCATCACTCAGGAGTTACTCCTGGCTCTACGCTCAGAAATCGCTTCTGACAGGCTCAGGGGACCATATGGCATGTCGGGATTCGAACCACTGACCTTCTGCATGCAAGGCAAACGCCTCACATTGTAAGGTAAAAGAATTTCTCTGCAGCTTCTCTGAGGACTCGCCCTTGACCAAAAAATACATTTTAACTGTTGAGCTTCATGAGGACCCCACCCCTTCCTTAAACCCAAAAATTTGCCCTTGACATTTTGACTGTTGCAAACCTTATGACTTGTGGTTATCTAAATCTTGCAAAAACGTAACTGAGCAAATGTCAAATGAACCACCCTACTGTAAAAGCTATATAAAGGCTGGTTCCGGGCTCTCTGGTCCTCTGGGGGAGCCCCTGCATGCTTGTAAATAAATAAAACCCCTAGTTTTTGCATGGTCTCTGCCTCTTGGAGTCATTAGAGGGGTGGGTGCGTGTGGAGTTCCCGACCTTATCAACATTCATGCTATTTCTCTGGCCCCTAGACTTATTTCAAACATTGTTTAGAGGCATGGTCCCATTTAGTTCAAAGGATAAGCAGTTGGTCTTCAGGCTGTGCTCAAGGGCCTGGTTAAGGTGGACCTTCTTTTCTCAGAAAAAGGGAGCTTGAAGCACCAACTTGATGGTCTTTGAGATGATGCTTTGTGATATTCTACTTGCCTTGTTAAAATATTTTTTCTGGGTTTTGGTCCACACCCAATAGCGTTCAGGGGTTACTTTTGGCTCTGTGCTCAAAAATCACTCCAGGCAGGCTCTGGGAACCTTATGAGATGCTGGGAATCAAAACCAGGTTGACTACATACATGCATGACCCTCCCTGCTGTGCTATTGCTTTGTGTAAAAAGCTTGGTACCCAAAGGTTGGTACTGCCAAATCAGGGACTTTATTCGGATTTGGTTCATTTATTTATATTTAGGTTTTGGGTCATACCTTGTGGTGCTCAGGGATGACTCCTGGCACTCAGGGAATACTCTACACTCAAGAATCACGACTGGTGGTGCTCAGGGGACCATATGCGATGTCGGGGAGTAAAGCCAGGTTACAAGAGTGCAAAGCAAGTGCCTTACCCACTGTGCTTTCTCTCCAGTTTCTCTGATCATGTTTTAATTCAAAAATTCAGGGCCCAGAGAGATAGCATGGAGGTAGGACATTTGCCTTACATACAAATGGATGGTGGTTCAAATTCCGGCATCCGATATGGTCCCCCGAGCCTGCCAGGAACGATTTCTGAGTGTAGAGCCAGGAGGAACCCGAGTGCTGCTGGGTGTGACCCAAAAACCAAAAAAAAAAAAAAGTTCACTGTTTCTCTCTCGATTCCAGTCTTACATCTTGGCTTCATTTTCAGACTATCTCCATTTTGGTTCTAGCATGTCTGGATTCTTAGAAGAGATAAGTGACCTGACAACTCCAGTCCTTGGCACTGATGAAGGGATTGGTGTTGAAATATTATCTCTGAAACCCAATAATGAATACCCTTGTAATTTCACGCTGACTAATTAAATAAAAGAAGAACAATCCCTTGGGGCTGAAGCGATAGTACAGGATGAGCATGCTCCCTTGCCGTGCATGCAGCCAACCTGGGTTCGGTCCATATGGTCCCTCGTGTGATCCCTGAGCATAGAGCCAGGAGTAAGCCCTGAGTACCATTGTGTGTAGCCCAAAACCAAAAATAAAATAAAATAAAATAAAAAATTAAACAAACAAAAAAGTCTGGAGAGAGATCAGAGGGGGTGCTGATCCCACTCAATCCTCTGTACCACATGGTCCGTTAGCCTGTGCCACTTGGGACCCCAAAACCCAAGCACCTCCCCATCCTCAGGTCTACCATTTATGACTGCTAGGAGGGGCTCCTGGGTACTGTTTGGGAAGAACCTTGCCCACCAAAACCCAAAAATCAAAACAACTCACACAGAGTACCAAGTTCAAGTACCCTGGTGAGGAGAAAGTCCCTTCTGGCTAGTTTGGCCATGACCTTGAGGTTCCTGGTGACAGTTCCAGTGGATTCGACTTGCTTTCCATCCCATCTACCAACAGGTGTGCTGAGTCATTGGGGCTAGAGTCCAGTCCATCCACCCTCGGAGGAAGCTAACAGTGCCAGCTCAAGTCCACTTGGATTATGATTGTGGAAGAGGCAGGTCCCCCAGGACAATTAGGGTTCCCAGACCAGACAGTTCTGCAGGGATTAAGGTACTTGCTTTACATGTTGCTATTCAAGCCCTTGTACTGTGTAGGGTCCTCCAAGCACCACTGGGAGTAACTTCCAAGCGCAGAGTCAGAAATAAGCCCTAAGCACAGCCAGGTGTGGCCCGAAAACAAACAAAATAAATTAAAGTTCTTGCCTGAGTTGAGGACATAGAGGAAATGGAAAAGTTCCCTAGTGTGTTATTACTGACATTTTAATACTCCAAAACCACTTCAGGCGGGGGAGTTGGAAAAAAAATATTGAGAAATGTCAATTTTCTGGTTCATAGATCCACACGTCACTAACAAAGAGAAGCTGGTATGTAGACAACGAATAACAAAGGCAGTATAAGGTAGAGGAAATGATTACAATGTTGATTACAACATCCTAGACACTTATTAATCTTAATTAGGTAAAGCGGGAACCATTTAGAATCTCAATTAGCTGGCTGGAGCAATAACAAAGTTCTCAGGTTATGGACAACCTAATCTCTCTGGGTACATGGATGTGGGTCAGTCACAGGGGTATTGAATGTAGAATTGCTGTTTTGGGCCTTTAGCTTTGCCAAGAGTCCGAGGGAAAGTGCTCTGCTTTTTTTTTTTTTATGCTGAATAAAAAACAAAAGAAACTTTATGCCCTTTGCCCAACAGGCTTAGGGGTGGTGGTGGTGCATTTTCTAAGTGTAGGTGCCATCTCGTGGTCATTAACTAGATCTGCAGCGTGACCCTCTCCAGGAGCTAAGACGTCAAATTCTCCCTGCCCTGCGATCTTTCAAAAAAGTAAGGTGAATAAACAAAGAACAAAAAAACAAACAAGCATCCAGTATGGCCAATATCTGTGCAGTCAGACCCAACCTTGGTGAGTCCCATCCTCTGGCCACACCCAGCAGCTCTTGAGGGCTCAGCTTGGCTCTGTGCTCAGGGGTCACTCCTGAGTCACTTGGGGACTGACCCGGGTCAGCTATGACTGAGCAAGACAAGCACCTTAATCCCAGTAATATTTCTCCAGTCCTTAATCCTCTTTTTTTTTTGTTTGTTTATTATTTTTGGACCACACCCGGTGACACTCAGGGGTTACTCCTGGCTATGTGCTTAGAAATTGCTCCTGGCTTGGGGGACCATATGGGATGCCAGGGGATCGAACCTCGATCCGTCCTAGATTAGTGCATGAAAGGCAAATGCCCTACCGCCTGCACCATCACTCCAGTTCCTAATTCTCCTTTTTATTAAATTTTTTTTGTTTTTTTGTTTTTGGGTCACACCCGGCGGTGCTCAGGGGTTACTCCTGGCTGTCTGCTCAGAAATAGCTCCTGGCAGGCACGGGGGAGAGGTGGGGGCGGGGGGGCGGGGGACCATATGGGACACCGGGATTCGAACCAACCACCTTTGGTCCTGGATCAGCTGCTTGCAAGGCAAACGCCTCTGTGCTATCTCTCCGGACCCATTTTTTTGGAGGGAACCATATTGAGCGGTGCTCAGTACTCTTGGTTCTGTGTTAAGGGATCCCTCCTAGGTAGTTCTGGGACCATATGGGGTCCTGGAATTTATTTATTTACTTATTTATTTTTGGTTTTGGGTCCACACCTTGTGGCATTCAGGGGTTACTCCTAGATCTGAGCTCAGAAATTGTTCCTGGCAGCCTTGGGAGACCATATGGGATGCCAGGAATTGAACCTGGGTCAGTCCTGTGTTGGCCATGTGCAAGACAAACGCCCTGCTGCTGTGCTATCGCTCTGGCTCCTGGGTCCTGAGATTTAAGTTAGGTAAGCTGTATGCAAGGCATGCACTTTACCTATCTATCCAGTCCCAGTACTTAAAATTTTTAACTTATAATTTTTTTGTTTTGTTTTGTTTTTTGGGTCACACCCAGCAGCACTCAGGGGTTCCTCCTGGCTCCATGCTCAGAAATCGCCCCTGGCAGGCATGGGGGACCATATGGGATGCCTGGATTCCAACCACCATCCTTCTGCATGAAATGCCTTACCTCCATGCTATCTCTCCGGACCCTGGCCTGATGATCTGATAGCACGTCTTCTCATCTAACATAAAACTTTACTGTGTCATAAGTCTGGGGATGTTCAAATGTAGATTTGGATTCTGGAGGTCTGAGCTGGAAGTCCAGATAATTTGTTTTATTTATTGTTTCTTTTTGTGTTATGGGCCACACTGGCAGTGCTCAGGGATTACTCCTGGCTCTGTGCTCAAGGGACCATACGGGATGCCAGAAATTGAATCCAGGTTGCCCGGTGCATTGGCCTGCCTTACCATCTCTACAGCCCCTGAAATGCCTCCTTTTAAACACGTGCTCAGCTGATAGACTGACCCAGGCATGGCCTTTCACCAGTACATTTCTGGAGCTCTCTTAGTTACCTTCTTCAACCAACTCTGCTTGACAATTTTGCCCCAACACCAGAAGTTCTTAAGGCTACTCCTGGGGCTAGAGTGATAGCACAGTGATAGGGCATTTGCCTTGTATGCAGCAGACCTGGAATGAACCTGGTTTTGATCTCCGACATCCCATATGGTCTCCATAGCCTGCTAGTAGTGATTTCTGAACACAGAGCCAGGAGTGACCCGAGTGCTGCCTGGTGTGACCCAAAAACCAAAACAAACAAACAAAAAAAGACTATTCCTGTTTAAAGTGTTTGGGGGACCAGGCAGCATAGGAACCAAACACTGGCCTCCCCCATACATAGAGCACATGTTTCCCTTTAGAGCATTTCCGAAGACCTGAATGAGTGAACAGTTAAGTCTGGCAAATGTAAAGACTCAACATTCCCCAATTTCCTAATTTTAGTATAATATAATGTTATTTGAAAAACAGAAATTGGGGCCGGAAAGATAGCATGGAGGTAAGGCATTTGCCTTGCATGCAGAAGGACGGTGGTTCGAATCCCGGCATCCCATATGGTCCCCTGAGTCTGCCGGGAGCCATTTCTGAGCATACAGCTGGGAGTAACCCCTGAGCGCTGCCGGGTGTGACCCAAAAACCAACCAACCAACCAAACAAAAAACAACAAATCATCAGGCCAATTGATTTGGGGGGGGGGGGGCACACCTGATGATGCTCAGGTGTTACTCCTGTCTATGTACTCAGAAATTGCTCCTGGCTTGGGGGACCATAAGGGATGCCCGGGGATTGAATCGCAGTCCGTCTTAGGTTAGCACATGCAACGCAGATGCCCTACCGCTTGCACCAGCGCTTTGGCCCCAGGCCAACTGATTTTATTTGTATCTAGTGGGTGGAATTCTTTGGAGGGCACAGCAATGCCCTCCCTTTGATCTGCTAGTGAGTTTATTGGAGGAAAATTGGAGAACAGGCATCTCCATTCGCTGCCACATGGCCAATAGAATGACCCAACCCATTGCTGGAGGAAGGAGGAATGATGTCAAAGCACCTTCTATTTCTAAAAGTTTTTTTTGGTTTTTTTTTTTTTTTTTTTTTTTTTTTTTGGTTTTTGGTTTTTGGGCCACACCCGGCGGTGCTCAGGGGTTACTCCTGGCTGTCTGCTCAGAAATAGCTCCTGGCAGGCACGAGGGACCATATGGGACACCGGGATTTGAACCAACCACCTTAGGTCCTGGATCGGCTGCTTGCAAGGCAAACGCCGCTGTGCTATCTCTCCAGGCCCTATTTCTAAAATTCTTAGGAGAACGCTGGTTCCTTCCTTTTTCCAGTTTTCTCCTGAAGTTCATAGGCAGAACTACTACAACAAAAAGACTCAAACATCTAAAAGTCAACATAATAGCAGCTCATTTATTATAAGTTTTCTGCATCTAACAAGTTCTAGATGACTTGTTACTCCAAAAGGCCAGTTTACTTCCACCCAGAAACCTTCCTTCTTGAAGCATTGCTTCTTCTAGGACCTGGTCATTAACTTCCAGTTGGAAGACCAGAACACAAGGGAAGATTTTCTGGGAAATTATAAACCTCTTCTCACTTTCCTCTGGAGAGAGCATGGGTGCATGGTGATCCTTAATCCAGGGGCTGACATTCTTTTAGGTGTACAGGCAACAAAGACAATAACCTTTTGGGGCAACTGAGCCATCATCATAATTTCTCATCATAGTTGACTTCTCTTTTTTTTTTTTTTTTTTGGTTTTTGGGCCACACCCTGTGACGCTCAGGGTTACTCCTGGCTATGCGCTCAGAAGTTGCTCCTGGCTTCTTGGGGGACCATATGGGACGCCGGGGGATCGAACCACGGTCCGTCCTAGGCTAGCGCAGGCAAGGCAGGCACCTTACCTCCAGCGCCACCGCCCGGCCCCAGTTGACTTCTCTTTTGGTCCTACTGCACAAGAACCTCAAATTATCCTTGCAAGGAAGAACTCTGGACTCCCCATCCTCACTGCATTCACTGCCACCTCCTGACCATTTCTTTTTTGGTGGCTTTTGGGCCACACCTGGCAATGCTCAGGGCCTTACTCTTGGGTCTGTGGTCAGGCATCACTCTTGGCGGTGCTGGGGAACCATATGGGATAGTGAAAGATCAAAGTCCAGTTGGCTGTGTGCAAGGTAAAACTCTACCCTGTTATCGCTCTGGCATCCTGCACTCTCTTTTGTAGAAATGCATACAAACTGCTTCTCCGTGTTTACTTCCTGCTTTCCTAAAAGTGAAGATCCTCGAAGAAGTACTGTCTTGTTTGTTTGGACTATTTCCCCAATGTCTATTAACACTGTCTATTAATGAGTGCTCAGTAAATAGTTGTGAAAATAAACAGCTTTGGACAAATAGTGAGGAGTCCTACCAACCTAGGCTCCAATTCTGCCTTGGCCACGGGTCAACTTTTCGCATGTGAGTTGGGCTCACAGAGCCTGTTTCCAACCGGTACGTGGGGGATGAGAATATACTTAATTAACCTCTGGTGCCATATGCTTATTTTGTACAAAGAAATATCTCTAGCATGAATACTGGTGTGTTAGTATTTCCTCCCTCTATCATTAGTCAACGCCTCCAGGTTTTTTCTTTTCTTTCTTCCTTCCTTCCTTCCTTCCTTCCTTCCTTCCTTCCTTCCTTCCTTCCTTCCTTCCTTCTTTCTTTCTTTTTTTTTTTTTTGTGATTTTTGGGTCACACCCGGCAGTGCTCAGGGGTTATTTCTGGCTCCAGGCTCAGAAATTGCTCCTGGCAGGCACAGGGGACCATATGGGGCGCCGGGATTCGAACCTATGACCTCCTGCATGAAAGGCAAACGCCTTACCTCCATGCTATCTCTCCGGCCCCCCAGGTTTTTTCTAAAGATGGGGTGTGTGGGGGGGGAGTGAGTCTTTCCGCAGCTTCAAAAAGAAAAAGAGCGTTGGCGCAAGCGGTAGGGCATTTGCCTTGCACGCACTAGCCTAGGATAGGCTGCAGTTCTATCCCCCGGCATCCCATATGGTCCCCTAAGCCAAGGGCGATTTCTGAGAGCATAGCCAGGAGTAACCCCTAAGCATAACCAGGAGTAACCCCTGAACATTACCAGGTGTGGTCCGAAAGGGAGGGAGGGAGGGACAGACAGAAGGAGAGAAGGAGGGAAGGAGGGAGCAAGGAAGGAGGGAGGGAAGGAAGGAGGGAGGGAGGGAGGGAGGAAGAGAAGGAAAGAAGGAAGGAAGGAAGGAAGGAAGGAAGGAAGGAAGGAAGGAAGGAAGGAAGGAAGGAAGGAAGGAAGGAAGGAAGGAAGGAAGGAAGGGAGGTGGTGCAAGCGGTGGGGCGTCAGTCTTGCACGCGTTAACCTAGGACGAACCGCGGTTCGATCCCCGGGCGTCCCATAGAGTCCCCTAAGCCAGAAAGGAAGAAAAGGGGGCGGCGCTCAACTAAGCCAGCCAGCCACTCACCCAACGCGCACGCGTAGTCCCGCCCACCACCGAAGACGTCATCACCGCCGCGCCCGCATCACGGAAGGCCCCGCTCCCGAGTGGGGGTCCTTTTCTGGTCTCGGCGCAGTCGAGGGCAGTCCTGGCGAACGCCTGTCCACGTAGCCTGTGGGTCGGGGACGGCTCGGAAATTCCAGCGGATCGCGGCGCGGGGCGCGTGGGGTCATGGGGACTCGGAAGCGGGCGACGATTAGGGCGGCTCGGGGCTTCGGAATCGCAAGGCGACAGGCGGTCGGTGGGGCTGCCCCGGCGCGGCTGCCCCGGCGATGTACGGCGCTGGAGGAGCGGCGGCGGCGGGAGAGGGAGCGAGAGCGGGAGTGGGAGTGGGAGCGAGCGACTCGGCCTCGACAAGGCTCCGGCTCCGGCTCTGGCGAGCCCAGGCTTTGGCGGCGGCGGCCCTGCGAGGCCCCGGCCCGGCGTCCCCGGCAGGGCCCCTCCGCGACTCGCCCTGCCCCGGGAAGCCGCTGCTCCGGCCGGGGATGAGGCCGGGCGGCCGCCGCCTCCTCCTCGCGGGGCCCCGCAGCCCGGCTCGGCCCTAGAGCCGCCCGCTCACGCCCAGCCCGCCGAGCCGCCCGCCCGCGCCGCCAGCCCCCCCGGGCACTCCTCGCGGCCGCGGCCGGCTCCGGGCGAGAGCGACATGGAGAAAGCCATCAGGGTAAGCAGGGGCAGGCCCCCCCCCCCGGCTCTCTCCGCCCGGTCGCTCCTGAGGTCTTGGGGCGCCCGGCCCCCTCCTGGCACGGCCAGAAAAAGCCAAGCGGGGCCGGAGAGATGCACGGAGGTAGGGCGATTGCCTTGCATGCAGAAGGACGGTGGTTCGAATCCTAGGGTCCCCCCTTTGAACCTGCCAGGAGCGACTCCTGAGTGTAGAGCCAGGAGGAACCCCCTGAGCGCCGCCAGGGGTGACCCAAAAACTAAAAAAGAAAAAAAGCAAAGCGGGGAGTGGCTTTGCATTGCACCCCGAGCAAATGGGAAGGGGCCTGGGATAGGCTCCATATGCTTCCGGCCAAGAAAACCCCACTTTCGGGGGCTGCCCCCAAGTGCTGCCCCAGTGTTGGCTTCTGGGAGATCTGTGGTGAGCACTTCTGGAGTTTGGATGTGAGGGTCACTGGCTACACACACACACACACACACACACACACACACACACACACACACACACACACACACACACACACACACGATGTGAGGGTCACTGGCTACACACACACACACACACTGGATGTGAGGGTCACTGACTACACACACACGTCACTGACTACACACACACACACACACGTCACGCCTGGGACCCCCAACCCTGGGAATCTGCAGTTCCTAATGGAGGTGGTGCTATGGGGCTCCTCTCCTCATCCCGCTAGGTCCCAGTCCCTGTCCCACTGGCCTCTCTCTGATCCTTGAGTGGATTTCAGGGAGCCTGTCCTTCCATGTTGCTCTCCTCTCAATTTTTTTGGATTCACAAAAGTTTCAAGGAAGTCCGTCGTGTGTTGTTCGGAATGGACACCCATAAGCATGTATGATGTACGTTTTCCCCCAAACCCACATCCCTCTTTTTTTTTTGCTTTTGCTTTTAAAAAACAGAAAAAGACATCAGGCCAGACGGTGAGGCACTTAAAGCAACAAGCGAACTAGCTGGCTGTCACTCCCGACATTCCATGTGGGGTTGGACATCCAAGCAGAAAGTTTGGTACTGCGCACACAGCTTTGAAAGACTTCACAGCTGGCAGAAAACACAGAGAAGGTCATTTTCTCAAATCCTTTGTGGCATCCTTTAGCAATTTGAGGTTGTAAAATAAATAAATCTGCACGTTGTGAAATCACCCCCCCACACACACACCTCATTTCCAACTTCAGGTGGACGGGTAGCCATGAAGGATGAATAAACCGAGACTGTCAGGAAAGAATCATGGAGTGAGTTTGCTTCTCACCTCGTGGTCCCTTTCTGCACCAAGCCAAACTGACCTTTCTTTAGTCTCCCAGTACAGATTCCACCAGGAGGGCCAAAGTTGTGTCATCCAGGTGGGCTTTTACATATCAAAGGGATAGGTTTAAAGGAAAGAGGAAGAGGGGGGAATGTTTTTTTGTTTGTTTGTTTGTTTTGGATTAATAGCTGGGTGTCATCTTGCACCCAGAAATAAAGGTTATTTCCTTTAAAGACAACTTCACTAATAAACAGTAACTAAAAATTTCAGTCTCTGGGGCTGGAGAGGTGATATAGTGGATAAGACCCCTGCCTTCCAGGTAGCCAACTAGGGTTCGATTCCTGACATCCTATAAGGTCCCTCAAGTCCCACTAGAAATGATCCCTGAGTACAGAGCCAATATCCCTGAGTCAGTCAGGTGTGGCACAGACACACAAAATGGTAAACACTTTAGATTTCTAGCAGGGAGGGTGAGAGCTTAAGAGGTAAGGATCCAGGTATATATAGTTCTAGTATAATGGGGGGTGGGGGTGGCTTGGAGGCCCCCCCACACCCCTGGGCTTGGCCTAATCTCACCATAGCATTGAAACTGGTTTCTGACTAGTGCTGGAGCCCCTGAGCACTGGTTGGGAGACAAAAACCAGAAATGTACTTCCCAGAATCTTACAGTCTGACAGTCTTTTTGAGCTAGGGAATTTGTAGAAATTGTCAGGCCAGAGAAATGTCTTTAAAAATTTTTTTGTTGAGAAATGGTTTGGGTCACACCTGGCTGTACACATTTAGCACTGCCCAGGGCTTTAACCTTGCTCTATGCTCAGCAGTCACTCCTGGTGGCACTAAAGGGACCATATGTGGTGTTGAAATCAAACCCTGTTAGCCACATGAAAGTAAGCGCTCTGCCTGCAGTGCTATGCTATCTCTCTGGCCCAGTACCCAACCCTTGGAGTCTACTTCTGGCCTGTTCTCAGGGATTAAGCCCATAAGTTCTGGGGGATGCTGGGTGCCCTGAGATGAGTAGAGTTGGCCTCCTGCAAGGTCTTAAACCCTGTATTCTCTCCTATTTGAAGAAGGAGTCAAACTAGTACTGCAGGGGGCTGGAGAGATAGCATGGAATTAAGGCATTTGCCTTGCATGGAGAAGGATGGAATCCCAGCATCCCATATGGTCCTCCGAGCCTGCCAGGATCGAGTTCTGAGCATAGAACCAGGAGGAACCCCTGAGCACTGCCGGGTGTGACCCAAAAAAAAAAAAACAAAAAAATGTGCTGCAAGTGTGGCTCAGTGGTATATGCCTCACATGTGACATCTAGGATCTCTCCTCTACCTTCACCTTAACAAAAGTTGTAACAGTGGAGGTATCAAAAGCAGACATGCACGTTGTGGATGGCTGCACTGTGAGTGACAAAGTACTGCTCTAATACTATACATATGACTAGCCTAAGGCTTGGCATGTGGTTGATCCCAAGTTCTGGTGCCCAAATCTCTGCTCCACCTGCTGCTTCCGAGATGGTGAGGAAAGTTGATTCAGGCACCAGCAATGCGAGAAGATGTTCAGGCTCATGGACTCAAGCCCGGAATGGGATGTGGTGGACTGACAGGGAAAGTAAGAAGACCCTGGGGCCGGAGAGATAGCGTAGCAGTAGGGCTTTTGCCTTGCAAGTGGCCTACCCAGGACCCATGGTGGTTCCAATCCCGGCATCCCATATGGTCCCCTTACTTGCCAGGAGTGATTTCTGAGTGCAGAGCCACACCCTGAGCACCGCCGGGTGTGACCCCAAAACAACAAACAAACAAATAGATCCTGTGATCCTGAGCATGTCTGCAGACACCCATGTCAGTGTTGAAAGAATCCTTGGAGGATGACATATTGCTTTGGACATCTGCATGATGACACATCTGTCTAAGTTTCCTGAGGGCCTATGGGGCCAGAGAGTGCATCAGGGTGGGCCTTTGCTGGGACCTTGCCTTTCACTGGCTCACCCAGAACCATCTATGCCCAGTTTTCCCAAAGTATAGAACCCGGAGTAAACCTTGAACATTGTTGAGTGTGGTCCCCCAAAGCAAAACAACAAAAGAACCTGCCATCCGGCCCGGAGAGATAGCACAGCAAGCAGCCGATCCAGGATCAAAGGTGGTTGGTTCGAATCCCAGTGTCCCATATGGTCCCCCGTGCCTGCCAGGAGCTATTTCTGAGCAGACAGCCAGGTGTGACCCCTGAGCACTGCCGGGTGTGGCCCAAAAACCAAAAAAAAAAAAAAAAAAGAACCTGCCGTTCTCTCTTCTTAAAGGTTGAGAGGACATAATTAGACCCAGAATATCCTGGAGGGTTTCAGGAAGGGCATTGTTTATTTCCCAACCTCAGTATTTGCTTCAACATCAGGTCTGAAATGGTACAGTGATTAAACTGGCCTTGCATACTGCTGAGCCTGGTTTGATCCCCAGTATCATGTGTTTCCTCCCCCCAGTACTACCCAGAATTATCTTTGGGCACAGCCTGGAGTAAACCCTCAGCTCTATGTGCCTGTAAACAAAAACAATATCAAACAACCAAACTCAAAACCAAGCCAATCTATGTAAAAAACAGCCAGATTCAGTTAAAGACCTAGACAGACCCTTGGGAGGCAAGGGGGACTGGTAAGAAGCACTTGATTTTCTTTTGTGTTTGTTTGGGGCCACACAAAACCAATGTTCTGGGTTTACCTCTGGTAGGACTACAATAAAGGTAATGTTGGGATTGGGCCTCATTGACTTACATGCAAGGCAAGTGCTTTTCCTTGTACTGTACCTCTCTAGCCCAAGAAGCACAGTTGTGAGGAACAGACTGAAGACATACACTCACTTGCTTGCTTACAACAAATGTGGAAAACTAGTTTTGTTTGGGCCGCACTTTGTTGTCCTCAGGGCTTACTCCTAATTGTCCAGGGTTTTGTTTTGTTTTGTTTTGTGTTGGTCACACCTGGCTCTGTTCAGAAATCACTCCTGGGAGGCACGGGGGGGGGGGGGGGGGTCATATGGGAAGCCAGGATTCGAACCACCGCCCGTCCTGGGTTGATTATGTGCAAGGCAAATGCCCCACCGCTGTGCTATCTCTTTTCCTTGGTACGGGGTTTAATAGGGAATAGGCAAGATAGAGAAGCCAGAATCCTTTTAGCCGAAATCACAAGAAAAGTCTTGGGAAATCCAGCTTGCAGCCAAGAGAAACAAGTAAATGTCAGAAGCCGCAGCCATTACCACCAGCATCAGCCAACTAACCAACCAGCAACCACCAGCATCAGCCAATTAACCAACCAGCAACCACCAGTCCTCCTCTGCTCTACAGCTGAGGCTTATCCTCCCCCCAACTGTTTCTCAATTAGTTACCCCTAGGGGTCTCTTCCAGAGATTTCTCCGTGCTTAAAGGAACAGACCCCTTTTCAGGGAGAGTCATCCAAGACCTGGAGCTACTCATGCTTTTGACCCTGGTTTGGTCCTGGTACCACATGCCCTCAGCACCACCAGGAGTGTTCTCTGAGTACACTTGGTGTGGCCTTTTCCACCTACCAAAATACTCCAATTTATTTTAATTTTATTTAAGAATTAATGAACAGGGGGCTGGAGCTATAGCATAGTGATAGGGCCTTTGCTTTGCATGGGACCGACCCAGGACAGACCTGGGTTTGATCTCTGGGGTCCCATATGGTCCCCCAAGCCAGGAGCGATTTTTGAGCGCCTAGCCAGGAGTAACGCCTGAACATCACCAGATGTGGCCCCAAAAACCCAGAATTAATGAACAGGGGCCAGAGCATTTGCACAGCAGTAGTGCATTTGCCTTGTACGTGGCCGACACAGGACAGACCTGTTTTCGATTCCTGGCATCCCATATGGTCCCCTGTGCCTACCAAGTGTGATTACTGAGCGAAGAGCCAGGAGTAACCCCTGAGCACCACCAGGTGTGGCCCATAAACCAGAAAAATAGTAAAGAGCAAATACAGTCATTTTTTCTCATCTACGGGTTATCCACATACTGAAAAGACTTATGAGCTGGAGAGATAGTACAATGGGTATAACAGCTATATGACATTTGCAAGGTATTCACCTTAGAAGTAATGTAGAATTCTAAATAATCTTAGAAGTAATCTGTTTCATATAAGGGACTTTGGCATCTGCGGATTTGGTGTTGCAAATCCTGGGGATGACGAAGGACAAAGGCTTAGCTAACTACTCTAGGATACTAACATTTGGTTAAAAAAAAGTATATTGTTGCAGAATAACTAGTTTACTTGACCACCACTTCCCAATCTAATTGTCTTAAAATTATGTTAGTTTTTCTTCACATACTTGGCAGGCCATTCGTTGACTCTCCCTACTGATTCGGGTTCTCCAGAAGCAGTACACGTCCGTGGATTGGGAAATATTTGTACTGACGGGCAGTACTGGCTCTGAAGCAAGCCAGCATCCCATATAAAGCTTTTGATCTGTAGTATTGTATTAGAATCATTGTTTTCATTTTTTTTTGTTTTGTTTTTTGGGTCACTCCTGGCTCTGCGCATAGAAATTGCTCCTGGCAGGCTCGGGCGACCACGTGCAAATGCCGGGAATCAAACCACTCCATCCTAGATCAGCTGCGTGCAAGGCAAACGCCCTACCGCTGTTCTATCTCTCTGGCCCCATTGTTTTTAGTTTTTGAGGCTGCTCCTTACATGTTGCAACGGAGTCGTCCAGAGTTCAAATGGAAAGTCCGTTTTCCTGGTCTCTGTCCATCGCACTTGGACTGCATCCGCCTAGTTGAGTGCTCTTGGCAGAAGTGCCAGGAGAGAGGATCCCCAGTACGTGCTGGCTTCAGTCTGGCCTCTGCTTCCCCAGCTCCCTGCTTCACCTTCTGTGGCACTTTTTTGACCCAAAGAATTCCATCCAGTGAATTTTTTTTTCTTTGAGACATTGTTTCTGGCAGGCTAGGGTACATTTGGGATGCTGGGGATTGAACCCAGGTTGGCTGTGTCTGCGTACAAAGCAAGTGCCCCCCTTATTGTACCTACATACCCTCAGACCATTTCTAGCATTAGCTTCAGTATCCCCATCTCAGATTCTGCTCAGCTTTCTGTCTTCCCTTGGGATTTCTGATTTATACAGCACACATGCGCGCAAGCACACACACACACACACACATACGCACACACTTTGGGGGGGGGGTTTGGACCACACCCAGTGGGGCTCGGGTTACTCCTGGCTCTGTGCTCAGAAATCGCTCCTGGCTTGGGGGACCATATGGGATGCTGGGGTATAGAACCGTGGTTAGTCCTAGGCTAGCACTGGCAGATGCCTTACCACTTGCGCCACTGCCCCAGCCCCAACATATATATATATATATATATATATATATATATATATATATATATATATATATATATATATATAGGTTTTGTCTTATTGGGCCACACCTGGTGGTGCTCAGGGGTTATTCCTGACTTGGCACTCAGGAATCATTCCTGGCAGGCTCCAGGGACTCATGTGGATGCTGAGGATTGAACCTGGAGCTGCATGCAAAGTAAGCACCCTACCTGTACTCTCTCTGGCCTCTTAATCATAACATAAAATCATATGTGTTTGAGTTATTTTACTTAGTATAACACTTTGTAGGTTTATTCAGATTTGAGATATAATTAATTTATTTGGGTGTGGGGCTATACCCAGTGGTGCTCAGGCCTTATTCCTAATTCTGCTCAGGGATCACTCCTAGTAGTGCCAGGAATTGAACCTGGTTTGGCTGTGTGCCAGGAAAGCTTCTTACCTGGTGTACGGTCCTCTGAGACTGCCAGGAGTGGCTCCACAAACAAAAAAATAGTAGTCATCTTCTTGGTTGTATGCTTGTATCTCATTGTCTTGTTATGGGTTTTTTTGTTTTTGTGTTACTCCTGAATATTTTCCCAAGTACTTATTGAACTGAACCATTTGTGTATCTTTGTAGGAACTTCTATCTGAAACCTTAGCTGAGTTTTGTTTGGGTTTCTGTGGTAGAATTATCCAAGTTCTCTATGTTGTGAATATTAAATCATTTTCAGAATACAACTTTTGCTTCCTTTCTGAGGGTTGCCTTTTTTACTCAGTGGTAGTGTTTTTAAATGAAAAAACAAACACTTTACATTTTAAATGACACTCATTTTTGCATGTCTTTTATTTCCTGAGCTTTTCATGCCGTATTCACTCTTTGCCAATTCAAATACTGTGAATTTTGGGGGGATTACTTCAGAGTTATGCTCAGAAATCACTCTTGGCAGGCCCAGGGGACCATATGGGATGCCGGGATTTGAACCACTGACCTTCTGCATGAAAGGCAAATGTCTTACCTTCATGCTATCTCTCCGTTCCCATAAATACTGTGAATTTTCTATTGTGCTTTCCTCTAAGAGTTTTTTTCATTTTAGTTTTATTTGGGGGCCACACCCTGTGGAACTCTGGGGTTACTCCTAGCTCTGCACTCAAAACTACTCCTAGCTATGCTTGGGAGACCATATGAGCTAGGAATTGAAACCAACCTGGCAAGGCTAATGTCCTACCCGCTGTCCTATCACTTCGGTCTGAGTTCTGTTGTTTTAGGTTATTGGCTCATGAATGATGGTCCATGTTTTGTTTTGTTTTGGGGGACCTGCCCGTGGTGCTGGGGTCCACCAGGGCTGTACCCCAAAGTGGTTGAGAGGCTGTGTATTGCAGGATATTGGCCCTCTGCATAGCAGGCACTTTCATTTCTTTTAATTTTATTCATTTATTATTTTTTTGGTTTTTTTTGGGGGGAGGAGGGTCATGCTTGGTGATGCTCAGTGCTTATTCCTCTCACTGGAATTACTCCTGGAAGTGCTCGGGGGATCTTATGGGATGCCAGGGATTGAAAACTGGGTCGGCCTGTGTAAAGCAAGTACTTTTCCTGTATAAGATTGCTCTGGCTTCAAACCTGTGATGTTTTGTTTTGTTTTGTGGCCACACTTGGTGATGCTTAGATGTTATTTGTGGCTCAGAAAAAACTCCTGGTGGTGGTTGGGGGGTCCATATGGAATGCTGGGGATTGAGCCTGGGTCATGCTGTATGGTGAAGAATTTGTTCTAAGATTATTTTTACATCCCAAGGGCATGGATGGTACCTGGATTATGGTGGAACAAATGTCTATTCTTCCATGAGTGTCTCTTCATTCGGAAGACAGGAGAGGTTTGCAGATGTTCCCTCTCTACTGTGACTATTGGGCTCTGCTCAAACTTCCTTTCGTAGTCCTGCCCCTCTTCTCAGAAGCTTGTCAATCTCGCAAGCTGTATAGTGGAAAGATGACAGAGACAGACTGGACAGTGGAGCCTTTGAAATGTTTTAGGAAGTGTTTGAGTTAAGAGACAGGAACTCCTGATAGTTCCCTAATTTTATGCTGGACTCTATATTGTGTTGCACAAAGGGCCAGAGCCATAGATTTTGTATCGTTCAAGTTCATGGTGATCCTTGGGGCTGGAGAGATAGCATGGAGGTAGGGTGTTTGCCTTGTATGCAGAAGGACGGTGGTTTGAATCCCGGCATCCCAGATGGTCCCCCAGCCTGCCAGGGATGCTTTCTGAGCATAGAGCCAGGAGGAACCCCTATGAATTCACTGTACTGGTTGTCAGGAGGATAGTTGTGTAAGTTTGCTGGCTCTTTCCAAGTCAGTTATCTGTCATTGCACTTTAGTTTGCCTTTCTAGTCACTGAACATTTGTTATATGATAAGAATCTTTGTCAAGAATTGATTAACTGGTTGCCTCAGAGATAAGACACTTGCCTTGGATGCAGTCCACCCAGTTTCAGTCCCCCAAACAGCTTATCTTCCTCTTTGCCCTACCCCCAAAAAACTTCCTATGTAAATGGACCTCATAGATGAACTGCAATTCTTCTTTATCCTGAAGTGGTTTTTTTTTTTTTTTTTTTTGCTTTCTCTCTTTTTTTGGTGTGGGTCACAGCTGGAGTTGCTCCTGACTCTGCGCTCAGAAGTTGCTCCTTGTAGGCTCAGGGGACCATATAGGATGTCAGGATTCGAACCGGGGTCTGTCCTATGTTGGCCATGTGCAAGGCAAACGCCTTACCGCTGCGCTTCGGCCCCTTGCTTTCTCTTTGTTAAAGAAAAAGCCTAACTATGGGCTGGAGAGCTAGTACAGCAGGTAGGGCATTTGCCTTGCCTATAGCTGACTCAGGATCAATCTCTGGTATCCCACACTGTCTCCCAAGCCCACCAGGAGTGATCCCTGAGCACAGAGCCAGGAGCAAGCCCCGAGTACCACCAGGTGTGTCCTGGAAAAAGAATGACTAACTTTGTCATTCAGACAAAAATGTCTTCATTATGTGATGCAGGAGGGACTCTGGGGACTTTGGTGATATTAAATGTGCACTTGTGAAGGGTGTTGTGTGTTGTGTGACTGAAAATTAATCACAAGCAACTTTGTATCTATGAAAAAATGAAGTCCATCAGACATAAATTTTATAATTGTAGGAAAAAAGTCTAATTGCAAGCCTTATATAACACAAACTGCTTAATTAGCAGGTTCTCTCAATAGATGAGATAGCAACTCTAGATTCTCTGTTATCTTACAGTAGATGAATTTCATTATCTTTCCTCTCCTTTCATTTGAATAGGAAACCTCCATTTTAGAGGAATACAGTATCAATTGGACTCAGAAGCTGGGAGCTGGAATTAGTGGGCCAGTCAGGTAAGATAACTTGGAGTGACAATACAGCGGGGAGGGCGCTTGCCTTGCATGCGGCTGACCGGGTTCGATCGTGGCATCCCATATGGTCCCTTGAGCCTGCCAGGATTGATTCCTGAGTGCAGCAAGGGCAGTAGTAACCTCTGAGCCTGGCCGTTTCTGCCTCTCCCTCCCCGCAGAAGATACCATTGTGCTCTGATGGAATTAGCCTGAGAAGGGTCAGTGCATATGAGACATGTATATGAATATAAGGCACATGTAGAGAGGGGTCACATGGCCTCCCCTTTTAATTCTCAGGCCCACTGCTACTGCGGAGGCCACCAGAGCTACACCTGGCCTTGTTGGGAACTATTTGGAGCTAGGAATTGAATGAGCTAGGCATGTACTCTACTGCTTGATAGAGCTCCCTGACCCTGAAATGTGTCTTAAATAAGAACTAAAAGCATCCATGTTACGCTGTCTACAATAGAATAAAAGTTATTGAGGCGGTGGAGTCACTCAGTCGCCTGTAGACAGAACAGACCCCTCCCTCTTTGCGGCCAGTTTTGAGTTTTCTCTGCCTCTGCTCCACACTTGGAGGTCTGTTTGTTCCTATGCACCAAAATGTTCTCTGCCACCTCTTGCCCTTCTCTTATTTCGCCTCCTCCTTTCTTCTTCCTTATTTCTACTTGGTTGCTTTTGTGGCAGAGCTGCCAGAATTTCCCCAGGTGCAAAAGGAACACCAGGGACTTGAGCTCATCACTGTATGCTTGCAAGGTCACATGCAGGCATGGTTCCTTACTTACAGGAAAAGCTTTTAAATCAGCTTTTACTGTGACCTAAATGATGGCTGATTGAATTTTTTTCTCCAATTCTAGAGTCTGTGTGAAGAAATCTACCCAAGAACGGTTTGCTCTAAAAATTCTTCTTGATCGTCCAAAAGCTAGAAATGAGGTATGACCCTTCTTTGCCTAGCTGCATAAATATTTGAAGTGCCTATGAATTCTTCTTTTCACCAGCAAGGCAGCTTCCTGGGGAGGATACAGACACACACAGGATTTTTGTCCCCACATTTAACTATTCTTCCTTATTCGTGTTGGTATTCTGTATGAAGCATTCTTTCATCTCTCTTGATTCCTTTTGCTGCTTTTTATGCTTTTCAGTCAACATGATCTTGTATCTTGAAATATTCAGGCTCATTTCCACTTTTGATTGTTGGAAAAGGTCCTGCAGGGCTAGAGACAAGAATGCAGGGAAGAGAGCAGTGAGCAAAGCCTTGAAAATGTGTAGTAGGAAGCCTTTGTTTTAAGTTACCTGGTTGTGCTGTATTAATAGCATGCACAGCGAAAAATGTAGTCTTTTGCCAAGAGGAAGCAATCATTTTTGAAATAGAATGGATTATTGACATTTTTTTAATTTTACTAATGAGAATGTAAAGTAAATCTGTTGGGAAGTTTTATTTATGAAGAGCAGAAATTAAGTAAATCATTTGTCAAAACTTTTAATATTTGGGTGTTTGGACCACACACACCCAGCAGCTCTTAGGGGTTCCTCCTGGTTCTGTTCTCAGAAATTACTCCTGGCAGGCTTGGGGGACCATCTGGGATGCTGGGGATCAAAACTTGGGTTGGCCACATGCAAGGAAAATGCCCTACCTGTTGTGCTATCACTTTGGCCCCTTAACTTTTTTTTTCAATTCCTCAATATGATAGGGTTTTTCTAGTAAGAGGTATTTACCCTTCAGCATAGTACCCTTCAGCTTTGGGGTAGGGTCTGGGGAAATAATGCCGATGTTCTCCTCACAGAAATGCCCTCTGTTCTTTTAAAGGTTCGCCTTCACATGATGTGTGCCTCACACCCGAATATTGTTCAAATTATTGAAGTCTTTGCTAACAGCGTACAGTTTCCTCATGAGTCCAGCCCCAGGTAAGGTCCTTTAGGCATTGACATATGTCCCTTTCCCCACATGCTGTCTGGTGCTGAGTGGAAAGTTCTACCTGTCTCCCCTATAACTGCTCTCACTCTTCCTCTGCTCGCCTTCTCTCGATCTCTCTACTACCTACTTTGCCTGTTCTCTTTCCTCTACTTTTTGGAAAATTCCAAACATTTGTACCAGCAGAATAAATAATGACTCCCCAGGTAGCCAGCACTCAGTCTCAACAGTTAAGCCATTCATTGCCAGTATTATTTCAGCTATGCCCTATTTGTGCTTCTAGTCCTCGTGATTATTGTGACCACTCTGTCTTCTTTAAACGCATTCAGTGTGGAATTAAAGCACATTCTATTTCAAATCAGTGAAAGGAGACCAAATATTATTCTAGGCAAAGTCTGAGAGAGTATTGTGACAAGGAGCCCATATTTCTTCCTTTGAAAGAAGAAATCAGTGCTGGAGAGATAATATAGGAGGAAGGCTCTTTCCTTACTTGTAGCCCACCCAGGTTTGATCCCTGGTACCACATATAGGTCCCCTGAGCATAGAGCCAAGAGTAGCTTCCTGAGCACTGTTGGATGTCGGCCCCCTCAAACAAACGAAACAGCAGAAAATGTCTGGCAAGCCCTGATGATGGCATTTGGGGAGACTGAGAGGGTAAATAAACTTTGACCCAAAATACCAGTGTAGACCCCAAGGAGAACCTTTATAAAGGACTTTGGCATCGGCAGGAGGAAGGGAGCTACTAGCTCTGGGCTGTGGAGCTGATGTGTCCTCGTAGCCCTATGAGGGTGCAAGGACTTAAAGAGAGCTGTTAGTTTTCTAGGTGGACGAAAGAAGGTGGATTTGTAAAAACAATGGGAAATCAAATGATTATTTCTGGTAACTGCTCTGTTGGTGAAAGCATTTGGATGGAAGCTGGAAACGTTTATATCAAAGAATGGTAACCAAATACAGCTTTTTTTTTTTTTCTTTTTCTTTTTAGACTATGAGAAGTTTTTCTGTTAGTAATTGTGTAACCCTCTCTAGTTCTTGCTGGGCATTTTATGGGCCACGTTGAAAACTTGTGTTGTGGGGGAGTACAGAGACATAGTGGACGAGTAATTGACCAAAACAGTGTATAGCACATGGCCAGGTGACATGGAGTTCACTTCTACACAAAGAGAAACATACTGTATTGTCAGTCTTTTGACTGACAAATACGAAACAACACTGCACTTACAAGAGCACCACCACCTGAGCATCTAGTAAGTTGAGAGTCTTCAGAGGAAGGAATCACTGTTCAGAGCTCATTTTTCTGTTCCAACTGCAGTTTCATCAAAGGGCTTAGGTTATGGCTTTTCTTTATCCCTAGTGCCCCATTGGTAATTAATTACTTGGTGTTCGAACTCTGAGAAGGCTTTGGAGGGCCAGACTGTGCACTAGTTATACACTGTTGGGGATACCTTTGGATTAGCTACTTACTGCTTGGGGTTGGTTTTAAAAAGATTTTTTTTTAAAACTTAACGAAATCAAATGCTTTCAAACAGGGCTCGACTCTTAATTGTAATGGAGATGATGGAAGGGGGAGAGCTATTTCACAGAATCAGCCAGCACCGGCACTTTACAGAGAAGCAAGCCAGCCAAGTAACAAAGCAGGCAAGTTCACCCCGGGTACCAACCAAGCTGCCAACTGTGTTGGTTAACCAGCACAATTTCATTTGGGGGAATAAAAGAAAGCTTACTAGAAAGCTCTATTTGATCTCTCATTGCCTGCTTTGTTATGCGATCAGAAAAGATGCTGACAGGAGAAAACCCTACCTTTCTGCTCGGGGCAGGGTATGAACTGTGCTCTGAAATGGCTTTCAGGCCCCTGGGGGATTTAAATAAAAGTGGGGGTTGGAGCCACAGTATATGCAGCAGGTGGGATATCTGCCTTGCACATGGCTGGCTTGGGTTTGATCCCTGGCACCCCATGTGGTCCCAGAACCTACCAGGAGCAATCCCTGACCATTATCAGGTATGCCCCCCCCCCATTTTTTTTTTTAATGAAATGTGGAAGAAAGATAATCTGAGCTCCTTCGTGGACTGTAGATATATTATTTATTTATTTATTTTTAAATATCTTTATTTAAGCACCATGATTACAAACAGTTTGTAGTTAGGTTGTAGATATCTTAGAACTTCCAAGAACTATTTGAGGTAAAATGCCTATTTCACCTGAAAGATCATGTGGTGTAAAAGCATGTTTTGAAATAATTGTGCCTAAGATACTTTAATTTGTGACTTACTTTTCTTGCATTCCTAAAGATTATAATATTCTGAGATATTTGCGATTCTGAGTATTTTCTGAGTATATTTTTTTCCAATTTGACATCACATTTTATTACTAGATAAAGAATTTAACAGGGGGGCCGGGCGGTGGCGCTGGAGGTAAGGTGCCTGCCTTACCTGCGCTAGCCTAGGAGACGGACCGCGGTTCGATCCCCCGGCGTCCCATATGGTCCCCCAAGCCAGGAGCGACTTCTGAGCGCATAGCCAGGAGTAACCCCTGAGCGTCACCGGGTGTGGCCAAAAAAAAAAAAAAAAAAAAAAAAAAAAAAAAAAAAAAAAAAAAAAAAGAATTTAACAGGGGCCGAAGAGACAGCACAGCGGTAGGGTGTTTGCCTTGCACACAGCTGATTTGAACAGATGGTGGTTTGAATTCCAGCATCCCATATGGTCTCCCGTGCCTGCGAGGAGTGACTTCTTTTTTTTTGTTTTGTTTTGTTTTTGGGTCACACCCGGCAGTGCTCGGGAGTTACTCCTGGCTCTACACTCAGAAGTAGCTCCTGGCAAGCTCAGGGACCATATGGGACGCCGGGATTCGAACCAACCACCTTTGGTCCTGGATCGGCTGCTTGCAAGGCAAACGCCACTGTGCTATCTCTCCAGGCCCATGGCAAACACTTTACTTCCATGCTCTCTCTGGTTCCACCAGGAGTGACCCCTGTGTGCCACAAAGTGTGACCCAAAAAAAATAAAAAAAATTTAACAACTTGTGTTCAGGCTATAAATAAGCAAGTCAGAGACAAACAGGAAATGTTACTCAGTCAATTCTTTGTTTCTATTTATTTTGGGGGCCATATCCAGCAGTGCTCAGGGCTTACTCCTGGGTCTCTGCGTAGGGATCACTCCCACAGTGCTCAGGAAACCAGACGGGTGCTGGGTCCTGAACTGAAATTGGTGATGTGCCAAGTAAGTGCCTACCCACTGTACTATCTCTCTGGCCCCTGGATTGGCTCTTAATCTCAGAGTGACCTTCTTGCAGCACCACTGGGTATGGTCCCAGTTATTCTTTCTTCACTTCTTCAGGGCCAGGTTGGCCCTGAAGTCGCTCGCTCGCTCGTTCCTCCTCTCTCCTCTCCCTTCTCTATTTCTTTTTTCTCTTCTTTCTTCTCTCTCCCTCTCTTCCTCTCTCTCCCTCTTCCTCTCTCTTCCTCTTTTTCTCTCTCCTCTCTCCCTCTTCCTCTCTCTCTGTCCTCTCTCTCTCTCTCTCTCTCTCTCTCTCTCTCTCTCTCTCACACACACACACACACACACACACACACACACACAGAAAAGGAAGGAAAGTAGTAGGAAGGAATTTTCCTTGAGTTTTAAGCATTTTTTGAGATTTGGAATGTGACATCAATTCCACACTGAGAGAGCTGAAGAAGAGGTAAAACTTATTTCACTTAGGTTTTATGGATTTGTTTTATTTTGTTGCTTTTGGTCTCACCTGGTAGTGCTCACTTGTTTCTCTTGGCTCTGTGTTCAGAAATCACTTCTGTCTGGCTTGGGGACTATACGTGGGATGCCAGGGATTAAACTTGGGTCTGGGGCCAGAGTGGTGGTGCAAGCAGTTGGGCACCTACCTTACATGTGCTAACCTAGGATGGACCATGGTTCTATACCTGGCGTCCCATATGGTCCCCTAAGCCTGGAGCAATTTCTGAGTGCATAGCGGGAGTAACCCCTGAGTGTCACTGGGTGTGGCCCAAAATCCAAAAAAAAAAAATAAAACAATCAAAAAAACCTTGGGTCTGCCGTATGCAAGGCAAAAATACCTTATGCATTCTACTATCTCTTTGGAATCCCCCCACCCATTATTTTTGGGTTTTTGGCCACACCCGGTGACGCTCAGGGATTACTCCTGGCTCTTCACTCAGAAATTGCTCCTAGCCTGGGGGACCATATGGGATACCAGGGGATGGAACTTCGATCCGTCCTAGGCTAGCGCTGACAAGGCAGATGCCTTACCGCTCCGGCTTCTGGATCCCCTTTTTTATGATATTAAAGGATGATCTGAGAATCTTTAGAATAAGCCCTTTGGGGGATCACTGAAATAGCATAGCTGGTGTGACATTTGTCTTATATGGCCAACATGAATTCTCGATCTCCAGCATCCCGTATGGTCCCTAAGCAATGCCAAGAGTGATTTCAGAGTCTACAAAGCCTGGAGTAACCCCTAATTAATGCTGAGTATAGCCCACCCTCCAAAAAACAAAATACAAACTCTTTGGCCAGAGTAATAGTACAGTGGGAAGGATACTTGCCTTGCACATGGTGAACTAACCTGGATTCAAATCGTGCCCCCCCCCCATCACTATCATCCTCTAAAGGCTACCAGGAGTAATCCCTGAGCATAGAGCCAGTAGTGAGCCCTTACAACTACCTGGTGTGTCCCACACCCCATTTTCTCCCGAAGTAACACAACCTTCAGGTTTACCTATTCAGCAGCATTTCCAGGATGAAAAACTGGAACAGCAGGTGCAAAACTCTCAACTTTTTCTGAAGGCAGAGCTGGAAGTTGCGCTCCCCAGAGTATGTTTTCTTCTGGTGTCCATCACAGCCAGATGTGGTGCTCACCTGTTACTCATCACAAGTCAGATGCAGTGCTTGCTTCTTGAGCTCATCATGGATCAGAGACAGTGCTGGCCTCTCACGCTTGTCAAGGGTTCAGATACATACATTCCAGTGGGAACATTGAATTTCCCTGTTCCTGATTCTGATGAGGACTTGACTTATTGTCACATTTTCCTTTGTGTTTCATAAAAAACATAAATATTCTCACTTCTGCTTGTTCTCACTTCTATCTTGACCGTCAAAGGCTTAATTTCTCCTTAAAATGGAAAACCAGGGAGCTGGAGAGATCTCTCAGTGGGCTAGGCCTATGAAAAGCACAAATGCAAAGTGCCAACCGCAAGCCAGCCACAGCCTGGGTTGACTGATTCAGGACAGCCCTACAGTGTGGAAATTCTGGCCGTGGAGTTCCCTCCTCTGAGACACACCCTGCCCTTATGTCCTTTACAGATAGCTCTGGCTCTGCAGCACTGTCACTCCTTAAACATTGCGCACAGAGACCTCAAGCCGGAAAATCTGCTCTTCAAGGATAATTCTTTGGTAAGGAGATCGGCACTGCATTGTGGTGCTGCCACCCCGAATTTCTTTGAGGAACGAGCAGGCATGGGTGAATCCTCTTGAGCCCCTAACGCAGTATAGGCTGGGGTGCTTCGAACACTTCTCTTTCTCACTTCTCTTTGGCTTGGTCTCAGGGAAGTTGCAGTGCAGCCCTGTTGTTGTTTATTTGGGATACACCTTGTATGTATTTGTAAGACCCGATATTTTGGATATTATTTAGAGGAAGTTACTATCCCTTGGGAAGATCAGGAACCTAAATGCTGTTATGTATTTAAAACTTAATAGTGAAGGGCCCGAGAGATAGCACAGTGGTAGGGTGTTTGCCTTGCACATGTCCATCCCAGGATAGACCTAGGGTCAGTTCCTGACATCCCATATAGGTTCCCTCGCCTGCCAGGAGTGATTTCTGAGCACAGAGCCTAGAGCCTCGATGGCGAACCTATGGCATGTGTGCCAGCGGTGGCACACGGAAAGGTCCGCCGTTAAGATATGCGGTGTGGCTGGAGGCGAGTGTGCCGGTATCTGCTTTGCAGCTCAGCTGGCAACAGGGCCGGACTGGCCATTGGGAGGACCGGGCATTGTGCGGCAGTTTGGGCACTCGGGCTCAAAAGGTTAGCCATCACTGGCCTAGAGTAACCCCTGAGTGCCACTGGGTGTTGCCACAAAACCAAACCAAACCAAAACAAAACAAAAAACAAAACACCTTAATAGTAAGATTTGTTGTGAGCATTGGTAAGGTACATTGTTCTACCCAGTTTTGACTCCTAAGTACCATGTCCACAACTGTTTTGCTCTGGTTACCATGAGGCTGATGTTTAGAGAGAAGCAGCCTCCTAAAAGGCTGGGATATGGTGACCAAGAGTTGGGACATTTGGTTAGTTTTGATTTTAGTGTTGCTTTACTAGTCATGTGGATGTAATTAGAGCAACAACTGTTTATTGGTGATAAATCATATCCAGCAGTACTCAATTGTTACTCCTGGCTCTGTGCTCAGAGATCACTTCTGCAGGGCTCAAGTGGCCATATGGGATGCTAGGGATTGAATCGGGTCAGCCACGTGCTATGCTATTGCTTCAGCTTCTGTAATTAGAAAATTTAATTTTATTTTATTTTATTTTATTTTTTGGGTCACACCCAGCGGCGCTCAGGGGTCACTCCTGGCTCTACACTCAGAAATCGCTCCTGGCAGGCTCGGGGGACCCTATGGGATGTCGGGGTTCGAACCATCATCCTTCTGTATGCGAGGCAAACGCCCAACCTCCTTGCTATCTCTCCGGCCCTAGAAAATTTTATTTTATTTTTTTTGGTTTTTGGGCCACGCCCGGTGATGCTCAGGGGTTACTCCTGGCTATGCACTATGAAATCAGGTCTGGTGACCATATGGGATACTGGGGGATCGAACCACGGTCCGTCCTAGGTTAGTGCGCAAGGCAGAAGCCTTACTGCATGCGCCACCGTTCCAGCTTCTGTAATCAGAAAATTTTAAAGTAGAAGATTAAGTTCTTGAGCTGGCTGGATAGCTCAGAAAGATGATGGAGTACATGCTTTGCATGCAGAAAGCCTGGGCAGTCCCTCCTGCAGAGTACCCTGAGCACAGCCAGGAGTGAGTACTCGATAGTACAGAGCTGGGAGTAGGCCCTGAGGACCACTGGGTATGGCCCAAAATGAAACAAAGGGATAAAAAGAACAAGACAAAAGAAAGTCTATGGATGCAGCTCAATAATGATTTGCATGTGAGGGATCCTGGGTTCAATCTCCAGCACCACGTGGTTCTCCAAGAACTACCTAGAGTGGCCTCCAGAACTCCAAGAAAGGAGTGTTCTGAGAAAGATTTCTCTCTCCAAGGAAAGGTGAGTTGTGAGTGAGAAGAGTTCCTACCTCTCTCTTCCCTGGAACCAGTTTCTGGTAGGAATCATTGTCTCCAGACCCAGAGACATGATCTGTGGGCTCAGATCATAGCTAGAACCCAGAGAGAGCTTAAGGGACCTTCCTGCACTTGCATTTCTAGTATATATTGACTGAGAACTGCAAAAATAACTCTCCTCTATTTCTCCTCTATTTCCCTTTAGGATGCCCCAGTGAAGTTGTGTGACTTTGGGTTTGCCAAAATTGACCAAGGAGACTTGATGACACCCCAGTTCACCCCTTATTATGTAGCACCTCAGGTGAGCTTTTGCCATTTCTGTCAGGCTGCAACACCACACTGCCTGTGAGCTTAGCATAAGCAGCAACTTGTCGTGCAGATAGGGAGTGGCAGGATGGTGGTCTCTGCCTTCTATCGATCCCTGCTCCCTGGGTGGGGGGCGGCAGTGTGGTCTTCAGCAGTTTGTCCTCTTTGATTCTTTCTGATTCTCACAGGTTTTGGAGGCACAAAGACGGCATCAAAAGGAGAGATCTGGCGTCATACCTACCTCGCCCACACCCTATACTTATAATAAGGTAGGCAAAGCCCCTCCTCTGGGTGGAGGCTATGGTCCCCTGGGATGGGACCAAGTCACTCTCCTGTTTTTGGTTTTGGGCCACATCTTCAGTGCTCAGGGGACTGAATGGGTCGAACCTGGGTTAGTCTCATGCTAGGCAATGGACTTATCTGCTGTAGAGTCCCTCTGCACTGTGACCAATTTATTCTTTTTTTTTTATTTTTTTTTAATTTTAATTATGACAACAAAGATGCAAAGAAAGAGGACAGGGTAAAGTTACAGTGGAAGCCCAATCACCCATAAACAGAATTCTCCGTAGTCCCATCGATGATATCCCAGCCTTGAAGTTTCAGCCAAAGAACATTAAGAAAAACAAAACTGAACCCATGTACAATACAATTACTTTGTCCCTCAAATCCCTAGTTGTAGTACATACTATTTCTTAGCAGCACACAATATAATCTAAAGACATTAGACTTATGTAACTCCTTAAACATTGAGGGCAAAGTACATTTATCTAGTTCCATGCACATGCTTACTAGTTTAAGTTAACCTCAAAAGTTTTAGTGGGTTGTTTTTCTTAAGGATTGGAGTCAAGGGAACATAGTAAAAAACGGTGTTAAAGTGGCATTTGTTTGCATAGGCCCACCAAAATATAAGGGACATGGAAAGAAAAATTATGGTCTAAATACAAGGAGACCCTACCCCTGAAGTTTCCTGGCACAGGACTGACTCTAGACTTCAGGCAAACTAGTTTGTCCAATTCAAGTCATCGTCTGTAGTGGCAGTACACCTCCATTCCTCACATAGTCTCTGTTGTTGGTATCATGCTTCTGTATTAAAGATCCTGGAGTCTGCATATCCCATATTGCAGTCAGGATGGTGCAGAGAATCCTCTCGTTTCACCTCACACTTAAGGGGCACTAGAGAGAACCATGTCCTGTAGAGCAGGTCATTGTTGTTGTCAAGTCTTCTCAGTGTAAACGGAAGTCTCTTTTTAGGAGGTTGATGTCAGACCCTTGGTAGTGTCTTTCCTGGTAGAGGACTGCTTCCAGCTGTTGCTATAAAAGACCTTGGATGTTTCGTAGATAGCTTGCCTGGTTCCGGCGTGAATGGAGGATGCCCATTCTTCTGAGGCCTGTGCCAGGTCATTATATCAATGTTCAGGGTGTAAGGTACATTGTACTGAGATTTATTAGATAAGAACTTATCTGTATGTATAATGTTTTCCCATTTTAATGTGTCTATGCAAACAAGGATCAATGCCATGAAGCGTTATTGGTGCATCTGGAGGCAATAGGAACAAGACCAGCAATTTCCATGACATAGTTCAATCATAGGCATCAAACTGAGGGACAGTTCCACCAACAATCCTTACTGAACAGCTTACAAAGAAAAGACAAGATGAAAAGTGGATAGAAACATCATGGTAGAAGAATATTTAGAGAGTTACAGCAGTTAAAGAAAATACCCATAAAATATTCAAAAGATATATGTGTTCAATATGTGTTCAATTTGTGTCCCTCTAAATAGTTCTGGGATTTGTTAGATCTACTGTATGTCTTTGGTCAGAGATTAGAACTATGTGTTACTGAAGTTAAGAAGGGTAAATCTGGGATACTGATGGTTGGGAGGAGTATATGTTCGCGCGGGGGCAAAATGTAGACTGGTATGAAATTGCCAGTGACAGCCTGAGTATAGCTGAGCAGCTATCTGCCACCCCCCAGATCAAACTCCACCCCCTAAGCCAACCTCTGGACCTGGCCTGGGAGTGGGGAAAACCCAGGGTGCCCCATCAGCTCCTCCCAGGAACCCACCTGGAGATCCGGAGGAAAGGGGGAGAGGGGAGTTGGGTGACCCAGGTCCGGGCCCCCCTACCCTAGGCCGGGCCAAGAGGCCCCTGGCACATGCGGAGGTCTGCCAGTTGCCCGCCCGTGCCGGCTAAAAATCCTGCTCCAGGCGACCAATTTATTCTTAAAAGTTTTTGCTCAAAAGGCTGGAAGCAACCACACATTCAATGGAGTTTTTGGAATTCAGTTTCTTTTTTTTTGTTTGTTTTTTTTTTGGGGGGTCACACCCAGCAGCACTCGGGTTACTCCTGGCTCTATGCTCAGAAATTGCCCCTGGCAGGTTTGGGGGACAATATGAGATACCGGGATTCGAACCACCGTCCTTCTGCATGCAAGGCAAATGCCCTACCTCCATGATATTTCTCTGGCCCTGGAATTCAATTTCTTATCTGATGACATGAAATAAGCTTTCCAATTTAAGTTTGCAACAGTTTGCAGTGTTGAACACATTTCAGACATGGCACAGAGTATCTCAAGTTGGTTTCTGATTACCCTTTGGGTCTCTGTATTCTCTGTAGTGATCTCCCCTTTTTCATTTCTTTCCTTTTTTTCTTTTTTTTTTCTTTTTTTTATTTCTTTGGGTCACACCCAGTGGCACTCCGGAGTTACTCCTGGCTCTGCACTCAGAAATCACTCTTGGCAGGCACTGGGGACCATATGGGATGCCAGGATTCGAACCACCCTCCGTCCTGGATCAGCTGTGTGCAAGGCAAATGCCCTACTGCTGTGCTATCTGTTCTGGTCCCCTCCTTTTCATTTCTAATCAGTTTATTAAGTTTTGCTCCCTTTCTTTCTGACTTTTGCTAGTGGTTTATCAGTCTTTTTTATTGTTTTAAAGAACCAACTTTTGCTTTCTATGATTTTGTGGATTGTTTTTTGGGTTTCAACTTCATTCATTTCTGCTCTAAGCTTTGTTATTTTCTTCTGCCTACTTATTTTGAGTTCATTTTGTTGATTATTTTTTTCTTTTTATTTTTTTTGGTTTTGGCCCAAACCCACTCAGGGGTTACTCCGGGCTCTGCACTCAGAAATCGCCCCTGGCTTGGGGAACCATATGGAATGCTGGGAAACCCCAGGCCCATCCTGGGTCAGCCACGTGCAAGGCAAATGCCCCACCACTGTGCTATTGCTCCAGCCCCTCGTTGATCATTTTCTAATTTTATAAGCTGTATCATTAAGCTATTTATGTATGTACCTTCTTCCTTCCTGACGTGTGCCTCTAAAGCTTTACATTTTCCTCTTAGTACCTCTTTTGCTGTGCTCCACAAATTTTGATAATTTGCGTTTTCATTCGTGTTTGTTTCCAGGAATCTTTTGATTTCCTCTTTGATTTCATCTTAGACCCACTGGTTTGTTCAGTAATGAACTGTTTAAACTTCCAGGTGTTAAAGTTTTCTTCTGTGTCCCTTTGTATGTTTCACTTCTTTTTTTTTTTTTTGGTTTTTGGTTTTTGGGATTTTGTGATATTTTGGGTCACACCTGGCAGCACTCTGGGGTTACTCCTGTCTCTACGCTCAGAAACTGCTCCTGGCAGCTCGGGGACCATATAGGATGATGGGATTTGAACCACCGTCCTTCTGCATGTAAGGCAAATGCCTTACTTTCATGCTATCTCTCTATTTCTTTGCCTTGTGATATGGAAAGGTAGTCTGCAACATTTCTATCCCTCTTGATTTTATGGAGGTATGTTTTATGTGCCAGCATGTGGGTCTGTTCTAGAGAATGACCCATGTACATTGGAGAAGAATGTATCCAGGTTCTAGGGATGGAGTGCCATATATATCCACTATCTTCCATTTCTTTTTTCAGAGCTAGTTATTCTTGTTGGGTTTCAGCCTGGTTAACCTATCACAGGGTAACAGGGCAGTGTTGAAGTCTACCAATATTATTGTGTTGTTATTGATGTCCTTCTTTCAGATTTGTCACAGTTATATTAAATATTTTGCTGGTTTGTCATTGGGTGCATATATGTTTAGGAGTGTGATTTTTTTTCTTTTGTACATACTCCTTGATTATTTGAAATGTCCATCTTTGTCCTTTATAACTTTTCTGAGTCTAAAGTTTTTTGTGGGAGGCCATACCTGGCAGCACTCAGGGGTTACTCCTGACAACTGCACTCAGAAATTGCTCCTGGCAGGCTTGGGGGACCATGTGGAATTGAACTGGGGGTTGAATCCAGGTCGTCTGCATGCAAGGAAATGCCCTATTGCTATGCTATCACTCTGGCCCCTCTGAGGTCTAAAGTTTATGTCATCTGATATTAATATGGCCACTCCAGCTTTTTTAAGAGAGTTTTTTGCTTAGATGATTTTCTTCCAAGGATTTTGAGTTTGTGTTTGCTCTGAGTATTCAGGTGTATTTCTTGTAGACAGCAGAATGTTGGTTTCAGCTTTTTAATCCATTTTGCCATTCTGTGTCTCTTAATTGGTATATTTAGCTCATTGACGTTGAGAGATAATTGTCATAGGATTTAGTGCCATCTTTGTGTTGATGTTTGGTGTGTCTATTGGTCTGTCTTGTCTTTTTTTTGGGGGGGTGGGGTGGGTTTCACATCGGCAGCACTCAGGGGTTACTCCTGGCTCCACGCTCAGAAATCACTCCTGGCAGGCACAGGAGACCATATGGGATGCCGGGATTCGAACCAATGACCTTCTGCATGCAAGGCAAGTGCCTTACCTCCATGCTATCTCTCCGGCCCCTGGTCCGTCTTTCAGGTTTTCTTTTTAAGGCTAGTTTTGAGTCTAAAGTTTCAGAGCTGCTGTTTATCAATGAAGCTATTTATACTTCTTCAAACCTGAAAGTGAGTCTGGCTGGGCAAGCAAGTATTCTAGGCAAGCATTCATTTCATTGAGTTTGTCACCGTATCCCACCACTGCCTTCTTCTGTTCAGCTCTCCTGAGCCGTCTCCCTAGCCTTTGTTCTGAAATTTGGGGGTGAGGAATGTTTGAGCCTTTCCTGGACTATTCTTATTTCTGTGCTCAGAAGTGACCCCTGGTGGTATTAATGGGACCAGGATAGTTCACAGATTTGAACCCTGGCATACCACAGGCAAAAGCAAGCGACTTAATCCCTGTGCTTGCTTTCTGCTGTCCCCTCCCACCTTGGTAATCCCAAGAGGTACTTAAGTGTTGAATTCTTGGTACTGTGCAGAAGGACCATTTCTGGCAGTACTCAGGGAATCCATTGCGGTGCCAGAGATTGAACCTGGGTCAGGGTATTCAAGGCAAGTGACCTACCTGCTGTACTTTCCTCTCTGGTCCCCCTGCCCCATCTTGAAGATTCCTTTCCAGCTCTGTAATTGTATGATCATGTCTCAGCAGAACCCATGTTAGCTGAAAGAGTCTGCCATCGTGTGTCAAACCAGGGAGCATATGCCTGAGACCCTCCACCCTCTAGGCCTTTCTCTGAGTCTCTCAGCTGTTGAAGTGCAGGGAAGCACCCTTCTGGGGCAGATACTGCTATTGTCCACAGTTCAGGAGAAATCAGAAATGAGGCCAGTTTCTGAGGCTGAGAGGACCATATTTGACTAAAACGGGGGGTGGGGACTTGATTAGTCATTCTGCCTTTAATTATACAGTGTCATTTCAGTGCCTGCTGGCATAATTGGGACAGTCTTTTTCTTGTCAAAATTTCTTCCCAAGAATGAGGCCTGGCCTTGCAGGTGGCGTGGGTTCTTGTCGGACAAATCGATGCTCTCACACCTCCTGTTCCAACCTACAGGCCAGTCCTTGATCTCTGCTAGACCGCTTTGGTCAGGTCTTCATGAAATGGCTTGTGCTGTTAATCCAGGGCCAGCCTATTTGGCTGAGTTGCTTTCTTCCTAATCCTTAGTCCTGCCCAGTTTAATAAGAGTACTTGTCTCCCATCCAGATGGAAGCCATTTCATTTG
The DNA here is from genome assembly GCF_024139225.1 of Suncus etruscus. NCBI lineage: Eukaryota > Metazoa > Chordata > Mammalia > Eulipotyphla > Soricidae > Suncus > Suncus etruscus. The sequence goes on from NC_064862.1 coordinate 20,743,241, forward strand.
TTATTTCTCTGGTTGGGAATGACATTTCTGGAGAGCTTTAGCCTAAGTAGTACGAATGAAAATGACTCTTTAATCTCAGATGGCCTCAAATGGGATGTGGCTATGGGTGTGTTATATTTATTTTTTAATTTAGGTATGTCTACGAGATATTATGTATGTTTATTTGGAATTAGTGGCATATTAGAAATACAGAAAGAGGGGCTGGAGCAATAGCGCAATGGTAGGGCATTTGCCTTGCACATGGCTGACACAGGATGGACCTGGGTTCAATCCCCAAGTCCCATATGGTCCCCCAAGCCAGGAGTGATTTCTGAGCGCAGAGCTAGGAGTAATCCCTGAACATCATTGGGTGTGGCCCAAAAAACCAAAAAAGAAAAAAAAATATGGCAAGATACACTGTTCTCTTATACATGTGGCTCTTCTTGTCTCCACTCAGTGTCTGGGAGTTTTAAGTCAGTGTCCATTTGGGGCAGTCCCCAAGGCTTTGATTTGGGGACTGTCTCAGCCATGAGTGACAGTTTTCTTTTTTTCTTTTTTCAGAGCTGTGATTTGTGGTCCCTCGGGGTGATTATCTATGTGATGTTATGTGGATATCCACCCTTTTACTCCAAACACCACAGCCGGACTATCCCCAAGGACATGCGGAAAAAGATCATGACGGGCAGCTTTGAGTTCCCGGAGGAGGAATGGAGCCAGATCTCAGAGATGGCCAAGGATGTTGTGCGGAAGTAAGTCCGAGAACAGGAGACCAAGGTGCCCAGGCTGTGGGCAGAGAAGTTTCTGGTTTCCTAGGCTCTCTACTTCCTCTTTCATAGCTTGGAAACATTAGCCTTCAAAGGGAGATGGTTTCTTGTTGTGAGAGCACCAAAGCCCACAAAGCCCACAGTGATACAGGGCTTTGCTTCCTCTTGTTGAGTCCTTAGAGTGTTTCTGGAGTTGGGAACCCAGGCCCAGGTCCTGGAACGGTCACCTCTGGTGTGTCCTGTCCCTATATCCAACCAGTTTTGGCTCCAGAAACTGAACTGGGATACTAGGGTGGCTGCTGGTGGCCTATTCAGTTCTTTGCTGTGGGTGTGTGTCAATGTGCATTGTCAGTCCTCTAGCCATTCCACTACCAGTGAGGTCACTCAGCAGATAGAAGGCAGACTGCATAGGAAATCTTTAAATGTGAGGCATTTCTGCTTTTTCTTCTCCTGTGTGAAGGCTTCGCCACCTGAGACTTGTACACTATCCCTACAAGTCCCACTACTAAGTATTCTCCAAGCATAACAGGAATGAAAACGATTATCAAAGGGGCAATATTTGGAAATGTAGCTCTTGATAGTACAGTATGTCTTTGGAAGTGAGTACGATTCAAAGGCGAGCTTATATTGTGGCCTAGAGGTCTGCGTAAATAAAAAGGAACAGGTTTCTGAAGTCTGAAGTACCAGAACTTGGGGTGGTGGCAGTACTTGGGCAGTACTGAACCATCATTTGTTTCAGGAAGATGCCCCTACTGTTTCTGTGCTATCTTCCTAGCTGCTCAACCAAAGCCACCAGTGCCTTTATATGTGGATCTTTGTAGTGTACAATTATAACCTGTCCCTAGAGCAGCGTTGGTTATCTTCTTTGAGCTTTTGGATTCTTTTCTAAATAGTTCTTTAGAATTTGAAGCTGTTGGTGTTGAGAACCTGAAAGAGCAAGTAGACGAGCTGTCCTGACTGACAGACATTTGCAAGGAGGTGCTAGAAAAAGCTGAGGGGACATGCTGAGGTGAGCTAGGAGTTCTACCAGCAAGAGGAGATAAGATGCAAAGCAGCGTGATCAAAAAAGCAGATGGCAAAGAGAAGCACAGTTCCCTACAGGCCTCAGGAGGAAACACCACCCCCTTCCTCAAGGAGTTGGATTTTCAGCTTATGAATGTCTTGGAAATAAAGGAAAGGGTTCATATTCTGCCATTTGGTGACATCTTAAGAATGTCATCAGAAGTTTCAACCTGGGTTTCCAGAACTGAACAAGCCCCTCAACTAATTCTATAATCTCTCCCTGCCAGAGGGGTGCTTCAAGTTCCCTTTGGGAATTAGAGCCACTGTTCACAGAACATCACTACCATGAACTCTGCGTAGGGCCACCCTATTCCAAGGTAGGAGCTACCTTAAAGTGTCATTATGACAGAAAGCTCATTGGTCTTTGTAATATTGAACAGGCCACCCAAGCTCACAGGGCCCTCTAGCAAGTGGTTAGGGTCGGAACCCATAGCCGCTTCGCAGGTGGAAGGCCTAGGCATAGTGGAGCTGATGGAAAGTCCAAAGTGAAAACTGATGCCTTGGGCCTGGAGAGATAGCACAGCGGCGTTTGCCTTGCAAGCAGCCGATCCAGGACCAAAGGTGGTTGGTTCGAATCCCGGTGTCCCATATGGTCCCAGGAGCTATTTCTGAGCAGACAGCCAGGAGTAACCCCTGAGCACCGCCGGGTGTGGCCCAAAAACCAAAACGAAAACAAAAACAAAAACTGATGCCTTTAGAATCTGGGCCCCTTAGACCTCTGGGCCCACCAGAGTGTAACCACGGCCCTTTGACCTTTTCTTCCACAGGCTCTTGAAGGTGAAGCCCGAGGAAAGGCTGACCATCGAGGGAGTGTTGGACCACCCTTGGCTCAACTCCACCGAGGCCTTGGACAATGTGCTCCCTTCTGCTCAGCTGATGATGGATAAGGTGTAGAACAATGCTGATTTTGCTGACTGAAAAGGCTGTGTGGGGAAGGAAAGATTGGGACTCCATCCTAGGAGGGTTAAAGGCAAGACATTGCAGAGCACATGGGCTTTCCCTGAAAACGAACGGCTGATATACTAAAATTTCATGGTCAGAAATAAAGAGCTAGGGCCCGGAGAGATAGCACAGCGGTGTTTGCCTTGCAAGCAGCCGATCCAGGACCAAAGGTGTTTGGTTCGAATCCCGGTGTCCCATATGGTCCCCCGTGCCTGCCAGGAGTAACCCCTGAGCACTGCCGGGTGTGGCCCAAAAACCAAAAAAAAAAAAAAAAAAAAAGAAATAAAGAGCTGTTTTTTCTACAGCCTAGATCCAGGCTCTGTTCATTCACACGAAGGAAATACTCATGAATGTCTCCCCTTGTGATTAGTAGACTAAGGACACAGACCAGAATAATACCCTCCGTCCCTCCTCCATAAGTGGAGAGACTGAAAAGACAGAAATGCCAAAGGGAGAGCATTCAGACAGCTTTGCACCCACATTAGCTTTAAATGTGGTAAGAATTCAGAACAAAGAGAACTTGATTTTGGGGCCACGACCAATGCTACTCTTGCCTCCACTCAGAAATTACTCCTGGCAGGCTTGGGGTGCTGGGAATGAACTATGGTCAGCTGCATGCAAGACAAACACCCTCCCCACTGTACTATTGCTCCAACCCCAGGAGAACATATTTGAAAGTCGTAATTAGGTTCCTAAAAGAAGGTAAGCCTGAAGATAAACCCTTCCCTAACCACTGTGGGCAGTTCCTGAGCTCTTGCAAGTGCTGAGCCTGGAGCTTTCCAGACTTCCAGGGCTGGAGCCATAGTGCATCTGGGAGGGCATGGACATGGGTTCAATCCTGGCATCCCCTAGGGTCTCCCAAGCACTGCCAGGAGTAACCCCAGAGCATCTTCGGATGTGGCCCAGTCCTCACTTTACCACCCTCCAGCCCCAATTTGCATAGTGCCATTATAAGCATGAAGTGACCCTTCATTCTTTTAGCTTTTTCTCTCCACTCTCTGAGATGGGCTGTCAGGGGGCCCAGAAATGTCTGGAGACTGACACCATGTTTACATGCAGGCAGTGGTTGCCGGAATCCAGCAGGCTCACGCTGAGCAGTTGGCCAACATGCGAATCCAGGACCCGAAAGTCAGCCTCAAACCCTTGCACTCTGTGAACAACCCTATTCTGAGAAAGAGGAAACTACTCGGGTAACTGAGCTTTCATCACTCTCTTTCATGGCTGATCTGGCTGAGTGCAGAGTTCTCAAAGGTCAGCTAGGGGTCTGCCCTGCTCCTGCTGCTTAAGGGGGGAGTGGATGAGGAACAACATCAGGAACCATTTGATTCTATAGTTACTTATCTGAAAAGTCCGTTACCTTGAGGTTTTTCTCAGGGGAGCTACTCTGGGTGGTACAAAGAGCTTTCTTACTCCTGGCTCTTCATTCAGGGATTAATTCTAGTGGGCTCAGGGTGCTCTGGGGTCCTGGGAATTGAGCCCGGATTGGGGTTGGACACTTGCCAGGCAAGCCCTTTACTGTCTCTCTGGCCCACGTTGTCTAGAGTTAACATCTGTCAAAAGTTGAGTTTTGGGGTCTGACCTTGTTCCCTCTCCCCCAAACTTTCAAAGCACCAAGCCAAAGGATGGTGTGTACATCCATGACCGTGAAAATGGAGCTGAGGATTCCAATGTTGCCTTGGAAAAGCTCCGAGATGTGATCGCTCAATGTATACTCCCACAGGCTGGTAAAGGTCACACCGCTTATGAACTCTTTTGTGTGTGCCTCTGTGTGTGTATGCGTGTGTGCGCGCCTGCTTGAAAGCTTTGCGTTGGGTTGTTTGGTTTGTCATTGTGTTCTAAGAAAATTCTGGTATCATAGAACTGAATCTGTGCCTTGAAAAGACTGGAGAGGGAGTTTACAAGAAGTTCTGCCCTTTGAATTTTATGAAATTTTTCATTCAGATTTCCCACAAGTACACATGCCATTTGGTGCTTTCTTTTGAAGGTGGGGAATAAATACAGACAGGATGTGGTTTTAGGCTGTGAAATAAATTTCCAGAACCTTTGATGGCCGGAGTGCCGTTCATTTGCGCCTTTAAAGAGAATGCCTCCATGGGTCAGCAGTGACCCCTGCTCCTGCTCACTAAAGGCCCAAGTGTGAGTGGCCCAGGGTTCTTTGCAATGAGAACTTCTTCCCACTCTCCACTCAGAGAGATGTGTTGGGGTTTCCTCAGCAGATAAATTCAGGATGTTCATACCCAGTCAGCCAACATCGACTCCCTTCACCCTGGGCCCCTTGGCTTTCAGGCGAGCTCCCATGCCACAGGCAGCCTTCAGAGGAGAAGCTAAGCTTTGGTGAAAGAAGGCAACACAATGAACCTTGTTCTCTTCTTCCCTTTCTTGGTCTTTTAGGTTAGCCTCTTCATTTGCTGAGTAATAAATAACACCTAACATTCTACAGAGCTGAGACTGGGTCCACATAAAGCTGGCAGAGTAGTGAAGTTCAGAGAGAAATAGGGGCTGGCAAGTAAAATATCTTCCTCACCTTTGCCTATAGGAGAGAATGAAGACGAGAAACTGAATGAAGTGATGCAGGAGGCTTGGAAGTATAACCGGGAGTGCAAACTTCTAAGAGATACTCTGCAGAGCTTCAGCTGGAATGGTAAGCACCTGCTCGTGTCTTTTTACAGAATGCAGAGAACTTACTAGGCTCAGAAACTGCAGGGTTGGGACTAGAACCATAGCACAGCGGGTGGGGAGCTTGCGTTGCACACAGCTGACATGGATTTAGTTTCCATATGATCCCCGTACCCTGCCAAGAGTGATTTCTGAGTTCAGCCAGGAGTAACCCCTGAGCACCGTCATGTGTGACCGAAACACCAAACAACCAAAAACAAACCAGAATATGCAGGATCTCTGGGGCCAGAGCTGCGGCTTGGTTAAGGTGAAATACCTGTGAAGAGTGAGCAGAGCAGATGATTAATCTCCAGTAACTACCCAGACATAGCTGGCCTTCTGGTCCTTTATTATTATTTGTTTGTTTGATTGTTTTTGGGCCACACCAGTGACACTCAGGGGTTACTCCTAGCTATGCACTCAGAAATCACTCCTGGCTTGGGGGACCATACAGGATGCTGGGGCATCGAACTACGATCCATCTTAGATTAGCATGTGCAAGGCAAAAGCTCTGCTGCTTGAACCACTGCTCTGGCCCTATAGCCTTCTGGTCCTTTGTTTTTCTTTTGGAGTTCCAAAAATTGTGTGTTGTGTGTTCAGCACTGGATAACCTCTCTCATTCCACTTAGTCTCAGTCCCTTGAGAACAGAGTTGGGAGTGGAATGCTGGAGGGCCTGGCTCTTTCTACTATGTCCACCCCTTCTCCCGAGCCCTCCAGTGGCACCTCTGTTAAAATAGCAGCAGAAGTCCCTGAGATCTAAGTGTCTTTACTGTAGCTATGCTGCTCACCTGTTATTGAGGCACAGGGTGCTCGGGAACAGAGGACCAGGGAGTTGACTGATCTACTTAGTCTGGAGGAGGGCAGAGGTGGCCCCCAGCCTGAACTGCTTTGCTGTAGTTTCTGATTCTGCAGACATTATAACCCACTTAAACTGTGGCATCTTAGAGAAAACAAACAGTTGGACTTCACTCTCTGGAATGGTTCTTGAACATGAGAAATTGAAAGTCCTAGTTGACCTTTCCTGTGTAGATTCACTTTCCTGAGATTTCAAAAAGATGTTGAAGGATAGTACAAGGATGCTTGCCTGGGCTTTATCCCTGGCACCCCACTTGCTCCCTCTGAGCCCCACGAGGAGAGATCCCTGAGCACATATCCAGGAGTAAGTCTTTTTTTTTTTTTTTTTTTGGTTTTTGGGCCACACCTGGCGGTGCTCAGGGGTTACTCCTGGCTGTCTGCTCAGAAATAGCTCCTGGCAGGCACGGGGGACCATATGGGACACCGGGATTCGAACCAACCACCTTAGGTCCTGGATCGGCTGCTTGCAAGGCAAACACCGCTATGCTATCTCTCCGGGCCCAGGAGTAAGTCTTGAGCATTGCTGGGTGTGACCTCAAAACTATAAAATTAAAGAAGGAGCTGAGGTAGCAATACAGAAATGTAATCTAACTCCCAACTCTGCACTCAAATCACTTCTGGCAGGACTCGGTATCATATGGGATGCTGGGGATTGAACTGTGGTCTCTGTCGGGAGTCTGGAACCCAAATGGGGTGAAAACTGACAATTTTCTTTCTTGGATTTCAGGTCGTGGATTCACAGACAAAGTTGATCGGCTAAAGCTGGCAGAAATTGTGAAGCAAGTGATAGAAGAACAGACCACATCCCACGAATCCCAATGATGAGAAATCAGACTTTGTTTTTTAACAATTTGAAAAATTATTCTTTAATGTATAAAGTAATTTTTATGTAAATGAATAAATCCTAATTTCATTTCCACACTGTTTAAAGATGCTGTATACATTTAGATACAGGATTTACTCATAGTATAGTTTGTGTGTTTTAAAGAAAAGTTCAGTTCCTAGAGTTATACTATTTATTACCTTAGGACTGTTTTAGTCATATATTTGTAAGATGACAGATGGTATTATTTAGCAAAATTGCTTTATTTGCAATAAAGTATACAAAAATGATGTGCCAGTAGTTGACAAAAGACCAACTCTACTGACTTTCCACTGTGAGCATTTGAATTAAGTATTGCAGAATGTGTTTTCACTCACCCTGTCATTTGCTTTCTGCACTAAATGTAGATTAGCTGTGGTGCCATGCAGATTCTGTGGATTTATGTTGCAGACTGCTGGAACTAACTCACAGGGAATCAGTTGCTGTGCTGGAGGAGGCAAGGGCAGCTTTTAACTCCGATTCCCTAAAGAAAATGCCAAGAGTTCTTTAAATAAAGGTATAGCTCCCCTCCTCCCTTCCTCCCTCCTCCTGCCCAAAGAAATCAGACATGTGTTTTCCCTCTCGGGCTGATGAGGGAAAGAAAGGGAATTCTTGACTCTGTGTGTGTGTGTGTGTGTGTGTGTGTGTGTGTGTGTGTGTGTGTGTGTGTGGTTTGTGTGTGTGTGTGTGTGTGTGTGTGTGTGTAAAGAAAGAATTCTTGACTGTGTGTGTGTAGCAAGACAGTTTTTTCTGAAACTTATTTAGAAAGAGATCAAGAAAAGACATTTGTGCTCCTATACCCCCACTGGAGCATATTCATGATAGCCAAAATCTGAAGCAATAGAAGACGATTAAAAACAAACAGGGTCGGGGGTGGAGTGGGGGAGGGTGGCACAGCGGTGGCGCTAGAGGTAAGGCGTCTGCCTTGCAAGCACTAGTCTAGGACAGACGGCGGTTGGATCCCCCTGCGTCCCATATGGTTACCCCAAGCCAGGAGCGATTTCTGAGCGCATAGCCGAGTATTCCTTGAACATCACCAGGTGTGGCCCCAAAACAAAAAAGTGGGGGGCCTAGAGCAATAGCACAGCAGTAGGGCATTTGCCTTTCATGTGGCCAACCCCCAAAAACAATGGTGGTTCATTTCCCAATATCCCATATGGTTTCCTGAGCCTGCCGGAGGTGATTTTTGAGCGCAGAGCCAGGAGTAACACGTGAGCATCGCTGGGTGTGACCCCAAAACAAAATAAAAACAAACGGGGGGGGGGGGGGCAGAGCAATAATACAGTGGTAGGGCATTTTGCCTTGCACACGGCTGACCCGAAACATACCTGGATTTGATCCCCAGCATCCCATATAGTTTCACAAGCCTGCCAGAAGCAATTTCTGAGGGCAGAGCCAGGAGTAACTGAGCACTGTCTGGTGTGGCCCAAAAAACAACAACAACAAAAAAAATAAGGGCTAAAGTGGTAGCACAGCAGGGAGGGCATTTGCCTTGCATGCAGCCAGCCCAGTTTAATCCCAGCTTCCCATATGGTCCCCAAGTTTGTCAGGAATATTTCTTTTTTTTTTTTTCTTATTTTAGTTTCAAGCCCCACCCAGCAGTGCTTGGGTTACTCCACTCAGAACATTCCTAGTGGTACTTGGGGGGCCAATTTGGCTTGTCTGGGATTAAACCCAGGTGTAGTGTGCAAGGCAAACACCCTACCCTCTATTCTATCGCTCCAGCACCCAGGAGTAGTTTCTGAGCAGAGCCAGGAGTTCCCCTGAACATTGCCTAGTTTGGCCCAAAATGATGAAATCATGCAATTTGCTGCTTTGTCTAAGAGGGACAGACACAGAATGATCTCAAACAGAGACCCAGTAAGGGAATAACATGTGCAAAGGTAACAGAAACTGAGAATGGACCTTTACTAAGAAGCTTGTGGGGGGAGAGGGCTGGGACTATGGACAATGGTGGAGGGAAGGGGTAGTTAGTTGTTCCGGTGGAGGGCTTGGGGTGGTGCTGGAATGTCTTGGAGGAAGTGGAGGAAAACCCATTATTGGCAATCTTATACATTACAGTGTTTAAATTTTAGAAAGGAAGAAGAGAAAGGAGCCAGAGTGATAGATAGCACAGTGGGTGGGGTGCTTGCCTTGCATGCAGCAGCTGACCTGAGTTTGATCTCCAGCATCCCATAAGATCCCCCAAGCCCTCCAGGAATGATTACTGAGTGCAGAGCTGGGAGTAACCCTGAGTGACCCAGATGTGGCCAAAAAAAAAAGAGAAAAAAAACCACAAAGGAGAAAAGGGGAAAAGGCTTCCGAGAGCATCCAGCCCAGTGCACTGAGCCCTTCTGTGGAATATTCAGATCAACTGACAACAGACGGGAGGCGGGGGAGGGGTGTCATGTGGCACAGTTGAAAAGGGCTCAGAGATTTGATTTCTCCAGGAACTATAGCAGGAAATATGGCATCTTCAGTTCTTCCAGGTCACCCCACTCTGTGATGTCAAGAGGCCCTTAGGAAGAGCTCTGGAGCTGAGGAGTGGAAGGGAGTGCCAGGAGAAATCACTCAAGAGGCTGCGGTGTTGAGGTAGGCGGCAGTCAGGCTGGCACAGTCTCGGAGCTGATCCTTGGGAGTAGGCCTGGCACGGCAGTGGCAGCCTCCTGCTTTCTCTTCAGAAACATCAAGTATGTTTGTGTGAGTCTGGGCCGAGTGCTTCAGGCTTGTACCACCTGGATGAAGGGCTGGAGACTAGAGTAGGCAGCGCTGGGACCTTCGTGTATCGGGATGGGGATCATGCTGGCATGGGTTATGCTGATTTTCCTGCCATGCTTGTCCTGTGACCTGCGATCAGCCCCAGATGCCTATGAAAAAGTCATTCCCAGAATACTGACAGTTAATGCTAGCGAAGACCCAGTGGGTAAGGCATCCTATGAGCTATTCCTGCATGGCCAGAAGCAGCTCGTTCATTTGGAAGTGAAGAGGGATTATTTTGTGAATGATTTCCCAGTCTTTGTCTACCAGAGAGGCATTTTGCAGCAAGAACTGCCTCTCGTTCCAGACAACTGTTACTTTGAAGGCTACTTAGTAGGAGACCCAGATTCTTTCATTTCTGTCAACACCTGCTCTGGCCTGAGAGGCATCCTGATCAAAGAGGGAAAATCCTATGGCATTGAGCCTGTAGATCCTTCGGAAGGACTAGAACATGTGCTGTACCCCGTGGCCCAGCAAACTCAGATCTCTTGTAGCAGCACTTCCCACGACCAAGATGGTGAGAGCATCCGAGAGGAGGCTGGCAGTGTGCAGGAGGGGGACAGGAAGCCCGGCAGTGCCCAGGTGCAGGCTGACCTGTGGTCACACCCCAAGTACGTGGAGATGTTTATTGTGGTCAGCCACCAGCGGTTCCAGATGTGGCACAGTGACGTCAGTGAGACAGTCCGAAAAGTAATGGACATTATTGCCCTGGCCAACAGCTTCACGAAGGGAATAAACACAGAGGTGGTGCTGACTGGAATAGAGGTTTGGACTGAGGGCAACCTCGTCGAGGTCCTGGCAGACCTGCAGGAAACGCTGCACAATTTCAACACCTGGAGACAACAGAAGCTCTTCCACCGTGCAAAGCATGACGTGGCCCACCTCATTGTGGGGCACCGTCCTGGAGGGGACACGGGACAGGCGTTTCTCAATGGGGCCTGTTCAGGTGAGTTTGCAGCAGCGGTTGAGTCCTTTCAACATGAAGACATTCTCTTGTTCTCAGTGCTTATGGTCCATGAGCTTGGGCACAACTTGGGAATGCAGCACGACCACACGGCCTGCATCTGTCAGAAGAAACACTCCTGCCTCATGCATCAAAATATCTCCAAAGACACAGCCTTCAGCAACTGTAGCTCCTACTACTATTCCCGTTTCCTCCAGGAGCACAAAGGGGAGTGCCTGTTCAACAAGCCACAAAGCCAAAGCCGGGGGCGTCGGCAAGCCCAGTGTGGAAATGGGGTGCGGGAGGGGACTGAGGAGTGTGACTGTGGTAATCAGTGTGACAGTACCAAATGCTGTGACACCAGTTGTAAACTCTCGGCCCAGGCCAAGTGTGCGCAGGGGAAGTGTTGTAGCAGCAACTGTCAGATTCAAAGCAAAGGGTACAGGTGCCGCCCTGAAGAGTCAGATTGTGACCTCCCCGAGTACTGTGACGGAGTCAGCGCTGAGTGTCCCCAAGACCTCTACAAGCTGGATGGCACTATGTGTGAAGGAATGTATGTCTGTTCTGACAGGAAATGCATGAGCCACGGGACGCAGTGCAGGGAATTGTTTGGCAGTTCTGCTCAGCGTGCTGGAGATGACTGTTTTACCAAAGTTAACACCCTCGGGAACAGGTTTGGGAACTGTGGCCGGCCTACCTCAGCCGACACGAGCTATGCTAAGTGTTCAGGGGAAAGCATCTTTTGTGGGAAAGTTGTATGCACTACTAATAAGCTGCCAGACATCAAGGAGCATTATACAGTGAGTAGTATCTGGCATGAAAACAGCTACTGCTGGACCATAGATGCCTTCACGGATACTGATATCCCTGATAAGGGAGATGTGATGGAAGATATTGGTTGTGCCAAAAATAAAGCCTGTAAAAACTTCCTCTGCAGTCCTTCCAGAGCAACCTCAGACTGTGGCATAGAAAAGTGTCATTCGAATGGCGTCTGTAACAACTTAAATAAGTGTCACTGTTCCCCAGGCTTTGCACCCCCTAACTGCACAAACCCAGGAAACGGTGGCAGTCTGGACGGCGGTTCCCCAGCCGCAACAGAACCCAGTCCTGTAAATCCACAGCTACCTACTAAACAACCCGACCTGGAGGATCAAGGGTGGAATTTGACAGTCCTGAGTGCCATCATCCTTTTGCTTTTGCTGATTCTAATCATAATTATTTGTGTCATCTGCTTCTCTAAACGTGGCGAACCTCGTCCACCACCCTCAGAAGCGGCTGAAGTGCTGGAGGAAGAAGAGGAAGAAGAGGTAGAAGAAGAACCAGAAGAAGAACCAGAAGAAGAAGCAGAAGAAGAAGCAGAAGAACCAGAAGAAGCAGAAGAAGAAGAAGCAGAAGAAGCAGAGGAGGAAGAGGGAGAGGAGGAACCATAAGAAAATGGTGGAGGATCAGCCATATATCTACCACACCTGAAGCACCGAGCCTCAATGAAGCAAAGGTGAAGGAGAATCAGCAGCTCTGGTGGCTGTTAGTCTCAAAACCTACCAACGCGTGAGGAGGGGTCCTCATCTTTTTATTACTCATGGTAGTATTTAAGGTTGTATTTATCAATATATTAATGTTTTACTGCATCTTGCCTTTCCACATTTCTTTTAAACTCTTCACAAACATCTTTCGTATGAATGCTCTCATCTTAGACCAGAATTGTCAGTCGTTGGAAACTTTAAAGCTATTTCATTTTTCATCTAAGTTCAACCCACCGCGATCTGAACTTATTATTCTCAGATTTTTATTTCAAGTAACATCTACCATTATGTGATATTATGAGGATATTTGCCAACATGACTAATTGTTCTAATTTGATGTATGAATGTGCATTCATGAAATGTGGAGTTCTTAAATAAAAAAAAAGGAAACAACCCCATTCACATGATCAGATTTCATGTGGGTTTTTTTTTTTTTGCTGCTGTTGTTCTGAGGAACTAATCTGTTCCTCAGATTAGTGTCTGTTAAGGCAGAAAATCCTGTTGGCTCAGATCAAGAGCTATTCTGAAATCATCACTTTTTCAAATATGATAAAGGTTTAATATGTAGATATATTCAATTTACTACTTCCTAAAAATTTTCAGTTCCTCCTCATCACACTTTTTGGGGTTTATTGTGGGGTTACATTCAGCTGTGCTTGGGGCTTACTCCTGGCTCTGTACTCAGGGATCTCTCCTAGCAGTGCTTGGGGGACTATATGGGATACTGAGGAGTGACCTTGGGTCCGTGATGTGCAAGGAAGTCCAATAGACTATCTTGTCTCTCTGTTATACTTTTTTCCTAAAATATTTCATTTTATGGTCCAGCTTTCATAACCCTTTTTGTAATAGTTTTCCTTAGAAATAGAATTTCAAAAGTCGGAGAGATAGCATAGAGGTAGGGCGTTTGCCTTGCATGCAGAAGGATGATGGTTCGAATCCCAGCATCCCATATGGTCCCCCAAGCCTAGCCTGCCAGGAGAGACCCCTGATCGTAGAGCCAGGAGTAACTCCTGAGCGCTGCTGAGTATGACCCACCCCCAAAAAAAGGAAATAGAATTTCACACTTCCAGATTATTTTGTCTGATGAATGTCACTTAAGTTAAGAAATGCATTTATTGGGCCCGGAGAGATAGCACAGCGGCGTTTGCCTTGCAAGCAGCTGATCCAGGACCTAAGGTGGTTGGTTCGAATCCCGATGTCCCATATGGTCCCCCATGCCTGCCAGGAGCTATTTCTGAGCAGACAGCCAGGAGTAACCCCTGAGCACCGCTGCGTATAACCCAAAAACCAAAAAAAAAAAAAAAAAAAGATGCATTTATTAAAAAAAAAAGAAAACAAATGCATTTATTAAAAAAAAAGAGAGAAAAAGAAATGCATTTATACTGATTTTATGACTGTACTATTGTGCTGAGTATGCAAATGAAACTAATTTCTTTGTTCTTCATATTGAAATTAATAAGCTGTTGACTGGCATCAGGGGGAATTCTGCATTTACAGGTAAATTACTTTCTTTTTTTATTTCTTTTTTTTCTTTTTTGTTTCTGGCCAGAGTCTGCATTGCTTAAGGCCTACTCCTTGCTCTGTGCTCAGGGTTCTCTCCTGGAAGGGCTGGGGTACCACAGAGGATGACAGAAATCAAACCTGGATCAGTTGTGTGCAAGGCAAATGTCCTATCCACTGTACTCTCTCTGACCCCCTATTTTCCATCTTTTTAATTTTTTAATAGGTTTATAATATTTTGGAACTTCAGGGGTATAGTTAACACAGGTATAGTGTGTATAGGATCCACCATACCACCACCACACCACTGAAGTTTTAATATCATTTCACCACAAGAAAGATCCCTCCATCCAGCCCTCCTACCTTTCTTCCCTTGGTCCTCCAGATACCAAAGTACTTTGCTTCAAGTCTAGGAGTTACTTCGGTTTATTTGCCACTTTGTTTGCTTTAGTATTACTTATGAGTGAAAATATTGTCTTTTACGAATTTCATTGGGATAATTACCCTAACGTCTATTCATGTTATTCCAAAAGGCACAATTCCTTTTTATTGACTTTTTATTGAGGTGCTAGGATTGTATTAATCATACTTTTCATGCATATATCATCTTACTGTCACACCCACTACCAGAAAATCTGCTTCCCTCCACCAACATCCCAAGAACCCCCTCCAACCCACCCCCATGCAAGTTAATTTCTATAGACAATATCTTCAGTTCTCGTGACTTTGACCATTTGTTGGGAGATCTCTCCCTCTCCCTGTCTCTACATTTCATTGTGGAAGTGGTAACACCTATATACCTATAGACATAATCTCCTGGAATTCCTCAAAACTTTATATTGATAGCGAATTGATAGTAAAAATTATTTTCAAAAAAATGTTTTTTTTTCCTTAGGGGCCAAAATGATAGTACAGTGAAAAGGGTACTTGCTTTATATGCTTCTGTCAAGGGTTCAATCCCCAGCATCCTATATGGTCCCCCAATTCTTCCAGGGGTGATTCTTAAAAGCAAATGAAAAAAGTTTGTCTCCTTAGTTGTGGCAAACTTTCATTTTCTGGGCCTTCCAGAAATTGCTTCTCTGGAGCCCTGGGGGCAAAGAGATCTTCAAATGTGGTATTGACAGAAGCTGGAAGATGACCTTCCATAGCCGGGAGTTTTAGGCCTAAAATCTAAAGCACCATTATGAAGGTTCCTATCATTTCTACAGAGAATACTTGTAAAAGAAATCAATGAAACTTATTTTCAGTGCATTTTGTGTGTTCCCTTATTATTATTTACTGTATTTTCTCTAACCTGGAGATTCCCAAATTTATTTGGCCTACCAACCCATTTTAAGAAAATTACTCAGTACCTCCCTGGAAACCTATTTTCTTTTTTTTTTTTTTTTTTTTTTTTTTGGTTTTTTGGGCCACACCCGGTAACGCTCAGGGGTTACTCCTGGCTATGTGCTCAGAAGTTGCTCCTGGCTTGGGGGACCATATGGGACACCGGGGAATCGAACCTCGGTCCGTCCAAGGCTAGCGCAGGCAAGGCAGGCACCTTACCTTTAGCGCCACCGCCCGGCCCCGAAACCTATTTTCTTTAAGAGAACAAACAGACAGCACTCTTCCCAGATTTCAGATTAACAATAAACCCTTGAATTGTGCCAGTGGCCTCCCAGATGGTGAGATTGCCCATTTTGAAAATGACGGTTTATTTTTTTATTTTTTTTATAAAAATAAATCACAAAAATTATAAACTTGTGCTTCTGGCTTTTTTTTTTCTTTTTCTTTTACTTTATGAAGACAAAGATGCAAAGAAAGAGGACAAGGTGAAGTTACAGTGGGAAGACAATCACCCATAAACAGAATTCTCTTTTAAATTTTCAGCCAAAAAACATTAAGAGAAATAAAACAAAACACATGCACATTACTTTGTCACTCAAGTCCCCAGATTGTAGTACATTATAACATTTCTTAGCAGTACACAAAGCAATCTAAACCCACACAATTTATGTAACTCCTTTAACATTAAGGCTATAGTATTGTTGACACAGTTGATCATAATACATTTATTTCATTAAGGATGAGTCAAAGGAGCACAGCAAAGAAGGTGTTAGAGCGGCAATTGTTTGCAAAGTCCCAGCAAAATATAGGGGATATGGAAAGGAAAAGCCTTGGCCTAAATACAAGGAGACCTAACCCCTGAAGTTTGCTGGCATAAGACCAACTCTAGGCTCCAGACATACGAGGTTGTCCAATCCAAGTCATTGTCTGTAGTGCCAATACACTTTTTCCACACAGTCACTGTTGTTGGTGTCAGGTTTCTGTAGCTAAGGATCCTGGAATATGTCCATATCCTACATCAAAGTCAGGATGATGTGGAGCGTCCTGTAATTTCACCTCACAATTAGAGGGTGATGCAGAGAACTCAGTCCTGAAAGCAGGTCGTTGTTGTTGTTAAGTCTCTGTGTGTTAAGGCAAGTCTCTGTTGAGTAGGTTTATGCCAGAGCAGTGGTAGGGTCTTCCCTGGTAGAGGATTGCTTTCAGGTGATGTTGTACACAACTGTGGTTGTTTTGTGGATGGCATTCCTGGTTCAGGGGTAAATGGACAATGCCCGTTCTTCTGAGACCTGAGCCAGGTCATTATGACAATGTTTAGGGTGTAAGGTCCCACGGCATTACAAGATTTGTGTGTTCCCATCTCTATTAGTTAAGAACATGTTTGTATATGTAGTAATTTCCCATTTTAATGTGCCTATGCAAAGGAAGAACAATGCCACATGGTGTGATTGGTACCTATGGGGCTCTACAACAAGTCCAACAATCCCCTTGACTTGGTTCTAACATAAACTTTAAATGGAGGGACACTTCTACAGACTTCCTTATTAAACAGATAACAAAGAGAAGGACAGACAAAACAAATACATAGAGAGGAAATTTTGAAATAGTGGGTGGAATGTTAAATTCAATGGACCACTTTGGTCTGTGATTTGACCTGTATGGTATTGAAGGTAAAAAGGGTAAATGGGGGGGGAAATAATGGTTGGGATTGAGGCAGTAAAGGACTAGAAATGAGCTTTGTAGGGCAGTGTCAAGGGCACAATACAAGATGGATATTATGCATATGTAAAATATATACATAGAATACTATCAATATAGCACGTGCGGGGGGTACATTTTTGTCTTTGGCAGGGGGCCACACCCAGCAGCTCTCAGGGGTTACTCCTAGCTTTAAGCTAAGAAATTACTCTTGGGCCCGGAGAGATAGCACAGCGGTGTTTGCCTTGCAAGCAGCCGATCCAGGACCTAAGGTGGTTGGTTCGAATCCCGGTGTCCCATATGGTCCCCTGTGCCTGCCAGGAGCTATTTCTGAGCAGACAGCCAGGAGTGACCCCTGAGCACCGCCGGGTGTGGCCCAAAAACCAAAAAAAAAAAAAAAAAAAAAAAAAGAAATTACTCCTGACAGGCTCGGAAGATCATATGGGATGCTGGGGATCGAACCCAGTTGGCCAGTTGCAAGTTAAATGCCTTACTCACTGTGCTATTGTTCCGGCCCCAGGAAATGAAATTTTTGAAAAATATTTTTTCCTTAGGCTGGAACCACAGTTAGGGTGCTTGTCTATTATGTGGCAGACCTGAGTTTGACCCCTGGCACCCGGAGCCCACTAGGACCAGTCCAAAAATAAAATTCTTTACCTTGAAATTTATTAGGGGAGACATTAGTTCCAGGTGTTTTATTGGATTATCATTTCAGTGTCTTTGAACATTTGAGTCTCCTTGATATTAAAGTATTGGATTCCCTGGTAATGAGATTATTTGTTCATAATGTGAGAAACTAAAAGCCACTTTTGTTTTATTTTTGGGGAGGTCACAGCTAGCTGTGCTCAGGGATTACTTCTGGCTTTATTATCAGGGATCACTCCTGGCAATACTTGAGGGACAATATGTAGTACCAGGAATTAAACTGGGGTTGGCCATTTTTACTCCTATACTATCTCTCTGACCTCTAAACATCACTTTTTATGTGAGTAAAGAGAAATAAACAGATTTAACAGGCATTTCTTCCTGTAAGACTCTGCAACTTGAGATCTTTCCCAAAAAGTTAAAACTCTACCTTTTAGGGGTCAAAGAGATAGCAAGAGATAGCATGGAGGTAAGGCATTTGCCTTGCATGCAGAAGGACGAAGGATGGCGGTTCAAATCCCGGCATCCCATATGGTCCTCCCAAGCCTGCCAGGAGTGATTTCTGAGCGTAGAGCCAGGAGTAACCCGAGTGCTGCTGGGTGTGACCCCAAAACCAAAACAAAACAAAACAAAAAAAAACAACTTTACCTTTTAGTTACTCACACACTTATTCATTTATTCTATAAACATGTAGGGGGCTGTAGTGACAGCACAGTGGTAGGGCATTTGCATTGCATGCTGCCAACCCAGGATAGACCCGGATTCAATCCCCAGCATCCCATATGGTCCCGAGCCTGCCAGAAGTGATTTCTTAGCAAAGAGCCAGGAGTAACCCCTGAGAGCTGCTGGGTGTGGCCCAAACACCAAACACCAAAAACCAAACCAACAAACAAACAACACATGTATTTAGCATTTACTATTAGGTTGAACTATATAAAGCTGATTACATTATAACTTTTTTTTTGTTGTTGTTTTTTGTTTTTTTGGGCCACACAGAGGTTACTCCTGGCTATCTGCTCAGAAATAGCCCCTGGCAGGCACGGGGGACCATACGGGACGCTGGGATTCGAACCACCACCTTAGGTCCTGGATCGGCTGCTTGCTAGGCAAATGCCGTTGTGCTATTTCTCTGGCCCCTACATTATAACATTTTATTTACAAAAATTGTAAAGTCTGGGCCAGGGAAATAGTGCAGGAATATAAGCACTTGCCTTGCAAATAACTGAATCTACTTGGACTAAATATATGGAATTCCCAAGCATCACTTACTCCTGAGCATGGCCAGAAGTAAAACTGCATTTGCTGGTGTGGCCGCCAAAACAAAAACAACATCAACAATAAAGGTAAATGTATATAGTGCAACCTAATTCTATATCTAGGTATTATGAAATATAAATAGGACTGCTATGTGTAAATAAAATTTGAGGATTTTTTTTACTTCTGTTTCTTTTAGCCTTGATTTCTCTTAAACTTACCTCTGTAACTTCAGAGGATTAATCCTGTATTTCTAGAATAAACATCCCTGTTCTCAAAACACAAAATAGAGGGGCTGCAGCAGTGGTGCAAGTGGTAGGGTGTTTGCCTTGCACGCACTAACCTAGGACGAACCACTGGGTTCGATCCCCCAGTGTCCCATATGGTCCCCCAAGCCAGGAGCAATGATTTCTGAGTGCATAGCCAGGAGTAACCTCTGGGTGTCACCAGGTGTGCCCTCCCCCCCCCCGAAAAAAAAACCCCACAAAGTAGAAAAAAATTGTTGTTGTTGGCCATATTCATCTGTGCTCAAAGCTTACTTCTGGCTCTGCAGGCAGGAATGACTTCAAGGCTAGTGTCCTACCTGCTGTCTCTCTCTCCAGTTCTTGAAATAAATTTTGCTAGTCCCGGAGTAGAACTTAACACATAGAGACTAGGATGTGGTTTTGGGATCATTATTTGACAGCTGTATTTGCTTTTTCGGAGTTCCCAAGTCTTTTCAAGGAACAGAAACCCAGAACATTCTTTGCTCAACCTCAGTGGTATAGTAATGGGAAGATCTGATAAACTTACATAACACCCTGACTACTCCCCAGTCATGAAGTAGAGAACCTGGAAAAGGCACATGTAACTAACAAAAATTTTTTTCTAGAAGAAACTCAGACAAATCTAATATTCTGTGAGGTTTTTATTTTAGTTTTTTCAAGGGCACAGCTGGCACTGGTGCTTAGGGTTTACTACTGGACTTATGCTCAATGATGACTCCTGGCAAGAAGTGAGGGCTCATATGTGGTTCTGGAGATCAAACTTGGGTTGGCCTCGTACAAGGCACACCTTCACTAGACTATTGCTACGGCCCCAACATGAGTCTCTTTTTTTTTTGGGGGGGGGGTTGGGTCACACCTGGCAGTGCTCAGGGATTACTCCTGGAAGGCTCAGGGGACCATATGGGGTTCTGGGAATCAAACCACTGTCAGTCCTGGGTCAGCCGCATGCAAGGCAAATGCCCTACCACTGTACTATATCTCTCCAGCCCCTCGTTTATTATTATTTTGGTTTTTAGGTCACAACTGGCAGCGCTCGGTTTACTCCTGGCTCTGTGCTCAGAAATCACTTCTGGCAGGCACAGGGGACCATATGGGATGCTGGGATTCGAACCAACCTGGGTTGGCCACTTGCAAGGCAAACAACGCCCTACCGTTGTGCTATCTCTCCGCCCTCATCTATTTTTAATGGAAAGTGTTTGCTTCTCCCTGTACAAAGACTTGAAGGAAGTAATATTAGAGGAATTTGTCCAATTCACATAGAATATCTACTTTCACTTTCAAAATTTATGGCATAGGTAAAATAAAGACAAGGGGTATGAGAGACAATATAGGGATAAGATGCTTGCCTTGCATGAGGTCGATCACCATATGATCCCTCAGTCCTGCCAGGAATGATCTCCAAGTGCAGAGCCTGGAATAAATCCTGAGCACCATTGGATCTGATCCGATAAGGGTAAATAATAAAGAGTGAGAGGCTGGAGCAGGTAAGGCATTTAATGCCTTGCACATGGCCAAGTTGGGTTTAATTCCTTGGTTCCAAAATTAAAAAAGAAAAGAAACCAGATTATTGGTCCCCAACACTCTTCCCAGTCCATTAGCATGGAATAAACTTAGTTTCTAGATAGTCCAGTATTGTTGTTTCAAAGAACGGTGGAGGTGTTTGTAGGAAAAGCAAGAGCGGACTCCAGGGGCTCTAGGCCTCTGTTATAGATTCTCTTCTGTGAGCATAACAATGGTGTCTGGGTGTCTGCATCACGCCGTGTGTCTTGCTTTAGTTGGTAGAACTTGTATTGGGTCCAGCCATACGCCCCACAGTTGAGTAGACCCTGGGATGATGCAGAAAAAGCCTGGAGGGAATGAATATACCCATTCTTTAGGTATGCAGAGATTCATAGAATGGGCCTCATGTCCCTTAGTGATTAGCTAGTGTTTTATTTCCTCTATCTCAAATACCAAGATCTGGCACAAGGTTTTAATTATTTTTCTAGCTCTTGCTGTACTATTTATTCTTCACTCCACATTGGACTAGATCCATGAATGATTCTGAGCATATACATAAAGATGACAAAACACCTCCAATGCCCCTACATATTTTGGGGGGGGGGTCAAACCTGGCAGCGCTCAAAGGTTACTTGTGACTCTATGCTCAGAAATCACTCCTGGCAGGCTCGGGGAACCATATGGAATGCCAGGATTCAAACCACTGTCCTGCATGCAAGGCAAACTCCCTACCTCCATGCTATCTCTCTGGTCCAATGCCCCTACTTATTGCCCAATTTCTGAGGTAGCCTTACTGAGACTACTCTGTCAGCATAATCAGGAAGGCCGAAAGCCATCTAATCTGACTTGGGTGGAAAGTAATTTCATTTATCTCCAATTTTATATAAACTAGAACTAATTTATCCTTTTTTTTTTTTTTTTTTTTTGGTTTTTGGTTTTGGGGTCACTGCTGGCAGTGCTTGGGGTGACTCCTGGCTCTGAGCTCAGAAATTGCTCCTGGCAGGCACAGGGGACCATATGGGATACCGGGATTCAAACCAACATAGGTCCTGGTCAGCCGCTTGCAAGGCAAACAAACGCCTACCCCTGTGCTATTTCTCTGGCCCCTAGAACTAATTTATCTTATTCAATACACCCTAGCTGGGTAAGATAAAATCACCTTGCTATCAGTGTTTCATAATGTTATTTGGGGGCTCAGAGCAATAGAACTGTGGCAGGGCATTTGCCTTGCATGCAGCCCAAAAAGGACCCCGGTTTGATTTTCAGCATCCCATATGGTCCCCTGAGCCTGCCAGGAGCGATTTCTGAGTGCAGAGCCTGGAGCCAACCCTTGAGTGCTGCCGGATGTGTCCCAACCCCCCCCCCAAATAATAAAAGAATGTTATTTGGGAACTTCATCCATACTAAGTTCTTCCCTGGAGAATTTCTTCTTTTAATTTTTTTTTTTTTTTTTTTTTGGTTTTTGATTTTTGGGTCACATCCAGCAGCGCTCAGGGGTTACTCCTGGCTCTACGCTCAGAAATCGCTCCTGGCACGGTCAGGGGACCATATGGGATGCCAGGATTTGAACCACCATCCTTCTGCATGCAAGGCAAACACCCTACCTCTCTGCCATCTCTGGCCCACCCCTGGAGAATTTCTTTTTCTTTTATTTTCCAATAAACCTTTCTATTTATTTTTAAAATAATATTATTTAGTAGTTCTTTTTTTTTTTTTTTTTTTTTTTTGGTTTTTGGGCCACACCCGGTAACGCTCAGGGGTTACTCCTGGCTATGCGCTCAGAAGTCGCTCCTGGCTTGGGGGACCATATGGGACGCCGGGGGATCGAACCGCGGTCCGTCTCCTAGGCTAGCGCAGGTAAGGCAGGCACCTTACCTCCAGCGCCACCGCCCGGCCCCTATTTAGTAGTTCTTGTCTTTTGTTACCCATTCTTTAAAATCACATCATTAAGGTGAAGTTAACCGAAGGAACATATGCTCTGGACTGCATGGAAAAACTTTCTCAAAAGTATCTATCTCATCTGTTAGGGAAGCGACCCATTCTTCACAACTGAATATAAAGAAGATGTACATTCTGTGAGGAGAGAAAGCATAGAGTTTAACGCAGCCAACTGCAGTTCAATCTCTAATACTCTATATGGTCCCCCAAATCCTGCCAGGAGTGATCCCTCAGTACAGACTAGAGTAAGTCCTGAGCAAAGATGGGTGTGGCTCCAAATAAATAAATAAATGTTTACATTTTGAGCTTGGGAAGATAGTTGCAAGAACTCAAGAACTTGCCTTGTACTCTGAGTTCCTAAATTGAATCCTTATCATCACAGAGTCTCCAACAGCATTTGGGTGGGCCTAGTGGGCCCTGAGCACTGATGAGGTGGCTAAGATGGCCCCCAGTATGAGTCTCTGGGCCTGAGTACTAGCCTTTGGGCCTGCAGAGCTAGACTTAGTACCACTGGGGTAGACTGGAGAACCTGAGGACTGCCTGGCAGACCCCCAAAGATAGATTTTTTTATTTTCCAATGTAAAGAATGATGCCCCGAGGAGGGAAAATGTACTTACTAAGTAATGATAAAGCAAAAGAATAGGTTAAGGGGAATGAGAACAGAGATCCTGAAGGTACTACCTGAAGAACATAGAGGGCCAGGTGAAGCTTGGTGTCCTGTTGCTCAGTCAGCTTTGTAATCATCAGAATGACACCTATAAAAATGTAAAGTATAATTTGTATTGCTAAACAAATCAAAATTACATTTATAATTTATAAATTATATATGTTCTAAATCCCAAGGGACCAGTACAACAGGTAGGGTGTTTTCCTTCATGTGGCTGACTTGGGTTTGATATAGTCCTCTAAGCCCTGCCAGGAGTGACCCCTGAGCTCTACCAAGTGTGGTCTCCCCAAAAACTTCCCCCACCCAACTTTATAAATTTCAACCCTGGCTAAATAATCTTCAGTACATAAGCCTACATACTGTGAAAATGAAAACTATATATAGTAAAGAGAATAAGGAAATTAACCAATCATAGAAGCAACACATCTACAACCTACTTATTATTGTTTAAATGTCACAAAGTTGGTTGAGGTTTTTGTTTTGGATTTGGTTTTGTTTTTTGGCCCACACCTGGCAGTGCTCAGGGGTTACTCCTGGCTCTGTGCTCAGGAATCACTCCTGGCAGGCTCGGGGAACTACATGGGAATTGAATCACCCATGTGCAAGGCAAATTCCCTACCTGCTATACATATTGCTTTGTTCTAGGTTGTTGTTTTTTAAGTTTTTGGATGACACCAGGAGATTCTTAGGGATAACTTTGTGCTCAGGAATTACTCCTCGTGGTGCTCTGGGCTTCTTATGGGAAGCCAATGATTGAACCCAGATTGATTACATGCAAAGCAAGCCTACTGTACTATCTCTCTGGCTCCTAATTGTTACAAAGTTTTTCTGTATTGTTTTGGGGTTTTTTTGGCCACATCTGGCAGTGCTCAGGAGTTACTCCTGGTTCTATGCTCAGAATCACTCCTGGCAAGCTCGGAGGGCCATAGGGGACGCCGTGGATTGAACCCTGGTCCATCATGTATTGGCTACGTGCAAGGCAAACACCCTACCACCATGCTATCCCTCGGGCCCCAAGTCACCAAGTATTAATTTAACAGTGGTGGCAAGGTATAATATAGGAAAAAATTAATGTAGCTTTTAATAGTATACCAAGCTTTGCATAAACATTATCTTTTCTTTGTGTTTTTTTTTTTTGAGGGGGCCATGCCCAGCAGTCCTCAGGGGATATCCTGGCTCTGCACTCAGAAATCACTCCTGGCAGGCTCGGAGGACCATATGGGATGTTGGGAATTGAACCTGGGTCCATACTGTGTTGGCTACAAATAAGACAAATGCCTTACCACTGCTGTGCTATCGTTCTGGCTGCATAAACATTATCTAATCTGGTTCTTACTGCAATGTGATGGAATAGGAAAGATAGATGTTAATATCTCTAAGTTTTATCAGGACTTTTCTCATTTTATAAGGTAGTTTATTACATTAAATTATTAACTTCTAAAACATAAGAAAAAAAAAGTTAAGGAGGGGGGCCGGAGAGATAGTACAGAGGTAGGGTGTTTGCCTTGCAAGCAGCTGACTCAGAACAGATGGTGGTTTGAATCCTGGCATCCCTTATGGTCCCCCAAGCCAGCCAAGAGCAATTTCTGAGCACAGAGCCAGGAGTAACCCCTGAGTGCTGCTGAGTGTAACCCAAAAAACAAAAACAACCCCATAAGTTAAGGAAGTTAGAAAACACTGGGATTATAGGTAAGACCAAAGTAAAATATACAATTTGGACAGGAATTTGCCATCATCCTTTTTGAAGACCACTTTGCTAGAGAAACAGCAACAATAGTTGTCCTCATTACTAGCTCTTTCCATTAAGGTACTTACCTGGGAGCCAGCAGCAAAAGAAAGCTATTGAATAGAAGCACAGTCGCTCCTCCATGATTTGAATAACTGCCCACTGTTCATTCCCCAGAAAACTAGCTGATTTCACCAGTGTCTTATATAAAACTTGGGTTTGGATGAATAAGACCTAAATAGGGATATGAGAGTGAGTAATTTGTTTAAGGCTAAGTAAGACCTCCCAGGTTATTCCTCCTTTCTTTTGTTGATTGGCTGGTTGGTTGGTTGACTTACTTTCTTAGCTACCTCCCTATGGGTTCTTGGATCCCCATAGTACAGTCTGAGAGCTCAGCCTATTAGATTCTGCTTGTGTTGCGCAGTGCTAAGGTCCGAAGAGGTCCATATGATACCAAAGATAAACCTGAGGCTTTATTCACATGAGATAGATGCTCCAGCTCTATGACTTACCCCCCAGGCCCCTTACCATTTTAGAGGGATTGTTTCTTAGGATCACACAGCAGGACCATTCTCCCAGAGAATAGAAAATCAAGCTTTCATGAGTGAAAGTTTTCTTGAGAGTGAATTTTTGCTTGGTAGGGGAAATGCACAGATATGAACCAAACTAATAAGTGAAACTTAAGTCAATAATCTCACGTCTTTTCCTCACTTGTAAGATGCACAAAAATTAAAATTAAGATCTAACTAGATTCAGTCCCCAGTATTTCCTCTGTTCTGTGAACACAGATAAGAGTAAGTCCTGGGCATCACCCAGTGTGGCCCCAAACCAAAAAGTTAAAAATAAGAAAAAAAAGTCTACCAAGACCCGCTTTTAAAGTCTCTGTCACTAGAGTGAACAGAGAGATAGTAAGTCCAGTGGGTAAGGTGTTTACCTTGCATGCAGCTGACCCAGGTTCAACCCTCTGTATCCCATACTTGTTCCCTATGCACAGAGCCAGGAGTAAGCCCTGGAGATTGCTAGATGTGACCCCAAAACAAAACAAAAAATTAAGTCTCACTAGAGATTATATTGGAAGTAGCCTATAATTAATACCCTTGAAATAAATATTTCAAGGAAGTTCCCCTTTATCTGTGGTTTCAATTTGGTTGTCCTCAATTACCAGTGGTCAAGTATGGCATGAAGATATTGTATACAAAAAGATATTTTGAGAGTGATTCACAATCACTTAAATTTTATGAAAATTTGGAACAAATTTTCTACTGCACTATTATTTTGTGTTATTCTCTTACTACCATGGGATCAGAGTGATAGTGCAGTGGTATGGCATTTGCCTTGCATGCGGCCAACCTGGGACAGACCTGGGTTTGATCCCTGGCATCCCCTATGGTCCTCTGAGCCTGCCAGGGGCAATTTCTGAGCCCAGAGCCAGAAGTGACCATTGAGTGCTGCCGGTGTGTCCCAAAAATAATAAAATAATCTCTTACTACTACTGGATGCATTAAACTTTATCATAGGATGGGGCCGGAGAGATAGCATGGAGGTAAGGCATTTGCCTTTCATGCAGAAGAATGGTGGTTCGAATCCCGGCATCCCATATGGTACCCTGTGCCTGCCAGGGGTGATTTCTGAGCATAGAGCCAGGAGTAATCCCTGAGCGCTGCCCGGTGTGACTCAAAAACAAAACAAAACAAAACAAATTTATCATAGGTATACATACATACATAGAAAAAACATTGTGTATATAGGGCTTGATACTAATAATGGTTTCAAGCATATACTGGAGGGCTGGAGAGATCATAGAGAGAGTGGGTATGGCATTTGCTGTGCATGCCCCTAACCAGGTTTAATTGCCAGCACTACATATTGTTCCCTGAGCCTGAGTCAGGACTGAGAACAGAGCACAGCCTATTGTGACCCAAAAGTCAAAAGTCAAAACAAAATGCACTGGGGCTCTTAGGATCCAAGCCCTTTGGATAACAGTGGGCTACTTGGAACTAGAGAGAGTGTCTAGGGGATAAGACACTTTCCTTGTACATGGCAATTGGTACCATGTATGGTTAAGCACTGCTGAGTGATCTCTGAGCACAGAACCAGAAGTAAGCCCTGAGCACCGCCAAGTGTGTCTCAAATGTCCCACCCCACCCAATAAAGAGTGTTTGTTTTGTTTTGTGGGAAGGAGCACACCTTGCTGCGCTCAGTGGTTACTCCTGGCTTTGTGGTCAGAAATTGCTCCCTGCTCGGGGACCATATGGGACATCGGGATTCGATCCCAGATCTGTCCTGGGCTGGCTGCATGCAAGGCAAACACCCTACTGCTGTGCTATCTCTCTGGCACCGGGATTATTCCTTTTATTTGCACTCTGACAGCCTGTTACCAATTCTAAGCAAAAATTAATTTAAAAAATTTACAGTGTCTTCTTGCACTTAGATGCATGATATTGATTTTTCCTTTCTTTTGGTAGTATCTGAATAAGGTTTAGCTAATGAAGCAACCATACCTCAGTTCAGAAGTTCAAAATGCATTTTTAGTTAATATTCTTGGTAACAAATATGACCATATTTGAAAATTACCCTAGTATTTAAGTTCTGCTCTCAAAGTTAAGAAGCTAATCATTTGGGCTGGAGAGAGAGGACAGTTGTAGGGTGCTTGCCTTGTCTATAGCCAACCTAGATCCTATTCCTGGCACCCCACAAGGTCCCCTGAGCCTAATTCCTGTGCGTGGAGCCAGCTGTAACACCTGGTCACTCCTGGGTGTGGGCAAAAAAAATACATTTTAATATCTAATTATTTAATTAAATGTATCCATGTAGTTTCCTTTCCCCACAGATACAAGAATCAAAAGGGGACTTTAACTAATTTGAGAATTTTATGTCTAGTAATAGCAATTAATCACCTGCTGGCCACAAAAGGATCAGAAAAAAAAAGGATCAGATGTCAATTCTGAATTTATATTGATGCTTGGGTGCAAGACCCCATCTGGGTTACTCTGAAGAAACAAATAAAAATTTCCATGGTGATAGTTTTTGTTTGTTTGTTTGTTTTTTGAGCCATACCCGGCATTGCTCCGGGTTACTCCTGGCTGTCTGCTCAGAAATAGCTCCTGGCAGGACCGGGGGACCATATGGGACACCGGGATTCGAACCAACCACCTTTGGTCCTGGATCGGCTGCTTGCAAGACAAGCAGACAAGCTGTGCTATCTCTCCAGGCCCAGTGATAGGTTTTGGCAAATTTGTCTCTTTCATCAGTTCTAAATATAAACCATCAAATTCATTTTCTTTAATGGAGGGTACTCAGGAGGTTACTCTAGGCAGTGCTTGTGGGTTACTCCTGGCTTTGTGTTCAGGAATCACTCCTGGTGGGCTCAGGGGACCATATGGGATGCCAGGTATTTATCCCAAGTTGGCTTCGGGCAAGGTAAGCAAATGCCCTACCCACTGTGCTATCACTCCAGCCCACAAATTCATTTTAATATAAACTAGTCATTGTTCTCTCTTTAGAAGCTATTGATTGAATTAAGATAGGTATGTATGTATATATATACATATATTTATATATTTTTTTACAGGGGAGACCATGAACACAGTCCCCACTACCACAAATTATGCAGTTGATTTTCCCATATTTGGGGAAGTCACAGAGGTCAGCACATCCAAGTGCAATGGATAAGCCTCGCCCTGGGAAAACTACCTTCATAACCATGGTATCTCTCTTGCCAGATAAGTAGTATTTATATAAGTTTTAATTGTCAAAGGAAATTCTCTAAATTATATTTGGTTGTCATGTGCTAACAAAACCAAACATACTTGTGAGATAAATTGCATCTGATAGAAGATATCTTTCAGGGCCCAGAGAGATAGCATAGCGGCGTTTGCCTTGCAAGCAGCCGATCCAGGACCAAAGGTGGTTGGTTCGAATCCCGGTGTCCCATATGGTCCCCCGTGCCTGCCAGGAGCTATTTTTGAGCAGACAGCCAGGAGTAATCCCTGAGCACCGCCTGGTGTGACCCAAAAACAAAAACAAAAAAAAAAAAAAAAAAAAAGAAGATATCTTTCAGTCTCTGAACTAGCATATGATAAGTATAAGCATACACACAACCGACCCAGGTTTGATCCCCAGCATCCTACATAGTCTCCTGAGCACTTGCCAGGAGTGATTCTTAAGTGCAGAACCAAGAGTAATCCCAACACAACCAGGGGTAGCCAAAACTTTTTTAAAAAGTATATATAGGGCCGGCGTGGTGACGCTAGATTTAAGGTGCCTGCCTTGCCTGCACTAGCCTAGGATGGACTGCAGTTCGATCCCCCGGTGTCCCATATGGTCCCCCAAGCCAGGAGCGACTTCTGAGTGCATAGCCAGGAGTAACCCCTGAGCGTCACCAGGTGTGGCCCAAAAAAAAAAAAAAAGTATATATAGAATGGGGCCGGAGAGATAGCATGGAGGTAAGGCGTTTGCCTTGCATGCAGAAGGATGGTGGTTTGAATCCCAGCATCCCATATGGTCCCCTGAGCCTTCCAGGAGCAATTTCTGAACATAGAGCCACCTGAGTGCTGCCAGGTGTGACCCAAAAACCAAAAAAAGAAAAGAAAAAGACATATTTGCTTGCTGATTTTGTCTATTTATGTATGGATAATATATTGCCCTGAGGATGATTGTTCAACAATTGTATAATAATTTGATGGTATCAAATGAATATTTAATTCTCTACAGCAGCTGGAGAAATAGTACAGGCTTAAACATATAGTATTGCTAAGTTGATCCCTAGCACATAACTCCCCTAGAGACCCTTTAGTACCAACATGTGTGGCCCTGGGAGCTTCTAGGTCCCTCTGGGATGGCTCAGGGAATCTCCAGCACCACAGCGTCCCAGCAACATTGCATTCTTGGGCCCTCGAATGAATCACTAACTCAGGTGATTGAGAATTGCCAGGATGGGGCCCCTGTGCCTCCTGAATATTGATTGCTTGGGAGACCCAAAATTAAAAAAATAAATTAAAATTAAATTAATTAAAATAAATTAAATAAATCTCTGCACTACTTACATTAATCCCAGTTAGGGATAGTATAAATGCAAGGTTCATTTTCGGAAAATTAAAGTATATATTTTATGTTTTGAAATGTCATCCTTTAGATACAGAGCTAGTATAATTCTCAAAAAATAGGGCCCGGATCGGAGAGATAGCACAGCGGCGTTTGCCTTGCAAGCAGCCAATCCAGGACCAAAGGTGGTTGGTTCGAATCCCGGTGTCCCATATGGTCCCCCATGCCTGCCAGGAGCTATTTCTGAGCAGATGGCCAGGAGTAACCCCTGAGCACCGCCGGGTGTGGCCCAAAAAGTTGAAAAACAAAAACAAAAACAAAAAAATAATCACAGGTCTTTCCGTCAAATTGATTGTGAAGTCAAAAAGACCAAGGTGATGCTCAAATTGTCAAGATCTCTTAGCCACCTCATCTTTCCTAGGCTTTGGGAATAATGCTCTATCCCTTCCAATCTTCCCTCTCTCCCAAAATGCAGGTAGCAACTACATACCACAATTAGGATGAGGCTGAGTAGAAAACTGGCCAGGAAAATGGAAACTTTATAAATATGTAGGGTGCCACAGGCTGATGAGTTGGCTGAGGGCAGTAGTTCACTCATGGCTAATGGTGATGGCACCAGGATACATCTAGGAATAGAATGGACAAGTACTGCTATAGATAAAATACTACAGAAATGCTCGTTTTATATGATTAAAAATCAAAGTATGAAATTTTACTTTTCTTTTTGTTACTTCTTGCTCATAGCACCTTGTTGTTTCTTTCCTAGGTACAATATTTATTAGTTACTTGGTGTCTGTTTTAACTTTGACTACTTTTGTTCCATACTTAATTTTTAATAAAATACTTTGGTCATAATACATGTATAGGTATTTCAATTTATGTAGAATAAAATAAATATGATCTACCATGTGAATGATATACTTGGTCTTTAGTCACCTGTGGCTCTGACTGAAGTTGAAGTAACATTCACTCACATTGCCCAGAGAGAACACAGGTGTCATCAATAGTACAGGTATCAGGCTAGGAGAAAATAAAACGTATGATGAAGGAAGAAAAATATCTGGTTTAGTCATTTTTATGCCTTTGAAGAATAATTTCCTGTTCTCCCAACTCCATTCTCCACAAATATATAAACATCTAATTTCTCCAAGAAAAATTTCTTTTTTTTTTTTTTTTTTTGGTTTTTGGGTCACACCCGGTGACGCTCAGGGGTTACTCCTGGCTATTGCACTCAGAAGTCGCTCCTGGCTTGAGGGACCATATGGGACACCGGGGGATCGAACCGTGGTCCATCCAAGGCTAGCGCAGGCAAGGCAGGCACCTTACCTCTAGCGCCACCGCCCGGCCCCAAGAAAAATTTCTTAAAAGCCATTAATAGGGGCTGGAGCGATAGCGCAGCAGTGGGCATTTGCCTTGCACGTGGCTGACTCAGGACAGGCCTCAGTTAGATTCCCGGCGTCCCATATGGTCTCCCAAGCCTGAAAGATTTCTGAGCGCCTAGCCAACCCCTGAGCATCACCGGGTGTGGCCCAAAGACAAAAAGAAAAAAAAGAAAGAAGGAAGGAAGGAAGGAAGGAAGGAAGGAAGGAAGGAAGGAAGGAAGGAAGGAAGGAAGGAAGGAAGGAAGGAAGGAAGGAGGATGAGAGAGAGAAAGAGGGAGGGAGGGAGGGAGGGAGGGAGGAAGGAAGGAAGGAAGGAAGGAAGGAAGGAAGGAAGGCAGGCAGGCAGGAAGGGAGGAAGGAGGGAGGGAGGGAGGGAGGGAGGGAGGGAGGGAGGAGGGAGAGAGGGAGGGAGGGAGGAGGGAGGGAGGGAGGAAGGAAGGAAGGAAGGGAGGAAGGAAGGAAGGAAGGAAGGAAGGAAGGAAGGAAGGAGGGAGGGAGGGAGGGGGGGAGGGAGGGAGGGAGGGAGGAAGGAAGGAAGGAAGGGAGGGAGGGAGGGAGGGAGGGAGGGAGGAAGGAAGGAAGGAAGGAGGAAGGAGGGAGGGAGGGAGGGAGGAGGGAGGGAGGGAGGGAGGGAGGGAGGAAGGAAGGAAGGAAGGAAGGAAGGAAGGAAGGAAGGAAGGAAGGAAGGAAGGAAGGAAGGAAGGAAGGAAGGAAGGAAGGAAAGGTTTTTGCCATTGAAAAAGGAGAAGGAGGTGGGGGCAGAGGAGAATAAAATAACTTTAACCTTTGCCTCCATAAACACGGGTAGACAGTTAAAGCTAGAGACATTTAAAAAAACTTAAGGCTTGGAGAGATAGCACTTGCTATGCATTCAGCTGATGGGTTCGAACCCCAGCATCCTATATGGTTGCTGGAAACATTGGTAGTAATAATTCCTGAAAGCAGAGTGAGGAAAAAGTCCTGTATATCACTGGATATGGAAAAAAAAAAAAAGAACAAAAAACCCACAAAACAAAATAAACAAACAAAAAATCCTAGAGCTTGTCTTTTTTTTTTTTTGGTTTTTGGGCCACACCCTGTGACGCTCAGGGGTTACTCCTGGCTATGCGCTCAGAAGTTGCTCCTGGCTTCTTGGGGGACCATATGGGACGCCGGGGGATCGAACCACGGTCCGTCCTAGGCTAGCGCAGGCAAGGCAGGCACCTTACCTCCAGCGCCACCGCCTGGCCCCATAGAGCTTGTCTTGTAAGCTCAAGGCTACATGCTTCATCCTGGTGCTGGTACAGATACCAAGCCCAATCCTGGTGGTTCCGTCATTTGAACCTGGAAACTCTCATGTCCGTGATCCCTAGAACAACTAGTGATTTCTAGTTGCAACACAGTCAGTGTTTACACAGGCACTGAAAATAAAAGGTATGATGCACAGTGAGCACTGGAAATCACCGGGTGTGGCCCAAAAACAAAAAAGGAAGGAAGGAAGGAAGGAAGGAAGGAAGGAAGGAAGGAAGGAAGGAAGGAAGGAAGGAAGGAAGGAAGGAAGGAAGGAAGGAAGGAAGGAAGGAAGGAAGGAAGGAAGGAAGGAAGGAAGGAAAGAAGGGAGGGAGGGAGGGAGGGAGGGAGGGAGGAAGGAAGGAAGGAAGGAAGGAAGGAAGGAAGGAAGGAAGGAAGGAAGGAAGGAAGGAAGGAAGGAAGGAAGGAAGGAAGGAAGGAAGGAAGTTAAAAGATATTTGAGGGACTAGAGTAATAGTACAGCATGTAAGGCACTTGCTTGCATACAGCTGGCATGGGTTTAACTTCCAGCACCCCGTATGGCCCCTTGAGCACTTCCAGGAGTGATTCCTTAGTGCAGATACAGGAGTAACTCCTGAGCACTGCTGGATGTGCCCCCAGCCCCACAACAACAACAAACAAACCAAAAAAAGACATTTGAGCTCTACAGCCAGTATGACCCCTGAAGAACATAGGCGTGAACACTAGAGTGATCTTGGTAAGAACACCATAATTTAAATGAGAAAGCTTATGTCCAAGCACTAACTAAAGGAGTGTAACTCCTGACAAGCACGCAGCTAAATATGCAAGTGTTACACAAGCATCTGCGCTATCAACCCACCCTAGCACATCAACAGAAGGAAGGGAAGAGGAAATGGAAAATGCAGTCAGTGTGAGAGGAAAGATCTTTCCAAGGAGCTCTGTGCCCATTTTCACAGGTCTATTTTCATGTAGCATCTTGTGGTTCAAGAAAATTAATTAGAGGCCAAAAACTTAGAATCCTAGTATTCATTGAAGGTCACAAAAAGTTCATGACAGAATTGGGCCTAAACTAAAAAATCTGTATCTTCACATTACTTGCCTAATTTATAACCAGTGGAACCAATTATCACATATTCATCGCTCCCTATTCAGTAAGGCTCCGTGAGCATCTATCTAGGTATGATGGACTCAATGAAGATAAGTAAATACCAAGATCGCTAGCTACAGTGGCTTGATTTTCTCACACACAACTGAGAGGAAACTTTCCTGGCATCACAAAAAAGCCTTTGGGATGGGGTAATGAGTATATATGGAGCCAGGAGTTGATCCCATGATGGTATGCTTCAAGGATGGAGAAACCCTGAATCTCTTAGGTCATGGGAATTTCCTTTCTTCCCCAATGCTTACTGTGCCTATGCAAAAAAAAAAAAAAAAAGTGGGGGGAACGCCAAACCCTGCCACTCCAGCACCCACACTTTTTCTTGTTTTGTTTTGATTTGTTAGTTTTTGACTATTTTCCTTCTCTTTTTTCTTCCACTTTTCTCTTTCTTTTTCACTCTTGTGGTTATTATTTAGAGATTTATTTTTATTTTTATTGGCCGGGTCCATTATTTTTCTTTTTTCTTCCATTTTTCTTTTCTTGTTTTCTCTCTCTCTCTCTCTCTCTCTCTCTCTCTCTCTCTCTCTCTCTCTCTTTCTCTCTCTTCTTTCTTTTTTTGGTAGTTGTCACCAAATTTTTTTTCTCCCTTTTTTCTTATCCTTTTTATCTCCAATGACAGTGGAATGGATGCTCAATCTACAACAAGCTGTAAAGTGGAGACCAGTTGCACTAGCATTCTGGGGGGTAAAGGAGGGAGATATGGGATGCATACTGGGAACAGGGGCGGAGGGAGGACAGCACTGGTGGTGGGAATGCCCCTCATTCATTGTCACTATGTACCATAAATGATGCAATGAAAGATTTGTAATGCACTTTGGTCACAATAAAAATTAAAAAATAGGGCCCGGAGAGATAGCACAGCGGCTTTTGCCTTGCAAGCAGCCGATCCAGGACCAAAGGTGGTTGGTTCGAATCCCGGTGTCCCATATGGTCCCCCGTGCCAGCCAGGAGCTATTTCTGAGCAGACAGCCAGGAGTAACCCCTGAGCACCGCCGGGTGTGGCCCAAAAACCAAAAAAAAAAAAAAAAAAAAATTAAAAAATAATAAAAAAAATTTTCTTCTGGAACTGGAGCCATCATACAGTATCATACTTGCCTTGCATGCAGCCTATCTAGGTTTGATTCTGACATCCCATGAAGTTAAGCCCAGAGCCCACCACAAGGAGTAACTCCTAAACATGACCAGGTGTGGCCCCAAAACCAAAACAAAACAAAGAAACCCTTTCCTCTTGCTTGCGCCCACCTGAACCACCCCCAGAGAAATAAATGAATATTTACAAACTTACCTGGACAAAATGAAGGTTATTTGACCAATCTGACAAGTATAATTTATAATCTATGAAAAGAATACTTGTGATTAATGTCCTGAGCGTATTGACAACCAAAATATAATACTAGGATAGGCAAAAAATTCCAACACACAGTTTGGTCTGTCAAGAAATATTTGTGGGGCCGGAGAGATAGCATGGAGGTAGAGCGTTTGCCTTTCGTGCAGGAGGTCATCGGTTCGAATCCCGGCGTCCCATATGGTCCCTTGTGCCTGCCAGGAGCAATTTCTGAGCCTGGAGCCATGAATAACCCCTGAGCACTGCCGGGTGTGACCCAAAAACCACACACACACACACACACACACACACACAGAAAGAAATACTTGTGGGGGTGGTGGGCTGGAGTGATAGTACAATGAATAGAGTACAGGCCTTATATGTGCTGACCTGGGTTCATTCCAATATGGCCCCCTGAGCACTACTAGGAGTAATTCCTGAATGCAGAGCTAGAAGTAACCCCTGAGCATCATTGGGTATAGCCTAAAATATGGGGGGGGGGAACAACTTGGGACAGAACAACAGTATAGTAGATAGGGCACTTAACCTTGCATGGGGCTAACTTGGATCTGATCCTGGCACCATATTCCTTTTAATAAAATTCTGAATGGTATCTCTTCCTTCCTTCCTTCCTTCCTTCCTTCCTTCCTTCCTTCCTTCCTTCCTTCCTTCCTTCCTTCCTTCCTTCCTTCCTTCCTTCCTTCCTTCCTTCCTTCCTTCCTTCCTTCCTTCCTTCCTTCCTTCCTTCCTTCTTTTTTTTTTTTTTTGCTATCTCTCTGGCCCCAGTATCTCTTTCTTTAAAAAAAAAATTAAGGGTCCTATCTGGCAATGTGCAGTTGCCTGGAACCACTTGTAGGCATGTGCTCTACCATTTCATCTACATATCTGGTCCAATATAATTTTTTGGTTTCTCTCTCTCTGCTATATTATTGTATATATAAATACAATAGATAGTAGCCTGTAACTTTACTATATCTGCTTATTATTTCCTAATAGTTTTTGGTGAGCCTTAAGGTTTTCTATAGATAATATTGTGCAAGTCACAACAGTGACAATTGTTATCTCTTCTTTTCAAGTTTGAATCCCTTTTATTTATTTTTCTTGTATAATTGTTCTGGCTAGGATTTCTAGTACTAGGTTAAACAATAATGATAAGAGTAGGTCTCTAATCTTAGTAGAACAACATTTTTTAGTTTTTTAACACTGAGTAAAATGTTAGCTATTGACATATGGTTCTATTTGTTTGTTTGTTTTTGGGCCACACCTGGCAGGCACTCAGGTGCTATTCCTGGCTCTGCATTCAGAAATCACTCCTGGTAGGCTGAGGAGACCATGTGGGATATCAGGGATTGAACCTCGGTCAGCCACATGCAAGGCAAATACCCTACCTGCTGTGTTATCGCTCCAGTCCCATGACATATTGGTCTTACCTATTAGCTCTGACATAAAACTTACCAATGGAGTTCTGATCTGTCCATTTTGTTTATGTTTCAACCACATTTCTTTGCATAGATACCAAATATAATTAGTGGTGTAGAAAAATGAAGAAATGTAGAATACCTAAGAAAAAATCAAAACAACTAATAACTATCCCACCCAGATGTTTCTTCAATTTATTTAATTGTTTCCTACAATAAGAATCATACCTATTATAGTTTTGGGGCCACACCTGGTAGTGCTCATGCTCCTGAGTTCTGTGCTCAGAAATTGCTCCTGGCAGGCTCAGAGGACCATATGGGAAGTTGGGGGTTGAACCGGGTCTGTCTCAGATTGGCTGTGTGCAAAGAAATGCCCTACCACTGTGCTATCACTCCAGCCCCTATTTTTTTTTTTTTTTTTTTGCTTTTTCGGGCCACACCCATTTGATTCTCAGGGGTTACTCCTGGCTAAGCACTCAGAAATTGCCCCTGGCTTGGGGGGACCATATGGGACGCCGAGGGATGGAACCGCGGTCCTTCCTTGGCTAGCGCTTGCAAGGCTCTACCTCTAGTGCCACCTCGCCGGCCCCATATTTTTTAAAATAAATATGAAAGTAAAAAAGCCTGGAGACATTTTTTTTATATTTTTGTAGTATCTTTAAGCATTATGATTACAAACATGTTTGTGTTTGTGTTTCAGTCATAAAAAGTACACCTTCCCTTCATCACTGCAACCTTCCCATCATCAATACACTTCATCTCCCTCCTCCCCCACCCTCTGCCTGTCTTTGAGACAAACATTTTATTTCTCTCACTCACTACTATTGCCATGATAGTTGTTAGTGTAGTTATTTCTCTAACTGCATTCACCATTCTTTGTGGTTAGCTTCATATAATGGGCTGGTCCTTCCAGTCCTCATCTCTACTGTGTCTGGGTATTATTCTTTTTGTTTGTTTGTTTGTTTGTTTTTGTTTTTTGGGGGGTCACACCCGGCGGTGCTCAGGGGTTACTCCTGGCTGTCTGCTCAGAAATAGCTCCTGGCAGGCACGGGGGACCATATGGGACACCGGGATTCGAACCAACCACCTTTGGTCCTGGATCGGCTGCTTGCAAGGCAAACGCCGCTGTGCTATCTCTCCGGGCCCTGGGTATTATTCTTTTATTTTTCTTAAATTCCACAGATGAGTGACACTATTCTATTTCTATCTCTCTCCCTCTGACTTATTTTACTCAGCACAGTAGTTTCCATGTTCATCCAGATATAGGAAAATTTCATGACTTCATTTTCCTGATGGCTGCATAGTTTTCCAGTATATATACATATATATACATATTTTTATAATAATAATTTTTATTTTGACTAAAGTGGATTGCATATCTTTCAGAGTAATATTTTAGGTACATACTGACATTGAATCAGGGGAATTCCCACCACCAAAGTTGTCCTCCCTC
Source organism: Suncus etruscus (assembly GCF_024139225.1). Lineage (NCBI taxonomy): Eukaryota > Metazoa > Chordata > Mammalia > Eulipotyphla > Soricidae > Suncus > Suncus etruscus. Next base: position 20,781,110 of record NC_064862.1, read on the forward strand.
CACCACCTGTTCCCACCATGCTTCCCATATCTCCCTCCCTTACCCCCCAAGCTGCTAGTATAAGTGGTCCCCTCTGTGTCTAGCTTGTTGTAGATTAGTATCGATTCTGTTGTCATTGTCTTTGGATTTGGTGTTTAATATATATAAATGAGATGGAGACATGCAAAAGGGATAATCAATATTATATATATATAAATATATATATTTATATATTTTGGTTTTTGGGTCACACCCGGCGGTGCTCAGGGGTTACTCCTGGCTGTCTGCTCAGAAATAGCTCCTGACAGGCACGGGGGACCATATGGGACACCGGGATTCGAACCAACCACCTTTGGTCCTGGATCGGCTACTTGCAAGGCAAACGCCGCTGTGCTATCTCTCCGGGCCCCTCAATATTATATTTTTAAGTAGAAAATAAATCTGTAGGGGCCAGAGTGATAGCATAGTGGAGAGAGTGTTTGCCTTGCAAGCTGCTGACTTGGGTCAGACCCGGGTTTAATATCCAGCATACCACATGGTCCACTGAGCCTGCCAAAAGCGATTTCTGGGTACTGAGCCAGGAGTGATCCCTGAGTGCAACAGGATGTGGCCCCAAAACAAACAAACAAATCCAGAGGATGGGGCCAGAGAGATAGCATGGAGGTGAGGCATTTGCCTAGCATGCAGAAGGACGGTGGTTCGAATCCCAGTATCCCATATGGTCCCCCATGCCTGCCAGGGGCGATTTCTGAGTGCAAAGTCAGGAGTAACCCTTGAGCGCTCCCGGTGTGACCCAATAAACTCCCCCCCCCCAAAAAAAAAAGTTCAGAGGAGACAAAAGAATAAAAGAAGGAAATCTATGGAATTTATATAACAACACAAGAGTTACATTTGCATCATGAGAGTTTCAAGAGGCGAAGGGAAAGAAAAGGGTAAGCATTTATTTAAGGCTACAGGAGCTTGTAGGGGCTGAAATGGTAATAGTGCAGGTAGGCACGAAGCCTTGCCTGCAGCAGATCTGGGTTCAATCTTCAGCATTCCATATGGATCTTGAAGCCCCATAAATGATTTCTGAATGTAGAGCCAGGAATAAGCCTTGACAATTGTTCAGTATGGCCCAAAAACAAAAACTAAAAAGTTATTTAGGGACAAGAAAAAAAAACGTTATTTAGGGATAAAGAGATAGTTAATAGATAAGTGCTTGGACATGGCTGACTCAGGCAGGTTTAAATCTCTAATACCCCAAATTGTCTTGGAGCCCCGTCAGGAATGATCCCTGAGTATAGAGCCAGGAGCAAACCCTAAAAACCATTGGTTTTGCTCAAAAAATGCCAAACTACAACAAGCTATTAAAATTTTTTTTGCTTGAGGGCTGGAGAGATAGCAAGGAGGTAAGGCAGAAGGACAGTGTTTTAAATCCTGGCATTCCATATGGTACCCCGAGCCTGCCAGGAATGATTTCTGAGCATAGAGCCAGGAGTAACCCCTGAGCGCTGCCGGGTGTGACCCAAAAACCAAATATATGTATTTGCTGAGGCCAGAGAAATAGCACAGTGGTAGGGTGTTTGCCTTGCATGCAGCAGATCCAGGACAGATGGTGGTTCAAATCCCGGCGTCCCCCAAGCCGCCAGGAGTGATTTCTGAGCACAGAGCCAGGAGTAACCCCTGAGCGCCGCTTGGGAAGAAGAAGGAGGAGGAGGAGGAGGAGCAGCAGGAGAAGGAGGAGGAGAAGGAATTATTATTGCTGGGTTAGAGAATGGTAGAATACTTACAGTACATATATGCAGCCTTGAATTTGACTTCTGACACCACCACCACCCTCACCACCCCACCCAAAAGAGAAAAAAAAAAAAGATCTAAGAAATAATGGTTAAAAATGCTCCAAATCTGGGGCCGGGTAGGTGGCGCTGGAGGTAAGGTGTCTGCCTTGCAAGCGCTAGCCAAGGAAGGACCGCGGTTCGATCCCCCGGCGTCCCATATGGTCCCCCCAAGCCAGGGGCGATTTCTGAGCACATAGCCAGGAGTAACCCCTGAGCGTCAAATGGGTGTGGCCCAAAAACCAAAAAAAAAAAAAAAAAAAAATGCTCCAAATCTGGGGCCGGGAAGGTGGCGCTAGAGGTAAGGTGCCTGCCTTGCCTGCGCTAGCCTAGGACGGACCGAGGTTCAATCCCCGGTGTCCCATATGGTCCCCTCAAGCCAGGGGCGATTTCTGAGCGCATAGCCAGGAGTAACCCTTGAGCATCAAATGAGTGTGACCCAAAAACCAAAAAAAAAAAAAAAATGCTCCAAATCTGAGGAGATATATGAATCTCCAGACATGAAACTTAAAGGTTTCGAAATGCAACCTAAACAAAATTTCACTAAAACACATTATAATCAAATTGTCAAAATCCAAAAACTGGGGACTGGAAAGTAGTATAGCAGGTAGGGCACTTGCCTTTCATGCAATCGACCCAGGACTGATCCCCGGTATCCTATATAGTCCCCCAAGTATCCATGTCACCAGACCAAAACAGCTTTGGAAAAATAGTTCTGTGAGTTATTCTTCAGAGTTACAGAAGCTTTAAGCACAATTCAGCTTATATAAGTCTATTTTCTTGCTCGTTCACTTGCTTCTGCATCTGAAGACATAAAATAGGAGTGGACCTTTGGCTCAGGGCTGAGAGTTGGTAGAGATACCTGAACTCTAGGTCCACAAGAATAAATTCCTTTCTCTTCCACCCTCCTTGGGCTGCAATCCTGATTCCTTGAACTTTCCCAAACAAGACACATAACTTATAATGGAACTGTCATTAAGCCATAAGAGGCCAAAAGAGGGTTTTTAGCAAAATACTTATATGTCAGGAGAGAACAAAACAGTAGACAAAGCACTGAAGATAAAAAAAAAAAACCTATCAACTGAGTATGCTTTTCTCAAAAATGCTTCCCTTCAAAGAAAAGATGTAAAGACATTTCCTGATACTTGGGAATGTGTCTCAGCGATACAGAACTTGCCTTATATGCATGAGTTCCTGTTTCTGATTGCCATAACTGCCCAATCTCACCAACTGTGCCCTTCAATGCACCACAATCAAATGTGCCACTCACAGATGTTTTACTGCAACAGCAATGAAAAAAAAACAAAAAAACTTTAAGCTGAACAAAAGATTGCAAAAGGTTGCATCATGGACACTTGCCTTGTATCAAAGCAAAAAGAGAATTCTCTTCAAGATTATGCTAATGATGATGAAAACCAGTATAAATTCACTGGTAAGGTGTTTAGTCAGTCAAAATATAGAAAGCCTCAAAAATGTGCTTAATTCAACATGGTTTTGTTATAATGTTAATAAAATCTTGTTGATTTTAAAGAAAACCGGGGCCGGAGAGATAGCATGGAGGTAAGGCGTTTGCCTTTCATGCAGGAGGTCATCGGTTCGAATCCTGGCGTCCCACATGGTCCCCCGTGCCTGCCAGGAGCAATTTCTGAGTGTGGAGCCAGGAATAACCCCTGAGCATTGCCGGGTGTGACCCAAAAACCAAAAAAAAAAAAAAAAAAAGAAAGAAAAAAAAAAAAAGAAAACCATGTAATTTGAGGACCTGGATTATTTACATTATTTCACTTGGAGCTAAAGTTTCAAACATTATATTGACATTAGTGTTATAGGCAAAGTTAGGGATGCCTTGGTAATGTACATTGAAGGAAAAACACTATTGAGAAATTTTACTAGCCCTAAAGCAAAAAAGTCTCTGAGGCACAAAACCCACATGAAGAGCCCACCTTTGAGATGTAGAATTTCAGGACCAGAGAACATGGTTGGACCCGCTGGGAGAAGAGGCCAAGGCTATGCTTAAATTATCACAGAAGATGATCAACAGCTCCAAACTCTGCCTTGGCAACCACTCTAGCAACAGACATGGGGCTGCAGGTTAGGAAAAACTGTATGTGAACTAACCTGGTAGATAAAAGAGGTACATTCTGGGATTGAACCTAACTAAGCTCTGGCATGTATTCTCTCCATCTAGGGGATTCACTGCAGATCCATATGGGATGTAGATTCTCCTTCCCCAAAGCTCCCAAATAAACCCATTTTACTTCACTATTCCTATCCTCATGAAATTCTTTTTTCTGAGGGATGTTGATGCTCCTGGAATACCTGAGTAGAGTAGGTCTGAGCCATTTTTTCACTCAGTGGATAGCCAAGTGGAATTTAGGTACAGCTTGTCAGCTGCCTTGTGGGACTGGTGGGATGATATCTACCATGCCATATAGATACTTGTAGCCAACTTTACAAGTCCAAACGCAGTCTGGTGCCTTCCCAGGTGACTGTGACCAAGGTAGGAAGAGAAGAAAGCAGCAGACTTCCCTCTTGAGGCTATCACTTGTTTTCCCCCACTCACTTAAGTCTCTCACCACATAATCAAAGTCATATTACCTACACTAGAACAAAAAATATTTTTTGGCGGGAGGTCACATCTAATAGTATTCAGGCCTTACTCCTGGCTCTGCACTTGGAGATCTGTCCTGGAGGGAACTTGGTGAACCTTATGGGATAGAACCTAGGTCAGCTATATGTAAGACAAGTGCCCTACCTGACCCCACACCCAATTTAAAAAACCACCATCAACAAAAACATAGGGACCTGAGATATAGTACAGTCAGTAAGGTGCTTGCTTTACATGTGGCTGACTTGGGTTCGATACTTGGCACCCATACGGTCCCCTGAGCCCCGAGCCAGGAATAAGTTCTGAGCACCAGGGAGTGTGATCCCAAAACCAAAAAAGCCCAAAACCAAAAAAGAACAGACATTACAGATACACACAATCACACACAAACACACATACACACACACTTTAGGGTACTCAGTCAAGTTCATAATGAAGAGCATACCAATATGTGAAATTCATTTTTCCCATAATCACATCAAACTTACTTACATATGAAACAACCCTCTCTAAAAAAAAAAAAAGCTGAGAGTGTGCGTGGAACAGCTCCCTCTGGGACAAAAAGACTGCATTAGAATGGCAGGAGATGCAGACTGGGTCTGTCCAAGAAACTTCACCCGAGTTTCAACCCACAATCAGGAAGGGCCTTTTCCTGAGGAGAGCGGGGTTTGTGCCTCTAATGCTGCAAGTTCTTTGAGTGCTTGTGCATAATGAAAATCAATTGCAAAGAAAACACTCATGGGGACAGGGTTAGAAATATGGATTAAAGCTGCATACTTACTAAAGCAGGCTAGCAAAAATTAACTGAGCTAGTGAAACCAGTTGAACAAGCTAAGCTAGCTAGCAGTGATAGGCTTCTCCACTGTACCATGATTTGTCACTTGTCAAAAGGAACCTATGCAAGGCAAAGGTAAATCAAATAGCTGTGACGGCATGAAGAACAAAGGATAATGTTCTTCTCAGAGCCAGAGGAATACAACAGCAGATAAAGCACTTGCCTTGCAGGTTCGAAATATTTTTGAGCATAGATCCAGGAGTAACTAACCCCTGAGAGCTGCCGGGTGTGACCCCAAAAAACAAAAACAACACAGGTTCGATCCCTGGCACCCTGAGTCTACCAGGTGTCATTCTGAGCACAGAGTCAGAAGTAAGCCCTGAGCACAACCGGGAATGGCCCCCAAAATAAAGTAAAATAAAAATATAATGTCCTCTCCTTCCTTAGATTGTTTCTATTATCTCCAAGAAATCTTCCCTGTATGTTTCCATTCTCACTGGGAAACTCTCAAGATCAACTGAGAATCTTCCTATCTAGAGCTGGGTAGAGGGAGAATAGCTCTTTCATTATGTTTTCCTCCACATTCCACCCCTACACTGACATCAACACCCTTATATTCTGCACTTAACAAAATCTTCTGGGGAGTCCCCACAGTGACAGGGGACACGCATGCATACACACACACACACACACACATACAAAAAATGTGTAGCTTTAAAAATCAGTGGGACATCTGGAGTGATAGTACAGCGGTAAGGCGTTTGCCTTGCACACAGCCAACACAGGACAGACCCCGGTTCAAATCCCAGCATTATATATAGTCCCCCAGCCTGCCAGGAGTGACTTTTGAGTGCAGAGCCAGGAGTAACTCCTGAGCGCCATCAGGTGTGTCCAAAAAACCATAATAATAATAATAATAATAATAATAATAATAATAATAATAATAATAATAATAATAAAATCAGTGGGACTTACCAGTAGGCTACAAAATGTGGTAGGGAATGGAAAGTCTGCTCTGAAAGAGCATGTGTAGACTTATTTACCCAGGACCCAACATAAACCTAGATATTTAAAAGGTGCAAAAATTCACACATGAAAAAAAGACCCATTGCTATTATTAATTCATCCATAGGGGCAAGTGTCTGTTCAAACTTTCTCTACACACTATAAAATACCATTTTTTTATTCATTTCACTCTACATTACTGGAACTGGAGCCTAGTAGTGCTATTTTGCACTTGCCCCATCTTCCTAGAACTGGTGGACTTGCCATTGCTGTCTCCACTATATCACTGGGGCCCTGCTGAGCACAGCATGATTAGCACATACATGCAGTAGGTAGTGGCCCTGTTGAAGACGAGAAAAGTCTTTTCTTAGAGAAAAGTAGACTAGGGGCTAGAGAGATAACATGGGTGTAGGGCGTTTGCCTTACATGCAGAAGAACGATGGTTTGAATCCCAGCATCCCATATGGTCCCTGAGCCTGCCAGGAGAAATTTTTGAGCATAGAGCTAGGAGTAACCCCTGAGAGCTGCCGGGTGTGACCCCAAAAAACAAGAACAAAAACAAAAAAAGAAAAGAAAAAATAGACTAAGGAATATTATCTTTGTTTTCATCTTTGGCCCCACTAGAGCTTGCTACCCAGAAAGGAGATTACATGCTATCTAAAAATCTTGATTCTGGGGTTGGAGCAATAGCACAGTGGTAGGATGTTTGCCTTCCATGTGGCCAACCCAGGACAGACCCTGTTTGATTTCAAGCATCTCATATGGTCCCCTGACCCTGCCAGGAGCTATTTCTGAGCACAGAGCCAGGAGTACCCCCTAAGCGCTACTGATGTGACCCAAAAACCAAAAGAAAAAAAATCTTGATTCTTGCAGCTGTCTCCAAGGGAATTCTTTTATATATCGGGTCCAAAAATCAGCAGTGCCTATAACAATAGCCATCTCTTTTTTGTTTTTTGGGTCACACCTGGCAGCTCTCAGGGGTTCCTCCTGAGAGGAAATCGCTTCTGGCAGGCTTGGGGGACCATATGGGATGCCGGGATTCAAACCACTGTCCTTATGCATGCAAGACAAATGCTTTACTTCCATGCTATTTCTCTGGCCCCAACAATAGCTATTTTTAATAATAAACTAGTAATATTAATTTATATAAAAATAAAGCCTATTATTTCAAGATATGACAAAAACAGAAAAGGTCCTACATTCCATAATGGTTTATCTTTGCTATTTAGATGTCAGTTGTGTGCAAGGTACAATCACAATCTAGTAGAACTCACCTGACCAACTGATTGCAGGTTATAGCAGACAATGTCCTTATTGGCTTTCAAAGTTCCATGGAGAAGCACTTCAATGAGCCTGTATATTCCCAGGAGGAGGTCTGAGCAGCTCAGATAAAAGAGTGACTTTATCTGTCAAAGCAACAAAAATCTCATTTCATAAATGATGTATGAAGGACAATGTAACAGTCAATTTTTGTGTTTTACTTTTCTAGTAGAAAACTTGGCATAATTTATATGGTAATTCTACCACTAGGTAACTATGTGGAATGTAAAATAATATTACAGACTTGGGGCCATAGAGGTGGCGCTAGAGGTAAGTTGTCTGCCTTGCAAGTGCTAGTGTAGGACGGACCGCGGTTTGATCTCCCAGTGTTCCCCCCAAGCCAGGGACAATTTCTGAGTGCATAGCCAGGAGTAACTCCTGAACATCAAACGAGTGTGGCCCAAAAACCAAAAACCAATATATATTCCAGGCTGTATGGAATCTGTAACAACAACTATATGAACTGTTCTGGGTTCAACATAATTATGGATGAATTAGCATCAGACCTTTTTTCTAAAGAGAAAATCTTCTCAGGTACAAAAATTAAAGAAAGAATGAAGTGGTGAATATTTGTTTCAGATCTATAGATCCTAGATCCCATAGCCACTGACCCCACAAAACTTTATGTTTTATCATTGTCAGCCTAGTAATCTCACAGGAATAAAATATTATAAAATATAATACAAGGGCCAGAGAAATAGCATGGAGGTAAGGCATTTGCCTTTCATGCAGAAGGTCATTGGTTCGAATCCTGGCATCCCATATGGTCCCCCGAGCCTGCCAGGAGCGATTTCTGAGCTTAGAGCCAGGAATAACCCCTGAGCGCTGCCGGGTGTGACTCAAAAAAGAAAAAAAATATATAACATTATAATGTATTATAATATGATATAATACATAATTATATTATATGAAAGTTATATAGAAATATCCCAAGCTCAGTGAACCTAAATAGTTGCAAAGAATACTCAACTGATATGAACCACAGCCTAGTAAATCTTTAGACATTCATTTAGTAATATCGTGGAGAAATATAACAAGCATTTCAAATTGACTCTTATTTGATTAAATTTTGATAATTCCATTTGTCTTTGTGTTGTAACATATAAAAAGAAATAAGTTTGTGCCTACAAGGGGGAAGGCTAGGGTGGTAGGTGGGAAATTCAGAACACTGGTGAAGGGAAAGCACACTGGTGATAAAATTAGTGTTTGAATACCTGAAATGATTGAAATGAAATCACTTTGATGAATCATTGTGTTTAACAAAAATTTAAAAAATAAAGAATAAAGTGGTGAGAGACTTTATGATGAAGACATACCACAAAAAGGATCATGAAAATTCACTAGCTGAACAGTCAACATCTTACAAAAACACAAAATTAGGGTTGGAGAACTAGTATAGTAGGTAGGGCCTTAGCTGGCATGCGACTGACCTGAGTTCAATCCCCAGCACCCTGCATGGTTCCCAAGTTCGTCAGGAATATTTCCTGGGCATAGAACCAAGGCTAACCCCTGAGTATCACCAGGTGTGACCAAAAACATGAAATGAATTAAAAATTGAAACACAAAATGATACTGTCTATGTGAGTGTTTGGGGGAGAATTTAAAATGGTAATGGGAGAGAGGGATATGACTCAGTAAAAAAGAACACATTTTGTATATATGAGACCTAGACTCAATTCTCAGTACTTCAAATAGACAAACAAAAGCAGTAAAATGGTAACAGGCATTTGGAAATTTTTAATATACTTTACTTTTGCATTTATAATTTAAATTTCAGGCTTCGTTGACATAAGTACATTGCACAACTTACTTTGATTTTGGGATCATACCCAGTGGTGTGCAACGATTACTCTCAGCTTTGTTATCAGAGATTGCTTCTGGTGGTGCCATGGGAACTATGTGTGGTGCTAGGATGGCAATTTGGATCAGTCACCTACAAGGAAAACACACCCTACATTCTATTATCTTTCTGGTACTACAAAACTATTTTTAAATTAAGATTAAGAGGGGCCGGGCGGTGGCGCTGGAGGTAAGGTGCCTGCCTTGCCTGCGCTAGCCTAGGACGGACCGCGGTTTGATCCCCCGGCGCCCCATATGGTCCCCCAAGAAGCCAGGAGCAACTTCTGAGCGCATAGCCAGGAGTAACCCCTGAGCGTCACAGGGTGTGGCCCAAAAAAAAAAAAAGATTAAGAAAGATATTTATGGGGCTGGCGAGGGGGCGCTAGAGGTAAGGTGTCTGCCTTGCAAGCGCTAGCCAAGGAAAGATGGCGACCGAGGTTTGATCCCCCAGCGTCCCATATGGTCCACCAAGCCAGGGGCAATTTTTGAGCCCTTAGCCAGGAGTAATCCCTGAGCATCAAACGGGTGTGGCCCGAAAAACCAAAAAAAAAAAAAAAAGGTATTTATATTATTTTAATTTTATAGTATATTTATATTCAAAATGATAAACATAGATATTTGGAGTTTCTCAACTATAAAAATAGAGTAAGCCCATGTGATCCAGCAATACAACTCCTAGGGATATATAGTAGGAATATAAAAACGCAATACAAAAAAGCCCTCTCTGCACTCTTGTTTTTGCAGCACTATTTACAATAGCTAGAATCTAGAAACACCTTAGTGCCCGAGAACAGATAAGTGGCTACAGAAACTATGGTATATCTACCAATGGAATATTATGCAGCTGTTAGGAAAAATGAAGTCATGAAATTTATACATGAATGTATATGAAGAGTATTATGCTGAGTGAAATGAGTCGGAGAGAGATAGATATAGAATAATCTCATTTATGGGATATAAGAAAGATAAAAGATAGGATGGTAATAATATTCAAAGACAATATAGTGGAGGGCCAGGTGGACCAGTCCATGGAAGCTTGCCACAAGTGTAAGATTCTGGGAATCGGGGCTAGAGCGATAGCACAGCGTTAAGGCATTTGCCTCGCACAAGGCCAATACAGGGCAGACCCCAGTTCGAATCCCAGCATCAGAGATGATCCCCTAAGCCTGGCAGGAGCAACTTCTGAGTACAGAGCCAGGAGTACCCCTGAGCGCCATCGGATGTAACCCAAAAACTAAACAAAACAACAACAAAAAGATTCTGGGGATCAAACCACTTTACCTTTCATACTGTCTCTCTAACACCTCAACCCCAGTTTTACTTCTGGCAGAACATGATTCCCTGAACACCATGGGGTCAAACCCCAATTGTAAAGTTGGGAGTAGCCCCTGAGTACCACTGAGTAGGCCTAAAAACTAATTAAATGTATTACAATAATATCATCTAAATGTTTGTCACAATGATTAAATATGCAAAATTTAAGGTGATACAAATACTTTAAAATGTTATTATTTAAAAGAGCGATGAAAAGATAAAGAGTAATTTAGTAATAAGTTATCAAATTGGACAAATAACTACACCTCCCCTTCTTCACTTGAACTTCATTTAGAGCGTACTAATATAATCTTTGCTAGCTAATCAGGTAGCTTTTGACTAAATAATCCTTTAGATTTTTAACGTGTGTGTGTGTTGTGTGTAACGTGTGTATGTGTGTAACGTGTGTGTGTGTAACATGTGTGTGTGTGCCCCAGTGGTACTCAGGAATGATTCCTGGCAGGCTTGAGGTTATCTGGATGTTGAGGATTGAATCCAGGTCAGCAGCGTGCAAGGCAAATACCCAACATGTTGTATTATCGCTCCAGCCCCCCGATTCTTCTTCTCCCTCTAATTTTTTTAGTTTTAGTTTTGTTTTGTTTGGGGGGGGTTGGTTTTGGGGACACAGCTGGTGGCACTCAGGGGTTACTCCTAGCTCTGCACTCAGAAATCCCTCCTGGCAGGCTTGGGGAACTTTAAGGGATGCTGGGGATTGAACCCGGGTCAATCCTGGGTGGGTCGAGTGCAAGGCCAATATCATAACTGCTGTGCTATTGCTCCGGCCCCCTGAATCCCCAATTCTAAATGTATTGTACTGTAACTGAATATGGGAGACTTGGAAAATTTGACAACTATAAAAGATTTCTAAATTCACAAAGACTGGTTTGGAGAGATAATACAACATATAAGGCTCTGTACTCAGGAACTACTCCTGATGGGCTTGAGGGACCATATGTAATGTTGGGCATCAAACCCCAGTCAGATGAGTACAAAACAAGTGCCTTACCCACTGTACTATCACTCTGACCCCTAAAATTTTTTTTTTGGTTTTTGCGCCACACCCAGTGGCGCTCAGGGGTTACTCCTGACTGCGTTCAGAAATCGCTCCTGGCAGACTCGGGGGACCATATAGGATGCTGGAGATCCAACCCAGGTCTGTCCTGGGTCGGCCACATGCAAAGCAAACGCCCTACCACTGTGCTATTTCTCTGGCCCCTAAAAATAAAAATTCTAATGGGGATTTGCCAGACATTACTCAAGGAACCCAGGGGGCACTCTCAGCAATATTTGGCCTGTATTGCCCGAGCCTAGCAGTTTTGAGGTTCACTAGGGTTAGCCCAGTATTCAGAGGCCATGTAGTGCTTGAAATCTTTAAACTCAGACCTTCACATGCCAGGTATGTGTTCAAGCCCTTTGAGATACTTCCCTGGCCTGAAAGTGTTTTTAAAGCATTTTGGGGGAAAATCATTGGAATCAGACACAAAATTCTATTGTAATACTAACTATAACCTTAGAAATCCTTCAAATTGGCCTGAGAGAGAGCACAGCAGTAGGGCATTTGCCTTGCATGCAACCCGACCCAGTACAGATGGTGACATCTCATATAGTCCCCCAAGCTTGCCAGGGGCAATTTCTGAGCACAGAGCCAGGAGTGACCCCTGAGCACCACCAGATGTGACCCAAAAATCAAAAAAAGAAATCCTTCAAATTTAATAGGATTCCATTTCCTCATTTATAACATAAAACTAGTAATATCTACTTCACAGATTAGCATTAAGGATTAATACAGATATATTTAAAACATAAACACATAAAAATAATATAAAAATACTAACAGGTCAGGGCCAGAGAGATAGCATGGAGGTAAGGCATTTTGCCTTGCATGCGAAAGGACGGTGGTTCAAATCCCGGCATCCCATATGGTTCCCCGAGCCTGCCAGGAGTGATTTCTGAGCTCTAGTAGAGCCGGAGTAACCCCTGAGCGCTGCTGGGTGTGACCCAAAAAACAAACAAACAAAAAAAAGATACACTAACAGGTTGAAGCCGAAGAGATAGCACAGCAGTAGGGTGTTTGCCTTGCACACAGCCAATTCAGGACAGACGGTGATTCAAATCCTGGCATCCCACATGGTCCTGGGCTTACCAGGAGCAATTTCTGCGAGCAGAGTCAGGAGTAACCCCTGAGCACCATCGGATGTGAACAATAACAAAATAATACTAACATACATCCAGGTAGCGCCATAGATTCACTTTGTTCTCAAAGGAGATGCAAACCAAGTTGTGAAAAATTATGGGTGCACTGGTCATGTCGCTGAAAGCTGGTGATCTTGGGAGGAGAGGGCGAACCAAGTCCTTGCCCTGCTGAAGCCATGCCTGCTGTACTCATCACCCACAATCTCAGTTTTACCAATGGCCATGCTTCACCATTCATTTACTGCTTTCTACAAAGACACCAATCTGACTAAAACTCCAGGCATGCAAGTATTTGGACTGGCATCACCAGGAGTGAGGGCAGGTACCATCCCCTCCCCTTTTTATACTTCTGGAAACCCTGGCAGCCAAAACCAGGCCCATAAAAACTGCAGTATCAGCAATAGTGCTTTGAACTCCTGGACTTGTGGCCACATTTGCAGTCACGCAACAGTTTCAATTTTTTTTTTTAAATACTATCATCCCCCCCCATAGGGACACACCAAAAATAATTTTTTATTTTGGTTTTTGGGCCACAGCTGGAAGCTCTTAGGAGTTACTCCTGGTTCTTCACTCAGAAATTGCTCCTGGCAGGGTTGGGGGACCATACGGATAGTTAGGGATCAATCGGTCTGTCCCAGGTCTGCATGTAAGGCAAATGCCTTACCACTGGGAGCACACCAGTTTAGATGCCAGTGTGTATCTGAAGCCACCTAATGTCCAGAAACAAACAAAAGAAGTAGCAGAATGATCAACTATCAAAGAGAGCTTGCTAAGCTGTCTGACAATGACTTAATGACCTCATTATGAATTACAATAATTTTCACAAATTTTCTTATTGTTATAACACTCTTATTCTTTCTTTTCTCTCTCTCTCTTTTTTTTTTTTAAGTATGGAACGCTTCACAAATTTGCGTGTCATCCTTGCGCAGGGGCCATGCTAATCTTCTCTGTATCGTTCCAATTTTAGTATATGTGCTGCCGAAGCGAGCACTCTTTTCTCTTTTTTTTTTTTTTTTTTTTTTGGTTTTTGGGCCACACCCGGTGATGCTCAGGGGTTACTCCTGGCTATGTGCTCAGAAGTCGCTCCTGGCTTGGGGGACCATATGGGACGCCGGGGGATCGAACCGCAGTCCGTCCTAGGCTAGCACAGGTAAGGCAGGCACCTTACCTTTAGCGCCACCGCCCGGCCCTTTTCTCTTTTTTTAATAATTTTTCTTCCACTTACCTAGAAACAAAACTATTATCTTTTGGTTTTGGTTTTGTTTTATGGGCCACACCCTGTGATGTTCAGGGGTTACTCCTGGCTATGCGCTCAGAAATCATTCCTGGCTTGGGGGACCATATGGGACTCCGGGGGATCAAATTGTGGTCCATCCTAGGTCGGTGTGCGCAAGGCAAATGCCCTACCATTTGCACCACCACTCCGACCCAACTATTATCTTTTTTATGATCAACTATGCCAACTCTGTGATAGGTGGTCTTTAAATAAACCATTTTATATTTTAAAAACAAGGTAGACTTTTTAATATACCTGCTCTGCTACTTCAAGTATTAACAAGTTATTTTGCAACTCTAAAGGTCATTATCTATATATTTTGGAACCACACCTGGCCCTGCTTAGGGTTTTCTTCTGGATCTGTGGGGGTTAGACCTGTGGGATCTGACTCTGTGGGATCAGCTATGTGCAAGGCAAGTGCCCTACCCACTGTACTATTGCTCTGGCCCTTCATCATCTATACAATGGAGCTAACACTATTCTTTCCAGAGAAGAGTGATTAGCACAGGGGGCCTTGGAGGCCCCCCAGTACTTCCTGGATGACCCTGATAACTCCCAGAACCTGTTAAGTCCAAACACCACCATATTCTTAGGCCCTGGCATTAACCCATCAACCTCCAGGTCTCCTGAGCACCTCTTTGTATGGCCCGCTGCCAAAAAAAAAAAAAAAAGTTATGAGGACAAATGGTAAAGTATATAAAGCATGCAGCATAGTTTAAAAACAGTAACTGTATGACATACAAAGCTACTTTTGCTATTAAAGTGGGCCCAATAAAACACAATGAAAGTCAGGAGACAGTTCAATGGTAGAGGACTTGCCTTGCATTAGGCTATGTTTCTAATCCCTGCATCTCTACCCAAAAATGATATTTTTCCATATGATAAAACTCATACATTATCTGAGCTATATTTTACATAATTTTTTACCATTTAGCCTGAGAACAGCAGTTAAGATTTTTCCTAACTTATTGGGAAGTATATCACTGGTGGGGGGAAGGGCTAGAGTGATAGCACAGTAGTAGGGCATTTGCCTTGCATGGATGAACCTGGAAAGGAGCTAGGTTTGAGCCCTGGCATCCCATATGGTACCCCCCCCCAAGTCTGCCAGGAGCGATTTTTGAGTGTAGAGCCAGAAGTAATGCTGGGTGTGACCCAACCCCCCCCCAAAAGAAGAACTCTAGGTCTATTCTCCTGTACCACAACAGGCACCACTTGAAATGACTCCAAAGCACCACTAAAAATCAATTTTGAAATTACTTTTAAAAAGGTCTAAATCTAACAAAAAGAGTTTGCTTACCTCTAGAGATTTCTGTATATTCTGGAATATAGTATAAGCAATAAGTGAACTTGACCCTATAATACTGACAAAGATGAAAAGATGATTATCAAAACATGACAATATGGGATCCTTCATTTATTATATTAATTTTACTTTTTTATTTTGATTTTTTTGGAGGGGCACACACAGTGATGCTCAGAAATCGCTTCTGGCGATCCCCATATGGGACACCGGGGATCGAACTGAGGTCTATCCTGGATCAGTCACATGCAAGGCAAATACCCTTCCATTGCGCCATTGCTTCAGCCCTAATTTTACTTTTATTATAGCTTTGCTGACATATAACTAATGTCAAATAAGCTATTTGTATATATATTTTTGCTATTTGTATATTTTAAAACATAAAATATTTCATGAATTTGTGTGTTGTCCTTTTTTCTTTACTTTTCATTAAAGTAGACATTTTGCAAATTAATTCTGTTGAACAAGTTGTCATTAGATTTTAAGATATAACCTCTTAATCTATTTTTCTGATTATTATTAATGTTGTTACATTTCATTAATCATAAAAGACCAACATGTAAAGAATAGCATTATCTCTAACTAAAACTAAAAGCAAAATTCTATTCTGGGGATATAGGGAATATAGAAAACTTTAGAATTTTAAAATTTTATTCATTAGGTTAGGCAATTTACATGAGATTTAATTAGCTTACCTCAGAGTAGCCATTACAAATTGTATCCACTCTATTGCAGGAAAAAACTAAATAAAACAAGAGAATAATATTAAATATTTCACATTGAATATTCAACCTTGCTCCAATTTCAGTGTTATATTAACTACCTGTGCAACATAAATTCTTCCTCAGTGGCAAATCAAAACAAACTACAAGACTGAGAATGAGTTTAAAGGCTGAGTAGGTAGGCCCCTGAAAAGAAGGGTCCTTCCTTATTGTCACTACATATCTGGGTAAACTATTTGACTAAAAAAGAAATAGAGAGAGGAAAGAAAATAAATCAAATATGAGAGCTGAATAAAAAATTAATAATGAGAATAATAAAAGAAGAAGATGTAAAAAGATTAGGTTTTGAGAGAGAATCGGCAGGGTGTGGAAAGAACAGGTTAACAGGAAAAGCAAGCAATACACTTGACTGATAGAAAGCCAAACAGAAAAAATAGAATAACAGGCATTAGAGCAAGAGAGAAATTAGAATGAAAGCTAACAGTACATTGAGAGGTAATGTGAGTGGATAATATAAACTGATCCTGGCACCACATGGGCATCTGAGCACCACCTGGAGCGGCCGGCACCAGCACCACCACCACAATCCTCAAAAAAATACAGAACAGAAAGAAAGGGAAAGCAAAAAAGGAGAAAGGTGAGAAAAAGAAAGTCAGTTTCTAATCAATCTTACCAAGTCCCAATTGTTTGCCAAAATGTTAATCTCTTGTAGGAAGGCCATAAGGAGTTCACTGCTAGCTCACTCAAACAGTTCAATTCTTCAGATTCCGAATTCCCTTGCAATGAACAGGTAACTCCACCCCTAGTTCCGTTAGGCACCGCCCTACTTGATCCTACCCTGTACCTTGAGGGCAAGGAGAGAAGGTGGTGACGTGAGAGAAAAACTAAGCAGTGGGGGGGGGGGGGGGAGAGAGTAGAAGGAGCAGGTGACTAGGAAACCAGTTCAAAAAAAAAAAAAAAGCATTGAGCAGCATAAGAAGTGGTAAGAGGAAGAAATAATAAAAAGATTGAGTCATAATGAAAAGATAAAATGAGCTACATGAGAGAAGTGGAACAGAAAAACGGAGAAAAGGAAAATACGCTTAAAATTGATTTCTGTTTAGGGACAGAATTTTACACTGGGAATTTTCAATATTCTTTCAACCAATACAATCAATAAATTTTGGTAATAGAAAAAAATGAAAAGGGGGCCGGTGAGGTGGCGCTAGCCAAGAAAGGACCGCGGTTCGATCCCCCAGCGTCTCATATGGTCCCCCAAGACAGGGGCAATTTCTGAGCGCTTAGCCAGGAGTAACCCCTGAGCATCAAACGGGTGTGGCCCAAAAAACCAAAAAAAAAGAAAAAAAAACCCTAGAATATGGAACATTGTTAGAGGTAGGTTACAGTGATTTTGCTTCTCAGATAAAAATATCAAGAAATTTCTAGATCAGAAACGGCTACCATTAAGATCTTCCAGACTATTTAATAAGAATGAGAGGACTGAGGAGAACCTCACAAAGTGATAAGAGAATGCTTTTGGACAAAGGACCCTTGTCTCAGTCAATAACAAATACCAGATTGTCCAGAGAACTGGCAAGCTAAATCAGTCTGTTCCTCTTGATCAACATTTAGCAATTTACTTTTCCAATCCTCTCTCACTCTCTTTCCCCTCTTTGATTTTGGGACACACCTAGCAGTTCTCGGGGGCTACTCTCAACTCTGTACTCTACAATTGCTCCTAGGATCATGTGGTGCCAGGATTATAACCTGAATATTCTGCACACGAAGCCTGCTCTCCAATTTGCGAACTAATCTCCAGCTTTCATTTTCTTTAAATGTCTCTTACCTAAACTCTTCAGTCTACTCAAATTTGGGCTGGCAGTCTCCCCAAGTTCCTTTACAGTTCCTGAAGTCCAAGCAGCCACAACCACATCCCACAGCATCCCATTCCCATGTAGACTCTAAACCCAGCTCCACAGATTCTGGAATTTCTGGAGGATGTGGCTTCATATGCAGCTGTGGACCATCTCTAAACTCCTCAATACTGGCATCACAATAGGAATACACCAAATTAGTGATACCCCAATAGGAACACACCAAAATTAGATCTGAAAGTAACATATATGCCTCCTATGTTCAATAAACAAAAATAATAACACAGAATGCACAACTAGCAACAAAGAGCTTAGTAAACATTTAAGAAAATGATTTAGGGGCCCAAAGAGATAGCACAGCGGCGTTTGCCTTGCAAGCAGCCGATCCAGGACCAAAGGTGGTTGGTTTGAATCCCAGTGTCCCATATGGTCCCCCGTGCCTGCCAGGAGCTATTTCTGAGCAGACAGCCAGGAGTAACCCCTGAGCAACACCGGGTGTGGCCCAAAAACCAAAAAAAAAAAAAAAAAAGATTTAGGGGCCGGAGAGATCACATGGAGGTAAGGCGTTTGCCTTGCATGGTTCGAATCCTGGCATCCCACATGGTCCCCCGATCCTGCCAGGAGCGATTTCTGAGCGTGGAGCCAGGAGTAATCCGTGGGCACTGCTGGGTCTGACCCAGAAACCAAAACCAAAACCAAAACAAAACAAAACAAAACAAAACAAAAAAAGATTTAATTGGGGACTGAAGCAATTGGACAGTAGTTAAGGCATATAGCCAACTTGGGCTCGATCCCGGACATCCCATATGGTCCCTGGAGTCACCAGAAGTGATTCCTGAGCACTGAGCAAAGAGTAACTTGAGTATCGCTTGGCATGGTCCCAAAACAAAACAAAACAAAAAAAGGTTTAATGACTCATAGTAGCTAAAATTTTCACAAACTTCCTATTTCTTAAGTTTTTTTCGGTAATTCCATTACCATTATTTTGTTGTTTTTTGTTTTGTTTTGTTTTGTTTTGGGGCCACATCCAGTAACTCTCAGGGGTTACTCCAGCTATGCACTCAGAAATCACTCCTGGCTTGGGGGATTATATGGGACGCTTGGGGATGGAACTGTGCTGTGGTCTGTCCTAGGTTAGTGCGTGCAAGGCAAAAACCCTACTACCTGTGCCACTGCTCTCCATTACCATTTAATTGCAACAAACAATTTATAGGAAATTATTTTGTGCCTGGCAAGGGGGTAAGCTTGGTAGTGGTGGGAAACTGAGGACAAGGTGCAGGAATGTTACACTTGGATCATTCGTGGTGGGGGTGGGAGGGGGAACTTTTGTAGTGCCAGGGATAGAACCTAGCTGGCTACTTACGTGGCAAAAGACTTTCTGGCCCTGGAATCCTTCTATGTCTAGGATTGCTAGTAAAAGTTTCTCAGGACAAGAGGGATTTCGAGAAATCTAAAACAGCCATTCTACATGATTCTACACTTCATGGAAGGATGGTACCCTCTTCCCTAATTGTGATAGAAATTGTGATCATTGTGATAGAAATTTAACTGGGTGTCCTTGCCTTCAGCCCTGTGTCAACTATGGATTCGAGATCGGACCTAGAAACCACTAGATGTTCAGCAATGCAAGAGCATAGGAGTTTATTGATATCAGCAAGCAGAGGCCACACACCTCTTACAAGGTGGCGACCCCTTAATGGGCTTGCAGTTTAGGGAATTAGGGGATTTCCATGAGTCTATAGCTCCTTCTGCGAATGGCATCAGCCAGACATAAGCCAACTGCTAGAAATGTCGGAGGAGGAAGTCAGTCAGGCGACTTCAGGTGCCCATTTGTGATTAGCTTGACTGTTGAGGTATTTCCCGGAATGGTTTCCCGGACTGTGTCCTACATGCACCAGAAACTGTCTATCTTCTGTGTGTAGTCACCTAGACGAGTCACACGACAGACTCAGCCACCTGACAGGACGAACCCACGCCTTAGAGTGAAACAAGTCACATCAGTAAAGCACTAAATAAAGTAGCACTCATAAATAAACCTGTTAGCAGTCGGTTCCTTCTCCCCTTCCATCTGTCCTCTCCATTCCTGACTAGCAGAGAATCTGGGCAAAAAAACTCTCGCGTGTTCCAGGGATTTAATGATCTCTGAGCCCAGTCAGGAGAGCTTCCTGGGCACTCCCGGGTCTGGCCCCCAAAACAAGACAGAAAAGGCCTGTTCAGCCTCACAGGCGCCATGGAGCTCCCCACTTGGCTCCACATCTCTCTCCTTTGGCATTTTGGCATGTTTTTGTCCCTGACCACTCCCAAGTCTTCCGTCTTCTACATCCTTGACTCTCCAGAACAGGCCTGGACAGACGGACGGTCTGTCAGAGCCTGGCCAACACAGATTCAGGCGAGGTGGGTTGTGCGGACAACTGTGTTCTGAGCACAGTGTGGTCGGCTTTGGTGTCTGTCATTTTGTTTTCACGTCAGGAACATCTAGTACCCAGTAGGCTGCGGGTCCCGCTTCCAGAAATAATCTTTTTCCACAGAAGCACCAGGCATCCCGAATCGCCTCACACACCACAAATCTGAGATGTAGTTTGAGGCCTTCTTCGTTGGGGTCGAAGTGATAATGTAGGGTTCCAGAGTAGAAGGACTAGACCACACAACTGGAATAAAGTTTAACACTTTAATCCGTCTGCCAACAAGATTCCCCAACCTGGCCAGCCAGGGGCCATGAGCCCCGTCCAAGGTCATGATGAGGATAATGTAGGGAAGGGATATAGGGAGTTTCCAGCTTTCTGATGATCCTTAAAATGATTCGCTCTTGTCTAGGTACCTTCCTACTGCTCCCTTGTCCTTCCCTGATAGGATACCTGGTATGGCCAGGTAGACTGAGGCGGGGTCTATGGAAATAGGCTTCTGAAGCCCCAGCGTGTGGCTCACATCATGTGGTCCTTACAAAATGGTGCTTCTCCCTTCTCAGAACCTAAGAAGAAGCCTGCCATGTGGCTTTTACAAAATGGCGTCCCTCCTTATTCAGAATTCAGGTCCCAACAATAGCACAACGGTAAGGCCTTTGCCTTGCATGCAGAAGGACGGCGATTCAACTCCTGGCATCCCATATGGTCCCCAGAGCCTGCCAGGAGCGATTTCTGAGCACAGAGCCAGGAGGAACCCCTGAGCACCATGGGGTGTGACCCCCAAAAAAAACAAAACAAAAGATCTTGTTAGTCTGTGTGGCCGCAGAGGGTCCCACACACAGCCAGGCGGGCCTGAGAGAAGCGAAGACGCCCGCCTCGCCTCGCCTCGCGCCTCATCTTCCACAAGCAAAGGCAGCAGCAGCACCGCCACAAGAACACAGAGCGCGCCTCAGGCCGTGCGCCTGCGAGTGCGCCTGCGCGGCCAGTCACGCGCTCTTTCCCCGCCCCCTTCTCGAGGCTCCGCCCCTTCCCTCAGCAGCGCGCGCACGCACGAATTAAAAAAAAAACTGCGCAGGCGCAGCACGCCACTTCCCGCCACTTTTCCCTCCGTAGCTCCTCCCACTTCCCCTTTATCTCCCCCTCCACTCCCTCGAGGCTGGACGTGAGCTTCCGGGGGCGGTGTCTCTCTACGTGCGCGCTCCCGAGCCGGCGTCCAGAGTCGTCACGTGACGGACAGCCGCCGCCAGTCACGTGACTGCCTGCCTCGCTCGCGCCGGCCAGTCCGGGCGCCGCCTCCGCTTGGTGCTCGCGGAATCCGGCGTTAAGGCGGCCGCCATGCCTAGCGTCGCCTTCCTGGCTCCGCTGGTCCCCCTCCTGGGGCTCCTGCTCCTCTCCGCGCCTCCGGGCGGCAGCAGCCTGCACACCAAGGGCGCCCTCCCCCTGGATACGGTCACTTTCTACAAGGTAACGGGGCTGGGGGAGGGAGACAGACCTGCCTGGGGCACAGGGCCCAGTGGACCCAGGTTGGGGGTCCCCGGGGATCCGAAGCCCGCACGATCGTCTCTGATGACGGGTCTCCAGCATTTCTTCTAGGCCTGATGGGAGACTGGGTGCGCCCAGAGTCCCCCCCAGGGAGAGAGCAAGGAGGTAGGTACCCCACGATCCCCCGTATCTTTGAGTCCCCAAGTGGGAGTGGGAGACCCGGGGTTGATGCCTCTTGGACGTTAAGAAGCCCGACGCAAGTATCCTGGGCCCAGACAGAATCCAGAGCAAGACCCTGGAAGGATTTCAGCCCCTATTCCCCCCCACACACACACACATATACCCCAAATTCCTGTTTTCAGAATTGGGGGGCGGATGTCCTTGATCCCTGCCCGATTGAATGGACGGACGTTGGAAATGTTGGCTGGCCCAGTGCAGTCCCAGCCCCCTTCTGCCTTCTGCCGGCCGTTGGCTCCCCCCCAGCAGATGGGCGAAACTGTTCTTTTTACAGAACATTTTTATCTTTCTGGGAAATGAAACCAGAAAAGCGGGGCTCTAAATCGAGCTCAAGAAGGGGAACCTTGCCTCTCTTTAACGGCTTTCCTATGAATTGGACACTCGTTTCACTTTGAGGCACAAGTCTCCAGGATTTTTTTTTTTTTTTTTTAGAGGTGTCAGTATGGCTGGTTGGGTGGAGGCCCGGCTCTGCCTCACACTCACCAGCACCTGTTGTCTTTTTGGACCGTTACTGGCGAAGTGGCTTCCCTGCCTAGCCGCCCTGGGAGCGGCAGGAACTGGGGAGGGGAGGGGAGAGACTCTGGATGACTTGATGGGAAACTGTTGATTGGCAGGGTGGCAGGTTTTTGGTGCTAGGGGGACAATACGAGGGCTTCAGGATGCATCTTGCAGGCTTGAACCTTTCTCAGCCTTGCCCCCACTTGGCAGCATCATTGGATGTGGCCCCTAACTGGAAAGCATGTCCAGAAACCTTTCATCTAATAGCGAGAGTCATGCTGTCTGGGAGGCAGGGGTGTGGGGAGGAAAGCCAATAACTCCCTAATTACTTGCTGGCTATCTCCCCATCCTGATGACAACTCCCCCAATCCAAAATGGCAGTCATATTTCCCTTCAATTTTCACTGTACAGTGCTCATTACAGATTTCCCTTTTCCTCTCTCCCACACTAAATATTATAAACCTGTGGAAAATTGCCTTGTCTGTTCACAGCCTGTTGCTGACAGCACGTCTGTCACTTAGGGACAGGGTTTGTGAATGAAGAAATCTCTCCTGCAGCTCCCTTCTAAATCTCTTTTCACTCCCTCCCAACAGAAGTGGAGCATCTTCCTCCTAAAGTCCTTATTCCCTCCTTTGCTTTCAGTGATCTCTAATGTGTTTTGGGTGTCATTTGTTTTTTATCTTTTCTCCCTAACTAGAACCTGTTTTCTTAATTGTTAAATTTCTTTTTTGTTTGTTTGATTTTTTTTTGGGGGGGGGGACACCCAGCAGCGCTTAGGAGTTATTCCTGGCTCTGCACTCAGAAGTCGTTCCTGGCAGGCTCGGGGACCATATGGGATGCCGGGATTTGAACCGGAGTCTGTCCTGTGTTGGCCTCGTGCAAGGCAAAATGCCTTACTGCTGTGCTATCTCTCCAGCCACTTGAATTTCTTTACAACAGTGCTTGGCAGGTAATGGACTGTTGAGTGTCCATTTTGGGGGTGGGACAGGGTGTTTCACACCCAGCAATTTTTAGGGTTTACTCCTGGCTCTGCACTCAGAACCACTACTGGCAGTGCTTGGGTGCCAGGTGTTGAACTCAGATTGGCCACTTGTAAGGCAAACACTCTACCCACCTTAGCCTACTATTTCCCCCCCCCCCAAGTTAGTAGCTGAATGAATAATGAATTCATCTGGACATTGAAGAAGTTTCCAGAGCCAGGGAAAGAACTCAAGGGCTGGAGCACATGTTTTGCATGTGGGAGCCCTGGGTTCAATGCCCAGCACCAGCACCACTTATTTCTTTAAGCTCCTCCGTGGCTGGCCCAAGAAGGAAAAAAAAAGGAAGCAAATTCCACAAATGTTTGTGATGAGGGAACTAATTCCCCACAAAGATTCTAAAGCAGTACAAACAGATCAAGAAACAGTTCATTATACAATTGTTTGATGATTCAAAGCTGGCTGATGATGGATAAGAACGTCAAAAGGACACCTTCATTGTGTTCCAATGTTAGGCCACTGTGTGATTATAATGTTCCAGAATACTTTGCATTTGATTTGACACTCCCGGGGTTCAAGCGCAGTGTTCTCCCCATAAGCCATTTCCATCCCTGACATGTAGCATCTGCTACCAAAGCCTGCCCTAATTTTGTTCATTTACTGGATGAATTTGGAGCATTTGCCACATGCTAGTCGGCACTGGGCCTATGTAAGAAAACAGGATCAGAGACCTTATAACATACGTTCAGTGAAGAGTTGGACACCAAACCGGCAAATGAGAATTTCGCAGTGATTAGTGAAGTAATTAGTGTAGTAAAGAAAGAGTTGGATAATGCAATAGAGAATCCAGGGTAGAAGAGGCCTTTCCCTTAGAAAGGTGAAACCAAGCTTAAAGGACCATGGGAAGGGCATTCCAGCAACTGGATAGCAAATAAAAAGTGCCAATAGTGGGAACAAGTGTGATGTGTTGAGCTGAAATAAGGCCAGCTGGGCCATAGGGATATGATCTGATTTATATTTTTAAGTCTTCCCTGATTTTTAAATGTCTCCAGCGCTCAGACTTTTTGAGGTCAATGACCACTTGAAGATTACCTGTTCTGGTAATTCTTTCTCTTTGGCCTCTAGGCAGTGTTGTTTGTTTTGGGTTGTGTTTTTTTATTATTATCAATTTGGCTTATATAAAATCAACACAATAAAAAATAAGGACTATCAAAAACTTGTGTCTGCCTAAGGACAGTAATAACCTCTGATATAAAACTGATCAGAAAGACCAGAGGGACCAGAGAGAGAGCCTGGAGGTAGGCCTTGCATGTAGAAGAACGGTGGTTTGAATCCTGGCATCCCATATGGTCTCCTGAGCCTGCCAGGACTGATTTCTGAGCATAGAGCCAGGAGTAACCCCTGAGCACTGCCGAATGTGATCCAAAAACCAAAAAAAAAAGGGCCCGGAGAGATAGCACAACGGTGTTTGCTTTGCAAGCAGCCGATCCAGGACCAAAGGTGGTTGGTTCGAATCCCGGTGTCCCATATGGTCCCCCATGCCTGCCAGGAGCTATTTCTGAGCAGACAGCCAGGAGTAAGCCCTGAGCACCGCCGGGTGTGGCCCAAAAACCAAAAACCAAAAAAAAAAAAAAAAAAAAAAAAAAAAAAAACTGACCAGCAGTGGACACTGATTAGAAATATTTCAGGGGCTGGAGCGTGGTGCAAGCAGTAAGGCATTTGCCTTGCACACGCTAACCTAGGACGGACCCAGTTAGATCCCCCTGTGTCCCATATGGTCCCCCAAGCCAGGAGCAATTTCTGAGCGCACAGGTATAGCCCAAAAACCAAAAAGAAAATAAATAAAAGAAATATTTTAGAAAGAAAAGAATGTGGGCCCGGAGAGATAGCACAGCGGCGTTTGCCTTGCAAACGGCCGATCCAGGACCAAAGGTGGTTGGTTCAAATCCCGGTGTCCCATATGGTCCCCCGTGCCTGCCAGGAGCTATTTCTGAGCAGACAGCCAGGAGTAACCCCTGAGCAATGGCCGGGTGTGACCCAAAAACCAAAAAAAAAAAAAAAAAAAAGAAAGAAAAGAATGTATTACAGACTAATGTTGTTGGATAAAAACCTGTGTATGGGGGCCAGAGATAGCACAATGGGTTGGGTGTTTGCCTTGAATATGGCCAAACCAGGACCAACTGACTGGATTTGATCCTCAACATCCCATATGATCTCCCGAGCCTACCAGGAGCGATTTCTGAATACAGAGCCAGGAGATACCTTTGAGTGCCACTGGGTGTGGCCCAGCCCCCCACCAAAAAAAAACTTTGGGTCCAGAGCAATATCACGGCAGGTAGGGTATTTGCCTTGCATGTGGCCAATCTGGGTTTGGTTCCCAGCATTCGTATGGTTCCCTGAGCCTGTCAGGTGTGATTCCTGAGTGCAGAGCCAAATAACCCCTGAGCACGGCTGTGACCAAAGAACCAAACCAAACCTATGTACTAGGAGAAATCAAAAGAAAGTCCTGGGATTCCTCAGTAAATAAAACCTGGAATTATCATGTGATCTTGTAGTTCCCTCAAAGGCATATACCCCAGAGAAATGGAGTGTCCCAACAAGACCTTACACATTAATGTTCACAGCTATATTATTCACAAGTTGCCAAAAGATTACAAAAGGAAGAGCTCATGTGTTTATGAATCAATGCATAGATCGTTGTGGTCAGTCCCTCCAGTGGAATTTGACCTGAAAAGGAGTGAAGTGCTGGCACCCACTACAATATGAAAGAATCCTAAAGACATACTTAGTATAGAAACTGGTTTAAGACTACATCTTGTGTTGGTCCATCTAGCAAAGCTGAGAGAGAGCACATTTTGTAGCAGTAGTGGATGCCAGCGCCTAGGCAGAGGGAGGATTAGGAAATGTCTGGTGGTCTGCGTGCTTTTTAGATATTTGTGGAACATTAACATACAAAGCCCCCCCCCCCAAGTGTGCGCTGTAATATGGTGAATTTTTATCACTATTAGAAACTAGGCCCTGATGGTTTAGGACCTGGGAGATCTAAGCAGAGGAAACTAGAGAGATTTGTCCCCTTCCTGCCTTCTCAGCAATTCCATATGAGCCCTGAAATGGCAGAGTGCAAACTCTGAACTAACCAATACTCTCCTAAGTGGTGGCTCTTTGAGATAACCAGCCCATGTCATATTTCACACTCAAGTTTGCTAAGAAAGGCTCCCTCGGATGAGAGTGTGATGGGCCACCATGATTGGTACTCGGGATCTCCCTTGTTTCAGCGGAACCATCAGAGAAGTAGGCCTTAGTACTTCAGAAGAAACAGAACTAAGTAGGCCTTAGTACTACATAAGAAACAGGCCTCTAGCTGATTAGTATTGGCAGAGTTGGTCTTCTATGATTGGGCGCAAGTTCCAAATGGGGTAGTCAACATGTGAGAAGCCCCTCCAGGCTATGAAATGAGTCAGTGGATGAATGAATGAGTATTAGTCTGTTAGAGCTTGTCTTTGCGGGCTTGGTTTCCACTTTATTAAACAAGGGCCCTTTGGGAAGGGGAATTAAGCCCCTCAAGTTTCCCTGGAACCCCCACTTGCTCAGCTCTATACGCCCTCAGGTCATTCCCAAAAGCAAGTTCGTCTTGGTGAAGTTCGACACCCAGTACCCCTACGGTGAGAAGCAGGATGAGTTCAAGCGTCTGGCTGAAAACTCGGCCTCCAGCGATGATCTCTTGGTGGCAGAGGTGGGGATCTCAGGTATGAACAAGTCCAGGACAACTGGGGAGGGCAGAGTGGGGGGACGCTAGGAATTCCCTCTGCATCTGCAAGGTAAAGCATTACCCAATGCCTCTGGGCCACAGAGCAGGGGTATAAATGGACTCTGACCTTCCCAGGAACCAGTACTTTTGATTAGCTTAGATTGAGTAGATTTCGTGGCCCCCAAACCTCTGCTCAGCGGCACTGCTGGTCACTACCTGCCACCCCACACTGTAGTCAGACTTCTGTGAGAGATCAGGGGTTCTCCTAGGAGGGATCCTGGAGAGGGCTGAACCAAGACTAGCTCTAAGAACACTGAGGCAGCTTTAAGAATAGTTCCCATGGGCCGGAGAAATAGCATGGAGGTAAGGCGTTTGCCTTGCATGCAGAAGGATGATGGTTCAAATCCCGACATCCCATATAGTCCCCTGTGCCTGCTAGGTGCGATTTCTGAGTGTAGAGCCAGGAGTAACCCCTGAGCGCTGCCAAGTATGACCCAACCCCCCCCCAAAAAAAAGAATAGTTCCCATGGGCCGAAGAGATAGCATGGAGGTAAGGCATTTGCCTTGCATGCAGAAGGATGGTGGTTCGAATCCTGGCAACCCATATGGTCCCCCAAGCCTGCCAAGGAGCGATTTCTGAGCATAGAGCCACTGAGCACTCCCGGGTGTGACCCAAAAACCAAAAAAAAAAAAAAAGAATTGCTCCCATACTGAAACTCAGAGGTCTAGAGCATGTGAATTGTATGTGTAGCCCCAGTTGGATCCCAAGCACTACCTGGGAGTGGTCCCAAACCCCCCACAAAAGGAACCAGAGACCTAATACAGGGATTAAGGTGCTTACTTTGCCTTTGGCTGACCTTGGTTTGATCTTCAAGGACCACCAGGAATAATCTCTGAACTTGTCTTCACTTGAACTAAGTAAGAGAGGTGGCTCTTTGAGAATTCTCTTAGCATTTATTTGGGAATAAATAAATGGTCCCTGGGGCCATAGCAATCACAACGGGAGGGTATTTGCTTTGCTTTTTGTTTTGTTTTGGGGCCACACCCGTTTGATTCTCAGGGGTTACTCCTGGCTATGCGCTCCGAAATCACTCCTGGCTTGGGGGACCATATGGGACGCCGGGGGATTGAACTTCGGTCCATCCTATGCTAGTGCTTGCAAGGCAGACACCTTACCTCTAGCGCCACCTTCCCGGCCCCAGGTATTTGCTTTGCATACTGCCAGCAGACCTGGGTTTGATCCCTGGGATCCCATACAGTTCCCCCAACCCTGCCAGGAGTGATTTTTTTGGGGGGGGGGTTTACTTTTTGGGTCACACCCAGCAGAGCTCAGAGGTTACTCCTGGCTCTACGTTCAGAAATCACTCCTGGCAGGCTCAGGGAAACCATACGGGATGCTGGGATTCGAAACACCGTCCTTCTGCATGCAAGGCAAATGCCTTACCTCCATGCTATCTTTCCGGCCCCAGGAGTAATTTCTGAATGCAGAGCCAGGAATAACTCCTGAGTGCTGCTCAGTATGGCCCCAAACGAAGAAATAAATGGTCTCCTACAAACATGTTTGTTCCACAGTGAACACACTGGTCTCTTTTGTTAGAGTGAGCTGGCGTGCTTCTCCAGAGTGTGAATCTGTTCTGCTATCAATTGGGGGAATTTTATATTATATATATATATATACTATTTTATATTATATATATTATACTAATAATAATTATGATAATTACTACTGATGTTTATCAAATGTTTCTCTTGTGCTTTGACCAGGCCATACCTGGAGCACTCGGGGTTACTCCTGTCTCTGCACTCAGGGATCAAACCCAGATCGGCCGTGAACAAGGCAAACAATGTCTTACCTACTGTGCTGTCTGTCACTCTGGCCCCGGTGACCTCCATTTTTCCATTGAGGGATTAGCTAGTTCAGCAGCAGAACTGGGATTGCTATACCCAGTAATAGGCTTGTCTCATCATCCTTGCAGTATATTGGACACCATTAACCATCACAGCAGATATGAGAAGCTATCACTTTTGTTTTTTTCCTCTTGGTGCCAGGGATTGAACCCAGGACCTTACACATGCAAGGCAAGCAAGACTGATATACAGAGTCCATCTGTGCCCCGGGGTATCATGTGTTACACTTAAATGTACCAGGTTAAAAGCACATCCCTTCATTGCATACTTCTAAGTGCCTTCATTTTTGTCTCTGTTCCCTATCACAGTCTCGCACTAAGCAACACACAATTGACCTTTTAGCTCACAAATGCACCCAACTAGCTTGATGCCTTAGAGCAGGGGTCCTTTTGTACTTGACAGTCCTTTTTACCTTCTTCCACTCTTAAGTTCTCCACGCCCTTCTGTGACCACCTGAACTGGGGTGCCTTCTCCACTCACCCAGTTTTTTAATTTTCATCATGGTCTGCTCATTGATATCCATCTGTTATCTCCTTTCTCACCATTAGATGAAGCTTTTAGTGGCCAGAGAGTTTGATTTTTTTTTTTTTTTTTTTTTTTTTTGGTTTTTGGGCCACACCCAGCAGTGCTCAGGGGTTACTCCCTGGCTGTCTGCTCAGAAATAGCTCCTGGCAGGCATGGGGGACCATATGGGACACCGGGATTCAAACCAACCACCTTAGGTCCTGGATTGGCTGCTTGCAAGGCAAACGCCGCTGTGCTATCTCTCCGGGCCCAGAGCTTGATTTTTTTTTTTTTTTTTTTTTTGGTTTTTGGGCCACACCCTGTGCCGCTCAGGGGTTACTCCTGGCTATGCGCTCAGAAGTTGCTCCTGGCTTCTTGGGGGACCATATGGGACACCGGGGGATCGAACCGCGGTCCGTCCTAGGCTAGCGCAGGCAAGGCAGGCACCTTACCTCCAGCGCCACCGCCCGGCCCCAGAGCTTGATATTTTTAACGACAAGTATCCCCCCCAGCACTTAGCACATTGCCTGCACAGAGTGGGTATCTAGTATAAACCCTTCCATGAGGAAGCGAAAGTTCAGAAGTTACATGCACAGTGCACCCGGCAGGGGAGCTGCCACTCTTCCCCTCCACTCAGGCGTCATAGCAGCCACCTGTCCTACGCTCCCTATGGTCTGTTTTGCCCCTCATGTCTGTTTTCTATTCACAGATTACGGTGACAAGCTGAATATGGAGCTGAGTGAGAAATATAAACTGGATAAAGAGGACTACCCGGTCTTTTATCTCTTCCGGGACGGGGACTTTGAGCACCCTACCGTATATAGCGGGGCCGTTAAGGTTGGAGCCATCCAGCGCTGGCTCAAGGGGCAGGGCGTCTACCTCGGCATGCCCGGCTGCTTGCCTGTATATGACGGACTTGCTGGTGAGTTCATCAAGGCCTCTGGTAAGGAGGCCCGCCAGGCCCTCTTGAAGCAAGGCCAGGACAACCTTGCCAGTGTAAAGGAGACAGAGAAGAAGTGGGCAGAGCAGTACCTGAAGATCATGGGGAAGATCTTAGACCAAGGGGAGGACTTCCCAGCCTCTGAGATGACCCGGATCACCAAGCTGATCGAGAAGAACAAGATGAGCGACGGGAAGAAGGAAGAGCTCCAGAAGAGCCTAAACATCTTGACCGCCTTTCAGAAGAAGGGGGCCGAGAAGGAGGAACTATAAAGGCGTCCCAAAGTTTCCAGTTTGATGGGGTGTTGTGGGGGTGGGGGGAAGTGACCTGTTAGCTGTGAGGCCCTCCTGTGTTCTGGGAGTGGTAGAAGGGGCACAGAACTCTGCCCAGCCATTTGCTGTGACGTGATCACATTCAGGGCAGATGTCCCTGGAACAGGTTGGCATGGCTGGACACTAAAATCAGTTCACTTGTGGACTCCTCGCTCCCCCTGCACTCAGAAGGAATTGGTGCTATTAAGATGAGTGTACAGTCCAGGTCTTTGACACTGTGGTTCACTGTGGTTCTGATTCTATTAAAGTTTCACCATTTTGTTAAGTGAACTGGAAGCAATTCCATTTTCTTACAAACCGGGCCTATAATGGACTTCCTTGTTTGAATTGATGAATCATTCTAAGGTGGTATGGATGGCACTTTCCCAGGGCAATGTATGATCCTGGGAACACTCTGAAAA
The DNA here is from genome assembly GCF_024139225.1 of Suncus etruscus. NCBI lineage: Eukaryota > Metazoa > Chordata > Mammalia > Eulipotyphla > Soricidae > Suncus > Suncus etruscus. The sequence continues at coordinate 20,812,537 of NC_064862.1, forward strand.
CTGGTCCCCGTTGAAAGTTTGTTTCTCCACTAGCATTCGTCTGAAGTGGACAGGGGCCGGAACAATAGCACAGCAGGTAGGGCATTTGCCTTGCACACAGCAGACTCAGGTTTGATCCTTGGCATCCCATTTGGTCCCCTAGCCTGCCAAGAGTGATTTCTGAATGCAGAGTCAGGAGTAACCCCTGTGCATTGCTGGGTGTGGCCCCAAAATAAACCATACTAATTGGACAAATGCATTGTCCATTTTATTTGTTTTGGGTCACACCGGGTGATGCTCAGGAGTTACTCCTGGGTCTGCACTCAGAAATTGCTCCTGGCTTGGGGGACCATATGGGACACCCGGATTCCAACCACTGTCCTTCCTGTATCGGCTGCGTGCAAGGCAAATACCCGACCGCTGTGCTATCACTCTGGCCCCACATTGTCCATTTTTGTACGAGGGCAAGAATGGAATTCAGTAGTAGAGCACTTAGCTTGCATGTATGAGGCCCTAAATTTGTTCTCTGGCACCCCCCAAAAATCATTTATATTTCAGACTTAATGAGCTGAATATAGTAAATTTTATTTTATTAATTTAATCAGGTTAGAGGCTGGGGAGATAGCACAGCGCTAAGGCGTTTGCCTTTCATGCAGAAGGACAATGGTTCAAATCCCGGCATCCCATATGGTCCCCGAGCCTGCCAGTATGATTTCTGAGCATAGAGCCAGGAATAACCCCTGAGCACTGCCGGGTGTGACCCAAAAACCAAAAAAAAAAAAAATTTTTTTTTTAATCAGGTTAGCGTGTGGACACAGGTAAGCTGTGTCCCCAGCTTCTAGGATTTAGGGAAAGGGAGGAAATGGGATTTAGTAAAGTGAATGGTATGATTGAGCCCAGTCGGGAAGTCTAAAAGGACGGTGGAGGACCAGAGCGATAGCACAGCAGTAGGTCGTTTGCCTTGCATGTGATTGACTCGGGACAAACCTGGGTTCAATCTCTGGCATCCCTTATGCTCCCAAGCATGCTGGGAGCAATTTCTGAGCACAGCCAGGTGTGGCCCAAAAACAAAAAGGGTGGGAAGGGATGTTTTCTATCGAATTTGTTACTGCCAGTTTCCAGTTTTTAAAGAGTTCAGATAGCATTGAACTGACACATCTTTTGAGCATGGTGAGCAATTTTCAGTGGTAAGTTTCATCATAACAAGCCCACTTCCAGATTTAACTTTAAAAATACCAAGCCACCTGGGACTAGAGCAATAGCGCAGTGATAGGGCATTTGCCTTGCACGTGGCTGACCCAGGATGGACCTCAGTTCAATTCCTGGCATCCCATATGGTCCCCCAAGCAGGAGTGGCTCCAAAACAGAAAATACAAAATCACAGCTTCTGAAATGATGGCACCTACACAAAAAATGTTTGAAGAGTTGGTATATAAAACTTTGAAATTATTGTCTGCCAGATTAGGAATCACTGGGAATGACTGAGTAGGGACTGGGTACATTGTCCAGCCAGAGTACCTTCCTTGCATGCACTGTTGCTTCCCCCTTGCTCCCCAAATAAAGGCGTGAGAACCCTGTATTAGGGCCCGGAGAGATAGCACAGCGGCGTTTGCCTTGCAAGCAGCCGATCCAGGACCAAAGGTGGTTGGTTCAAATCCCGGTGTCCCATATGGTCCCCCGTGCCTGCGAGGAGCTATTTCTGAGCAGACAGCCAGGAGTAACCCCTGAGCACTGCCGGGTGTGGCCCAAAAACCAAAAAAAAAAAAAAAAAAAAAAAGAAAACCCTGTATTGAATTGGATAGAACAAAGATTTGTGATCGCTAAGGCTGACCATGCAAACTAGGTAAAAAAGTCAAACCTTGTCTTAAAAAAATACCTGGCGGGGGTCCTTGATTGATCGCGACGCTTCCCGGTCCTGGAAGGAAGTCGCTGTGTTTTTTTTCCCCCCCTCTCTCTGCCTTGGTTACGACTTGCTGGCCAGTAGTTGACCAAGCTGGACCGTCGGACGGGGACGGGCCCGGAGTGAGTAAGTGAGTGAGTGAGGTTTCCTGGTGGAGATGGCTCTTACCGCCCTGGGGATTCGCCGTTTCCTGGCTGCTTTCTGCATGATCTCCCGCCTTGTTTTCTCTGCCTGGACGATTTTCTGTCCTTTCTAGAAAGGTCTTTACTTTTTTCTTTTTTGGCATTTGTGGCCACACCCGGTGACGCTCAGGGGATCCTCCTGGCTCTGCGCTCAGAAATCGCTCCTGACAGGCTCGGGGGGGGGGGGGACCCTAAGGGACGCCGGGGGATCGAACCGCGGTCCGTCCTAGTTTAGCGCCTTGGCAAACGCCCTCCCGCTTGCGCCACCGCTCCGGCCTTCCAGCACGGCCTTGATGCCGATCCTTCCCCCTCGCTCCTGCCGTGCACGCATCCCCGTCTCTTAATGCCCGTTCTGGCTGCCTCCCCTGCACGGGCTCCTCTGTACCCCTACATTTTTCGACGGGACCGGGACTCTCGATTTTTTTTTTTACCCTTGTCCCAGAAAAGGGGTCACTCTTGTACCTGGCTTCCCTGATCGTGCGCTCTGGCACGCCCCCCGGATTCCATCCCGCTGTATCTCCGTGGAGAACGGTGATTGGACGCGGGGGAGTGGGGAGTACACTATACAATATAGGGTACACATAGCCGGAGCGATGACACAGCGGTAGGGCGTTTGCCTTGCACAAGGCCAACACTGGACAAATAGTGGTTCCAATCCCGACATCTCATGTGGTCCCCTTAGCCTGCCAGGAGCGACTTCTGAGCACAGAAGTCAGGAGTAACTCCTGAGCGCAGCTGGGTGTGACCCAAAAAGGAAAAAGGAAAAAAGTGACAGCACCCTATATGGTGCCCTGAGTCCCTTTAGGATCCATCTCGGCATTGCCCGTAGTACGACCTGAGCATCACCGGGTGTGCCCCACCCCAAGGAAAATAAAATACACAGAAGTTTTGGGGAGTCAGGTGCTCGGAATCAGTTCTCTCGCAAGTTCGGGGCCCTGCATCCCGATTTTATCTCAGCGAGGCTCACTCCTGCTGTGTGACAACCTTCACCTGTAAACAGTAAGGTGTAAACCTTACTGTAAACAGACGCTGTCCGGCAGGGAGGGACTGAATGTACGAATGAGGAGGCCCAGGACTATAAAAGAAGTCCGGGAAAGCACGAGAAACGGGAAGCTTGTGACAGAAGACGGAGGTCTTGCAGCTGGACTCTCAGAGCCAGATTTTGAGGTCTGCGTCTCTCCTTTTAGAGCCTGAAGATTCCTTCTCAGGGAAGAAATGCCTAAAGTCAAAAGAAGCAGAAAAGCACCCCCAGATGGCTGGGAGTTGATTGAACCAACTCTGGACGAGTTAGATCAGAAGATGAGAGAAGCTGAAACAGAGCCTCATGAGGGAAAGAGGAAGGTGGAGTCCCTCTGGCCCATCTTCAGGATCCACCACCAGAAAACCCGCTACATTTTTGACCTCTTCTATAAGCGGAAAGCCATTAGCAGAGAGCTGTACGAGTACTGCATCAAAGAAGGCTATGCGGACAAGAACCTCATTGCCAAATGGAAGAAGCAGGGCTATGAGAACCTTTGCTGCCTACGCTGCATCCAGACCCGTGACACCAACTTTGGCACCAACTGCATTTGCCGTGTCCCCAAAAGCAAGCTGGAAGTGGGCCGGATCATCGAATGCACGCACTGTGGCTGCCGTGGCTGCTCTGGTTGAGAACAAACACCCCTCACCCCCCCAATCTTCCTGGACTTTGGACTTAGCCGATTTTGCTGGTTGTACCCCCTTCAGTGCTCAGCGCTTCTCCCAGAGCAGGGGCCCAGGCTGCTACTGGGGAGGCATCAACATCTTCCATGTGATTTGTGGGAATAAACCTGATACCTCCCAAAAAAAAAAAATAAATAAATAAAAATACCTGGCAAGAGGAGCTGGCAATTGCTTAGGACTGACGGGTTCGATCACCCGGCATCCCATATGGTCCCCATACCTGCCAGGAATGATTTCTGAGCGTAGAGCTAGGAGTAACCCTGAGCGCTGCCGGGTCTAACACACCCCCCCCCCCTCAAAAAAAAAAAAAAAAAAAAAAAGCTAGGATGGAGCCTGGGCATCTGATCACAGCCCTCCAGACTAACAGCAACAAATCCTACAGTTAATAGGTCTTTATTACAAACTATTTTATCTCTTTCCTTACCTCAGCCACTGACTAGGATATAGTGGTTTCATTTATAGTCATTAAGTGGCCTCATAATATCAACAGAATCTGAAGTGAATCTGGCACATGTAAATAAGCATCCAATATACATGATGAACACATGCCTTGCTGACACACAAGGCACTGCTTGGGGAGCCTCTCAAGTGTTACTCAGGGACCCGAGAGCCACTCCTAGAATGAGCAATTCTTAATTAGGACATTAGGATGATGTGACTGTCCCAGGACTTAGTGCTGCATGGGGTCCCGTGAAGGGAACCTTTAAGACCAATCACTGCTGGCACTCCAGGCCCACACCCGAGTGCTCCAGGGTCTATAGGGCTAGACCTTATAGTGTTGGGGACAGAGACATGGTACTGAGGATCAAGCCACATCAGGTATGTGCAGTAACTAGGCCCACAAGGCACTATACAAAAGATGTGCCAAGGTGGAGGACTTGAGAGATAATAGATAATACAAGTACAGTGTCTCTCTTACACAGCTAGCTTCAGTTCCCAACACCCCATACGGTCCAGTGAGCACAAGAATAATCCTGAGCTTCACTGGGTGGGGCCCAAACCTCTTGCCCTAATAAAAAAAATTTGCCATATAATAAAAATTCAAACTTCACAAATATCACTTCGTTGGGTAGCTGAAATAAGCAAGTTGTTGGGCTGAATGCAGCTTTAGTCTTCAGCACGACCCTCGAAACCGCCAGGTTAGCACCAAAAGAAAAAACAAATCTGAGATGAAATATACATTTAAAAAAATACAACTTCTGGGCCCGGAGAGATAGCACAGCGGTGTTTGCCTTGCAAGCAGCCGATCCAAGACCAAAGCTGGTTGGTTCAAATCCCGGTGTCCCATATGGTCCCCCTTGGCTGCCAGGAGCTATTTCTGAGCTGACAGCCAGGAGTAACCCCTGAGCAAAGCTGGGTGTGGGCCAAAAACCAAAAATAAATAAATAAATAAAAAATACAACTTCTTGGGGCTGGAGCAGTGGTGCAGTGGTAGGGCGTTTGCTTTGCATGTGGCTGACCCAAGATAGAGCATGGCTTGATCCCCAGGTGTACCATATGGTCCCCCTAAGCCAGGAGCGATTTCTGAGCGCAGAACCAGAAGTAACCCCTGAGCATCACCGGGTGTGGCCCAAAAACAAAACAAACAAACAAAAAAAACCCCACAACTTCTGGGGCTGGAGAGAGAGCACAGCGTAGGGCATTTGCCTTGCAGGCAGCCAACCCAGGACACTCCTGTCAGGAGCGATTTCTGAGTGCAGAACCAGGAGTAACCCTTGAGTGCCAACTGGTGTGACCAAAAAGCAAACAAACAAACAAACAAAAAAAACAACCTTCTAGGAATTCAAACAAAAATGAACCAGGCACAGGAGCTGGAAAAGATAGTACAGTGCACTTGCCTTGCACACAGCTGACCCAGGTCAGATGCCTGCTATTTCAAATGGTCCCCAAATCACCACCAGGAGACCCCTCAGTGCAGATCCATATAGGCCCTGAGCTTCACTGGGTGTGGCCCCAGCCCAACCTTCCCCCCCCAAAGAACCAGGGAGAAATGCTGACTTAAATGTGTTTATATAAATAACCCACCTAGTTTAAAGTGTTTGATAAGCTTCGCTTAATTCTGAAGAAAAATTAAGATACTTCCCATATAAGAGTTTCAATAAAAAGGCCATAGATACATTGAAACCCCTTTTATATTAAAAGTTAAAATGAAAGACATCCAAATTGAACAGTGATTGCAAAATATAATGCAATTTTGAACATTAAAATTATGAAAATATACAAAATTGATGGGAACACAGCTAGGCATTTGTACATTTTCCATTATGTGGAGAACACTAAAAATTCCTCTACCTTTATCCACACCAGATAAATGATCTAAACTAAACGTTTGCTTTGGAGATATTAACTTAGGATCTCAGTAGTATAAAAAGCAATTACTTCTTCAGTCTGTAAACAGTAGTCAGGTATTTTTTTCTTTAAATACTAATTTCCACACAGACCAAAACAAGAGCAGCAGCAATGGGTTATTTGGGAATTTTCTTCAAATAGCAATGACATATAATTGCTAGAGAGGGTATTTTTTTCACTCATATATATATGTATATATACATATATACGTATATTATTCCACTGTACACAATTTATAGTGCATGACAGTTGCCAAGAGAAAAGATCAATAAACGATATTGGCCATTTCTGCATAATTTCATCTTTTACACACAATTCTCTTGAGGGGCTGAAGCGATAATATAGTAGGGAGGGCACTTGCCTTGCACACAGCCAACCCAGGTTTGATCCCCAGCATCCCGTTTATTCCCAAGCACCACTAGGAGTAATTCCTGAGTTCAGAGCCAGGAGTAACCAGAAATGTTGGCAGGTATGGCCCCAAAATAAAACAGAAAAATCCAACCAAACCCCTAAAAATCAAACCCCAGTTACCTCAAAGAGTTTGGATCTAAAGGAAATGCAACAGTTCGTGAGACAATAAGCAAGGAACAAATGAAGCATAACCTCCATGTCAAAAACTGTTTGCTAATAAAAACAAAAGCGTCTCTGGGTGCCTTCTAAGTGAGACTAGGTCCAGGAGGGACCTGAGCGTGAAGGCTAGTGGGGGGCACACACTCATATGCTACATGGAACAGTCAGCAGACAGACTTTTCAAAGAGCATTTCTATTTCTATGTACAGTATTTCTGAATATTCCAAGAAACATCATTTCAACAATACATGCCATCACAAAGTTCCATCGAAATAAACAATGGATTTAGAAACAGATGCTACGTTGTATGAAATTAGATCGGGATCAACCAGGTTTTTCCAATTCATCTCATTCAGGGAGTTCTTTTTGGAATGGGGTGGACACGTTGTCCCTACCATTTTATATCAAAAATAACATTTCGCAATGACTTGGTCTAAGATCCAAGTTGGGCTTTGTGTTTGTATTGGGGCTGTACTCGGTGCTGCTCAGGGTTCCTGGCAGTGCTTGGGGGGCATTTTGGGTGCCAGGAATCAAACCCTGGTCAGCTGTGTGCAAGGCAAGAGTCCTACCTACTGTCACTGTGTCCCAGTCCCCTAGGATCCAAGTAGCCTTAATTTGAAAAGTCATGTAAGTTTGGTAGGAAGTTGAGAAGGAACAAAATGTGAATACTTGTGAAATTTGCATATAGATTTTCCAGAACTCTGTTTCATTTAAAAGGAAAAAAGCATCACATTTCATTGTAGAGTAAATTAGCGAGAGCCTTATGGTCTTCAAAAATAAACCTCCGGGTTTGCCTCCTCCATCTCATTTCTGTGCTCTTATAGAATCATTCAATTTTACTTGAGTAACGGAGTCCAAAAACAAAAGAACAAACGCAAAAAGGATGATCAAAGCAACTGTTTAAGTTGTTGAATATATTCAAGAGCATCTTATTTTTTCTCGTCAGACCAACCTCTGGAAAAAGCTGTACTTTTGGGGCAGCTGGAGATGAACAATGTAATCGCCTGATAGAATGCTTCAGTTACAACTGAACCTCAAAACCCAATGGATGACAACATTCCTTTTGCCAGCCTAAAACTAAGTTCAGTCCATACTATACATTTTCTTCCTTCCCAGCCCGCCCCTTAAAAAATGCTAAAGTATTAAATCTTTATTTTCAAGCACACATATGCTTGAAAATATGTATGTAAAAGCACATACACACATATATTATATAATATATATATATCTCCCACGAAACCAGGCATCGGTGTTCGAGTTGCCTGCACCAAGTATGTACACCTCTCCTTTCAAACAGTGATTCCCATCTTCCTCATGTGGGTGTACGGTGGCAAGGAAGCCTCACAGGCTTCTCTGTAGCCTGCACTGCTCCCTTCCAGCGAGCTGAAATGACAGAGGCCACCTGCGACCCAACTCTCCCAGGACCTAGGATGGAAGGTCTTGGCCCTCCACAGGAGTGCCTGTGGTGGCTGATGCTTAAGCCCAATTGCCTCAGAGGCCCTCTGGCTACCGACTGCCTTGGGTGCTGCAGGAACCAAGCAGCTGAGGAAACCTCAAAACAGCTGCTCTGAGGAAAAAGCAGCTCCCAGCCAGGGGCTGCTCCACTTTGGCCTTCTGAGGTCCCTGGACCTGGTCGAATGCCTGTTGCTGCAAGAGAAATGGCCAGGCCGTTCAGCTGCTCTGAGGTCGATGCTTTTGTTTAGGAACTTTTCTGCTTTTCTGGGACACCTCCCCCACACCAGCCAGAGCTTCTGGCAGTGGGGTGAAGGAGAAAAGTGGGGTTCTCTGTGGCTGCCATATGCGTATGAACATGTATAAAAAGTGGTCAAACCCCAGTGAGGGTTCTGCTTCTGGTTTATATACAATAATTTAATCAGATGTATACATTTAATACCTAAAAAAAGTAATTCACAATCAAAGTCCTTCATGCATTTTATGAGGGAGTTCTAGATTAAAATGATGGTCAATCAGATGGAGCTTTTTGCCTGGGAAGATGATGTCATTTCAGTTGTAAAATCAATGCCTGGAGTTCATACTTCCTTAAATTTTCAGTTTCTTTGTGGTCTCAAGTCTTTTTTTCAGCAGTTCCCCAATTTCTAGAAGTGAGTGCAAATAACTACTCTGCACCTTTCCTTGCACAGTCTTTGAAAATTTTTTCTCCTCCTACAAAGGAAACAAAAATTAGTGTGGCTGAACAAACATTCCTGGGTTAGTTCCTCAGATAACAGGTTAAGCCCATCATCTAGTCTCAGTGCAAGCTACAGAACAGACATGTTCCATCTCCTAAGATGTTTGTAAGAGCTTAAATTGCGGGGCTGGAGACATAGCATGGAGGTAAGGCATTTGCCTTGCATGCAGAAGGACGGTGGTTTGAATCCCGGCATCCCATATGGTCCCCGAGCCTGCCAGGAGCGATTTCTGAGTGTGCCAGGAACGATTTCTGAGCATAGAACCAGGAATAACCCCTGAGCGCTGCTGGGTGTAATCCAAAAAAAAAAAAAAAAAACCTCGAATTGCTCCTGAGAACCTTTTGCTTTAGCATCATTCCTTCAAGTAGTTTTTGTTACAAGTGATGAAGAAGAAAACCAGATTCCTGGTTACTAGCTATCATTCAAGGAAAAAAAAGGCAGAGAAAGTTCGAAGTCACTATTTCTAGGGACCAGGGTATGGTGCAGGGCTTAAGTGCAGCCGGTGTGTGAACAACAGAAGGGGCAAAGACCAGTGAGAGAAGGGCAAGTGCTCCTGATGACCAGATGTCAGAGCTGTACAGTAGGAGAAGAGAGACAGAGGAGAGGGGGAGAGGTAGAGAAAAGGAGCGGGGAAAGAGATCGCGAGTGTACAAACATGGCCGGGGAGAGGGTATAGTAGACAGAGCGCTGAGTGAGCCCTGAACACAGACACAAACAGAAAGGGCCGGAGAGATAGCATGGAGTTAAGGTGTTTGCCTTTCATGCAGGAGGTCATCAGTTCGAATCCCGGCGTCCCATATGGTCCCCTGTGCCTGCCAAGGAGCAATTTCTGAGCATGGAGCCAGGAATAACCCCTGAACACTGCCGGGTGTGACCCAAAAACAAACAAACAAACAAACAAACAGAAAAGGACAGAGCCAGTGCTAGAGACATGTAAGTGTGAGCAGGAAGGTCAAGGAGAAGCCTTCAGAACACTACAGGGATATCATTTCTCTCGAGGAAGCACCAAATACCAGTCCTCACTGCCCAGTGCAGGTCACCCACACACAGGCACTGGGTACTGCGGACTCTGCCGGCCTATAGACCAATCCCCAGCCTTGGGCGCTGAATCTGCAGGACTCAACACAGCCCTCTCCTCTCCAGCTCCTTCTCAGCTCTTGGTGCCTAAACCTTAGACCCAGGAACCTGAAAGATAGGAGGGTGCCGGCTTTGCATGTGGCTGATGGGGTTCAATTCCCAGCACCCAGGATGCTCCCCCTATCTCTTCCAGGAGTTAAAACCAAAGGAATAAATAAAAATGAAGGGCTGGAGTGATAGCACAGAAGATAGGTTTTGCCTTGCACGCTGCTGACCCAAGATCAATCCCCAGCATCCCATATGAACCCCTGAGCCTCAGCAGTGATTTCTAAGAGTAGAGCCAGGAGTAATTCCTGGGGTACTGGCAGTGGTGACCCAATCCCCCCCACAAAAATAAAAGAAAGAAAATAAAGAGATCTTAAGTATTCTTAAGTATTCATATTCTCCTAGAATCGGAAGTGCAAAAAGGCAAAGACGGTACACGACAGTGACGAACTCGTGTCATTTGTGTCACTATGGGAGCAGGACTAGGGGAGTTGGTCAGCAAAGCAAATGCAGGTTTGCATGCAAGAGTCCTGGGTTCAATAACCAGAACCAATGGTCCCTGAGCACTGCCAGAAGCAAACCCCAGAGATCAGAGCTGAGCACCACGCCCCATTAGCCCTCAAAATGGTGAAGGGTAGGGTATGAAAAAGATAAATGACCTCACCCAGAAACACTATTATGTAAGGGCCAACACCTTACACATGACTGACCCAAGTTCATGCCCCAGAACCCGTATAATCCCCTGAGCATTGCCAAGAGTAATTTCTGAACTCTGTTAGGTTTGAATGATAAACAAACAGACAAAACCACACAAAGCCTTGGAAACTCCAGGAGGAGCTGGGTTACAAAGAGTGGGGGCATTTTTACTGTATATTGTTTCATTCTTCTTTATCTTTTCTTTTTGGTTTTAGAGCCACACCCAGCAGTGCTCAGGGGTTACTCCTGGTTATATGCTCAGAAATTATTGAGAGGCTCAGGGGACCATATGAGGTGCCTGGGATCCAACCCAGGTCGGCTGCATGCAAGACAAAAGCCGTCCCCACTGTGATATAGCTCTGGCCTCCCTTCGAATGTTCTTTCCATGTGCAAATTATATTTTCCAAGACAACAGAGGGCTTTAAAAAAAACCAACAAAATGAAATACTAGAGAATGAAATAACCCATCACCAACTGCTACTAAGACAAGAAAAAACTATCATACACAACTTTCGGTCAGAAGAGCTCTACAGAGAGAATGGCAAACGGAAAACTCGTGATCATGAAAAGAGCATCTACATTCAACACTGGGGATCCCCTTTATCCTCTTACCTGTGAGAGAGAAGAGTCTTCTAAAATAAGTTCTTCAAGTTTAAGTGCAATTAGATGTGCTTCAAGCCCTTTAATATGATCCACAACATTGGAAATCAGAGTCTGAAGCCCAGTGACATAGTCTTGAAAACTGGTAAAGACTGGTGGCTGGAAAAAAGATTGGACAGATGAGAGAGCACTGGGTGTATGTACCATGCATGCATCATCACAGAAGCCACTAACGCTATGCTGTCACAAGTTACTTGATGCCATATTCACAGTTAATAAGGATCAATAAAAAATAGTTTTAGATCAGGGCTGGAGAGATAGCATGGGGTAGGGCATTTGCCTTGCATGCAGAAGAATGGTGGTTCGAATTCCAGCATCCCATATGGTCCCCCAAGCCTGCCAGGAGCGATTTCTGAATGCAGAGCCAGGAGTAACCCCTGAGCACTACTGGGTATGAACCCAAAACAAAACAAAACGAAACAAAATAGTTCCAGATGTTAAGACGGTCTCTAAACCAAAGTGATTTAATTGCCACCAAATGCGAACCTCAACAATGACAAAATTTTTCTATGATGTTTTTATTTCACTCTGGAAAATTGAAGAATAGCAAACTGAAAATATTTCAGTTGGTTCAAGAGTGGTAGTTTTTTTTTTTTGTTTTGTTTTTCGGGCCATACCCGTTTGATGCTCTGGGGTTACTCCTGGCTAAGCACTCAGAAATTGCCCCTGGCTTGGGGGAACCATATGGAATGCCGGGGGATCAAACTGTGGTCCTTCTTTGGCTAGCGCTTGCAAGGCAGACACCTTACCTCTAGCGCCACCTCGCCGGCCCCGAGTGGTAGTTCTTTTAAATAATAAAGAAGGGGACGCTGCAGCAATAGTACGGCAGAGAGGGGAAAAGGTGTTTGCCTTGCATTTGGTGGACCCGGGTTTGATTCTCAGCATCCTATAATATGGTCCCCACATGCACCACCAGAAGTGAACCCTGAGTGCAGAACCAGGAGTAACCCCAGAGCACTGCTGGGCGTGGTCCAGAAACCAAATCCAAACAAAATAGGTGAGAAATTATGGAACGGGCCCGGAGAGATAGCACAGCGGCGTTTGCCTTGCAAGCAGCCGATCCAGGACCAAAGGTGGTTGGTTCGAATCCCGGTGTCCCATATGGTCCCCCGTGCCCGCCAGGAGCTATTTCTGAGCAGATAGCCAGGAGTCACCCCTGAGCACTGCCGGGTGTGGCCCAAACCCCCCCCCTAAAAAAAGAAATTATGGAACTATTATTTCATTTGGGACTATTATTAATAACAAAAAATGCAATCGTCAAGTTCTGATGGAAAATAGCAGTGAGGGCAGGAGTGACAGCACAACGGTAGGAAGTTCACCTTGCACGAAGCCAACACAGGACTGACCCTGGTTCAATTCCCGGCATCCCATATGGTCCCCCAAGCCGGTAAGGAGCAACTTCTGAACATAAAGCCAGGAGTAACCCCTGAGTGCCACCAGGAGTGACCCAAAACCAAAACAAAACAAAAAAGGAGGGGCCGGGCGGTGGCGCTAAAGGTAAGGTGCCTGCCTTGCCTGCGCTAGCCTTGGACGGACCGCGGTTCGATCCCCCGGTGTCCCATATGGTCCCCCAAGCCAGGAGCAACTTCTGAGCACATAGCCAGGAGTAACCCCTGAGCGTTACCGGGTGTGGCCCAAAAATCAAAAAAAAAAAAAAAAAAAAAAGAGAAAACAAAAAAGGAAAATAGCATAGCAGGTGACAAGATACGAAAATTCTGGGAGTAAAGAGAAACTGTATGTGTGAGAATCAAGTCTCAAGGCAGACTGAATATAAAGTGTATCAAGATGTTTAAATGATGCATTTCAAAGTGCTTCAAATAGATGAATGCTACTGGGATAATTAGCTATTTAGGAAATATAAAATAGGAACAGCTGGGCCAGAGTAATTGCACAGCAGATAAGGCCTTTGCATACGGCCAACCTGATTTTGATCTGAAGCACCCCACTTGGGCTCCAAAGTCCAACAAGAGTGACCCTGAATAGGAGTAAGCCTGAACAACCCTGGGTGTAGCTGAAAGACTAAAAACTAAATCAAAATCATATTAGTGGGCCAGTTATATAATTCAAACCCCTCCCCATGCGCTCTCCACCCCAGGACTTTGACTCCACCTCTGGGGGGAAATCTAGCCAATCAACTAGTGAGGTGAGCACCTTACTCAAGAGGTTCAACATCCTCACACAGTGAGTATAAATCAGGGGGGAAAAGTACCCCAGACCTGCAGGTGTCTGACAACCTGGTGCATGAGAATGCAGAGAGAGGCTCAGAGAGGCTGGAGCATGTGCTTTGCATGTAGAAAAACTAGATTTAAATCTCAGTCCCCCATGGTCCTCCACCTAACTAGTGCCAGGTGTGAGCAAAAACACAAAGACAAACACAGCCTTTGGGGATGAGAAATGAAGATAAACAGCAGGTGTGGAGCATAGGGTCTTGCAACAGGCAACAAAGTGAAAAGAAACAGCAGCACACAGACAATCATTACTCAGTCTTATTTCATTACCATGACAAGGCTGCTTTCTTTTTTCTTCTTTTTCTTTTTCTGTAGATTTAGTTTATACGGTCGCAGGACACTCTCACAGTAACTAGATACCCAAAGGATAATAGAAATAGTCTGAAAGAGAAAATTGCAAATTCACCAATAAGGACTAAATAAATCAAAATATCTACTACTGGGATCAGTTAAAGGTAATAGATTAAAGCAAGAAATTCTGACAGTTCTATGCAAATTCATTCAGTTTCACATCTATTAATTTTTTTTTTCGGCCACACCCAGCAGTATGGACCACTCCTGGCAGTGCTCGGGGACCAAAAGGAATCCTGGGATGGAACCCAGGTCAGGGTAGTTTAGTGCAAGGCAAATGCCCTCCCCACTGTGCTATCACTCTGGCTCCAATCTCTTTAATTTACATGAGCCACACCTTCCTAATATGATCACAACAGGCTTGTCTTTATCCTCTTCTGACTCTTTCAGTCTTTTTTCTTTTTTTTGGTTTTTGGGCCACACCCACGGTGCTCAGGAGTTACTCCTGGCTGTCTGCTCAGAGATAGCTCCTGGCAGGCACGGGGGACCATATGGGACACCGGGATTCGAACCACCTTTGGTCCTGGATTGGCTGCTTGCAAGGCAAACGCGCTGTGCTATCTCTCCGGGCCCCTTTTTGTTTTGTTTTGTTTTGACTCTTTCAGTCTTAAACCATCCACCAACTCACATCCCTGGCCAACTTCCTTCCTTTCCATTTCCACAGAGATACAGTATAGCAGATAGAGTGCTTGCCTTGTATAAGGCTAAGCTGGGTTTGATTCCTGGCACAAGATAAGATAATGTCTCCTGAGCACTGCCAAGGAGTGACCCCTGAGCACCTCCAGATGTGATTCAGAAAGTAGGGCAGGAGAAAAGAGGAAACGAGAAGGAAGGAGGATAGGAAGAAGGGGGAAAGAGAGTAAAAAGAGAGGGAGAGGAGAGGAAAGGAATGGAAAGGGAAGAGGGGAGAGGACCCAGGCTCCTAGTCAGAGGCCAGAGCAATATTACAGCAAGTAGGGTAGTTGCCTGGCACACAGCTCACCTAGGTTTGATCCCCAGCACCCTGTATGGTCCACTGAGCACTGCCAAAAGTGATTCTTTAGCACAAAGCCAAGAGTAGTCACTGAGCACTGCCAGGTGTGGCCCCAAAACAAACTAAAATCCAACCAAAGAAAGAAATTAACAAACTCCTAGGCATACTATCCAAAAATTCTTTTTACTTATTTCTGGGCCACACCCAGTGGTGCTCAGGGCTTACTTCTGACTTTTTGCTCACTCATCAATCCTGGTGGGTTTGAAGGACCCTATCGGTAGCCAAGAAATGAGAGTGAACACAGTTTGGCTGCAAGACAAGTGCCCCAACTGCTATACTATTATCACTCCAGCCCCTCAACAACGTATTTATTTTAGAAAACCCGTATACAATTAAGGAAAATAAAAATTTGAAGGAAGAAAACAAAAAACACACCTCAACAAAGAAGACTAGATTTTCTAGAAGCGCGGGGTGTGTTTTCAAGGTACCATCTTTAACTTCTAAAAGGTCACCTTTACACTTAGTGAAGACATCTGAAAACAAAAATATAAGTTCCGTTATATTTTCTAAAAAAGAATAAGCAAACTACAAGACTAATTGAGAAGCCCTTGTATTCTCCCACACTGAAACAAACAGCAAAGAATGGATCTTTTCCAAATATTTTTTGGTCCAGTCAGGGATCAATCCCAGGGCCTCCCACATGCAAAGCCAATATTCTACCACTTAGTCAGTTCCCTGAATAAAATGTTTTGTTTTGTTTTGGTTTTTGGTTTGGGGTAAGGAGGACACATCAGCTGTGCTCGGGCTTACTTCTAGCGATGTTCAGGGATCACTCCCAACAGTGCTCAGAGAACCATATGGGGTGCTGAGGATCAAACCTGACCACATCCAAGGCATGAACCTTGGATTCTCTCTAGCACCAGAAGAATATCTATTTTAAGACCTTTATTTATTTATTTATTTATTTATTTATTTATTTATTTATTTATTTATTTATTTATTTATTTTTGGTTTTTGGGCCACACCCGGTAATGCTCAGGGGTTACTCCTGGCTATGTGCTCAGAAGTTGCTCCTGGCTTGGGGGACCATATGGGACACCGGGGGATCGAACCGCAGTCAGTCCAAGGCTAGCGCAGGCAAGGCAGGCACCTTACCTTTAGCGCCACCGCCCGGCCCCTATTTTAAGACCTTTAAAAAAAATGGGTATTGGAGCCAGAGGGTTAGTACAGTGGTAGGATGTTTGCCTTACATGTAGCCAACACAGGACCAAACCAATTCAATCCCCAGCATTCCATATGCCCCCGCTGAGCCTGCTGGGGCGATTTCTGAGTGCAAAGCCAGAAATAACCCCTAGTTACACCAGGTGTGACCCAAAAACCAAAATAAAATAAAATAAAATGAAATAAAGAAAGGTATTGGGAAGGGCTTCAGCTAAAGGTCAATTGCTGGACAGTTATAGAATAAATGGTTTCCATGTGAGATTCCTTGTGGGCGACCGTACACCCACATATTCAATGGATTTTTCACCGCTGCCTGATTCAAGCCATAAGTTTGCATAGCCCTGAGCCAAAAGAACCCTGCAAATAAATTTAGCTCACCACAGAGAATCTGGCTTAACTAGATTCCTTAAATCTTTCCATGGAACCTGTTTTTTGTAACTGCTCTCATACACGCAATTATAGATAGGTTTTTGTAAGGTTTAAACTGTAAGATCTATTAAGGATTTGCTTCCCCTCCCCCCATCCTGCCAGGTTTCTCCTTATCCTTCCCGCCATCAAAATGTGTCTGCTCCCATTGGTTAAAATCGTTGTACCTGTACAAATCTGATTGGTTTAAATTTCAATCCTATGTTTTTGCTCCTCCCACTGAAGCAGGGCATAAAAACTCTGCTTGCTCCATCATTAAAGCCTCTTGACAGGAACTCAGCTTGAGCGTTTTATTAACTTCTACGGCTTAATTTTCTAGGTGTTCACAAAAGAGCTTAACACTTGCGAATTATTTGTATTCGCCTTCTACCTTCTGTCCTGGTTGAGAGAAAGCTGCTGGCCGGAGATCTCTCCCATTAAAGGGCAGAAGCGAGACGAGTACAATTCCTAGGTTTGATCACTAGGGATTATTAAGTAACAAAAATAAAGAAACGTGTTTTCATAACACTGAAAAAGCTCTGATATCTTTAAAATATAAATGATGGGGCTAAGGACTTTGCTCAGGAGTTAAGACGTTATGCCTTGAATATGTGCAAGAACCAAAGTTTGTTTCACAATAATATACCACCTTCCAGGGCTGGAGCAATAGCACAGCAGGAAGGTAGGGCAACTGCCTTGGACCCAGCCAACCCAGGCTCCATCCCTGGCATCCCATGGGCCCCGCCCCACCCCCAGCCAGCCAGGAGTGACTTCTGAGCACAACCAGGAATAACCCCGAAGCGCCACCAAATGTAGCCCCCCCCCAAAAAAAAAAAAAAAAAACTAAAGCAAACCAAACCAAAAATCACAAGCAAAAAGCTAAAACTTGATTAGTTCTAACTCCTCCTGCATGGTGCGGGGCACATAAAAGGCAAGCACTTCACCTCCTGTTTTCTCCCTCTCTTCCCCCCCCCCAACCCCACCTTGTAAATTCTTAGTTTTAAATGAATTAATATCAGACAATCAGATACAATATGGAATCCAGAGAATAAAGATTTACCTTTTAATTGTTCTAATAAAGACTTTAGCCTATTTTCTACTCGATCCTGGATCTCCGTTGTATCCTCTAGAATAAAATAACAATACAAAGTTTTTGATTCAAATATCACTTAAAATAAAATCTTTTAGCAGGGGAGGGGTACAGCACCCTCCCAGGAGTGCTGAGGGCCCTGGCCACTGCTTCCCGATGGAACATGGCCCTTGGAGGCTTTTAGTGAGATGAACACAAGCTCCACTCTTTGAAGCAACTCGGACAAAGACATGCTCTTTCCTCTTAAGACCCTAAGGCCTAGACTCCACTGCTGAGGCAGAAAGATGAAAGAACTATGATATTTTCTGAAGAAATATGCTGGCTATCTTTCTGGCCAAAGCATTGGCTGACATTCTCTAGGAGAGAGAAATCTTAGGATTTCTAAGTGACCAAGACAGCTGGCTGCCCTCCAAGACTTATCACTCAAAAACAGACCAGTCTCCGACTAGGTCCCTCAACCTAAAACCACCATGCCAGTCCCGTCCTGTCCTACCTTACTTCCTTCCTGTAACCACTAGTCTCATGCTGTGGACCCTATTTGGGTGATTTTCACCTATGCTCCTCTTGGAATATTTTAAGAGCCCACAACATGGCCCAAGATGAAAAATACTGGCCAATAAGATATATTCTTCGGCTGGCTTGTAACAGGAGTGCGGGCGGGGGGGGGGGGGGGGGGGGGGGAAATATATATATTCTTCCTGGTTTGACAGCTTTTGGAAATCACTCGCTTCCACGAAGTTTAGGAATTCACCTTAAGTAAAGAATCAAATCCGAATCCAACAATACTTCAACAAATCGATGAACACTTCAACTTCTGGACCTAACAAGTGATATTCCATAAGGAAAAGGATTTCCTTAAGGGTTTCCGGCATTTTTTGTTTGTTTGTTTTTGGTTTTTGGTTTTTGGGTCACAGCGGCAGTGCTCAGGAGTTACTTCTGGCTCCACACTTAGAAATTGCTCCTGGCAGGCTTGGGGGACGACAAACACCTTACCTCCACGCTATCTCTCTGGCCCCTCCAGCATTTTTTTTAATCTGCGCTTGTACTTTCACTTGTATTAAGTCCAGCCTCTGGACTCCATTCCGAAGTGTTCCAGGGCAAAGTGGCTTTATCTGGACACACTTAATGAGCTCTCTCTCACTGACAAAGATTTGATTAAAACCTTGCTGCAAATGTGCACTTACCTAAGCCATTGGCATCCAGCTCATAAATATCACTAAGGAGATAAAAAGAGCTGGTCTGACAGAGGGCACAGCCAGAACTGAAAAATCCAGCCATTCTGGTAGGTACAGGGCCAAGGAAAGGATACTGGAAAAACAAAGAGAAACGTGTTATGTCTACCTGAAACCAGGCCAAATAAGAAAATAGGCTAATAATCAATTAGTAGTCAGTTAAAAACTAAATTCTAAACACTGAAATATACTGTTAATTTGTTCATAGTTATTAAGAACATCATTCTGCTTTTCCATTCTTTCTTACTGAGGATGCTTGTGCAATTTCTTTATTTTTTATTTGTTTTTGTTTTGTTTTTTTGTTTTGTTTTTCAGGCCACACCCATTTGATGCTCAGGGGTTACTCCTGGCTAAGAGCTCAGAAATTGCCCCTGGCTTGGGGGACCATATGGGACGCCGGGGGATCAAAACGCGATCGCGATCTTTCCTTGGCTAGCGCTTGCAAGGAGACACCTTACCTCTAGCGCTACCTTGCCGGCCCCTGCTTGTGCAATTTATAATCTCTCTAAATACTTTGCCCTATAAATGCCAGAAAGGGGTATATTGTTTTACTATTCACCCTGCACAAATTCCTATTTCGGGGATGGAGTTATTAGGAGTTGTTAGTACAGCGGGGAGGGAGCTTGCTCTGCATGTTGCTGACGTGTGTTCAATCTCCACCATCCCAAATGATCCCCTCAGTCTGCCAAGAGTAAGCCTCATTGAGCTTACTAGGTATGGCCCCAACACGTGCCCCACTCCCCTACTCCCAGCCCCGATTCCTTCTTGATAGGCCACACCCAGTGATGTTCAGGGGTACTTCTGGCTCTACACTCAGAAACAATACTGGTGGTGCTTAGAGAACCACATGGGATACTAGTAATCAAACATAGGTAGATTGAATGCAGTGCTATCTCTCCAGCCCCACAAATTCCTGTTTTTGTCTTTTTGTTTTAATTTTGGTACCCAAGTGCCAGAATGGGGGTCCTGAGATCACACTAGGGAGTGTGGGGAAGTGGGCGAAGACAGCATGGGGAGTGGAGCCAGGTCATCATGGGAGGCAAGTGACATACCCACAAATTCTTTTTTTTTTTTTTTTTTTGGTTTTTGGTTTTTGGGCCACACCCGGCGGTGCTCAGGGGTTACTCCTGGCTGTCTGCTCAGAAATAGCTCCTGGCAGGCACGGGGGATCATATGGGACATCGGTATTGGAACCAACCACGTTAGGTCCTGGATCGGCTGCTTGCAAGGCAAACACCGTTGTGCTATCTCTCCGGGCCCCAAATTCCTATTTCTAAAGTCACCACCTTTCCCTGCAGCTCGCACATCAAGGGTACCTGGATTTCCCTCTCTAGAAACCGCTTTCCTTTGTCCAGCGCCGCCTCCAGCTGCTGCAGGAGCAGACGGAGGATGTCGATGCCAGAGGCCACACCGTTCTCGGTAGTCTTCTCCGAGTTCTTTGACTCCACGGGGTGGTCCAGACTTGGCAGTGCACTGAGCAGCCTCAGCGTTAAGGAGCGAATCCTCAACCACATGGTTTCCTCTTCCAGAGAGAGTCTCTTATGCTCTTCAGAAACATCCCTACAAGAAAAACATTCCCAAACACCCATCAGAATGGAACCGACGGCCCCCCCCTAATCTTTCCTAGAGTTGGCTGTCATTACCTTAAGGTGGTCCCTGCTTTTCCATTTCCCAGACCTGATTCAACCAAGGCCTGTTTTGGCATCCAAACATGGAAGGGAGGACTGGACGACTAGTCCAGGGGTGAGGGAGCTTTCCTGGCAGTGTCCAACCCACATGCGGTCCTAGCACCACAGTCCCCTAAGCACTACTGGATGTGCCCTGGAGGGCCTGAGCACTACAGACCTGAACAGCACCTGTGGGAGACCCTCTGCCTCAGAGGACAAAACTGCAAATGATAACCTACCATTTGTCCTACGGGAAACATTTTTCTTTTTTCTTTTTGGTTTTTGGGGTCATACCCAGCAGCACTCAGGCATTCCTCCTGGCTCTACACTCAGAAATCGCTTCTGGCAGGCTTGGGGAACCATATGGGATGTCGGGGTTCAAACCACCGTCCTTCTGCATGCAAGGCTAATGCCTTACCTCCATGCTCTCTCTCCGGCCCCGGGAGACATTTTTCCAATAGAACATATAAATATCCTTATCATTTATGTTTAAGTAATAAAAGTGCTGGATAATTCAGCAGATAGGGTACTTGCCTTGCCTGTGACTGACCTGTGTTTGGTCCCTAATATTCCATATGTTCCTGAGCCTTGCCAGAAGTAATCTCTTCTCACAGCCGTGTGTGTGTGTGTGTGTGTGTGTGTGTGTGTGTGTGTGTGTGTGTGTGTGTGTGAGAGAGAGAGAGAGACAGAGACAGAGACAGAGACAGAGACAGAAAGACAGAGAAACAAAGGGGGGAAAGAGAGGGGGGAAAGAGAGGGGAAAGGAGAGAGGGAGA
This sequence comes from Suncus etruscus, assembly GCF_024139225.1. Lineage (NCBI taxonomy): Eukaryota > Metazoa > Chordata > Mammalia > Eulipotyphla > Soricidae > Suncus > Suncus etruscus. Next base: position 20,833,828 of record NC_064862.1, read on the forward strand.
GAGAGGGGAGACGGAGGAGAGAGTTTCAAGAGAGAACATAGACTTCTACAGAGTAGAGAGAGAGGGGGAGAGAGAGGGGAGAGGGAAGAGAGATTCAAGAGAGAACATAGACTTCTACAGAGTAGAGAGAGGGGGGGAGAGAGAGGGGAAGAGGGAAGAGAGATTCAAGAGAGAACATAGACTTCTACATAGTGTTGAAAACCACAGTAACATCCCAGTATTAAAGTAGGAAAGGAAGAAAGTCCCCATCTCAAAAGAGGAGATAGATACTGGGGCTAGAGCTATAGCACAGCAGAGAGAGGTATCTGCCTTGTTCGTAGCCAAACCAAGTTCGACTCCCAGCACCCCATATATGGTTCCTTGAGAAACTGTCCAGGGAGCAATTCCTGAGCATTGCCAGGTGTGGCTCAGAAACAAAGAAAAAAGCAGGGGCCGGCCACACACTGCACTCAGCAGCACACTTACCTATAATCTTTTTTGTTTTGTTTTTGTTTTTTGGAGCCACACCCAGTGACACTCAGGGGTTACTCCTGGCTATGCACTCAGAAATCGATCCTGGCTTGGAGGGAGCATATGGGACAACGGGGGATCAAACCACAGTCTGTCCTAGGCTAGCGTGCACAAGGCAGATGCCTTAACTCTAGTGCCACCGCTCTGGCTCCAATCTTTTTTTTTTGTTGTTTGGTTTTTGGGTCACACCCGGTAGTGCTCAGGGGTTACTCCTGGCTCTATGCGCAGAAATTGCTCCTGGCAGGCTCAGGGGACCATATGGGATGCCGGGATTTCGAACCGCCGTCCTTCTGCACGCAAGGTAAACGCCCCACCACCATGCATCTCTCCAGGGCCCCCCCAATCTTTTTCTTAATTTAGTTTTTTCTGAGGCAAAGTTGCCATTCACAAGACTATGTTTTGTTTTGTTTTGTTTTGGTTTGGTTTTCGGGTCACACCCGGCGGTGCTCAGGGGTTACTCCTGGCTGTCTGCTCAGAAATAGCTCCTGGCAGGCACGGGGGACCATATGGGACACCGGGATTCGAACCAACCACCTTTGGTCCTGGATCGGCTGCTTGCAAGGCAAACACCGCTGTGCTATCTCTCCGGGCCCACAAGACTATGTTTTAAGAGTAGTTTCTCACCTGTGTGTGTACTATCACCCTCACCCACCCCCAAAGCAACAGCGTCCCTCCAGCATGGTCTACCATCCCCATGTCCTTTAATGTCACCAGTGCAGAGCTCCAAACTTGGTTTTGTTGACTTCGGCCCCTAGATCTGACCTTTTGTATGGCACATGGTCTCTGATCCCTCTAGAATCTGAGCTCAAACCAACTGTGAAAGAGGATGGAATTCATCGCCAGTAATTCCAGCACAGGGAAGAGCTTTACTGTCTTCGTCTGAACAGCCACCAGTTTATGTTTATTACAGCAAACACATTATTCATTTGTGGTGGGGGATGAGGAGTTGTATGTTGAATCTCAATTTACCCCAATTCTGTACAAATAAATAGCTTGGGGTTCAGTTCCAGTTACCTGTCTTTTGGATCCCAGCTAAAGAAAACATTTAAGTCCCTGTTGTCTCGCAAGAATTCCCATGGAATGTCATCTTCTTCAGGCCGAAGATTCATTGACTTTATACTTTCTGCTAAGCTGGTTGATCTGTAAAGTCGAAAATTTATTTGTGCATTATTTCAATGGGAATAAAAGCCACGAAATGGGGGCCGGAGAGATAGCATGGAGGTAAGGCATTTGCCTTTCATGCAGAAGGTCATCGGTTCGAATCCCGGCGTCCCATATGGTCCCCTGTGCCTGCCAGGAGCAATTTCTGAGTATGGAGCCAGGAATAACCCCTGAGCACTGCCGGGTGGACCCAAAAACCACAAAAAAAAAAAAAAGCCACGAAATGAACCACATTTTATCCATGACTTTGTTTTACTTGAAAGAAGAAAAAACTTTACCATTAGCAAGTAAAAGTTGAGATGAGAGACAGCTCAAATGGCTAAGCGCATGCTCTGGTTGTGGGACAGGCGGTGATTTGAACCCAGGATCACGTGGTCCCCTGATCAGAGAGCTGGGATAACACCTGAGCACCACCAAGTGTGCCCCCCACCAAAAACAAACAAGTCTCTTAAAATGTGAGCTAGAGCTGTCATAAGCCCTTTCTCTCCCTTTTAACTGATTTAATAAATCAGTTAACAGACTTCCCTTTTAATTATGAACTGCATGGGCTGGGGAGATAGCAGTGATAGGGCATTTGTCTTGCATGCAACCAACCTGGGAAGGACTTGGTTCAATTCCTGGCAGCCATATCCCCCAGCCTGCCAGGGATGATTTCTGAGTGCATAGCCAGGAGTAACCCCTGAGCTCTGCTGGGTGTGGCCCAACAATTAATCAATCAATAAATAAAGTTTAAAAAATTAATTGCGAACTGTAGTTTCCTGACAGTTGGACCAAGGATATAAAAGGGAGTTCGGGAGGAGGAGGGTTTTTTTTGTTTGTTTTTTTTGGGTCATACCCAGCTGTGCTCTGGGGTTAATCCTGGCTCACTGCTCAGAAATCGCTCCTGGCAGGCTCGGGGAACCATATGGGATGCCGGGATTCAAACCACCTTCCTGCATGCAAGGCAAACACCCTACCTCCATGCTATCTCTCTGGCCCCCAGGGAAGTTTTAAGGAAAGTCTGCCTGTTGACCTAAGGGCCCAGCTGACCTACCAGACTGCTGGCCAGCTTACCTATCTACCAGCCAACCTGATGCTGTTGCAAATCAAGTCTGGAAAGAGTTTGCCTACCTCCTTGCTTGCCTGACTACTGTCGTGTATGCAAGTGTATGTGCATCTGTCTTCTCTCTGAATGTCAGTAGACTCATTAGATGTTGGATAATCCTGCCTCTGAACCTTTCCTCCTGGGTTTGCTTTGTTCCAACATTTGTTGGGGGTGGATCAGGCCCTCCAACAAGAACTACCATATTTTCCGGCATATAAGATGACCGGGCCTGTAAGACAACCCCCTAATTTTGCAGTAAAAATATAGGTTTAGAGGCCGGGCGGTGGCGCTGGAGGTAAGGTGCCTGCCTTGCCTGCGCTAGCCTAGGACGGACCGCGGTTCGATCCCCCGGCGTCCCATATGGTCCCCCAAGAAGCCAGGAGCAACTTCTGAGCGCATAGCCAGGAGTAACCCCTGAGCGTCACAGGGTGTGGCCCAAAAACCCAAAAAAAAAAAAAAAAAAAAATATATATAGGTTTAGACCTATATTCGCTGTATCAGACAGAACGTTCCTGTGTTGCATGTGGGGCATGTGTTCCTGTGCTCATGTACCACAGTGAGCCAGTCACAACAAGCAAAGGTTCAAAGGTTATACTGTAATAGACTTCCTCTCTGACTCTGGCCAATCTGAGCAGGCTTTAGACAGTGTAGATTCGGGTCCAGAACATTGTCTAATTTGCATGCATAAAAAGCCTGCTTGGATTGGCTGAGTTAGAGAGGCGGTCCGAGCAGCCTGGCAGTGATTGGTGCAGGACTGAGTTGGAAAATTCGTTTTGTGGCAATATTCAGACAATTTTTGTTTAGCGGCATATTGAAACATTTTTCGGGATATACTCAGCATGTAAGATGACCCCCGATTTTCGGTTGACTTTTTTTTTGTTTCAAAAGTCGTCTTATGGGGCCAGTGTGGTGGCACTAGAGGTAAGGTGTCTGCCTTGCCTGCACTAGCCTAGAACGGACCCTAGGACAGACCGACTGCAGTTCGATCCCCCCCGGTGTCCCATATGGTCCCCCAAGCCAGGAGCGACTTCTGAGCGCATAGCCATAGTAACCCCTGAGCGTCACCGGTGTGGCCCAAAATACCAAAAAAAAAAAAAAAAAAAAAAGTCATCTTATACGCCAGAAAATACGGTAGCATGGATCATGCTAGGCTGCTATACGGCAGGAGCTGATCCTAAAAGATCCCAATAAGGGACGGTGATAATGCTCAAAGCAAGTGGCTTCATGGGGCCTATCTGAGGAGGTGTCAACAGTGTCATGACCAGACCAGGCTCGCTCCCGTGTACCCCATTCCCTCCTGCTGCTTCTCCTCCAGCCCCCTCCCCTCTCCCCCCCCCCCCAAACTGAGGCCCCCTAACTCCACCCCATGGCTCTAAGCACGCACTCTAATCCCTGGGCGCCTCTGGAGCATTTGGGCAGTACTTACAGGTTTGCTTCAAGTAAAAGGTCTAGTAACATCCGCTCGGTACGGACTTGTGCAAAATGAAGAGAATTATTCAGCCTGTTCCTAAAAGCGATAAACTCTGGGATCTTCTCAAATGCACCATATTTGTAAGCTTGAATAATATATTCTGAGGTCTGGGGAGGAAAGACATCACCTTGGTATGAATATTTCACAATGAAAGCAAACCTTTACAACCAAGACAAAACACTCAAATTAAATTAAAATACAGAATCTAGTCTCTTAAAATTCTTGATGAACAGTAATATATCAGCTATTAAAAGTCTATTTTGGGGGCCGGAGAGATAGCACAGCGGTAGCGCGTTTGCCTTGCAAGCGCTGACCCAGTGGTTCGAGTCCCGGCATCCCATATGGTCCCCCGCGCCTGCCAGTAGTGATTTCTGAGCAAAGAGCCAGGAATAATCCCTGAGCATCACCGGGTGTGGCCCAAAAACCAAAAAAAAAAAAGTCTAATTTGGAGGCTGGAGCAATAGCACAGGGTTAGGGTGCTTGCCTTGCACATGACCAAATGAGGCTCAATCCTCAGCATTTCATATAGTCCCCCAAAGCAAGCCAGGAGTGATCTCTAAGCATAAAGCCAGGACTAGATCCTGAGTGCCACTTGGTATGACCCCCCCTCCCCACAAAAAAAATCCAAAACATTCTAACATCTCTTTTGAGAATGGGAGAGATAGTACAGTGGCAGACTCTGGCTTGATATCTGGTAGCATATACCTATCCCCACCCCCACCCCTGCCCTCCTGAAGTAATTCCTGATTGTCTGTGAGATGGCCCAAAATCAAAATAATAATTTTTGTTTTTTTTTTTTTTTGGGGGGGTCACACCCAGCAGCGTTCAGGGGTCACTCCTGGCTCTACGCTCAGAAATCGCTCCTGGCAGGCTCAGGGGACCATATAGGATTCGAACCACCATCCTTCTGCATGGAAGGCAAACACCCTACCTCCATGCTATCTCGCCGGCCCCAAAATAATAATTTTTAAGTCTATTTTTCCTTCATTCCTATTTAGAGTCAGGAGTACTTTTACTGCTCCTATTATCATGTACACCCATCTGCTGTTGCCACCACCATTCCGGCCAGCAGCTGTGTCTTTCGATTTAAGATGACTAGAGGTTTAATTGCACCATATTGTTCAAAATTTGGTATGTGCCATTATGGCAGGGATATACTCCATGTTTTTCTGCATCTCAAGTAAGTTCTGTTTTCTATAAGGATCCCCAAACCATTCGCATGACCTAAACACACCCCACTACCACACACTCTCCTTCAGAGAAAACCACAGCTGCTCTTGGACTGGGTTTCCAAAACTGATGCCCAAGCATGGGGCACTAAAGTACAAAACCACAGGGCAGAGGAAAAACACCAAACAGAAGACCCATGAAAACTGCGGACCTTTCTATGGTTCTGAGGACAGAAAGACTTCACAAACACCATGACTTTTCCTTCCAAACTACCTAAGACCTCTGGCAAATTCCATCAACAACAGAGAGAACACTCAACATGTGTGCTTAAATGAGACTCACTACTAAATACATATGGAACGCTAAATGCTAGGAACAGAGGCAAGACAGAGCATTCGAAAGAGAAATTCTGTTCCAGAGAAGCCTCAGAAAAGACCATTCTCTGGACTTGGACCTAGCCATGAGGATCAGACCCATCTCTGGACCAAAGACAGAGCTGAACTGAGAGCTGGTTCTGCCCTAAAGCCAGTCCCGGGGCCCCCATCTGAGTCAAGTCCAAATGATTTTCGCAGTAGGAAAATAGGCCGATAGTCAACAACGTACCCTCGGATACACAGCCTCGCAGGGTTCATTTCAGGCCGCGGGGTTGCGCCACGGGCGCTAATTCAACTGCATTCGAAGCGGCTTTTAAACCCCCATGGGACACCTCGGCGAGCTGTTTGCCTGCAGTATCTGGAGAAATTAAAGACGGACGGACACAAGAAAATTAAAAAGATTACTTGTGATCCTGCAGGTTTAAAGAAGGACTACCTGTAAAAAGTTCAAGTCACCTTCTAGCTTGCTTAAAGGACAAAGGTACGGCCCCATGGGGGGAGGCCAGGATGCTCAAAGCAGTCAATTCAAGGCTTAACTTTACTGAGAGCCTTTGCAATAGAAGTCAAAGCTTGAAAAGAACCAGCTGGTTAGGAACCCACATCCAGCAGTTAATGAGGAGAAAAGTATGATGTTGGAGATTCAGATCAAACTTATAAATTACCCTTCCAAAATAGGCTACAGTTAGGGGCCAGACAGATAGCACAGCAGTAGGGCATTTGCCTTGCATGCGGCCGACCTGGGAGGGTTTGATTCCTGGCATCCCATGTGGTCTCCCAGCCTGCCAGGGATAATTTCTGAGTGCAGAGCCAAGAGTAAACCCTGAGTGCCATTGGGTGTGGCTCAGAAATCAATCAATCAAACAATTAATAAATTTTTAAAAATGCTACAATTAAAGGAAAAACCCCAGTGGGACCAAGTAGAAGCAATTTTTGATTTTGAGTAGCACATGGAATACCTCTGTAGAAAAAAGGCAACAACTTTTAAAATGGAAAAATCCAGGGCAACTGAGAGGCAAATGAGTCCTTTCACAAGTGAAAAGGCTCAGTGTAGGTGCCGGTGTCTAGTGTTAGAGAGTCCTCCGTTAGGGCTGTAATGAAGTGTCACTGCAGACAGAAAAGACAGGCCGAAACCACTACCCATAGAATCAGATCAAAGCGAAAAGGGTGTCAGAGTTTCGAGAAACAAGACCCCAGTAGAACTGCAGGCAAAACTCGCAGCCATAGACACTTGACAGATTATCAAGTTCCAGAAAATGTCTGTACTTATTTCTACTCATTTATGCTATAAAGAAATAAATGACTGAGATCCTATCTGGATTCCTGAAATGAACCCTGGTCACTGTCAGATACTGCAAAAATTTATGGACATCTGCCACTAAGTAATGATCATGAATCCATGAATGCCTAATAGAGGGAAAACTTTTAGGGGAATTTTTAAAGCACAGACATACGACACTTTTGGAAATATGAAAATCTAGCCCTAATTCTTATTTTATAAAAAGCTACTAGAAGTAAGATGACATCAGACACTAACCTTTCCAGAAAAAAAAATCCCTGTTTAGACCTCTTTAGACCTTCCACATATAATCTTCAACTCAACAAAGCTTTACAAAAGCAAACCAGAGTGTACACTAAAGTCTTCTTTTAAAGAGCTCATTAAGAACGGAAATACATCAGTCACTGAAGAAAAACACATTTGGAGATCTCCAAATCACCAAGGATAAAAATAACAGAGCACAGCACTTGAACTTTCCAGAGAAGTGATTTCTAATACTATCACAGGATTATTTGCACACTGCTAAGAAATGGTCCACACCTACAAAGGGATCCAGCATCCGTGGACTAAGGGTCTACTTGCTGTACTATGATTTCCTTTTGTCTCCCCACAAATCACTTACTGTAATTATGTCCTCTTCTTAGTGGTAATAAAAATAAAAGCGAGAGAGAAAGTAAAGGAGGTAGGACCCTTGTCTTGCATATGGCTGTCCTAGGTTCTATATCTGAGCCCCACCAGGACTGATCCCTGAGCACAGCACCTAGAATAAGTCCTAAGCACAGTTGGGTATGTCAAATTTACAAGTAAATAGCAAATAATTTACAAGTTCTAATTCAGATCAATGAAATACTACAAACTTATAAAGTTAACATATACTCAGATAAATCCCTATCACAACCAACCAGGAGTAAAATACAGCAGATACAAAAGCCCTTGGGGAAAAAGCTTCTCTCCAAGTGGCTCTGGGGAGTCTCCTTACTTGATTACAATACACAGGATTGGTTTGTTTTGATGTGGGTGAGTCTGTTCTGTGGGTGACAGCAAGTGTGTTCTGTGAGTAGGCGTGTCATGGGTGAGTGTGTTGTGGGAGATGTGTTGTCTGGTGAATGTGTCTATACTTCCTTCTCTCTTTGATCAGAAGCAGCTCACTGTCCCCTGAGGTTTGCTGAGAACAACCCTCCATGGATGTTCTGAGATGCCTCTGCCCAGACTTCTGGTTTATGGCACTAAAGAACGAAGAGATTCAGGGAGACAGCTCAGAGGCCCAGTGTGCACACAGGACACCCAGGCCCAGTGTGCAGCACATCCGGTTACCTAAGCATCACCGGGAGGGACCCCAAGCACCAAGCCAGAAGCTCTGAGCACAACTACTAAAAAGATATGAAACAGATATAAATAAATACTATCCACCACCGAGTTATAAAGAGGTTTCTTTATTTCTTTTAAAAAAAGAAACGAAGAAGCACCTTCTTCGCCAGGTTCCTTCTCTGCTCTTAGATCATCAAAATGGAAGGTTCTGAGCAACAGCTCTTAAAAGGACAAGAGGAGAATCATGCAGGTGGTGACCACCCTGGAGAAACACCTTCTTCTCTCCATGCATGGTCCTGGTCTAGCAATCATGAATTTCCCACAAAAAATTCCATTTAGCCGACAAGCAAAAATAAGTCTGCAGTGAAAAATATGGGGCAAATCCCTATCCTTGCAAATGGCACACAGAAGCTACTTATTTATTGCTACTTTAAAAAAAAAATAATCAAAGTCATGTTTCTTGAAATGTCTGGCAACCAGTCAGTTTGATAATCTAAGGAAACATGTACTCACTAACTGCTGGCAAAGAGAATGATTATAAACAGCAGAATAGTGTAAAGGTATCAGAGAGCCGTCAAGTCACAGAGCCTTCAAAGATTCCTGACAGCCATAAACTCTCAAAGACTACGCTCGGAGCCTCTGGAAAAGTCTCTTAAAAGAGACTCGGCTGGGCCCGGAGAGATAGCACAGCGGCGTTTGCCTTGCAAGCAGTCAATCCAGGACCAAAGGTGGTTGGTTCGAATCCCGGTGTCCCATATGGTCCCCCGTGCCTGCCAGGAGCTATTTCTGAGCAGACAGCCAGGAGTAACCCCTGAGTGCCACTGGGTGTGGCCCAAAAAACCAAAAAAAAAAAAAAAAAAAAGAGAGAGAGAGACTCGATGAGGTGAGAGAAAAAGCGCAAAAGCTCAGAGGGCTAAGCGCGGGGCCGGCGAGGTGCTAGAGGTAAGGTGTCTGCCTTGCAAGCGCTAGCCAATGAAGGACCGAGGATCGATCCCCCGGCGTCCCATATGGTCCCCCTAAACAAGGGGCAATTTCTGAGCGCCTAGCCAGGAGTAACCCCTGAGCATCAAACAGGTGTGACCCCCCCCCAAAAAAAGAGGGCTGAGCACACGCACGCTTTGCATGCAGGATCCCAGGCACTGCATGGTCCCCTGAACCAATGCCAAAATTCACCCCAAGCACAAAGCACAAAAATGAGAGGAGAGGACAGAAAAGAGAGAGAAAACTAGACTTACACATCCAAGAGACATCAAGACTACTTGGTCCAATTTTGACATGAACCTTTGCATGACTCCTAAACTCATCATAACGACCACATGACTCCTTACCCTCTAGTGAAACCAGGCCAGGAAGAGAGTTCTAAGGGCTGGAGCTCAGGCTTTGCATGCCTGAGGCCTGGGTACAATCCATAGCACTGCATGGTCCCCGAACACCAGCCAGAGTGACCCTTAAGTACTGCAACAACCAGCAGCACCGAAGCACCACCATGTGTGGCCCCTGAGCCCTCCCCCCCCCAACTCCAAATAACATGACCCTGGTCCAGTCAGCAACCATCCAAGGATACCTACAATACAGCCTTGGGCCCCACGGAGGGATGACAGAGACAATGCCCTCCGAATGGTGTTTAGTTAACAGTAAAGAAATATTAAAAGTGGGGTTCTGGGGGCAACCAAGGAGACAGTTCTCTAGGCTGAATACATGCTTTGCTGTGTCAGAGGCCTGATCCGCTTCCCAGCACCACATGGTCCCCCCAAGCACTGCTGGGAATATTGCCTCAGCATCGGCAGATGTGGCCCCAAAGCAAACACAAAATCAATCTTTTTTTTTTTCCTACTTACATCTTTCTGGTTGGAGTGGAAGAACCTGAGAGCGAAGGTACAGGACTGGGCTGCAGCAGCATACTGACCTAGGGACTCCGCGTATCGGGTCAAAAGGTAACTAGGAGGGAAAAGAAGGTGGAAAAACAGTATTAGATGGCAACCTGTGGTATAAATACACTTCAAATTACTATAGTGGAGGAGTGACTTAGCCACATAGAAAAGTGAGAAATATCCTGCCACATCTTAGAATGATCTAGTTCCCCTTAAAAAAGGAAAATGTCAAGCAAACTTGGTTTTATGGGAGTCAAAGTTCTGTATTTCTTCAACGCTTCTTAAAAACATTCTTTGTTTTTGGGCCACACCCGGTGACGCTCAGGGGTTACTCCTGGCTATACGCTCAGAAGCTGCTCCTGGCTTGGGGGACCATATGGGACACCGGGGGATCGAACCGAGGTCCGTCCAAGGCTAGCGCAGGCAAGGCAGGCACCTTACCTCTAGCGCCACCGCCCGGCCCTTAAAAACATTCTTAAATGCTGATAGTGGGATATAAATTCTCACACAACGTATTGTTGTCTTACTACTATAAATGAAAAGGAAAAATACATTGTTTAAAAGGATCTCTGATGGGGCGGGAAGGTAGTAGCAGTGGCTAAGTCGCTTGCCTTGCATGCAGCTGGCTGGAGTTCAATCCCCTGAGTAAAGAGCAGAGAACCTCTGAGTGGAGCCCAAAAGCAAAACCAAAACCAAAAATATAAAAACAATATTTAAGGTCAAAGTAAAGCACATTAAAAAACAGGGGGGTGGGGGCGCGAAAGCACAGCAGCAGTAGGGCATTTGCCTTGCATGTGGCCAAAAGGAATGGACCCAGGTTCAATTCCTGGTATCCCATATGGGCCTCTGAGCCTGCCAGGAGTGATTTCTGAGCATAGAGCCAAGAACAATCCCTGAACACCACTGGGTGTGGCCTAAAAACAAAACAAAACGAAAAACAAAATGAACGTAAAGCACATTAAGTAAACCTTAATGCCAGGTTCAAAACCATGTGTGCTAAGAAAAAGAGTACAGCTGCTTAGCACCTCTGCTGAACACTTTAACCATTTCTAAATTGTGCAAATTTGAAAACTGCCACTCAACAGGATAATTGCTACTTTTTAGTCTAAAAATCATAATACCAGGAACAACTTGGCTGCTAAAATCTAACAGTTCGAGTTCTAATGTCGGGAGTGGAAGGCCATTTGTTATTCAGAGTGTATACTACCAACCCAATGGTGTCGTGCTGGATATGCTTGGCATCCAGGCTGGAGTAGAGGTCCACCACTGGCTCAAAAGCCCCCAGCATACAGTAGATTCGAACAAGCAGCAATTTGAACTGAGCATTAGAAGGGCTGTGAGTCAATCCCTCTTCCAGCAAATTCAGGGCCTGCCACACAGCAGTCTCGTCACCTAGAACCGAAATATGTGTGTTGTCTCAACAGAGGTTTCTCAGAACCAAACACCAGAAAATTACAGACACTATTCTCTCCCCGCAATCTACAAGTGAATTTAGAGACGATGTGACACAAAACGGGATTACCAAGGCTGGATTGACAACACAGTGGATAGGGCATTGCCTTACATGCGGGCAATCAGGGTTCAATTCCTGCAATGCCATATGGTCCCCTGAGCCTGACAGAAGTAATTTCTGAGTGCAGAGCCAAAGTACCCCTGAGCACTGCTGGATGTGACCCAAAAAAAAAAAAAAAGGAGGGGTGATTTCCCGAACAGGGAGAACACCTTAGTAGTTTCTATAAAGAAAACATGGACTTGAGGGGCAGAGCGGTAGCACAGTATTAGGTGCTTGCCTTGCACACGGCTGACCCAGAACAAACCTCGATTCAATTCCCAGCATCCCATATGGTCCCCAAACCAGGAACAATCTTTGAGCGCATAGGCAGGAATAACCCCCGAGCATCACCAGGTGTGGCCCAACCTTCCACCAAAAAAGAAAGGAAAATATGGACTTGAATTTCGCAGGGCAGATTTTTCTCTAGCACTCTCAATCTTTACAAAATTTTTCTTCCAGGGGCCAGAGGGCTAGCATGGAGGTAGGGCAATTGCCTTGCATGCAGAAGGACGGTGATTCGAATCCTAGCATCCCATATGGTCCCCCCGAGCCTGCCAGGAGCAATTTCTGAGCATAGAGCTAAAAGTAACCCGAATGCTGCCAGGTGTGATCCAAAAACCCAAAAGAAAACATTTTTTTTTCCTTCCATATGAAATTCTAGGAACAGATTGTCAAAAAAGATATTGGAAAGAAACTTGCTCATTCAGGGAATGAAGAGATAGTAACCTGATTCAACCCAGGACCCCACAGTCCCTTACACACTGCCCAGAGCCATTCCTGAGCAGAGCTAGGATCTCCTTAGCAGAACAAGGTGTGACCTAAAAGTCCCCCATTTAAACCCCACGTTATTCATTAATCATCACCCTAAAAAGCCAAATCTTTTTCTGGTCTACCAAAATTTAAAAGGCTACACTACACATAGCAGCAGCCTGAAATATTGGGGCTATGGAAATGGCTCAGGGACAAAGCATTTGCTCTGCATGACTGAGGTCAAGAATTCCTGAGCCAGCTTGAACTGAGCCTCACTGGTCCCACATTTGCAAAGCACACAGTCTGAGACTAAACTACTTCAGTCTTTTTTATTATAGCTTCATAATTGGAAGCTAACAGTTCTCACTGACTGGAAATATTAAAAAATAGGCATCAATAATTAGAACTACCTTGATTTCAGTGAAATAACTGAGACTTGGGTTTTGCTAGTATATCCTAGAGAAAGAAAAACCCAAAGCATAAGTCAAGTTAGGGATTATACAGTCTCAGGATTTATAATAAAGAACAAAATGAAATTGTAATCACTGTTCCTTACCTGTTTCTCTCCATATATCAATAAGTACATGGACAGCAAGGAGACAGTAATAGTCTGAAAATTGCAATTCGGTTTTCAAACAGGATTTTCCTAAAAGAGATTAAAAAAATAAAATAAAACAGTAACATTGCCTTAGAATATCTGTTCAATCAGAATGACCCCACCAAAGTTTCTCTTTTTTTTTTTTTTTTTTGGGGGGGGGGTGTCACAATCGGTGGCGCTCAAGAGTTACTCCTGGCTCTGTGCTCAGAAGTCACTCCTGGAAGGCACAGGAGACCTTATGCCGGGATTTGAACTATAGTCCATCCTGAATCAGCTGTGTGCAAGGAAAACGCCCTACCACTGTGCTATCTCTCCAGTCCCCCCACCCCCATGAGGTTTCTTAAAGCAGGAAACTGACAGGAGAGAAAAAAGTGAGATGGAGTAAACACAGGAAAAAATACTTAAGCCATGAATCAGAGCTTCAGAAAGACTAGAGCAAGGGCCCGGAGAAATAGCACAACGGTGTTTGCCTTGCAAGCAGCTGATCCAGGACCAAAGGTGGTTGGTTCAAATCCCAGTGTCCCATATGGTCCCCCGTGCCTGCCAGGAGCTATTTCTGAGCAGATAGCCAGGAGTAACCCCTGAGCACCGCCGGGTGTGGCCCAAAAACCAAAACCAAAACAAAACAAAAAAAACAACAACAAAGACTAGAGCAGACAGGGGTTCCAGAAAGATAGACCCACAGTGGTCCTTTGGGAGAACAGCTAAGTTTGGTTATAGATGAAAATAAAAACAAGTCAAAGACCATATATAACTAAATATTATGCTCATTATTTCATTTGAGTTGTTATTTTCTGGATTTGTGTGAACACACAGGCAAGGATCAAACTCAGAGCTGCATACATGAAAAGCACCCACCTTAGCTAAACCCCCAGCTGACTTCTTAGGATCGAGTCTAAGAAACATTGAAATGGGCTGAAGTGATAGTACAGCAGGTAGGGCATTTGCCTTGCTAGCGGCTGACCCAGGTTCAATCCCCAACGACCAACATATGGACCCCTGTGCATGCCAGGTGTGGTTTCTGAGTTCAGAGCCAGAAGTCACTCGTATGTGCCTCCAGATATGGCCCAAAAAACAAAAACAAAGCAAAACAAAAAAGAAACACTGAGACTATCTAATGACATGCTTCATACAAGCATTTCATTTAGAAGATGACTTTAAAATTAAATATTTATTTCAGTTTAGAATAGTCCATTACTTTTTTTTTTACTTATACAGTCTGTTTGTATTTATTAAACACCAAGGATTATAAGCAGGGGCCAGAGCAATAGCACCCCTTGCACGTGGCTGACCCAGGATGGACCTAGGATCAATCCCCGAAGTCCCATATGGACCCCTGAGCCAGGAGCGATTTCTGAGCACAGAGCCAGGAGTAACCCCTGAACTGTCACCGGATGTGGCAACCCCCCCAAAAGGGATGATAAGCAGAAAATGTGACAATTATAAGCAATCTGCAATTTCTAAGAGCATCAATCAATGATTTGAACCAGCAGACCACAGAAGAAAATAGAACACGGGAAGCCAACAAGAATTCTTTGAACTCGGGGCAAGAGAGATAGCACAGCAGTAGGATGTTTGCCTTGCACGAGGCTGATCCAGGATGGACGGTGGTTCGAATCCCAGCATCTCATATGGTCCCCCAAGCCAGCCAGGAACAATTCCTGAGCACAGAACCAGGAGTAACCCGAGCGCTGCAGGGTATGACGCAAAAACCAAAATAAAAAAGAATTATTGGGGGGCCGGAGAAGTGGTGCAAGCGGTAAGGTGTCAGCCTTGCCAACACTAGTCTAGGACAGACCTCAGTTCGATCCCCCAGCGTCCCATATTGTCCCCCAAGCCAAGAGCGATTTCTGAGTGCATAGCCAGGAGGAACCCCTGAGCATTACCAGGTGTGACCCAAAAATCGTTCCCCCTCAAAAAGAAAAGAATTCTTTGAACTTCCAAACTGGACAGAGGTCTGCCTAGTATACCTGGAGAGCCTTCCCAGTTAACCAAACATAGGCTGTGCCTTGCCAAACTCATCTACACAGCATATTCTGAGTAACAGAAACCGGTCTTATAAATCTCTGAATCCCTTGAAAGGTTGGTTGCTCACCAAATTCCAGACCGTGCTGGTACCGTAACATCAATTCTCTGACCACGTCCAGTTTCTGATTTTTGTTTATCGTGTGGTACAAGCCAAGCAGCCTCGTCAGCTGCACCACACACAAATGCTGCTGGAGAGCTCGGATGTCGGCAGGTAGTGCCAACTTATCCTCTGTTGGCGTCGACAAAGGAACCACTCCAAGTAATTGATTAATAAACTGCAAAGTGGAAAGAGAGGAGCACACATGAGAGAACTGAGCTGCCTTTGTAGCGGACAGTTTAAATAAAGATTCGAAAAATAAATAAAACTAAATACAGCGGAGAGAGACTACAGTGGTCTAGCGAGACAAACTCAAATCCCCCTACCAGTGTCATTTTATAGCTCCCAAAATAGCTAAAACAGAAAGATCCAAACAGGCAACAGTGCTGGTAAAACTCCTGTGAAACTGGCACATTTATGTATTACTGGTCACAAAAGTACTTGGCAATACCATGGGCCATACCCACTAAAAATCAAAAACTTATAAAAATGTTATATAAATGATGGTACACCAACCTAATGATTCTATGAAAAATTTAATTGAAAAGACTAGAAAAGGCAGATAACATAATTAAAAAAAAAAAGCTGAAGTATTGGCTCGAAGCAGTGGCGCAGGTAGTAGGGCCTTGCACATGCTAACCTAGGATGGACTGCAGTTCGATCCCCCCCACCCCCGGGCGTCTCATATGGTTCCCCACGCCAGGAGCAATTTCTGAGTTCATAGCCAGCAATAACCCCTGTTCGTCACCGGGTGTGGCCCTCCCCCCCAAAACAACTTTTGTGATACAAATAAAGATCAAATTAAATAAAATCCCACTCATGCAGTTCACATCTAATAATTTTGCTTCAACTTTAATACAACTGTATGATTTTTTTTCCTTTGGTTTTTTTGGGGCCACACCTGTTTGACGCTCAGGGGTTACTCCTGGCTATGCGCTCAGAAATCGCCCCTGGCTTGGGAGGGGACCATATAGGACACCAGATCAAACCGCTGTCCATCCTAGGCTAGCACTTGCAAGGCAGACGCCTTACCTCTAGTGCCACCTCTCCGGCCCCAACTGTATGATTTTAAAATTTTTAATCTATGACTAGATTTGTCAAAAAGAAACAGCAGGGCCCGGAGAGATAGCACAGCGGCGTTTGCCTTGCAAGCAGCCAATCCAGGACCAAAGGTGGTTGGTTCGAATCCCGGTGTCCCATATGGTCCCCCATGCCTGCCAGGAGCTATTTCTGAGCAGACAGCCAGGAGTAACCCCTGAGCATCACTGGTGTGACCCCAAAAAAAAAACAGCAGTAGTGTTGGTCTATGATTCTGATTAATACCTAGTTCCTACATCTGTTCTTTCCCTCCTCAACCATCGTTTATGTTGATATTGTGTTATTAATGCTTTCATTGAGTGAATGCTAAAGATAAATTCTTTATCATAGGGGCCGGAGAGATAGCATGGAGGTAAGGCGTTTGCCTTTCATGCAGGAGGTCATCGGTTCGAATCCCGGCGCCCCATATGGTCCCCCGTGCCTGCCAGGAGCAATTTCTGAGCCTGGAGCCAGGAATAACCCCTGAGCACTGCCGGGTGTGACCCAAAAACCACAAAAAAAAAAAAAAAAAATTCTTTATCATAGTTCTGCACTGCCATTTCCTCTAGTCAAAGGCTTCACTCCATCACAGACTACCCCTCCCAGTCCTATCCCCCCCACCCCCATCAAGTGGCCTATTTCCTACTAAGACAAGCTTGGGACCCTTTAACTCAACAGAAACTCTTTACAGGCCTACAACACTCATCCTAATAGCTTCAAATTCTCTTTTATTAACAAGAAAACAACTATGATCTCTCACCATATTATTACCACATGGGTCACATGAGGTGATGTCTGATTTTTCAAATACAACTAGAAAAACAGAGTCTCTGGTGTAGGAGTCAGATCGTGAAGACTTAAGACACGCAGTGTCAGGAGAGGGGTACAACTCAGTGGCAGAGCGCCTGTGCCGGTCCTGCAGCCCCATCATGACTCCTTCAACTCACAGGATGGCAGAACAGTAAGACGTGACTCACTGTCCCCCCTTAGTCTCAATGCTCAAACAAGATGGCTGAATGAAATGCAGCATCAACAAAACCATTAATACGTTAATATTTTTTTGTTTTTGGACCACACCCAGTGACGCTCAGGGATTACTATGTGCTCAGAAATCACTCCTGAAAAAAAAAAAAGAAATCGCCCCTAGCTTGGGGGACCATATGGGACGCCGTGGGATCGAACCGAAGTCCATCCTATGCTAGCGCTTGCAAGACAGACACCTTACCTCTAGCGCCACCTTCCCAGCCCCAACCAGACTTACTTTTGTACATTGTGTAGCTGGCAAGAGATCAACAAACACCTTGAGATCCGTAAAACAACAAGGTTTATCTCCGAACTTTTTAAAATACTGAAACATTAATTCTTCTGGATCACCTGGAAGGAAAAACAAATCACTCAACCACTTGTTTGTCTGTCTGTTGGGGGGGGGGGGGAGCACACCCAGTGAGACACAAGACTTCCTCCTGACTCTGTGCTCAAGGATCACACCTGGAGAAGTTGAGACCATATGGGGTGGCTGTGTATTGAGGCCCAGTCAGCCCCATACAAAGTAAGAGCCCTACCTGCTGTATTATTACTCCAGCCACAACAATCTCTAACTTAGAAGATATAATGGGGGTAGATATGTGAAAAGCATTTCTTTTTTTATTGTTTTTTCCCTTCCTCCCCTGAAAAGTATTTTCAATTAAGCTAAAACTTTGCTTGACTATTTGAATAAGAATGACACCAGGGACTGGAGAGGCAGCACAGTGGTAAAGTGTTTGCCTTAGATGAAGAAGGATGGTGGTTCCAATCCTGGCGTCCCATATGGTCCCCCAAGCCTGCCAGGAGCGATTTCTGAGCATAGAGCCAGGAGTGGCCCCTGAGCGCTGCCGGGTGTGACCCAAAACAAACAAAAACAAAAGAATGACACAGAGGGGCTGGATTGGTAACACAGCAGGGAAAGCATTTGCCCTGAATGCAACCAACCCAGTTCGATCCCTGGCATCCCATATGGTCCCCTGTGCCTGCCATAAGTGATTTCTGGACTCAGAGTCAGGAGTAACCCCTGAGCACTGCTGCTGGGTATGACTCCCCTCCCCCCCCAAAAAAATGATACAGAAAATAGTTGTGGGCTACAAGCCCCACAGGAGTGATTTCTGAGTGCAGAATCAGGAGTAAGCCCTGAGCTGCCAGGTATAGCCCAAATATAAGCAAATAAAAACAAAAAGGTTTGATCCCAATACACATGGTTGATCCCTAGAGCACTACAAGAACAGCCCCAACCACTGTGCCAGGAATAGCCCCTGAACAACCCTCAAATTCAAACAAATGTATCAGAGGGACTGTGGTGATAGCTCAAAGATGAAGAGATCCAAGGGAACATCACCTGACCCCCAGTAAAGCTGGGTGGGGCAGTGTCTGTGAGAGTCTCGGCTTGCTGTTTCATACAAAAAATTAAACAGTCATGGGAAAAGAGGCCAAGCGATGATAGCACAGCAGGTAGGGAGTTTGCACATGGCCAACCTGGTTTTGTTCCCATATGGCCCCGAGCCTGCCAGGAGTGATTTCTGAACGCACCGCTGGATGTGGCGCAAATCTATTCCCTTCCCCTCTTTACCCCCTTGTGATGCTGGAGAAAGAACCTGGGTCAGCCACATGCAAGGCAAACAGCCTACCAGGTTGTGCTATCACTCCAGGCCCACCTTGCCATTTTTATTAGCCAGAGTTTAATATAAATTACCTGAGGGTCAGAGTTCACAACCCTAAGGGTACTTGTGCTAAGTCAGAAAAGGTAAAAGGAAAAAGTAAAATGATTTCACATGTGTATGACAACAGCGGTCCAGGCAGTCAGTGTTACTGGCTCAGGCAGCAGCAGGCCATGTATTTTTTGCAAGGGGTCCAAGACTTCCCCCCTAACAGAATAAAAACAGAACTATAAGTGAATTCTTAGTATGAGTTAAGCACCAAGTACCTTGGTGGTGGGGAGGACGTCATTTTCCCCAACAAAATTCTGAACTGGCACAGCATGGTATGGTACCCAGCTGGAGCAGGGCAGGACAATCATTTTCAAGAGCACACCAGGGCTCCATCCAGTATTCTGAAGGCCCTCTGAATGCTTTACTGGCTATACGATGCCTATTATCCTGTACCTCCTTCCTCCAGTATCACAAATAATCATTTTTCATTTGTTCTGTTGGTTTTTATTTGATTTTAGTCGTAAAAAATAACACCTCCCCATTCACCAATGCAACCTTCTCACCACCAATGCCCCCCATTTCCCTCCTCCCCATCCCTTGCCTGTCTTCAAGACAGGCATTCTACTCCTCTCACTCACTACCATTGTCAGGATAGTTGTTAGTGTAGTTATTTCTCTAACTGCACTCACCACTCTTTGTGGTAAGCTTCGTATCCAGGCTGCTCCTTCCAGCCCTCATCTCTATTGTCTCTGGGCATGATTACAATAATATCTTTTCTTTTTCTTTTTTTTTTTTGGTTTTGGGCCACACCCAGTGATGCTCAGGGGTTACTCCTGGCTATGCGCTCAGAAGTCGCTCCTGGCTTGGGGGACCATATGGGACGCCGGGGGATCAAACCGCGGTCTGTCCAAGGCTAGCGCAGGCAAGGCAGGCACCTTACCTCTAGCGCCACCGCCAGGCCCCTCTTTTATTTTTCTTAAAACCTATAGGTGAGTGAGACTATTCTATGTCTATCTCTCTGCCTCTGACTTATTTCACTCAGCATAATAGTTTCCATATCCGGGCCCGGAGATATAGCACAGTGGCGTTTGCCTTGCAAGCAGCCGATCCAGGACTAAAGGTGGTTGGTTCGAATCCCGGTGTCCCATATGGTCCCCCGTGCCTGCCAGGAGCTATTTCTGAGCAGACAGCCAGGAGTAACCCCTGAGCAACGCCGGGTGTGGCCCAAAAAAAAAAAATAGTTTCCATATCCATCCATGTATAGGAAAATTTCAAGACTTCATATTTTTCTGATGGCTGCATAGTTTTTTGGGTTTTTTTTGGGGGGGAGGGACATACCCGGCAGCGTTCAGGGGTTACTCCTTGCTCTACACTCAGAAATCGCTCCTGGCAGGCTTGGGGGAACCATATGGGATGCCAGGATTCAAACCACCGTCCTTCTGTATGCAAGGCAAATGCCTTACCTCCAACTATCTCTCTGGCCCCTGACGGCTGCATAGTATTCCACTGTGTAAATGTACCACAACCAATAAATACTTGGAAGTATTTGAAGTAGATCTTCAAGAAAGCTTTTATCCACTTCATGGAATTCTAAAACTTTGAAAACTGGCTATTTTACTTTGGAAATGATTTTGTTTTAGTTATTGTGTCACACCCAGCAGCGCTCAGGCGTTACTCCTGGCTTTACACTCAGAAATTGCTCCTGGCAAGCTCAGGGGGACCATATGGGATGCCGGGATTCGAACCACCATCCTTCAGCATGCAAGGCAAACGCCTTACCTCCATGCTCTCTCTGGCCCATGGAAATGATTTTGACATAGCCATTGGATCGGCAAAAAGTGCATGACAGGGGCCAGAGACAGCATAGTGGTGGAACATTTGCCTTGCACGCAGCCGATTAAGGAGGGACAATGGTTCAAATCCCTGAGTACTGCTGGGTATGACCCAAAAACCAAAAGAAAAAGTGCATGACAAAGACTGTAGGAAATGGGAGACATGTGAATTTTTCTCCTTTTTTTTGGCTTTTGGGGCACACCCGGTGACGCTCAGGGGTTACTCCTGGCTATGCATTTATAAATCGCTCCTCGCTTGGGGGACCATATGGGACGCTGGGGGATCGAACCGCGGTCCGTCCTAGGTTAGTGTGTACAAGGGAAACACCCTACCACTTGCACCACCACTCCAACCCCAAGACATGTGAATCTTAAGCTAAACTAAGTAAAGTACTAAGAACTAACTTTATGTGACTCATTTATCAGCAAGTATTTTCAAGTTATAGAAACATCTGCTTCCAAAACAAGTCTCGAGGAAGAAGGTAAGAGGAGGTTCAGTGATGGGACAGAGCCTGGGTAAGAATGCCCAGCATGTCCAAAACCAAATGTCTCTGGCATTACAGGCTTTGTAAGTAAATGTTCAACTTGAATAACAGGGTGTCCTTGTGTCTTCCCCAATGTTCCCAAATATCCTACAAGTTCTTACCCAGTTTATACTCGTCGTTGAAGCCCTGCCGTCGTAGCCGTCTGATGAGCTCCAGTTTAGCCAGATGTGGACCTCGGAGATGGCGAGAACTCTTAGATTCTTCTGTGATCCGATCTTCTATGAACTTCACCGCCTCTTCTGCTGAATAATGTACTTCTCCTTCTAAAGAACTGGATACGAACACACCAAAATAATAGTGACTCTATTGTTCAAAATAATATTTGGGGGGGGGGGGTCTCTTAAGGGTCACACCTGGTGGCGTTCGGGGTTTACTCCTGGCTCTGCACTTAGAAATCACTCCTGGCAGGCTCGTGGGACCACATGAGATATTGGGGATCAAATCTGGGTCAGCTATATGCAAGGCAAATGCCCTACCCACTGTGCTATCACTTCAGCCCCAACCCCAATAAATTAAATTATAATTTAATTTAATAAATAAATTAAATTCAAGGCACTAGCGTCATAATTCATTGAGTAGGGTGCTTGCCTTGTATACAGCTGACCCAGATTGATCCCCGGTATCCCACGTGACCCCCTCCCCAAACATAAAAGGAGAGATCCAAGAGCGCAGAGACAGGAGTAGGCCCTAGGCATAGCCTGGTATAGCCAAAAAAATTATTCTAAAAAACATACAAACAGACTCATAGGAAGAAGGGTGGAGTGGAGTGGAGTGGAGTGCCATGAACTCTCAGGAAAGAAAACGAAATGAAGTGGCGTAGAGTGCCACGTAATTCTCAGAGAAGGAGAATGGAGTGGAAAGGACAGTGACACCGAAGGCTCAGGGAAAGAGACACTTACTGTTCGCCTGCAGCAGGAGGGGTCCAGGCCTCTTCAATCAGTCGAAAGACAGAATCGAAATAAGTCAGATAGAACTGCCAGTCATCTGAGCTAAAATCAGATTGAATGTGCAAACAAGATTAAACCAGAGTTGTGACAAGTCTGCGTCAGGGGCCATGATGTTCAACCCAGTTTCTACCTCATGTACCCATTTTTACAAGGAGAGGCCCACCCCTCCCCAGCAGTGCTGAAAGGGCAGCACTGCAGAGGTATTTTCAAAGCATGACCAATTATAAGGGGGCAGGAGGACAAGACAGCAGACAGGGCACTAGCCTTGCATGCTACCAACCCAGGTCCAATCCCAACACCCCATACTGCTCCCCAATGTGATCCCTGAGAACAGCTGGCTGTGGCCCCAAAACCAAAAGAATAAAAAGAAACCCAATAAAGAGATTACACTTTCCTTCAATAAAGTGACCAGGTCTAGAAAACTAATACTCCTAAAACTCTCACACCCGCACTTCCTACAGAGAAGGTAAAGGCATCACACTCAGACAATACTGAATTTCACAAGACTGTCAAATTTCCTTCTAACAAGAAACATCCTAAAGGCGTAAGACTTAAACCTTCACTAAAAGACGAAAGAGCATCAAAACTTTGAGAATTATCCAGGACACACTAGGCAAAGCTTTGATTTTCGGCTCAGCCATCTCCAAAATCAGAGAGAGTGAAGCAGGCTTGAGTCCCCAGAGTCCAAGGCCAGGCTCAAGAGACGAAGCCGCATCTACTCACTTTTTCAGCAAGAGGCGGCGGGACAGGGCGTTGCACTCCGGCCACCTGCTCAGCTTCTTGTACATGGCCATGCACTTATTTTCCCGGCTCTGGAGCTCACTGGTCAGCTTCTCTAGAGGGAAAGTCACACAAGAGGCTAAGCTGACGCCATTCTTTGCTCGGACATCAGAACAAAGCTCGAGCACAAGAAGAAAAAAAGGGGCACGTCTTCCTCATTCACTTCATTAGGGGACTGATCACTTTCAGATTCCAATCTCAGATGTTGAACAGAGATTCTTCTGGCAGCAGAGAGAGTAGAGGAGTTAAGGCACTTGCCTTGCCTGTAGCTAACTCCGAGTCAATTCCTGGCACCATACTTGGGTTGGTCCCCTGTGCACCTTCAGGAGGGCCAGGAGGAAGCCCTGAGCTTATGAGGCAGGTGTGCCACACCCCCACTTCTATATTAGAAAAAAAAAAATTGTACTGCCAAAAAGAAGCACATTTCTGATATCAACTTGTTCAATTGTTTTTCTTGTAAAATGTAAAGATCAGTCACCGGAGTGATAGCACAGCAGTATGGTATTGCCTTGCACGTGGCCGACCCAGGACTGAACACTGCTGGGTGTGACCCAAAAATATAAACAAAAACAAAAAAAGTAAAGATCACAGCAGGTAGGGAGTTTGCCTTGCATGTGACTGACCCAGGTTCGATCTCCAGCATCCCATAGGGTCCCAAGCACCGACAGGAATGACCCCAGAGTGCAGAGCCAGGAGTAACTTCTGGGGCCAGAGAGACAGTAGAGGAGTTGAGTGGTTGCCTTGCAAGTAGCCAAGCCAGGTTCCATCCCCAGCACTACAAATGGTCCCCCAAGTCCCATCAGAAGTGATCCCTGAACCTAAGCCCTGAGCACCACCAGGTGTGCCCCAAATAACCTCCAAATAAGCATAAGTTGCTTCTACATTTTGTGTTACGAAATAATCACCAGTTAAGTGTTTCATTTTTGCCAGGGAACAGTTGAGAAAGGTGTGAGCTTTACCACTGAGTCACATCCTGGCCAAAACTGGCTTTGATGACTGCAGTCAATGAGATCTAATTTTTCCCAATGACTATAAAGGTACAATTAAGAATGAACCCAGCTCATTCAAACATTAATTGCACTTACAAGAAAATATTTTTCCTAAGGGAACCATGAGGCATGTATGAATATTCTGAGCCAAAAATCCTAACTGCCCCCAAACAGGAAAAGAGCTAAAACTATCTATGAAGTTTCTACAAATTAATTCCCCATCTAAAAGGAAAGTTTTCTTTCTCTCTCGCTCTCTCTCTTTTTTTTTTTATTTTCTGAGCCAAACCCAGTGATGATCAGGGGTTACTACTGGCTCTGCACTCAGAAATTGCTCCTGGCAAGCTCAGAGGACCATATGTGATGGCAGAAATCAAACCCAGGTCCATCCTGGGTCAGCCACATGCAAGGCAAAAGCTCTACCACTGTGCTATCACTACAGCCCAGAAAGAGGTAAACTTTACAGGCATATCTGAAAAGTCATCTGAGAGACGTCAGAGAAGGAGCTCAGAGCAGCAGTGGGATCCCAGGCCTCGCATCTCAGAGGCCTTGGAATAGAAAGAGGAGGTCGGGGGGGCCGGGCGGTGGCGCTAGAAGGTGCCTGCCTTGCCTGCGCTAGCCTAGGACGAACCGCAGTTCGATCCCCCGGCGTCCCATATGGTCCCCCAAGAAGCCAGGAGCAACTTCTGAGCGCATAGCCAGGAGTAACCCCTGAGTGTCACCGGGTATGGCCCAAAAACCAAAAACCAAAACAAAAAAAAAAAAAAAAAGAAAGAGGAGGTCGGAGAGATAGCATGGAGGTAAGGCATTTGCCTTCCATGCAGAAGGACGGTGGTTCAAATCCCGACATCCCATATGTTTCCCCAGGCCTGCCAGGAGCAATTTCTGAGCATAGAGCCAGGAGGAACCCCTGAGCGCTGCCGGGTGTGACCCAAAAAAACAAAAAATAAATAAATTAAAAAAAAAAAAAAAAAAAGATAAGGGGCCGGGTAGGTGGCGCTGGAGGTAAGGTGTCTGCCTTGCAAGCGCTAGCCAAGGAAGGACCGCGGTTCCCCCGGCGTCCCATATGGTCCCCCCAAGCCAGGGGCGATTTCTGAGCATAGAGCCAGGAGGAACCCCTGAGCGCTGCCGGGTGTGACCCAAAAAAACAAAAAATAAATAAATTTTAAAAAAAAGATAAGAGAGTAAGTGGTGGCAGTGGCAGGGTGCCATCTACCACGAAGAGCTGTGTCATCAAACCCCCTACACACAAATGTTCTCCGGGAAACAAAGACAAAAAGAACAAGAGCAAAGGAGTGCAGGAACACAAAGAGCAAAAAGTCCCACACTCAGAGGCCTTCACAGGAGGGAGGTAAACAGCGAAGGCTCATGGCTAGATGGGAAATCCTGCCTAAAGCCATTCCCAGTCTTTACTGCCATTCCTATTTCATTACCATTAAGATTGCTAGTGTTGGGGCCAGGCGGTGGCGCTAAAGGTAAGGTGCCTGCCTTGCCTGTGCTAGCCTTGGACGGACCGTGGTTCGATCCCCCGGTGTCCCATATGGTCCCCCAAGCCAGGAGCAACTTCTGAGCACATAGCCAGGAGTAACCCCTGAGCGTTACCGGGTGTGGCCCAAAAACCAAAAAACCAAAAAAAAAAAAAAAAAAAAAAAGATTGCTAGTGTTTTTTCAGTGATAGAGACAGAATCCAGGACCTCACATAATCAAGGCAAGGGCTACTCCAAGCTTAAACTTTCAAAATTATCCTTCTGGGGGCCATGGCAATAAGCACAACAGGTAGGGCATTTGCCTTACACGTGTCCCACCCAGGCTCGATCCCCAGAATCTTTTTTGTTTGTTTGTTTTTTGGGCCACACCCATTTGATGCTCAGGGGTTACTCCTTGCTAAGCGCTCAGAAATTGCCCCTGGCTTGGGGGGACCATATGGGACACAAGGCAGACACCTTACCTCTAGTGCCACCTCGCCAGCCCCAGATCTCCAGCTTCTTATAGGGTACCCTGAACTTGCCAGGAAGGATTTCTGAACTTAGAGCCAAGAGTAACCCAAGTGTGCGCCACTGGGTGTGGCCCAAACAAAACAAACAAAAATTTATCTTTATTTTATAGAAATCTTTCTCTCGGGTCAGAAGATAGAAATCTTTCTCTCTTCTTGTATCTCCTAAATAAAACTACTTTACTTCACTTAAAGTAATGCATTAAAAAAATAAATTACCAAAAAATCATAAACATAATAGAAATGTCTGACAAATAGTAAATAGTCACAGTGCTTCTCTTTAGAACTTTATTTACCATTGCTGTTATAAAGAAATTTTTCATTAATAGCTTTTTTAGTTCGAATCCTGGTGTCCCATCTAGTCCCCTGTGCCTGCCAGGAGCTACTTCTGAACAGACAGCCAGGAGTAAGCCCTGAGCATAGCCGGGTGTGGCCCAAAAACCAAAAAAAAAAAAAAGCTTTTTTAGTACATTTTTCATATTAAATAGGAGAAAAGAAATGTAAAAATTACCTCCTAATTTTCCTCTAATGACATCCAAGGCTTCTTGATACTTTCCCAAACGTTCCAAGATCATATAATAAAGTTCAACCTTACAGAAGAAACCAACAAAACACACAACCATTGAAACTTCTCAATACTATACAGTGGGAAAAGAACATGGTCTTCAAATGAGAAGAAAACAAACAGCAAAGGGCAACCCAGGTCCAATGGCACTGATACAAAAGCAACACTGGCTTCAGTCACTCACCTCAGCCTCAGCTTCGATCTTATCTTCTTTCACCATTTTCTCAACCATTCTCTCGGCAAGTGGGAGAAACATGGTTTTTGAGAGGTTTTCATCCTGGGCTGATATGGACTGAAGGAGATAAAAAACAAAAACAAAAAAACCACCTGATGTTTCATTCAAATCACACTTTCTGCTCTATTTATCTGACTCCAGCCCCTCTGTGAGGCCCCTCTGTTAAACCAGAACCAGAATGAACGACTGGCTCCACTAAAAAAAAGTGTCAGACCTTGGGGCCGGAGAGGTAGCATGGAGGGAGGGCATTTGCCTTGCATGCAGAAGGATGGTAGTTCGAATCCGGGCATCCCATATGACCCCCGTGCCTGCCAGGGGTGATTTCTGAGCACAGAGCCAGGAGTAACTCCTGAGTGCTGTTGGGTGTGACCCAAAAATCAAAGGAAAAAAAAACACACAAAAAGAAAAAAATTAAAAAAAAAAAAAAACAAGGAAAAAAAGTGTCAGACCTGGGCACAGTGGGTAGATAGGGCATTTGCCTGGCACATGACAGACGTAGGGTTAATCCCTAGCATCCTAAATGGTCCCCAGAGTGATTTCTGAGCACAGAGCAGCTGAAGCGATAGCACAGAGGTAGGGTGTTTGCCTTGCCCATAAGCGACCCAGGTTCAATCCCTGGCATTACACACAGGGGTGATTTCTGAACGCAGAGCCAGGAGCAACCCAAGTGCTGCCAAGTGTGACCCAAAAACTAGGGAAAAAAAAAAGGATCAACAGGGGCTAGAATAGGGCCCGGAGAGATAGCACAGCGGTGTTTGCCTTGCAAGCAGCCGATCCAGGACCAAAGGTGGTTGGTTCGAATCCCGGTGTCCCATATGGTCCCTGTGCCTGCCAGGAGCTATTTCTGAGCAGACAGCCAGGAGTAACCTCTGAGCACCGCCGGGTGTGACCCAAAAACCAAAAAAAAAAAAACAGGGGCTAGAATAATAGCATAGCAGGGGGCAGGAGTACGGAGCAGGGTTTTTTTTGGTTTTTTTTTTTTTTTTTTGGTTTTTGGGCCACACCCGGTGACGCTCAGGGGTTACTCCTGGCTATGCGCTCAGAAGTCGCTCCTGGCTTGGGGGACCATATGGGACGCCGGGGGATCGAACCGCGGTCCATCCGAGGCTAGCGCAGTCAAGGCAGGCACCTTACTTTTAGCGCCACGGCCCGGCCCCGGAGCAGGTTTTTTTTTTTGTTTGTTTGTTTTTTTGTTTTTTTTTTTGTTTGTTTTTTGGCCATACCCGGCGGTGCTCAGGGGTTACTCCTGGCTGTCTGCTCAGAAATACTCCTGGCAGGCACACGGGGACCCGCTGTGCTATCTCTCAGGCCCTGGCGATGCAGTTTTGATCCCCCGGCATCCCAGGAGTGACATCTGAGCCTAAGCACCACTAGGTGTGGCAAAAAAAAAAAAAAAAAAAAAGGGCCTGGAGAGATAGCACAGCGGCGTTTGCCTTGCAAGCAGCCGATCCAGGACCAAAGGTGGTTGGTTCAAATCCCGGTGTCCCATATGGTCCCCCGTGCCTGCCAGGAGCTATTTCTGAGCAGACAGCCAGGAGGAACCCCTGAGCACCGCCGGGTGTGGCCCAAAAAAACAAAAACAAACAAACAAAAAAAAAAAGTAGATCTATAAATTAAGGTGAAATCCTATGTGCTTTACACCAATAAACTGATACCCAAGTCAATGAATTCTGCAATCACTCAATCAAAAAGTCAAATTTCAAAATGTCAAGTCTTGTTGGACATGGTGCAACATACCACGCACAACATACTCAGAAAACAAAATAAGGAAACAAATGAAAAGAAAAGAAAGCTCATCCAGTTTGGAACACTGTACTCACCTGCATAATTAAGCTCATCACAGACCAAAAGTAGTAAGGGTTTTTGGGAACGATCTTATAGAGAGCCATGCCAGCCTAAAATACAGAGCACATACACAGAGGTCAATTCTTTCACAGAACAGCAAAGTGTTCAGGCTGGAGGGGACAGGAACTTTGAACATCCAGCCCTGCACAGTTACAGAGCACTATCCAGTGTCACCCATCCTCTATTCAGAGCCACCACCAAAGAGTAGCAATGACAAATATTTCTGTTTCTTTTCTTACTTTTTTATTTCTGGACCACATCCAGGGGTGCTCAGTTTTAGTACTGGCTCTGCACTCAGGAATCACTCCTAGCAGGTTCAGAGAACTAGATAAGATGCTGGGGATGGATCAAACAAGGGACAGCTTCATGCAAGGCAAGTGCCCTGCCCACTGTACTATGCCTCTGACCTAAAATATATCTGTTTCTTTAAGTGCTCAGTGATTTGATGGCTATCCTCTATTGGAAAGCTAATCAGGAAAGCTATCAGGAACAGCATTTCACCTTCAGATGGAGGGCCAGACAGACTATAGATGGTTAAGAAATGTGCTTGCATGTCATAAAGCACAGTAGAAGAGCATTTATTTGCCTTGCATGGGCATACCCGAGAGGGACAAGCTTCCATTCCCCGCATCCCATATGGTCCCCGAGCCCGGGCCCCTAGCCTGCAGGGGCGATTTCTGAGTGCAGAGCCAGGATTGACACCTGAGCGCCACGCTGGGTGTGACCCAAAAACCAATCAATCAAGCAATAAAGTTTAAAAAATAAAAAAGGGTTACAGCTTAAAAAACGCTGATAGGAAAACTATTGCTTTAATTTTTATATCAGGTAATTAGTGTTATTATTAGTGTTTCTCCAGATTAGTGTAATTCCTTATAAACAAAAAGTTGTTTTCCTTTTATACAGTTAAAAGTATTAATGTTGTAGTAATAAAATTGGATTTTTATTCAAAAAATAAATAAAAAGGGGGGAGCTGGAGAGATAGCATGAAGCAGAAGGAAGGTGGTTCGAATCCCGGCATCCCATAGGGTCCCCCGAGCCAGCCAGGAGCGGTTTCTGAGTGTAGAGCCAGGAGAAACCCCTAAGCACTGCCGGGTGTGACCCAAAAACCCAAATAAAAAAAAAAGGCTTTGCCTCTGGTAGACAACCCAGTGCCCAGACAGCTGTAAGCCTGTTACCTGTTGCATTTTCTTGTACTCGCCAACTCTGGCATAGGCCATGAAGAGGTGAGAGTGATACTCCTCGCTGTTGGGAACTTTCTTCACAGCTGCCTCATAAAGTTTCGTGACTAGCTCCGCTAAGATAGAAAGAAATCAGACTTTCTTAATTCCTAACACAGAATTAAAATCTTGGGGCCGGCAAGGTGGCGCTAGAGGTAAGGTGTCTGCCTTGTAAGCGCTAGCCAAGGATCAGGACCGCGATTCGATCCCCCGATTCGATCCCCCGGTGTCCCATATGCTCCCCCCAAGCCAGGGGCGATTTCTGAGTGCTTAGCCCGAGCATTGAACGGGTGTGGCCCGAAAAACCAAAAAAAAAAAAAAAAAATCTCAACCCTGGGCCGGAGAGATAGCATGGAGGTAAGCGTTTTTTGTCTTGCATGCAGAAGGACAGTGGTTCGAATCCCGGGACCCCATATGGTCCCCCGAGCCTGCCAGGAGCTATTTCTGAGCGTAGAGCCAGGAGTAACCCCTGAGCGCTGCTGGGTGTGACCCCCCATAAATAAATAAATAAATAAATAAATAAATAAATAAATAAATAAATAAATAAATAAATAAAATCTCAACCCCACTCCTTCTCTCTATCAGGAAGAAATCAAATAGATGCCTTCTACATTAAACAAGAAAACTGGGGGCTGGAGACCCCACAGCACTGAGCTGGGAGGAGTACTCCATACAATACTGGGTGCTACCTAAAAGAAACAAAGAGGAAAAAGAGAGAGCGTGTACTTTGCAACTTCTGATCACGTAGCCTTGTCCTAGTTAGGTGTTACTCAGGCACAGCGGGGAAAGTCTCACTGTCTCCTCAGCTGACAGAACAGGAGATCAGCACCAGTTGCAGCTCCGTGTTCTCCACAATTCTTTCCCCAGCACAATTCTGATCCAGCCTAGTTCCACAAGGCTCCCTATGGCCGTTGGATCCTCTGTTTTGATCATCTGCACCTTGCAGGGTTGTGTTATCTCCGTGCTTGGGACCTCAGGACAGGGACTGTCTGCCTAATCCTCACTTCCTCTCTTCAGCAACTACCACTCCAGACCAGTCCCAAAGGCATGCTCCCCTCCAGCCCTTTGCTGAAAACCATCCCCGCTGCTCTCCTTAATCTTTGCAGTAATTCCCTCGGCCCTGACACTGCCCTCCCACTGCCAGGAGCAACTCCCAAGCAGGAGCAAGAAGTAATCTCGAGCACAGCCAGGTATGGCCCAAAGTGCCCCAGAAAATTACCAGAACATTAATCAACTACTGTAGAGTATTAAGTATTGCTGAAAGTCCTCTTGGGGCGGAGTAACCCCAGGGCAAAAAGATCTGATGGCAGCTAACTAGTCTCTGGTTTACTGATTCAGTTTCTATACTAAAACCCCTGAGGGCTCACTCTGATCTGTCCTACAGAAACCCACTCCCCTCCAGCACCCAACAAACTCCAGACAACACTGGATATATACCTGGTACACCCAGCAGCCCTAGGATGTTCTACTGAATAATAATTTTTAAAAAGTTGTTACAATTCAAGAAGCCAAGTACATGAAAAAATATTTTTCTGTCAGTCTTCTCAAAACAGAAGGGCCGGAGAGATAGCAAGGAAGTAGGCATTTGTCATGCATGCAGAAGGTCAGTGGTTCGAATTCCGGCATCCCATTTGGTCCCCTGAGCCTACCAGAAGCGGTTTCTGAGCGTAGAGTCAGGAGTAGTCCCTGAGGCTGCCAGGTGTGACCCAAAAACCAAAAAAAAAAAAAAAAAACAACAACAACAAAAAAGGTTAATGCCATCTACTCAAACCATGACTGATAGACAACTAGGGAACTCAGAGAGAAACAGCAACAGACAAGCTCAGATTGGGAACAAGAGAAGGTTGCCTACGTCGGTGCATTTCCCTGTAGAGGATCGTCAGTGCTTGCAGTGAGTTGTCATCCGTGGGCTCCAGGGCCGCCACTTCCTGAGCCAAGGTGAAGGCCTCCTCTTGCTTTCCAGTTCTCTGTAAGCCAATGGCCTTTAAAACCTATAGAGAAGAAAACAGCTTTAAAAGAACAGAAAAGAGAAAGCAAAGAAAGCCATTTCGGAAAGCACAAGGCAGTCGGAAAGCCAACATTCTCATACACTGTCTTCTTTGAAAAGATCACATCAGGTGGGGCCGGGCGGTGGCGCTGGAGGTAAGGTGCCTGCCTTGCCTGCGCTAGCCTAGGACGGACCGCGGTTCGATCCCCCGGCGTCCCATATGGTCCCCCAAGAAGCCAGGAGCAACTTCTGAGCGCATAGCCAAGAGTAACCCCTGAGCATCACAGGGTGTGGCCCCAAAAAAAAAAAAAGATCACATCAGGGGCCAGAGCTCTAGCTTGTCTGAACACATCTGCCTTCACGCAGATGGCCCAGGTTTGATCCCTGGGCTTCCAAATGGCCTCCCAGGAGCCATTCCTGAGCACAGAGCCAGGAGTCACCCCTGAGCACCACCAGCTGTGGCTCCAAAATATAAACAAAACAAAAAAAGAAAGAAAAGATCTCAGCAATAGGTTCAGAACAGCAGCACAGCAGGGAGGGTGTTTGTCTTGCAAGTGGTGGACCCGGATTCAAGCCCTGACATTCCATATGGTCCCCAAGCTCAGTGCCAGACCTGAGCCCTTCATCACCACCTCCCCTCAATCCAGCAAACTGTACCTATTTCATCATATTAAGAACATAGAAGGTATTGTTACAGCTCTTTTAGAATTTGTCCTGCAGGCCTTCTGTTCTCCACCGGAAGGTCCCTCTACTTTTATGGTACTCAAATTAAAAAAAAAAGAACATAGAAGGAGGGGCCGAAGAGATAGCACAGCGTCGTTTGCCTTGCAAGCAGCCGATCCAGGACCAAAGGTGATTGGTTCGAATCCTAGTGTCCTATATGGTCCCCCGTGCCTGCCAGGAGCTATTTCTGAGCAGACAGCCAGGAGTAACACCTGAAAGGAGGGGCCGGGGCCGGAGAGATAGCATGGAGGTAAGGCGTTTGCCTTTCATGCAGAAAGTCGGTGGTTCGAATCCCGGCATCCCATATGGTCCCCCGAGCCTGCCAGGAGCAATTTCTGAGCATAAAGCCAGGAGTAACCCCTGAGCACTGTCGGGTGTGACCCAAAAACCAAAAACCAAAAAAAAAAAAAAAAGAAGGAGGGGTCAGAGAGATAGCATGGAGGTAAGGTGGAGGTAAGGTATTTGCCTTGCATGCAGAAGGACAGTGGTTTGAACCCTGGCATCCCAAATGGTCCCCGAGCCTGCCAGGAGCGATTTCTGAGCATATAACCAGGAGTAACCCCTGAGTGCCGCTGGGTGTGACCCAAAAAACAAAAAAACAACAACAGGAAAAAAAGAACACAGGAGGAGGGGCCAGAGAGATAGCATAGAGGTAGGGCATTTGCCTTGCATGCAGAAGGTCAGTGGTTCGAATCCCGGCATCTCATACGGTCCCCCGAGCCTGCCAGGAGCAATTTCTGAACATACAGCCAGGAGGAACCCTGAACGATGCCGGGTGTGACCCAAAAACGAAAACAAACCAAAAAAAAAAACATAGAAGGAGCCTGAGCATTAAGGCATCTGCCTTACACATGGCTGACCCAGGTTTAAGCCACATATGGTCACCGTGCCAGGAGTGAACCCTGTGCACAGAGCCCATTGATTCATTTCATATATTTTCCCTTTACTTTACTTTCTCCCACCAGATGGCGCCAGAGACTCAGCCTAGGATTTAGTACACGCAACAAAGTGATGGGCTGCCTTCCCTGGCCTTATCCTGCTTCTTTAAAGATAATACACCGTCTACAAGTAACTCAGCAAGTGTAAGTCACAAAGAGCAAATGAAGTTACCTTCGCACAATGAAGATCTTTATGCTTCTTCAACAATTTATCCGCTTGTTGAATGGCCATTTTGTTGTTACCATTATCAAGATAATCTATTAAAAAGAAAAGAAGCAAGCCATGAAAACAGGAACTCTGACAATTCTATCCCTTCAACAACAAATATGAAAACTGCATGAGGCTAGTTTCAGGTGTGTCCTAGCAGATCTAGATCTGGGTGGAGCAAAAATATCTTAATGGCAAAGCGCCTGGCAAGCCTGATGTCAGCAAGACCTCAAATTCAGCACAAGACCCAGCCCCAGAGCCAGCCCCACGACACGTGAGTGCAATCTCACCAACTCTGCTGCCTGGGACCCCCAGGAGCTCAAAGGTACAAACTCCGTGTATGTGTGTAAGCACCACAACTAAAGTGAGCTTTGAAATCAAGTATGTGCAAACTTCAATCATGCAACAAAAGGAAGGGGAAAGGAGGAGAAAAGGCAGGGGAGAAAGCAAAAGGGCTGAGGGGCACATGCTTGAATGCTAGAACCCCAGTTCTCTTTTCTTTTTTTTTGGTGGCCACACCTGGCAAGCTCAGGGGTTATTTCTGTCTCTGCACACAGGAGCAGTTGAGTGTAGAGGGGGATTCTATGGGATGCCAGAGATCGAACCCAGGGCAGCCGCAAGAGAGGCAAGTGCCCTTTCTGCTGTGCTGTCACTCCAGCCCCAGGAGCCCGGGTTCTATTGAAAGCACCACATTGTGCTCAAACCCTGTTCTGAAAGGAATCAGGCCCAGAACTTTCAAGTACTGCGAAGTATGTGCAAAACCCAAAGAAGGAAAAGAAAATTCACCAAGCCAGGGACACAACTCAAAGAACCCTAATACATGCTTGGCAAGTAGAAGCTCTGTAGTCAATATCCGTCACCATTTGGTCCCTGAGCATTGGGCTAGGGCAGTTCCCCCCAGCACCACTGATGTGAACCCCACATACACATGCCCTCTTCTGCAAGAGCTTCTACCTCTGCCCAAGTCAGATGACAATGTCTGTAACATTGGACAACAGGTGGACACTGGCCCACAGGGATATCAATTAGGTTTCTGCCTGGTAAGCTGGAGCTCCAAAACTGCTGTGAAAATTGCGGAAAGCGATACACATGCTGAGTTGGAAGTCACCAGTGTAGGCTCCAGAAAGTTCATTTGGGTTTTTTCTGGGGGACACACCCAGCAATGCACAGAATAGAAGGAGAACTGAGGGCCCAGAGAGATAACACAGTGGCGTTTGCCTTGCAAGCAGCCAATCCAGGACCAAAGGTGGTTGGTTCGAATCCCGGTGTCCCATATGGTCCCCCGTGCCTGCCAGGAGTAACTCCTGAGAACCGCTGGGTGTGACCCAAAAACCAAAAACCAAAAAAAAAAAAAAAAAAAAAAGGAGAACTGAGCACAGAGAATAGCCCCTAAGTAGAAAAAGGAGTAGCCCCAATACCACCTGATGTGGGAAGGGAAGAAAGAGAAAGGGGGAGGGGAAGAAAGAGGGAGGAAAAGAGATGGAAAGTGAGGGGAGGAGAAGGAAGAGGAAGGAAAAGAAAAGGAAGGAGGGAAAGGAAAGGGTTAGAGTTAGGGAAGGAAGGGAGAAGGGGAGGGGAAGAGAAGGAAGAGGAGGGAGTAGGAATCACATCTGCGCTGTTTGGTCCAGCTGTTTGTCCCAGCTTTCATACTGTGTCTGACACATAGTAGGCTCTCAATAAATAAATTTAATAAAGAAAGGAATGCATAAGAGTCAAAAAGACGATACAGTGGGGAGGGCACTTGCCTTGCATGCAGCCAACCCAGGTTCCATCCCTGGCACCCCATATGGTCCCCCAAGCCTGTCGAGAGTGATCCCTGAAAACAGCCAAAAGTAACCTCCAAGCAATGCCAAGTGTTGTCTCAAAACCAATAGCTGGGGGCCAGAATGAGCACAATGGTAAGGCATTTGTCTTGCACGTTGCCAACCCTGGACAGACCCAGGTTCCATCCCCAGCATCCCATACGGCCCCGAACCTGCCAGGAGCAACCCCTGAGCACCACTCGGTGTGGCCTAAAAAAACAAACAAACAAACAAACAAACAAACCCAAAGCTAAAACAAACCAAAATCAGTAAGAAACCTATAAATGAGTTGACTGTGGTGGGAGTTTCCAGAAATAAGCAGTTTATCAGAAGAACAGCCACATATATACAAGGGGGTCACAACTGGAAGAACGAATTATCGGTATGGTCAAGTCACTTAAATTATATTTTTAAGAATATTTAACTATGGGCCCGGAGAGATAGCACAGTGGCGTTTGCCTTGCAAGCAGCCAATCCAAGACCAAAGGTGGTTGGTTCGAATCCTGGTGTCCCATATGGTCCCCTGTGCCTGCCAGGAGCTATTTCTGAGCAGACAGCCAGGAGTAAACCCCTGAGCACCGCCGGGTGTGGCCCCCCCCCCAAAAAAAATTTAACTATTAGTTTTTAAATATTTTTTAATCACAAACATGAAGTTTAAGCAGGTAGGGCATTTGCCTTGCATACAGCTGGCCGAAGCTCGATTCCCTAAATATGGAATAATCTCTTTTTTTTTTTTTTTTGGTTTTTGGGCCACACCCGGTGACGCTCAGGGGTTACTCCTGGCTATGCGCTCAGAAGTTGCTCCTGGCTTGGGGGACCATATGGGACGCTGGGGGATCGAACCGCGGTCTATCCAAGGCTAGCTCAGGCAAGGCAGGCACCTTACCTCTAGCGCCACCGCCCGGCCCGAAATATGGAATAATCTCACTCATCTGTGGAAATAACATAGAGGTCAAAGTGATAGCACACTTTGCCTTACACAAAGCCTACTCAGGTTTGACATCCCTTATGTTCCCCCAAGCCTGCCAGGAATGATTTGAGTACAGAGCCAGGGGTAATCCCTGAGCGCTGCCAGGTGTGGCCGAAAAACAATGAAAAAAAAAATGTTTAGAAAAATAAGCCACTATGATGATAATATTCAGAAACAATAGAGATGAGGACCAGGAGGACCAGTCCCTGGTAGGAAGCTTGGCACAAAAGTGCTGAATGCGGGGCCGGGCGGTGGTGCTGGAGGTAACGTGCCTGCCTTGCCTGCGCTAGCCTAGGACGGACCACGGTTCGATCCCCCCGGTGTCCCATATGGTCCCCCAAGCCAGGAGCAACTTCTGAGCGCATAGCCAGGAGTAACCCCTAAGCGTCACAGGGTGTGGCCCAAAAACCAAAAAAAAAAAAAAAAAAGTGCTGAATGCAGTTAGGGTAGTGAATGGTCTACTGTGACAATGAGAGTTAGAACTGATCGCTCTGGATAAGAACTGGGGACTGAATGGGGATAAAGTGACATGCATGGCACCCTGTCATTAACAACAGTGCAAACTACCATGTCAAAAAGGAGAAAAGGGGGGGAGAGGAGAGGGAGAGGGAGAGGGAGAGGGAGAGGGAGAGGGAGAGGGAGAGGGAGAGGAAGAGGGAGAGGGAGAGGGAGATGGAGAGGGAGAGGGAGAAGGAGAGGGAGAGGGAGAAGGAGAAGGAGAGGGAGAGGGAGAAGGAGATGGAGAGGGAGAGGGAGAAGGAGAGGGAGAGGGAGAGGGAGAGGGAGAGGGAGAGGGAGAGGGAAAGGGAGAGGAATAGAGAGAGAGAGAGGGAGAGGGAGAGAGAGGGAGAGGGAGACGCGCCAAGATTGTGCCAGTCTTGCCAAGTGATTTTTCTATAAAAAGGCAAAATCATCTTCTCTGGGTCTTGGGCGTGACTCAAGCAGCTGAAGCACCTGCCAAGTCTGATCCCTGCTCCAGCGTGTATGTGCAGGAGCAGGGCTCCAGGAGGGGGCAGAATGTGTTAGATCTCCACAGCAGCATGGGAGCACTCAGCAGTGCTCTGTCCTGTCCCTGCACCCCAGGGGAGCACTACAGAGTATAAACCAGTGGGCACTGCAGAATCCACCACTGTGGTGAGCACCCGAAGAACACTCACTGCATCCAAGATGAGACACCCAGAGGCAGAAGCTCAGCAAAATGCAGCCTGAGCTCCCTGACTGTGATGTGTGATTCGAGGGGTCCCAAAGACAGACAGTGGGGAGGACGCCTGCCTTACACTAGCCAATCTGAGGTTGGAGTTTGACCCCTGCCACGCCATATGGTCCCCAACCTTACCAGGAGTGACCCCTGAGGAGAGCCAGGGACAGGCCTAAGCACTGCCAGGTGTACCTCCCCCCCCAAAAAAAAAAACCACTAAAAATAACAAAAACAACCTATCATCACAAGTGGGGGTGGGGTGCAGGGACAGTTCTGACCCAAGTTTTTGGGGTGAAGGCTGGAAACTGAGGACTTGGGGGTGTATGAGTGTGGCCAGGTAATAACAGAAGAAATGACCCGATTTACCTATCGAGGTGATTAGTGGAAACGCTGCAGCCCGCCTGATCCTGACCGAGTAGGGCTGTGAACGGTCCGTTAGTCTACAGCAAAAACCTGAGACCTGGCCGAAGAGGTGCGCTGAGCTCAAAAGGAGCACTCGCTTTCCAGTGAGAAGCCCCTGCAATTCCTCCTGCAGATGACCCCGAGCACTGCACCAGGAGAGCCCTGCTGCAGGTGCCTATGTGTGTCCTAAGGCTCTGGGGGTATTTCTTTTTGAAATGTCTCTACTGCAACTTCTGACCTTCTAGCAATTCTTGCACACTCTACAAATTTCCTTAGCACCCTACCACATACACACAGCCCTCCAACACATCCACACTCCCACCCCAGGCCCTAAAAATAACCATCATGTCCTCGTGGTAGAAGCAAGCATGGGAGCTAAACAAGTCCTAACTGTGTGTGATTCAATTTTGGTAGTTCAGAGCCAGAGGTTGGTTGAGCCTGGCTTTATGACCTTTGATTCTATGAGAATCAAATGATGAGAAGAAATCAAAATCAAAATGAGAAGAAAAACCTTTTTATAATTTTAGGAAACAGAAAGTCACTGGAGTTAGAGAGAAAATATAGCAGGTAGGGAGTTTGCCTTGCATCTGGCTGACCTGGGTTCAATCCCTGGTACCCCGTTTGGTCCCTAAGCATTATCAGGAGTGATTCCTGAGTACAAAGCCAGGAGTAGCCCTGAGCTACAGAGAGAGAGTAGAAACATCTGTTGAGAACCACTGGGCTCTGAATAATAATCTCATGAGAAGAATATAAGTACGCAGGCGAGAGGGGGCACACACGCACACACACTAGAACTTGCAGCCACCTCAGCTGAACCCACCATAATTTCACAGTGAATTACCCTGTCGACAAAATGTAGACCTCAACAATATTCACGCTTGGGGCCGGAGTGGTATCACAATGGTAGGGCATTTGCCTTGCACACGGCTGACCCAGGAGGACCTGGGTTCGATTCCCTGTGTCCTATACGGTCCCCTGAGCCTGCCAGAAGCAATTTCTGAGCAGAGCCTGAAGTAACCCCTGATCATCACTGGATGTGGCCCCAAAAAACAAAAAAAAAAATCACAAAATTCACTCAGCAAGAACTGCAGTCACACATCCTTTTTAACTGCTTATAAAATCTTCAAATCTTGCAAGTACGAAAAATGCTGCAGATACTGATTTTCAGGAAAGATAAGACACTGCTGAATGTGAACTGGATGAAGGGCTGGTCGTTGCTGTGAGCGAGAATGCCTGTGTAAAAACCCCAGCTCACGGATGTACCTTCAGCCAGAGCATCTCTGGCCCCTGCTTACTACTAGAACCACAGTAACCATATCTAGCTGGTAAGATAGTGCAATGGGTGGGCAAGCAGCACATGCACACAGGTGTGCCGGCTCCTTTGCCAGCTAGTGAATTCAAGCAGCCATTGTAGTTCCAAGGCTTTAATGTGTCTGAACAAGAAAATCTGGGGCTGTCCCCAAATCTGGACGTCAAAGCACTGCCTGCACCCTTCTTTTCTAGTCCTCCTACCAGTTTATATTAATGGTCTTGGAATTCCTAAAGAAAACCTCTGGTGACACTTTAACAAAAGCTCTCCATAATTCTGGTTTTCATTTGAAGAATATGACAAATCGTGTTTGGTTGACATATTCCGATACTCAACAATATGAAACAGACAAGCTTTCTTTTATTGGACAATGGCAAACAGGAGGTGGGGTGGGGGGATAACTGGCAGTGCTTAGGAGTTCCAGGCTTGGTGCCTGCTCTCAGGCACCACAATCTCAGCACTGCTGGGGATGACCCACGTTGCTCCAGGGACTTACTATGCCAGTCAACAACAGGACAAGGGCTTCCTGCACACAAAACATGTGTGTACTCAGCCCTGGAGCTACCTCCCCAACCCCCAAACAGTACTAAACCAAATGACTCAGGGACAGTAAAGGCGTTTTCTTTGGTCTCCAAGAACAATTCTGAAAATTCAATTATTCTTAAAAATACTGGCTCATTTTAGTTTCAAGAAAAGGGAAAAAGATCTGTAGGCAACTACTGCAGAGTGGCTTCATTTCTGTTGGGGGACTTGGGGCCAGACCTAGAGGTGTCCAAGGGAACCCAATGGCAGCACTGAACATGGGTCATACACAGAGCCTTTTAAGCCTTCTCCCCAGTCCTACTGTTGAGAGCTGGAATATATTACAGGCTGAGACCTAGATTCTGTCTGTTTCATTAGTGGCCTATGAAAGCATATAGGAAGGCTTTAGAATTCAGGCCTAGGCCCTGCCCCAAACTGAAATCAGAGTCTTCTCTCTGCCTCTCAACAGCTGTGTGACCTTTGGCAATGTCTTCTTTTAAAGGGTGAGGAACAGAGAGAGAAGCAGGTAGGACACTTGCCTTGCCAACTAGGCTCCATCCCTGCAATCTATGTGGTCCTTGGAGTACACTGAGAGTGACCCCTGAGAACAATACCTAAAGAAATTAGATGCTCAGGGGTCTGACCTGAGCACCGTTGGGTGTGCCCTAAAACAAACAAACAAACAAAAATTAAAGAATAATACAAGTAGAGCTGGAGCGATAGCACAGTGGCAGGGCGTTTACCTTGCACGCTGCAGACTGGGACAGATCAGACCAGGTTCAATCCCCGGCATCCCGTGTGATCCCCCAAACCTGCCAAGAGTGATTTCTGAGCGCAGAGCCAGAAGGAACCCAAGTGCCGCCGGATGTGGCCAAAAAAACAAAAATAATAATAATGATAATACAAGTGAGGTGGTATCTAAAATGGTTTGTAGAGTGAGTCTGTTATAGAGTTCATAGTAATCCAAACCTTAGCTGTGGGTTGCAAATCACACATTATTAAAAGTCCCAGTTTCCTCAAGTATGAGAAGGCCAGGAGGCAGGTGGGGGTGAGGGATTAAAAAACCTACCCACGGGGCCGGGCGGTGGCGCTGGAGGTAAGGTGCCTGCCTTGCCTGCGCTAGCCTAGGACGGACCGCGGTTCGATCCCCGCGTCCCATATGGTCCCCCAAGAAGCCAGGAGCAACTTCTGAGCGCATAGCCAGGAGTAACCCCTGAGCGTCACAGAGTGTGGCCCAAAAACCAAAAAAAAAAAAAAAAAACAAAAAAAACAAAAAAAAACCTACCCACGGGCCCGGAGAGATAGCACAGCGCAGCAGATCCAGGACCTAAGGTGGTTGGTTCGAATCCCGGTGTCCCATATGGATCCCCGTGCCTGCCAGGAGCTATTTCTGAGCAGACAGCCAGGAGTAATCCCTAAGCACCGCCGGGTGTAGCCCAAAAACCAAAAAAAAAAAAAAAAAAAACCTACCCACATCAGGAAAACGTGTGAATTCTATAATCCTGCTCTAAAACCAAGGACAGTGACTGACACAGGTCAGAGTCAAAGGGAATTAGCTGTCATTACCACTGCCCAGGTCTGTTGCTAACCAGAACTGAAAAGGGATTCGGGAAACTGCAACGCAAACATGGATCATTCACACACACACACACACACACACACACACACACACACACACAAAATGATCTCTCCAAGTATAACTGCAACGCAAACATGGATCATTCACACAGACACACACACAGACACACACACACACAAATTCAATGATCTCTCCAAGGAAACCTCCGTTTAGTAACAGTGCCGCTAGAAACCTGCCTAATTTTGCACGCAAATAAAAGGGTAAAAAACAAAACAACAACAACAAAAAAAAGACGACCTTGATAACGGAATAAAAACCCAAACGTGTCCAGTCACTGGGGGAAAGAAAGAAAACCGCAAGAAGGAATCACGGTCCCATCACGAGACATCTCTGCCACTGACAAGGTGTTAGCCCATGACACGAATCTGTGATTTTTTTGCAACAAAAATAAAAATGCAAAAAAATAAATGTATGACGAGTCTAAAAGCCTCTGCGGAGGCTTCAGAAGTAAGCTTTGAGCGCGGGGATTGGGGTGGTGAAAGAACCCCCATTGCCTTAGCACGAGGAGGACAAACTGCAGGCAGAAAAAAAAAATCGGGGATCCGCAGCAGCACAAAAAACAAAAGCAAAAAGCACAGCACACCCCCCTACCCCGGCGCTGCTGCAATCTCCCTCCAATGGGGTCCAAGCCCGCACCCCCTTGCAGGCCCCAGGGCGTCCGTTTCTGCACCCAAGACACCCCCTGGGGACTAGGGGCCTCGAGTCTCCGGCCGGTTCCTCTCCATCTAGGTGACCTTGCTTCGGCTCCTCATTCTCTTCGGACCCGGTTCCCCCCAGTGCCCGGGCCACAAGAGCCAACCAGGCACGCCCCAGCCAGGTCTGGTGCAGGCGAGCCTTCATTGAATTAGCCTGGGTCGTGGGCAAGGTGGGTCCCCTGGGGGAAAAGATCAGGGTCCACCTGCTGGGAAGTCGGGCTGTCCCTTAGCAGGCGCCCGAGAGCATGCACGTCTCCCCCCGGAGGCCTGGTGGCACCCCGCGGCGCCTCGAGCCTCCTGCCCGCAAAGCCTGCAGGGAAGCCGGGCTGGCCACTACGCGAGCCCGAGGCTGCGGCCTAGTCGCCCCGCGAGGCCCGCGCGCCCGAGTCCCTCCATTCCCCCGCTTCCTCGGCCTGCGGCTCCGGGGGTCGGAAACGCCTCGGCCGCATTCGGCAAGTCACGGCGCGGAGGTGCGGCGGCCCGCGGGGACTCACCGTAAATGGGCCGGAGGCGCCTGTCGTTAGGGTCCTGCACATGGCCCCGCGTCGCCATGATGACAAGCGCAGAACCGCAGTGCGCACGCGCGGGGCCGGCCCCCGGGCAGGAGCAATTAAAGGGCCAGCGCTGATCTCGCTCTCGACTATCGCGATAGTAGCGGAGGGGGAGATTAAATAATGGACGAAAGGCGACCGGACGCGCCTGCGCAGTGCGTGCGGGTCGGCCCCGGTCGCGCCTGCGCAGGCGCTGCTGCCCTTCCTGCTCCGCTCTGGCTTCAGCGAGAGCTGCTTGCCCTGCTTCCGGCACCTGGTGATGGGAACCAGACTAGACTGAAGGGCCCAGGGGTGGCGGGTGCCCTTTTTATAAAAGGGCGTCTGAATCACCCGAATCTGGGTGGGTGCTCTTCGGCGTCTCCTGCTGATCCCCCCCCTTTATCCTCTGAGCCCGAGAAAGACCAGTTGGGCCTGTCTGGATGGGTGGCAGTCATCCAGGGAAAGTGATGCTGAATGGAGATCCTGGGGGCATGGGGGCCGGCCCCCCAAAATGTCCCTGTATCCGAGCTCTCTGCACGCAGGGCTGGAAGGGAGTGTCCGTGGGCCT
Source organism: Suncus etruscus (assembly GCF_024139225.1). Taxonomy (NCBI): domain Eukaryota; kingdom Metazoa; phylum Chordata; class Mammalia; order Eulipotyphla; family Soricidae; genus Suncus; species Suncus etruscus. The sequence goes on from NC_064862.1 coordinate 20,877,269, forward strand.
AAGTACCGCCTTGCAAGTTCTTTTAGAACCGGTTCCGAAGGATATCCGTCGAGTTTTTCCCTGGGGGTGGGTACACATGGATCAAGTCCCCTGGCACCCGGGCATCTAGGCATCGACCGTCTGGGGATGCTTAAGTGACATACGTCGTTTTAAAACACAGGAGAAAATTTTGACCGTGTTTGTCAAAGACTTTGCTTATACATTAGTCTAGAAGTTAATGAGAATGTCAACTCAATAACTGTGCAAGACTTGTCATTCACATGGTCTCCATAAAGAATATTTTTAAAAAAGAAAGAAATGTTAATTCAAAACTAAAAAAAAATAAATAAAACACAGAGGAAGGCAATAAAATGGACTGAGGTTGACTTTATTTGGGATGGTGCTGGAGATGGTGGTTTAGTAAATAAGTCTTTTAAATGCTTCTTCATACTTTTGAGAAATAGAAGTTCTTTTTTTTTTTAATTTTAATTTTTAATTATGAGAACAAGGGTGCAAAGAAAGAGGACAAGGTAAAGTTACAGTGGAAGGACAATCACCCATAACATAATTCTCAGAAGTCCCCTTGCTGATATCTTAACTTTGAAATTTCAGCCAAAGAACATTAAGATAAATAAGACAGAATCCATGTACAATTACTTTGTCCCTCAAGTCCCCAGATTGTAACACATTATAATATTTCTTAACAGTACACAAGGCAATCTAAAGCCATAAAACTTACGAAACCCCTTAAACATTACAGGCATAGTATTTTCTTACAATTCCATATACATGCATATTAGCTTAAGTTACCCTCAAATTTTAAGTGAGTTCTTTTTAAGGATTAGAGTCAAAGGAGCACAGTAAAAATGGTGTTAGAGTGGCAATTGTTGTTTGCATAGGCCCACGAAATAGAAGTTCTTTATCTCACCTGGGGATGCAGGAGGAAGGAAGTGCAATTTTAAAAGTAAATTATTTAATTGAATTACTGACTGTGAGATACTTAGTTAGAAAGTTGTTCATGGGGCCGGGCGGTGGTGCTAAAGGTAAGGTGCCTGCCTTGCCTGCGGACCACGGTTCAATCCCCCGGTGTCCCATATGGTCCCCCAAGCCAGGAGCAACTTCTGAGCACATAGCCAGGAGTAACCCCTGAGCGTTACCGGGTGTGGCCCAAAAACCAAAAAAAAAAAAAAAAAAAAGAAAGTTGTTCATGACCGAATTTCAGCCATACAATGTTCCAATACCCATCCCTTCATCAGACTTTTTGTTTTGTTTGGGGGCCTCACCGAAGATGCTCAGGGCTTACTCCTGGCTGTGCACTCAGGAATTAATCCTGGCAGGAATCGGCAAATATGGGATGCTGAGAATTGAACCCGGGTTGGTCATATATAAGGTACATATAGATATGTACAGCTCTCCCTGCTGTACAATTTCTTGGGTCCCAGGAAGTTACCAGACTTAGGCCCTTAGGCCAAAGAGAACTGAGGGTAGGGGCCAGCCCACCCAGGTTCAATCCCCAATACTATATATGGTTTCCCCCACAAACTCCTATCTCTGCCACAAGTAATCCCAGAGCATAGGCCAAGAGTAAAGTCTGAGTACAACCTGGTGTGGCCCAAAAATAAACAAAAAATGTATCAGACTTAAATGCTGCAGAAGGAACCTGGCAGACAGGTGAAGCTTAAAAGAACAAGGCCACACCTGCTATTAGTGATTCAAACCAGGTCTTTCCTGCTGCCACAAAAGTGATGCTAAAGCTTACTCTTGGCTGTATGCTCAGGGATCAACTTTTCTTTTTCTTTTTTGGGTCACACCCGGCGGCACTCAGGTTACTGCTGGCTCTGCACTCAGAAATCGTTCCTGGCAGGCACAGGGGACCATATGGGTGTTGGGATTTGGACAACTATCTGTCCTGGATCCGTGGCATGCAAGGTAAATGCCCTACCATTGTGCTATCTCTCCGGCCCCAGGAATCAATTTTGGCCATACTAAGGGATCAGGGTCATGCACAGGCAAGGCAAGCACCTTATCTCCTGTGCCCTCTCTCCAGCCCCACAACCTGTGTGTTAACAAACTCTCTCTCAACAGGTAGGGAAAGTAGCTCAAAGGGCCGAGCATATGCAACAGGCCCAGGTTTCATTCTCGGCACCACATGGTCACCCAAACACCTTCAGGACCAAAACCCAAGCACTGCCAGGTGTGACCCAAAGTCAGGGTGGGAATATATATATAAATACACTACACATATACACACATACACATATATGTGTTTTTTTCTTGTGATTTGGGTTAGGCAAAATTTTGGTTAAAGGGGCCTGGAGAGATAGCACAGCGGTGTTTGCCTTGCAAGCAGCCGATCCAGAACCAAAGGTGGTTGGTTCGAATCCCAGTGTCCCATATGGTTCCCCGTGCCTGCCAGGAGCTATTTCTGAGCAGACAGCCAGGAGTAACCCCTGAGCTCCGCCGGGTGTGGCCCAAAAACCAAAAAAAAAAAAAAATTTTGGTTAAAAAACAAAAAGGTTGGGAGACCCAAGAGATAGCATGGAAATAAGGCATTTGCCTTGCATGCACAAGGTCGGTGATTCAAATCCCGGCATCCTATATGGTCCCCTGAGCCTGCCAGGAGCGATTTCTGAGCGTAGAGCCAGGAGTAGTCCCTGAGCACTGCTGGGTGTAAACCCCCCCCCAAAAAAAAAAAAAAGATTGGTGCCGGAAAGATAACATAGAGGCAGGGTGTTTGCCTTGCATACAGAAGGATGGTGGTTCGAATCCCGGCATCCCATATGGTCCGCCAAGCCTGCCAGGTGCAATTTTTGAGCGTAGAGCCAGGAGTAACCCCTGAGTGCTGCCGGGTGTGACTCAAAAAAAAACAAAAAAAAAAGGGGGTGGGGAGGGTGCCGGAGAGATAGAGATAGCATGGAGGTAGGGCTTTTGCCTTGCATACAGAAGGAAGGTGGTTCGGGTCCTGGCATCCCATATGGTCCCTGACCCCAAAAAAAAAAAAAATAATAAAAGAATTGGGGGCTGGAGCGGTAGGGCATTTGCCTTGCAAGCAGCTGATCCAGGACAGACCATGGTTCTATCCCCCTAGCCAGGAACAATTTCTGAGCGCATAGCCAGGAGAGTGTCACTGGGTGTGGCCCAAAAAACAAAAACAAAAAAAAAGGTTTGGTTCTGCTCCAAATTTGAAATGGGCAAATTATGACCTATGGGGGGTGGGAGGCATAGCGTTAGCACACAGGGTAGGGGGTTTGCCTTGCATGCAACCAACCCTAGTTCGATCCTGGCATCCCACCCATAAGGTCCCCCGAGCTTGCCTGGAGTGATTTCTCAGTGCTGCTGCTGGGTATGGCCCAAAAACAAACAAACAAACAAACAAACAAAAAAGTTCAATTTGGTGTCTGTAAACAAAAGTCCATGATTGCTTTGGGGTCAAGGCACAGACCCCACAGGTAGGAGAAGCCAGCACTGAACTCACAGCACCACGTGGTCTCCAGAGCCTTCTGGGATTACACCTGAGCACAGCCAGAAATAGTCCTCAGCACTGCAGGGGTGCAATCCCCAAATAAAGTCTGGAAGTCAGCTATTGTTACAAGCCTGTAATCACAGTGTCTGGTAGCTTCAGGCTGCAATGGCTGAATGAGTGATTGCTAGCAAGATCTTGATGGCTCAGGGGCAGACACTAATTGGCCTTTCACTGATAGTTTTTCTAACTCTGCTTTACAGAGCTAATTTAGCTATTTGTTTTTGGTTATTTTTTTTGAGGGGGGGGCACACCTAGTGACACTCAGGGGTTACTCCTGACTCTGCACTCAGAAGTTGCTCCTGGCAGGCTCGGGGGACCAAATGAGATGTCGGGAATCGAATGAGGGTCCATCCTGTTTTAGCCCAGTGCAAGACAAACCACCTACCCTCTGTCTTATCTCTCCAGCCCCTCAGGAGCTAATTTAAAAGCTTTAGGGAGGAATTTAAACACTTCCAGGTTAAGAGCTGAGGTGATACTTCAAAGGACTAGAACAGGGCATAGTACTCTAAGCACTGCTACTGGCAAAGCCCCCCTCACATCGCCCCAGCACTAAACAGGGAGAGGCCCCCCCAAGCCCTCAGAGAAAAATACAATGTAGGATCGATGTATTATAAAATAATAGTCATTACTTGACATTACAATTGGGGGGGGGGGAGAATGGAGCGATAGCACAGCAGGTAGCGTGTTTGCTTTGTACTCAGCCAATCCAGGACTGACTCGGGTTTGATTCCTGACATCCCATATGGTCCCCCAAGCCTGCAAAAGGTAACTCCTGAGTGCTTCCAGTTGTGGTCCAACTCCTCCCCCCCAAATTGTTCTGTTTTGGGTACACATCTAATGTTATTTGGGACTTACTCCCTTACTCCTGGCTCTGCACTCAGGGATTGAACCCGGGTCGGTGAGGGGAAAAGCAAGCCCTAGCTTGCTATTTTGCTGTATTCTCTCTCCAGACCCTTGACATCTGAATTTAACTTGTATTTTCTTTCTACATTGTTTTGGGGAGCTGGGAGGGCACGGGTAGTGAGTTGGGCCACACCAAAAGGTGCTCCGGGCTTACTCCTAGCTCTGAGCTCAGGTCTTGTTCCTGGCAGTGCCAGGGATCAGGGACCAAACAGAGGTCTCCATGTGTGAGATTAAATGTCTTAACCACATACTACTCTCTCTGGCTCCAGAATATTGATTTTTTTTTTCTTTTTTGGCTTTTGGGCCATACCTAGTGGCACTCAGGGTACAACCTGGCTCTGCTCTCAGGAATCACTCCTGGTGACATGAAGGGTGTGCACCATATGGAATGCTGGGGATTGAACCCAGGTCGGTCATGTGCAAGGCAGAAGTCCTGCCCACTGTATTATCATTTGAGGTCCAAATATTTCAATTTCATTGGAGAAAGCTGCCAGTTGTGCCTAGGGCCACAGAAGCAGGAGCCTCAGGAAAGTGAGCCCCAAGATGGTTCTGAGAGTCTGTGGTCCCTGATCTGACCTGGCTGAGACTGGGCTTGAAAGGGGAGAAGACGAAGGAGACCAGAGGTTGATCTTGGGCAAAAATGAAAGAATTTGTGTCACCTGCTTTCAAAAATTTGCCCGAATGGAAAAACACAAGCACTTTAAAAGGGGGTTCTTGACCAGAACTGTGTTCACTCAGCTTGGCTCTTAAGTTACCTTTGCTGGCCTGGCCCCAGGGTCACTCGCAGGTTGAAGGTCTCTAAAGTGACTCTAGATCCCTGAGTCACTGCTCTCACTGGAGTAAGTTTTCCTGCACCCTGAAAACCTGTTTGGCACCACGGAGAAGAACTGGCCTTTTTCTTTTTCCTTTCCCTCCCCTGGTCCTCTGAGCCCACAGACCTGGCTCTGGGCCTGCCCTACCCTGCCACCTGAGTGGCACCTCTCATACCCTTTGGCAGGACTGAATCTTTGCAGCTTACAAAGGAGGAGAGCTCAAGGGCCTCCAAAGTTCATCCTTCCTGCCTTACAATTCAGAATCGGAACCAAGAGCTACTGTGGGTGGGTACTTGGCTGAGGCCACTGGGCTCTCCTGTTTAAGAGGTGCAGAGACACCCTCTGTTTTGTCTTCAGTGTGCCCTTGTTGCAGACATGCTGTGCTGAGAAGTGCCTCTAACAGGCAGAGAGGCCCCTGATGCACCAGTCTGGGGAGCCAAAGGAAACAGAGTCAGGCATGGCCACTTGGAATAGACTCAATGGGTGTCTCCATTGAGGGCACCCCTGGCTTTCTCTTTTTTGTCTTGATGGGTGTGGCTCCTTACCAGCCTCTGATCCTTCCAAGAGTCAACACAAGAGCAACCATTTGTGTTCTTGGTCAGGGCTGATTTTTTGTTTTGTTTTGTTTTTTTTTGTGTTTTGGGCCACACCCAGTGGCACTCAGGGGTTATTCCTGGCTCTGCGCTCAGAACTCACTCCTGGCAGGCTTGGGGGACCATATGGGATGCTGGGGATCAAACCCAGGTCTGTCCCAGGTGGGCCATGTGCAAGGCAAACGCCCTACCACTGTGTTATCACTCTGGCCCCTGGGCTGATTTCTTGAATTTTTCTTTCACTATGGGGCCACACTGAGGCAAGGCTAGGGAGCATCAGATAGTAGCTGGGATTACACCCAAGTCTCCTGCAAGCTCAGTCCTTGCTGGGTCTACTGTGTTCTCTCTGACCTGATGTCCAGTACTTTCCAAAGCCTTTGAGACTCTTCCTTCAAAGTCTTGGGGCTTGGGCTGGAACAACAGTCCAGCGGGTAAGGCACTTGCCTTGCATGTAGCCGGTTGAGATTTGATCCCTGGCACCTCATATGGTCCCCCGCGCACATCAGGAGTGTCCCTGAGTGCAGAGCCAGGAGTAAGCCCTGAGCATTGCTAGGTGTGACAAATACCCTCCCCCCAAAATAAAAACTTAAAAAGTTCTGGGTCTAAATCTGAACATTTTTTACTAATGTGATCCCAAATATGTCCCTGGTCTCCCCAGAACCTCCAGTTTCTGTCAGAATGAAAGGGCCTGCCTCTGCTTCCAAGTGCTTGTTTAGGGACATGATGCCAAGGGGAGGACATGGGGTTGAGGAGGTGGGGTTCTGGGTTCAGTGAATACCCCATGGCTCCAAAAGTGCCAGGAGTGACCCTTGAGCACAAATCAGGCAGTAGTCCCCCAAGCACTGCAAGGTTTTCCTCCCCAAAACCCCAAAAATAAGAGAAAAGCAATGGGCTTGGGCTGGAATGAAAGCATAGTGGTAGGGCATTTGCCTTGCATGCAGCCAACACAGGACGGACCCCAGTTTGATCCCCAGCATCCCATATGGTCCCCCGAGCCTGTCAGGAGTGATTTCTGAGCACAAAGCCAGGTGTAACCCCTGAGCATTGCTGGGTGTAGCCCAAAACCAAAACAAACAAAAATACACCAATGATCATAAAGAGTGCTCTAACAACATCTTGTATTCTTTTTGTTTGTTTGTTTATTTGGGTCATACCCAGCAGTGCTCAGGGGTTCCTCCTGGCTCTATGCTCAGAAATCGTTCCTGGCAAGCTCGGGGACCATATGGGATGCCGGGATTCGAACCACTGACCTACTGCATGCAAAGCAAACACATTACCTCCATGCTATCTCTCCAGCCCCAACATCTTGTATTCTTATTCTGTCTATTTTTCTTTTTTTTTTTTTTTTTGGTTTTTGGGCCACACCCTGTGACGCTCAGGGGTTACTCCTGGCTATGCGCTCAGAAGTTGCTCCTGGCTTCTTGGGGGACCATATGGGATGCCGGGGATCGAACCGCGGTCCGTCCTAGGCTAGCGCAGGCAAGGCAGGCACCTTACCTCCAGCGCCACCACCCGGCCCCATTCTGTCTATTTTTCAATGTGACTAATTTTCAGCACAGCTGGGCACCTAACCCAGGGCCACAGGCTATCATCCCCACATGCCCAGCCCTTTTCCTAACAGTAGTAGGACGATTTTCTTCTCCTGAAACTTTGCAGAAACCTCTTGTAAGAGCTCGGGACAAAGGAAAGAGTTTCTTTGATAGGGCCGGAGAGGAAGAGCATTTGCCTTGCAAGTGGCCGACCAAGGATGGATGGTGGTTCGAATCCCAGCATCCCATATGATCCCCCAAGCCTGCCAGGAGCGATTTCTGAGTGCAGAGCCAGGAGTAATCCCTGAGCACCGCCATGTGTGACCCAATAACCCCCCCCCAAAAAAAGAATTTCTCTTAGACCAACATGTTGCCTGTTATGAGTGATGTAGGACCCCCCCCCCCCAGAAACCTCAGCCTAAGATAGGAAGTAATAGTGCAAAAAGACTCCCAGAAGGAGACTAAAGCAGAGTAACAGGAGCAAGAACTGAGAGGCTTGGGAGGGCCTAGGGTTAGAGCATAGCATATGCCTTATGTATGTGGGGCCCTGGGCTCAGTCCCCAGTACCACAGAGAGAGAGACAGAGAGAGAGACAGAGACAGAGAGAGAGACAGAGACAGAGAGAGAGACAGAGAGAGAGAAAGACAGAGAGAGAGAGACAGAGAGAGAGACAGACAGAGACAGAGACAGAGAGAGACAGACAGAGACAGAGACAGACAGAGACAGAGACAGACAGAGACAGAGACAGAGACTGAGAGAAAGTTGTTTGAGTGAACCAGGGATGTTTTCTTGTTTCTCCAGTAACTTACCATGTAACCTGAAGCATAATTTTCCTTATCAGAAGAGCTGGGGATAGGTCAAAGTGATAGCACAGCACAGCGGTAGGGCATTTGCCTTACATGCAGCACATTCAGAATGGACGTTGGTTCCATTCCCAGCATCCCATGTGATCCGCCGAGCCTGCCAGGAGTGATTTCTGAACACAGAGCCAGGAGTAACCCCTGAGCAACGCAAAATCTAAAAAAAAAAAGAAAGAAAGAAAAAGGGAAAAAAGAAAAAGATAGGGTGTTGGGCCCGGAGAGATAGCACAGCGGCGTTTGCCTTGCAAGCAGCCAATCCAGGACCAAAGGTGGTTGGTTCGAATCCCTGTGTCCCTTATGGTCCCCAGTGCCTGCCAGAAGCTATTTCTGAGCAGACAGCCAGGAGTAACCCCTGAGCACCGCCGGGTGTGGCCCAAAAACAAAAACAAAACAAAACGAAAAAGATAGGGTGTTGAATTAATTAAATTAATATAAGTCCGGGCCCGGAGAGATAGCACAGCGACGTTTGCCTTGCAAGCAGCCGATCCAGGACCAAAGGTGGTTGGTTCGAATCCCGGTGTCCCATATGGTCCCCCGTGCCTGCCAGGAGCTATTTCTGAGCAGACAGCCAGGAGTAACCCCTGAGCACCGCTGGGTGTGGCCCAAACACCAAAAAAAAAAAAAAAAAAAGAAAATTAATATAAGTCCTTGATGGAGTTGGATTATGGCGGATGAATAGTGAGCCCTGCAGCTTCTTCGGCCTGGTGGATTTGGAGGTTCAGGTTCAGAATAATGGCGAGGAAATGATACAGTCAGTAGAAGTCAGGAGACATGAAGCTTTATTACAAGGCCCAAACCTCCATGTGCATATCTTTTTTTTTTTTTTTTGGTTTTTGGGCCACATCCCGTGACGCTCAGGGGTTACTCCTGGCTATGTGCTCAGGAGTAACCCCCCCCTGGCTTCTTGGGGGACCATATGGGACGCCGGGGGATCGAACCGCGGTCCGTCCTAGGCTAGCGCAGGCAAGGCAGGCACCTTACCTCCAGCGCCACCGCCCGGCCCCCTTTCATGTGCATATCTTACGTGGCTTCTAATCTAACCTTTTAAGCAGCCTCCTTCCACTGCCCTGCATCTATCCTGTCTCTGCTCTCTCCATCCTGCCTCCTTCTGAGGCTTCTTGCTGAATCTCTCTTAAACCCCTCAAGCAACCCCTTTGTTACCTTCCATGGACCCCTCCCAGATTAGCATTTTGCCCCAGGAGGGTTAACAATGGGGGGCCCAGAGCTATAGTACAGAGGCAGAGCTTTTGCCTTTATTTATTTAGGGTTTGGGGCCACACCCAGCTCAGGGATTACTCCTGGGGTAATTCCTGGCTGTGCTTGGGGGCCATATGCAAGGCAAATGCCCTCCATGCTGTGCTATCTTTCCAGCCCCAGTATTTTATTTTGTTTTATTTTATTTATTTATTTTGGTTTTTGGGCCACACCCGGCGGTGCTCAGGGGTTACTCCTGACTGTCTGCTCAGAAATAGCTCCTGGCAGGCACAGGGGACCATATGGGACACCGGGATTTGAACCAACCACCTTTGGCCCTGGATTGGCTGCTTGCAAGGCAAACGCCGCTGTGCTATCTCTCCGGGCCCAGTATTTTATTTTTTAATAATAAAACTAGGGCCTTTGGGCCGGAGCCATAGCATAGCGGTGGGGCGTTTGCCTTGCTTGCAGCTGACCCAGGACAAACCTCAATTCGATCCCTGGTGCCCCATATGGTTCCCCCAAGCCAGGAGCGACTTCTGAGAACATAACTAGGAACCCCTGAGCGTCATCGGGTGTGGCTCCAAAACAAACAAACAAATAAACCAAACCAAACAAAATAAAACACTAGGGACTGGAATGTCTAAGATTAAGGCACTTGCCTTGCTTGCAACTGGCCCAAGTTCAATTTCTGGTACCTCCCGGTTCAATTCCTGGTGTCCTAAACACCTCCAGAAGTAATTCCTGAGAACAGAGCCAGGAATGCCCCCAAGCCCACCCCAAAGTAGTACTAATAAATAGTTTGTTTGTTTGTTAAGCACAGAAGAAGAATGGACTGAGTTCTCTCCCTACGTCCTTTGTCTGCACCAGCACTTCCAACTCTGCCCACGAGGTGGCAAAAGAGTGCCAAATAGTTTCCAAAAAGGAGAATGATGGTGATGGGCCCAAATCCAAGGCCCAAAACCAGAGGCCCGAAGGTGGGCGCCTGGGCTGTCCGGGAAGGACGACCCTGGTTTGACGCGTGGCCACCCCAGTGACCTCCAGGCCACATCATAGCCCACCCTGCTGCCTCCTGGCTCTGTGCTCAGGGACCACTCCTGGAGGAGCTCTGGGGACCACATGGGAGGGTTGCCAGAGATGCAGCCCCGGGCTCTTGCACACCAAGCGAGTGCTCGACCTGCTGAGCTATCCCTCTGGCCCTACAATGATTTCATTCACGGGAGATTACTGTTCCCTTTCCACACATTCACTGGGTATCTGTGTACCTCACCCTGTTCTCGGCAGCAGCCACACCCGCTGCAAACTGCCAGCCCAGGCTCTCCAGGCTCACTGGGATCATTTGGCTGCAACAAAAAAAGAAAGGGTCAGCTCAGGCCGGGAGAGGCTGCAGCGCAGAAGGGCTCAGGCCTGGTCACCACAGCAGCCAGTGGGACGCACGGGGGAACCATCTTCCCAGGGTTCTGGGGAAGGGGATTTGGGGGATTTGGATGCAGGAAGTGAAGCCAAAAATGAAGCCTCAAGGATGCCCAGGCCTGGCATGTCGAGGCGGGCTTGTTTCTCTAGCCTGGAAGACATGGGTGAGTTGCTATGTGGTGAACTTGGAGCCCCAGTGCAATCACTGGTAGGGACGCCCAGCCCAAAGACTGACTCGTGGGAACTTGTGTGTGAAGGTCCCCTCCCTGCATCTTTTTTTTTATTTGTTTGTTTTGGGTCACAGCCAGTGGCATTCAAGGTTTACTCCTGGCTCTAAGCTCAGAAATTGCTCCTGGCAAGCACAGGGGACCATATGGGATGCTGGGATTCGAACCACGGTCCGTCCTAAGTTAGAGCGTGCAAGGCAAACACCCTACCGCTTGCGCCACCACTCCAGCCCCTTCCCTGCATCTTTATGGCTGCCTTTGGAAATTCCAGCCATAGAGGGTTAGAATCCCTCTGAGGGGCCAGAAATAGCATGGGAAGGAAGGAAGGAATTACCTTGGATGCAACCAACCCCAGTTCCATATCTGACTTCAGGGTACTCCCTGGAGCTCTGCTGGGTGTGGTCCAAATGCCACCCCAATACAGAAAAGCACCTGAAAGAAATCAGTGCCTTCGAATCAATGAAGCCACCAGCTGTTGCTCAACCCACTGAGCTATTTCTCTGGCTCACACAACTCAGACTGTGTGTCGGGAAGATGCCCTGAAAGGAGGCAGCCATGACCTTGCAGTAGAGGTGACCAGCTGGTGCCCCCTGGTACCACTCTCAGGTCTGCTTCTAAGTGTCAGAACCGACACTGGGCTCAGAGCCAGGAGTATGTGACTGCAGCAGCTTGTGAGTCAAACAAAGCAGGAGTGAGGGAGGAGGTTGGCAGCCAGATCTAGAAAAAAAGAAGAGGGAAGAGAAAAAGGAGAAAGAGGACTATATAAGAGGGAGAGAGAAAATGAGGAGGGAGAAAGGGAGAAAGGAAGAGACCGAGAGAAAACAACCTGCCTTCCTCTGGAACCTAGACTCTAACTCCCCTCAGTTTATTCATCAACTTATTTGTCTGTTTGTTTGGGGGCCACACCCAGCAAGACTCAGAGCTTTCTCCTGGCTCTGCACTCAGGGATTACTTCTAGTAGTACTTGGGGACCATATGGGATGCTGGGAATTGAAACTTCCTGCACAGCACCACAAATGACCTTCTTTTTTTTTTTTTTTGTTTTTGGGCCACACCCGGCAGTGCTCAGGGGTTACTCCTGGTGGTCTGCTCAGAAATAGCTCCTAGCAGGCATGGGGGACCATATGGGACACCGGGATTCGAACCAACCACCTTTGGTCCTGGATCGGCTGCTTGCAAGGCAAACGCCACTGTGCTATGTTATCAATCACTCCAGCCTTCCTGATTGGTTTTTCTTTTCATATTTTTGGAGGGGGGGTTTGAGTCACAGCTGGCGGTGCTCAGGGGGTTATTCCTCGCTCTGTGCTCAGAAATCACTCCTGGTGGGGCCAGGGCTATAGCACAGTGGTAGGACATCTGCCTTGCATGCAGCTAATCCAGGACAGACATGGGTTCGATACCCCGTGTCTCATATGATCCCCCGAGCTAGGAGTGATTTCTTTTTTTTGGTTTTTGGGTCACACCTGGCAGTGCTCAGGGGTCACTTCTGGCTCTATGCTCAGAAATTTCTCCTAGCAAGCATCGCCATATGGGATGCCGGAATTCGAGCCACCGTCCTTCTGCATGCAAGGCAAACACCTTATCTCCATGCTATCTCTCCAACCCCGAGGAGCGATTTCTGAGCATAGAGCCTGGAATAACCCAGAGATTCATTGGGTGTGCCCCCCCCAAAAAAAATAGTGGAAATAGTTCCTGGTCTGGGGACCATATGGGATGTCGGGAATTGAACCGGGGTCTGTCATGGGCTGGCCACATGCAAAGCAAAAGCTCTACTGCTGTGCTATGGCTTTGGCCCTTCCTGCCTTTTTGTTTTATTTTGTTTTTTGGGGGAGCCACACCTGTTTGACGCTCAGGGGTTAATCCTGGCTATGCACTCAGAAATCATCCCTGACTTGGGGGACCTATGGGACGCTGGGGGATTGAACCGCAGTACATCCTAGGCTAGCGCTTACAAGGCAGACAGACGCCTTACCTCTAGTGCCACCTCTCCAGCCCCTGAGTTTTATCTCTTATCATCTATGTTCTGTCATCACCAGGAACTATCCACACTGGGAGTATTAATGACTGAGACCTTTATTCTAAATTGAGACCCACCACAGGATGGTGCCTCCCAAACAAAACAAAAACAAAAAAAAAAAAGAGAGATTTTGTGGGATAAAAATTTTACTAAGAGCTTTGATGGACTACTTTATAATTAACACATAACCAGATATTTTAATGATCCACTTAATAAGAATTAATCTTAAATATGTTAATTTGATTTATAAGCTTTTGTTTTTAGACCACCCGGCGGTGCTCAGGGTTTAGTCCTATCTCTGTGCAAGGAAATCACTCCTGGCAGACTCAGGGGCCAATATGGGATGCCGGGGATTGAATTTGCAAAGCAAAAGCCCTCCCTGTTGTGGTATTGCTCCAGTCTGGGGTTAAAACCTATTACAAGGGCCCGGAGAGATAGCACAGCGGTGTTTGCCTTGCAAGCAGCCAATCCAGGACCTAAGGTGGTTGGTTCGAATCCCGGTGTCCCATATGGTCCCCTGTGCCTGCCAGGAGCTATTTCTGAGCAGACAGCCAGGAGTAACCCCTGAGCACCACCGGGTGTGACCCAAAAACCAAAAAAAAAAAAAAAAAAAAAAAAACCTATCACAAATCTTTTGTTTTGTTTTGTTTTTATTTTGGGGTCACACCCAGCAGCCCTCAAGGGTTACTCCTAGCTCTGTGCTTAGAAGTTGCTCCTGGCAGACATGGAGGATCATATGGCATGCCGGGATTCGAACCACCATCTGTTTGAATCAGCTGCATGCAAGGCAAACACCCTACCACCATGTTCTCTTTCCAGCCTCACACAATCTTTTTTTATTTTTTTATTTATTTTTATTTTTTGTGTTATACCCAGCAGTGCTCAGAGATTACTCCTGGCTCTGCACTCAGAAATCACTCCTAGTTGGTTCAGGGGACCATATGGATGCAGGAAATTGAACCTGGGTCTATCTAGGGTCAGCCATGTGCAAGGCAAACACCCTACCACTATGCTATCTCTCCGGCCCTACTGATCTTTTGACTTGTCAAAGCATGTTTCTTTTATAGAGATGATACAAAAAAAATTTTTTTTTGGTTTTTGGGTCACACCCGGTGGTGCTCAGGGGTTACTCCTGGCTGTCTGCTCAGAAATAGCTCCTGGCAGGCACAGGGGACCGACCATATGGGACACCGGGATTCGAACCAACCACCTTTGGTCCTGGATCGGCTGCTTGCAAGGCAAATGCCGATGTGCTATCTCTCCGGGCCCCAAGAAATATTTTTAAATGAAGTATTTTGTATCACAATTTTTTTTTTTTTTTTGGTTTTTGGGCCACACCCGATAACGATCAGGGGTTACTCCTGGCTATGCGCTCAGAAGTTGCTCCTGGCTTGGGGGACCATATGGGATGCCGGGGGATCGAACTGCGGTCCATCCAAGGCTAGCGCAGGCAAGGCAGGCACCTTACCTCTAGCGCCACCGCCCAGCCCCTGTATCACAATTTTTATTTTAAAAGTACTTAGTTGGAGAGGATGCTCGACATCATTCTGAATTCGATGAAGAAAATGCACAGAAACCAGAATCTTTAACTACAAAAACCTGACATCAAGAACAGCAAATGTGTGAAAAATTTTTACTGGTACCACAGAGAATGACTCAGCCTAGTGGGACAGCCTAGTATGCCTGGAGCCTGGAGTCGGTCTTATGCCAGAAAATGTCAGGAGTAAGGCTTTTCCTTTCCATTTCCCCCTAGTTTTGCTGGGCATATACAAACAACGATTGCCACTCACACTGTTTTTATTGTATTTTTTTTTGGGGGGGGTCATTCCCGGCAGCGCTCAGGAGTTACTCCTGGCTCCACCTTCAGAAATCGCTCCTGGCAGGCTCGGGGGACCTTCTGCATGAAAGGCAAACAAAGACCTTACCTCCATGCTATCTCTCTGGCCCCTTTAATGTATTTTTTTTTTTTTTTTTTTTTGGTTTTTGGGCCACACCCGATAATGCTCAGGGGTTACTCCTGGCTATGTGCTCAGAAGTTGCTCCTGGCTTGGGGGACCATATGGGACACCGGGGGATCCAACCGTGGTCCGTCCAAGGTTAGCGCAGGCAAGGCAGGCACCTTACCTTTAGCGCCACCACCCGGCCCTTTAATGTATTTTTTTTAACTCTTATCCTTTCTCAAAAAAAAAAAAATAAGAGCTTATTAAACTTTCTGCTAATACTTTGAGTTCATTGGTGAGTCAATAATTTTCAAAAATATACTTTTTACTGAACTTTTTTTTGGGGGGGTCACACCCGACAGCGCTCAGGGGTTACTCCTAGCTCTATGCTCAGAAATTATTCCTGGCTGATTCAGGGGACCATATGGGATGCCGGGATTTGAACCACCGACCTTTGGCATGAAACGCAAATGCCTTACCTCCATGCTATCTCTCCGGCCCCTGAACTTCTTTTCTTTCTCTTCCATCTCTTAGTTTTTCTTTCAATTTTCTATTTTTTTAATCACGTTGCTTTTGGTTTTCCTAAAAGAAATGTATGATGATCAGTTATATGAACTATGTGATGCATTTTCTTTAAATAAATAAAAAGAAAAGGGGGCCGGCGAGGTGGCGCTAGAGGTAAGGTGTCTGCCTTGCAAGCGCTAGCCAAGGATCAGGACCACGGTTTGATCCCCCGGTGTCCCATATGGTCCCCGCCCCCCAGCCAGGGGCAATTTCTGAGCGCTTAGCCAGAAATAACCCCTGAGCATCAAATGGGTGTGGCCTGAAAAAAAAGCCAAACCAAACAAAAACAAATAAATAAAAATTATTTTATTTTATTTTTTGGTTTTTGGGTCACACCCGGCAGCGCTCAGGGGTTACTCCTGGCTCTATGCTCAGAAATCGCTCCTGGCAGGCTCCTGGGAACCATATGGGATGCCAGGATTTTAACCACCAACTTTCTGCATGAAAGGCAAACACCTTACCTCCATGCTATCTTTCCAGCCCCCTCAAAACATTTTTTTTGATTTTTTGTTTGTTTGTTTTGGGGGGGGGTCAGACCCAGCAGCACTCAGGCATTACTCCTGGCTCTAGGCTCAGAAATTGCTCCTGGCAGGCTCGGGGGACCATATGGGATACCAGGATTCGAACCACCGACCTTCTGCATGAAAGACAAACGCTCGGGCCCGGAGAGATAGCACAGTGGCGTTTGCCTTGCAAGCAGCGGATCCAGGACCAAAGGTGGTTGGTTCAAATCCCGGTGTCCCATATGGTCCCCCGTGCCTGCCAGGAGCTATTTCTGAGCAGACAGCCAGGAGTAACCCCTGAGCACCGCCGGGTGTGGCCCCCCAAAAAAAAAACAAAAAAAGAAAAGAAAGGCAAACGCTCTACCTCCATGCTATCTCTCTGGCCCACAAAAAAAAAAAAAAATATATATATATATATATATATATTTTTTTTTTTGTCGTTTTTGGGTCACACCCGGCAGTGCTCAGGGGTTTTTCCTGGCTCCGTGCTCAGAAATTGCTCCTGGCATGCACGGGGGACCATATGGGACGCCGGGATTCGAACCGATGACCTTCTGCATGAAAGGTAAATGCCTTACCTCCATGCTATCTCTCCGGCCCCAAAAAATATTTTTTTAAAAAAGGACAGAACTAAATATCCAAGTAACAATAATGAAATCAAGAGACCCAAATTTGGGACCGGGCGGTGGCGCTAAAGGTAAGGTGCCTGCCTTGCCAGCGCTAGCCTTGGACGGACCGCGGTTCGATCCCCCGGTGTCCCATATGGTCCCCCAAGCCAGGAGCAACTTCTGAGCGCATAGCCAGGAGTAACCCCTGAGCGTTACTGGGTGTGGCCCAAAAACCAAAAAAAAAAAAAAAAAAAAAACAAAAAACAAAGAGACCCAAATTTGGGGCTGGAGAGATAGCATGGCAGTAGGGCATTTGCCTTGCATGCAGCTGATTTGAACAGATGGTGGTTCAAATCCCAGCATCCCGGATGGTCCCCCGTGCCTGCCAGGAACAACTTCTGAGCACTGAAGGAATAAAAATCTATAAGAATTGTGGAATATGAAATTATGGAAAGTGAATTTTGGAGAATGCAGACCATATCTCTGAAAGACCACCAAAAAACCACCGGAATGTGAGCTGAGATAAGTGGCGCCAGGAAGGGGGTCTGGGGGATTGTCTCTTTTTCTATTGAATGGTGTGAACTAAAATTTATGTTGACCTGTGGAATGTTTGAAATGTAACTTTCATGAAGTTTTGTGTAGCTGACAAATGATGTAATGGAATAATCTGAAGAGTATATAAACTGCTTGAAAGCTTGGGTCAAGGCTCTCTAACCTAAGGGAAGGAGTTGGCCATAGCATGCTAATAATAAAGTCTGCTTGCTTGAGTCACTGAGTCTTCTGGTTTTTCCTTGGTCAAGGGGCTGCCTGCTTCCAACATTTGGAGGCCCCAGCGAGATTGGCCACGGCCAGGTTAGGACTGTGACTCTCTGAGCAATCGCAGCCGGTGCCCTGAAGACATTTTCCATAGGCCTAAGGTTTTATTTTCAAACCGGTTTTCTGATTTTCTGGCCAGAGGGAGTCCTCCGAAGGAAAGAGGCTTCCAGGGGATGTTGGAGTTGATCTTCCTCCAGTGGAAATTTAGAGGAGTCCTCTGAAGGAAAGGAGGCTCCAAAAGTTTGGGATAGAATATTTTATCTGGATAATCTGGCTCCAGATGAGGGAAAGGGCCCTTTTAGGGATTTGGGGTAAGTGGACCCCATTCAGGATTATTCAGGTAAAAGAGAAGTGTGAATGTGAGAGTGGGACTGGTCCACCTCGTTCATGTCCATCCTTGTGGCCCTCTTGTCTGATTCTTTTGTGTGCTTTGTGTGTCATTCTTCTCTTTGGAGCCCTTTGTATTTATTACCAGTGTTGGTAGAATTTGCCTTGAATGAATTCAGCAAAAATGGTGCTTTGGGAGCCAGAGAGATTGCATGGAGGTAAGGCGTTTGCCTTTTATGCAGAAGGTCATTGGTTCAAATCCCAGCATCCCATATGTTCCCCCAAGACTGCCAGGAGTGATTTCTGAGCATGGAGCCAGGAGTAACCCCTGAGCGCTGCCCGGTGTAAACCCCCCCCCCCAAAAAAAAAACCGTTTAAAACAAATGGTGCTTTGTAGATGTCTTTATTTTTACAAGTCTGATTGTTCTGTTAGAGAAGACAGAGAGCGGCATGGGAGGGGGGTCACAAAATCAGATCCCCTCACTGGCCAGCAGTATGAAATTGTCCTAGAGGAGAAAGTATGACCCTGTGATCTAACACCTCAGCCGAAAGGCAGAATCAAAAAGGACCCAGCAACTCAGTATTCATGAAGAATTTATTGTCAAGTTTTTGGTGTGTATGATAAAAGACCTCAGGTGATAGTGGAGCTTGTGATGTGAAGCATGCAGACCTCTGTGTGTGCCTTTTCTGAGGACATTTGTGTAATTACAGACTTTTTGCTTGCAGTATGTCAGTTTGTGTTCTGTGTTTTTGTTTATACTGGGACAGTATGTCAGTCTGTGTTCTATCTTTGTTTAAGTTGTGTGTTCAAATGTATTGTGCTTTTTGCCATATTTATGATAGAGTAAAGAAAAAAATGGTCCCTTTAAATCTTGCTGCCTTTGGCTGGAAAACGGCTGAAGAGGAAAACAGCTGGAGAGTAAAGAAAAAAAAGTTGTCAGTTTGAGCTTCTGGAAAAAGGAAACTCACCCAGCCTCCTTCCACCCAGAATTTATAGCCTGTCTAATCCCAGGCTCCCCTGGCTTGGGTTGGGGGTAGGCAGAGGCATCCAGGTGAGCCCTTTACATATCGAAGGAAAAGGAGCAAACTGCCTTTTGTTTTGATAGTGGCTGGGAGCCCAGAGGAAAAATTATTGTTGTTGTTGTTTTTATATTTTTTTGTTTTGTTTTGTCTTTTGCTTTTTGGTCACACCCGGCAGCGCTCAGGGGTTACTCCTGGCTCTACGCTCAGAAATCGCTCCTGGCAGGCTCAGGAGATATATGGGATGCTGGGATTCGAACCACTGACCTTCTACATGAGAGGCAAACGCCTTACCTCCATGCTATCTCTCTGGCCCTTGACTTAGAAATTTTTTAGAGGGGCAGGGCGGTGGCGCTGGAGGTAAGGTGCCTGCCTTGCCTGCGCTAGCCTAGGATGGACCACGGTTCGATCCCCCGGCGTCCCATATGGTCCCCCAAGAAGCCAGGAGCAACTTCTGAGCGCATAGCCAGGAGTAACCCCTGAGCCTCACAGGGTGTGGCCCAAAAACCAAAAAAAAAAAAAGAAATTTTTTAGAGTGCTTGCTTTGGCAGCACATATACTAAAACAGGAACAATACAGAGAAGATTAGCATGGCCCCTGCGCAAGGATGACACGTAAATTCGTGAAGCCTTCCACATTTTTTTTTGTTTGTTTGTTTTTGGTTTTTGGGCCACACCCCGCGGTGCTCAGGGGTTACTCCTGGCTATCTGCTCAGAAATAGCTCCTGGCAGGCACGGGGGACCATATGGGACACCGGGATTCGAACCAACCACCTTTGGTCCTGGATCGGCTGTTTGCAAGGCAAACACCGCTGTGCTATCTCTCCGGGCCCGAGCCTTCCACATTTTTTAAATAAATTCATTATATTTAAACAAACAAAAGAAAAAAGAAAAAAAATTTCTTAGAATGAATAACTTTATGGGTAATGTTGCAAATTATCATGATTAACTTTTCTGGTTGGGTTCTAATATAGACACTGAAAAGTGCCATCCACCCAAGTAATCCCTGGGGAGGGAGGATTACCAGTTGAAAAAAAAAAGGAAACTTTTGCAAGTTTAAAACTGGTTTTTTCTCTGACAGCTACAATTCTTACTAAATGTTGTCTTATACAGTGACGATTCTAACCACTTTTTATCTTCTCTTTTTGAGCTGTTTAACAAGGAATTTTGGTGAAAGAGTCCCCCAGTTTAATGCTTATGATTGAACCATGTCATGGGAATCGTTGGAATTGTTTTTATGGCCCCCATATGCGCCAATGCCACATGGCATTGCTCCTTTTTTGCATAGGCACATTAAAATGGGAAAAAACTATACATACAAATAAGATCCTATCTAATAGAGATTGGAACACACAAATCTTGTAGTGCAAAGGGACCTTACACCCTGAACATTGACATAACGACCTGGCACAGACCTCAGAAGAAAGGGCATTTTCCATTCACCCCTGGAACCAGGGAAGCCATCCACGAAACATCCAGGCTGGTTTATAACATCACCTGGAAGCAATCCTCTACCACGAAAGACCCTACACTGCTCAGACATTGACCTGCTCAAAAGAGACTTCCCTTAACACTGAGAAGAATTAACAACAACAACGACCTGCTTACAGGACAGGGCTCCCTGCATTGCCCTTTGATTGTGAGGTGAAACGAGAGGACGCTCCACATCCTGACTTCAGTGTAGGATATGCAGATTCCAGGATCTTTAATACAGAAACATGATACCAACAACAGAGACTGTGTTGAAAAATAAAAGTGTGTTGGCACTACAGACAATGTCTTGGATTGGACGATCTAGCTTGCCTGGAGCCTAGAGTTGGTCTTGTGCCAGGAAACTTCAGGGGTCGGGTCTCTTTGTATTTAGGCCAAGGTTATTTCTTTCCATGTCCCTCATATTTTGGTGGGCCTATGCAAACAACAAATGCCACTCTAACACCATTTTTACTGTGCTCCTTTGACTCTAATCCTAAAAAAGAACCCACTTAAAATTTGAGGTTAACTTAAGCTAATATGCATGTATATGGAAATGTAAAAAAATACTATGCCTGTAATGTTTAAGGAGTTACGTAAGTTTTATGGCTTTAGATTGTCTTGTGTGTTGTTAAGAAATATAATGTGTTACAATCTGGGGACTTGAGGGACAAAGTAATTGTACATGGATTCTGTCTTATTTATCCTAATGTTCTTTGGCTGAAATTTCAAAGTTAAGATATCAGCAAGGGGACATCTGAGAATTATGTTATGGGTGATTGTCCTTCCACTGTAACTTTACTTTGTCCTCTTTCTTTGCATCCTTGTTCTCATAATTAAAAAATAAATAAATAAACAAACAAATAAATAAATAAATAAACTGGTTACAGGGCCTGGAGAGATAGCACAGCCGCGACGTTTGCCTTGCAAGCAGCCGATCTTGGACCAAAGGTGGTTGGTTCGAATTCCGGTGTCCCATATGGTCCCCTGTGCCTGCCAGGAGCTATTTCTGAGCAGACAGCCAGGAGTAACCCCTGAGCACCACTGGGTGTGACCCAAACACCAAAAAAAAAGAAAAAAAAGGTTACAACAGCATGTAATGTAGGTATAATATGAGTCTTTATATTTCTATTAAAATTCATATTGGGGCTGGAGAGAGAGCATGGAGGTAAGTCGTTTGCTTTGCATGCAGAAGGTCGATGGTTCTAATTCTGGCATCCCCAAGCCTGCCAGGAGCGATTTATTTTTCTTTATTTTTATTTTTCTTTATTTCTTTTTTTTTTTTTAGGAGCAATTTCTGAGCCTGCAGCCAGGAGTGACCCCTGAGCGCTGTAGGGTGTGACCCAAAAACCAAAACAACAACAACAACAACAACAACAACAAAAACCCATATTCATTTTAGAGGCCTAAACTGTTGAAAATGTTACGGTTAGCATTTTGATAATATTGTTAATTTTGTGAGTGCTTAATATTGTTGAGATAACTAAATTTAGATAACAATATGAAATTTAATGTGGTCTTAAGATCTTAATGTGAAAATGCTTAAATTGTCTTTACGAAGTATAATAGAGGAGCAGGGGCCGGAGAGATAGCATGGAGGTAAGGCGTTTTGCCTTTCATGTAGGATGTCATTGGTTCGAATCCCGGAGTCCCATATGGTCCCCCGTGCCTGCCAGGAGCAATTTCTGAGCCTGGAGCCAGGAATAACCCCTGAGCACTGCCGGGTGTGACCGAAAAACAAAACAAAAAAAAAAAAGTATAATAGAGGAGAACTTGGTCCTGTCAGATGGAAATAATTCTAGCAGTTTGTTTTTTAATTGGAATAAAAGAAATAAGAGTTTTAAGTATTTGTATAAATTGCAGACCTTTTAAAATTGGAGTAAAATTAGTCTTATTCTATATTTCTTTTTTTTTTTTTTTTTTTTTTTTTTTTTTTTTGTTTTTTGGGCCACACCCTGTGACGCTCAGGGGTTACTCCTGGCTATGCGCTCAGAAGTTGCTCCTGGCTTCTTGGGGGACCATATGGGACGCCGGGGGATCGAACCACGGTCCGTGTCCTAGGCTAGCGCAGGCAAGGCAGGCACCTTACCTCCAGCGCCACCACCCGGCCCCTTATTCTATATTTCTAAGACTTTACAACTTAAGTTACTATCATGCTTGGATTTAAAAGTAATAGTTATCCTTGGGCCGGGCGGTGGCGCTGGAGGTAAGGTGCCTGCCTTGCCTGCGCTAGCCTAGGACGGACCGCGGTTCGATCCCCCAGTGTCCCATATGGTCCCCCAAGAAGCCAGGAGCAACTTCTGAGCGCATAGCCAGGAGTAACCCCTGAGCGTCACAGGGTGTGGCCCAAAAACCAAAAAAAAAAAAAAATAGTTATCCTTGATGACACATTACTTATTTCTCATTCGCTAGAGCTGTATAATCTTGCAAAGCCTAAATCACTTGGTAATTGGGATTTAAGATAAATGTTCTGGGTACTGTCATAAATTTGGCATTTGGATTAATAAAGAGAATCAACAGAGTTATTTTGTAGTAAACTTATGACTAGTAATAAAGCAGTAAGAGATGGTGAGGAAAATTAAAAAAAAAAACTGCTAACTGATATGCCTGAAATAGTTACAGAAAAAGAACTATCATGAATAGTGTTCTAAGTTATTAAGGAGAACAGAGTAATTAGAATTGTGAGGAAGGTCATGTCTTGAATTTTATAATTCCTTTATAATGCAACCTTGAAAATTTCTTAAGAGAATTTATGTTGTATATTGATCTAAGAATCTTGTTAATCTGGCATATAGGAATTTTTTTTTTTTTTTTTTTTTTTTTTTTGGTTTTTGGGCCACACCCAGCGTTGCTCAGGGGTGACTCCTGGCTGTCTGCTCAGAAATAGCTCCTGGCAGGCACGGGGGAACCATATGGGACACCGGAATTCGAACCAATCACCTTTGGTCCTGGATCGGCTGCTTGCAAGGCAAACACTGTGCTATCTCTCCGGGCCCGGCATATAGAAATTTTAACAAGCAGGAGTAACCTCTGAGCACTACCGGGTGTGACCCAAAAACAGAGACCCAAACTTTAATCATCTAAACTTAAAATTGGCCTTATTATACTGGCAGGTTGGAGGGCAGGGGGTGTAGAATGGGAACATTGGTGGAGGGAGGTTGACACTATTGATGGGATTAGTCCTAATTTATTATATGTCTGAAACCCAACTATGAAGGACTTTGTAAATCACAACGGTTTCAATAAAATAAAATGTCTTTGTTTTTGTTTTAAAAACTTAGTTGGAGGGGCCAGAGATAATACAGCAAGTAGGGCATTTGCCTTGTACACAGCAGACCTGGGTTTGATTCTGAGCATCCCATGTGGTCCCCTGAGCCTGCCAGGAATAATTCCTGAGTCATAACTCCTGAGAACCAGGAGTCAGCCCTGAGCACCAGTGGGTGTAGCCTCCAAACAAAGCCAAAACAAACAAACAAAAAAGCCATGGTTAAAGACTGGAATATTTTAGGTTTTATAATTGATTTATGTATTTATCTCATTTAATAATTTTTTTTTTGGTAGGAGGTACCCAGTACCCTCAATACATTGTGTCCATATCAGGAGGAAAACTATGGGTACTCCTCCCCCACGTTTGCTTATAAAAATAACCTATTCACAAGTAATACAGTGGCAAAGACATTTGTCTGGCATGCAGCCTACCTAGGTTCCATTCCTGGCATGTGATACGGTTCTCTGAGTACCAGCAGAAGTGATCCCTGAACGCAGAGCCAGGAATAAGCCCTGAACCCAGCTGGAGGTGGCCCAAAAACAAATAAACAAAAATTAGCCCATTTGTATTTGAGATGTGAAAGTCCTTATGAAACTCGGTCTTTCTGAGGTCACCACTTGAAATGAAATATTCTTCCAGTTCATTCCAAAGCCAAATCTAACTACTATTAATTTAATATTTTAAAACTTTGTTTTTGAGTCACACCCAGCTATGTACAAGAGTTATTTCCAGCAGCACCGCATGTGGTCTCCTGAGCCCCTGAGAGTGTTCTCTGAACACAGAGGCAGGCATAGCCCTGAACCTGGCCATTGTGTACTCTCCCACCAAAAGTTTGTTTTGTTAAAGGAGGGATTTCGGACAGATAGTACTCTCTGGCTCCAGCCCCCCATATGGTTCCTTGCAAAGCCAGGAGTGAATTTTTTGTTTTTGTTTTTGTTTTTGGGCCACACTTGGCAGCACTCAGGGATTACTTTTAGCTTTGCTCTCAAAAATTGCTCCTGGCAGGCTCGGGGGATACTGGGAATTGAACCCAGGTCTTTCCCAGGTTACCAAGAACGCCCTACCACTGTGCTATTGCTCCAGCCCTAGGGGTGATTCTTAAGTGCAGAGCCAGATGTGGTCCAAAAACCAAAGTAAGTTCCAGGCATGCATCATTGAAAAATAACATGTATATGTCAAGATAGAACAGCTGGATCCAGTGGAGAGGGCACTTGCCTCGAACACAGACAACCTGGATTCAACCCCCAGCACCCCATCTAGGTTCCAGAGCCGTGCCAAGTGATCCTTGAGCACAAGGCTAGGAGTAATTCCCGAGCATTGCTGCGGGTAGCCCCTTAAACAACAAACTAATGAACAAAACCTCCTAACATGTATACATACCTCATTAAATTCTACACTGTTTTTTTCTTTTTTGTTCTGATTTTTAGTTTTGTTTTTTGGGTCACACCTGGCAGCACTCAGGGGTTACTCCTGGTTCTACGCTCAGAAATCACTCCTGGCAGAGTCGGGGGACCATATGGGATGCCGGGATTCAAACCACCGTCCTTCTGTATGCAAGGCAAATGCCCTACTTCCATGCTATCTCTCTGGCCTCGACACTGTTATTTTGAATATTGCATTTACAAATACAGAATCTTATTAGTATATTTGTTGTTGTGTTTTATTTTCATATTCTTCACAAAAGATATAATTGAGGGGCTGGAGCAATGGCGCTGTGGTAGGGCATTTGCTCTGTACACAGCTGATACAGGACAGACCTCGGTTTGATCCCCCGGCGTCCCATATAGTCCTCCAAGCCAGGAGCGACTTCTGAGTGCAGAGCCAGGAGGAACCCCTGAGCATCACTGGGTGTGGCTCAAAATAATAATAATTAATATATATATATATATTTAAAATATCTTTTTTGCATGTCTCTCTTTTGGGAAACTGCACCTAGTGATGTTCAGGGGTTACTCCTTGCTCTACACTCAGGGATCACTCTTGGCAGGTTCAGGGGACCGGCCTTATGGGATGCTGGGACTGAACCAGGGTTGAATGATCGTTTTGGTCCCTCTTCCATGCTTCTTTATTATTTGTAGGGATTGCTCAGAAGCAGCATTGGAGGACATTGTGGTTGTGGGCAGCAAACTGGGGTCAGTACAGACAAGGTGAGTGCCTGAACCCCCCTGCTTTCTCTACAAGCCCTGTTCTTTTCACTTGTGTGGTACTATTGAAGTATAATGAATGCGTCTCATCTTATTGCTATTTTTTTTTATCCAACTCCAGACAGTAATCAACATCTTTCTAATTATATAGAATGAGGAATCCTTTAAGATGTTTCCTAGAAGTTTCTAGATCAAGTTGTTTTGTTCAAGACATAATCACAGGTATTTTTTTGGGGGGGGGGGGTGTTGAGTCACACCCTGTGGCACTCAGGGGTTACTGCTGGCTCTGTGTTTAGAAACCGCTCCTGACAGGCACCTGGGATCATATGGGATGCCAGAATTCGAACCATCATCCTTACTGAATCGTCTGTGTACAAGGCAAGGCAAACTCCCTACCGCTGTGCTCTTTCTCCAGTCCCCATAATCACAGTTTTAGGGAGGTGAAAAATAATTTCCTTCTTTTCTTTCTTTCTTTTCTTTCTTTCTTTCTTTCTTTCTTTCTTTCTTTCTTTCTTTCTTTCTTTCTTTCTTTCTTTCTTTCTTTCTTTCTTTCTTTCTTTCTTTCTTTCTTTCTTTCTTTCTTTCTTTCTTTCTTTCTTTCTTTCTTTCTTTCTTTCCTTTCTTCTTTCTTTCTTCTTCTTTCTTTCTTTCTTTCTTTCTTTCTTTCTTTCTTTCTTTCTTTCTTTCTTTCTTTCTTTCTTTCTTTCTTTCTTTCTTTCTTTCTTTTTTCTTCTTTCTTTCTTTCTTTCTTTCCTTCTTCCTTCCTTCCTTCTTTCTTTCTTTCTTTCTTTCTTTCTTTCTTTCTTTCTTTCTTTCTTTCTTTCTTTCTTTCTTTCTTTCTTTCTTTTCTTTCTTTCTTTCTTTCTTTCTTTCTTTCTTTCTTTCTTTCTTTCTTTCCTTCCTTTCCTTTCTTCTTTCTTTCTTTCTTTCTTCTTTCTTTCTTTCTTTCTTTCTTTCTTTCTTTCTTTCTTTCTTTCTTTCTTTCTTTCTTTCTTTCTTTCTTTCCTTTCTTTCTTTCCTTTCTTTCTTTCCTTTCTTTCTTTCTTTCTTTCTTTCTTTCTTTCTTTCTTTCTTTCTTTCTTTCTTTCTTTCTTTCTTTCTTTCTTTCTTTCTTTCTTTCTTTCTTTCTTTCTTTCTTTCTTTCCTTCCTTCCTTCCTTCCTTCCTTTCCTTTTTTCTTCTTTCTTTCTTTCTTTTTTTTTTTTTTGGTTTTTGGGCCACACCCAGCGGCGCTCAGGGGTTACTCCTGGCTGTCTACTCAGAAATAGCTCCTGGCAGGCACGGGGGACCATATGGGACACCGGGATTCGAACCAACCACCTTTGGTCCTGGATCGGCTGCTTGCAAGGCAAATGCCGCTGTGCTATCTCTCCGGGCCCTCTTCTTTCTTTCTTTTTTTTTTTTTTTTTTTTTTTTTTTATTTTTGGTTTTTGGGCCACACCCGGTGATGCTCAGGGGTTACTCCTGGCTATGCGCTCAGAAATTGCCCCTGGCTTGGGGGGACCATATGGGACGCCGGGGGATCGAACCGTGGTCCGTTCCTTGGCTAGCGCTTGCAAGGCAGACACCTTACCTCTAGCGCCACCTCGCCGGCCCCTCTCTTCTTTCTTTCTTTCTTTCTTTCTTTCTTTCTTTCTTTCTTTCTTTCTTTCTTTCTCTTTCTTTCTTTCTTTCTTTCTTTCTTTCTTTCTTTCTTTCTTTCTTTCTTTCTTTCTTTCTTTCTTTCCTTTCTTTCTTTCTTTCTTTCTTTCTTTCTTTCTCTCTCTCTCTCTCTCTCTCTCCTTCCTTCCTTCCTTCCTTCCTTCCTTCCTTCCTTCCTTCCTTCCTTCCTTCCTTCCTTCCTTCCTTCCTTCCTTCCTTCCTTCCTTCCTTCCTTCCTCCCTCCCTCCCTCCCTCCCTCCCTCCCTCCCTTCCTCCCTCCCTTCCTTCCTTCCTTCCTTCCTTCCGTTTTTAGGTCACACCAGGCAGCACTCAGGGGTTACTCCTGGCTCTATGCTCAGAAATCGCTCCTGGTAGGCTTGGGAGACCATATGGGATGCCAGGAATTGAACCCCAGTCCTTCTGTTTGCAAGGCAAATGCCTTACCTCCATGCTATCTCTCCGCCCCTCCTTTCTTTTTCTATGCTGTGGCTCCAGTGTGTGGATGGGGAAGATTTATTCTCAAAGTTTAGTGTGTGTGTGTGTGTGTGTGTGTGTGTGTGTACCCTGTGGGGTTCTCAGGTGTCACTTCCTACAGTGGTGCTGGGGATTGAACCTGTAAGGCTCCTCCCTGTAAGAGTAGGGTGTTTGCCTTGCATGTGGCCAACCCAGGTTCAATTCCCAGCATCCTATATGGTCCCCAAGCCTGCTAGGATTAATTCCTTTTTGCTTTGTTTTATTGTTTATTTGCTTTGTGGCCACACCTGGCAGCGCTCAGGGGTTACTTCTGGCAAGCTCGGGGGACCACAAGGGGATGCTTAGGATCAAACCTGGGTCTGTCCTGAGTCGGCCGCATGCAAGGCAAATGCCCTACCACTATTGCTCTGGCCCTAGGACTAATTCCTGAGTTAAGAATAAAGAGTATGGGCCCGGAGAGATAGCACAGAGGCGTTTGCCTTGCAAGCAGCCGATCCAAGACCAAAGGTGGTTGGTTCGAATCCCGGTGTCCCATATGGTCCCCCGTGCCTGCCAGGAGCTATATCTGAGCAGCCAGCCAGGAGTAACTCCTGAGCACTGCCGGGTGTGACCCAAAAACTAAAAACAAAAAAAAAAAAAAAAAAAAAAAAAAAAAAAAAGAATAAAGAGTAACTCCTACTTCTGAGCACATAGCCAGGAGTAACCCCTGAGCGTTACTGGGTGTGAACCAAAAAAAAAAAAGAGTAACTCCTGAATGATACAGAGTGTGATTCCAAAACCTAAACAAATAGAACCCCAAAAGAAAATGAGTGGCACTCCTGATAGGCTTAGGGGATCACATGGGATGCCAGGGATTGAACCCTGGTAAACTGCATGTAAGGCTAAAGCCCTATCCTTGTTCCAGTCCTGTTAGTTTGGTTTGGGGGGGACCACACCCAGCTATGCTCAGGTTTCTCCTGACTCAGGAACTACTCCCTTTTTTCTATTGTTTTGAGTTTTGTTTTGGGGCCACACCTGGCTATGATCAAAGCTGATTCTATACTCAGGAATTACTCCTGGCGGTGCTGGGGGGTAGGGTGGGGAGGAACCATATGGGATGTAGGGGTGAGTGGGGGAGAATCAAACCCAGGTTGGCCACCTTCAAGGCAAGCACCCTAACTGCTAACTATTGCTTTGGCCCCTATTTGAGGCCAAATAACTAAGGGCCACAATGTTTTTTTTTTTTTTTTGGGCCGCTTCTAGCAATGCTCAGGGGTTACTCCTGGCTCTGGGCTCAGTAATCATTGCTGGCAGCCTCAGGATCCCATATGGGATGCCAAGGATTGAACCCAGGTGGGCTATGTGCAAGGCAAACACCCTAATTGCTGTGCTTTTGCTCTGGCCCCTGTGGATTGTTGTATTAATTATTAATTATAAAGCCCTAGCAGAGGGGCCGGAGAGGTAGCATGGAGGTAAGGCCTTTGCCTTGCATGCAGAAGGACAGTGGTTTGAATCCTGGCATCCCATATGGTTCCCCAAGCCTGCTAGCAGCTATGTCTGAGTGTAGAGCCAGGAGGAACCCCTGACCGCCTGACTCATAAGCCCTAGTAGAGCATGAAGTGGATGCTCACTGAGGCCTTTTTCAGTACAATCTAGTGCCTGCAGCCCCTCTGGCCTAACAAATCTGTAGGCATCAGGATGATGTTGGGGAAATGACCCACAGCAGTCAGATTTCAGGAGACACTAGCTCTATTTATAGGGCCCTAACTGTCATGTACATATCTCAACATGGCTTCTAAGCTAAATAGCCTCTTTCTTGCTCCTCTGCATCCATGATATCTCTTATTTCTCTCTACCCCCTGCCTCTCTTCCTGCTGCTTTTCTTGCTGAGTCGCTGGCTTTTCCCCCACACCCCAGACAACCCCTTAAATTACCAATCACAGATCCCTCCGAGCTATGTCTTCCCAGGAGAGATAGGCAAGAAGTTGGAGAAAGCGTAACATCTCTGAGTTTGATGCTCAGGGGTTACTCCAGGCTAAGCGCTCAGAAATTGCCCCTGGCTTGGGGGGACCATATGGGACGCTGGGGGATTGAACCTCGATCCTTCCTTGGCTAGCGATTGCAAGGCAGACACCTTACCTCTAGCGCCACCTCGCTGGCCCCGAGTTCTTCGTTTTTGTTTTGTTTTGGGGTCACACACAGCCGTGTTCAGAGGTTACTACTGGCTCTGAGCTCAAAAATTGCTCCTGGCCTCCGCTAGCCAAAGGTGGGAACCTAATCCCCATAGCAACAAAGTTTAAAGTGTATAATTATAATATCAGCCTTTTTCATAAACAGAACTTTTCTGCAAAATACACCTGTTGTTTAAAATTTATAATGCTATTTAACCAAGCACTTTTTTTTTTTTTTTTTGGTCACACCCAGCAGGCTCAGGTATTACTCCTGGCTCTATACTCAGAAATTGCTCCTGTCAGGCTCAGGGGACCATATGGGAGGCTGGGTTTCGAACCACTGTCCTTCTGCATGCAAGTGCCCTACCTCCATGCTATTTCTCCGGCCCCATTAACCAAGCACTTTTATACTGGAACATCCATAGTTCCTTTTATTAACCTTCCTTAAACAAAATTACAAGAACATCTCTGCAAGAAAAACAGTTTGAAAACAGGCTACTGTAGGGCTCCAGAGTAGGACGAGACCACACAACTGGAATTAAGTTTAACATTTTAATCCAGGGGTCTCATACTCGAGGCCCTCGGGCTGTTTGTGGACCTCCGTACATTTTGTGGCTCGCAGCCAGCCTTCAAATATTGCAGTATTCGCGATTATTCGCTTACTGAATAATCGCAATAAAAATCGCATTAGTAAGAAAAAAAATCGCATTAAACATTCGCATACCTGGAGCAGTTCCGTTCGGGGTATGTAAATGTTTAATGCGATTTTTTTCTTATTAATGCGATTTTTTTTTTTTTTGGTTTTTGGGCCACACCCAGTAACGCTCAGGGGTTACTCCTGGCTATGTGCTCAGAAGTTGCTCCTGGCTTGGGGGACCATATGGGACACCGGGGGATCGAACCGCGGTCCGTCCAAGGCTAGCGCAGGCAAGGCAGGTACCTTAACTTTAGCGCCACCGCCCGGGCCCTATTAATGCGATTTTTTATTGCGAATAT
This sequence comes from Suncus etruscus, assembly GCF_024139225.1. NCBI lineage: Eukaryota > Metazoa > Chordata > Mammalia > Eulipotyphla > Soricidae > Suncus > Suncus etruscus. Next base: position 20,908,238 of record NC_064862.1, read on the forward strand.
TCGGTAAGCAAAATCCCTTATGGGGCCCTGCCTCACCTCAACTTTGCCTCCTGCGGCCCCCAGGTAAATTGAGTTTGAGACCCCTGCTTTTTTTTTTTTTTTTTTTTTTTTTTTTTTTTTTTTTGTGGCTTTTGGGTCACACCCGGCAGTGCTCAGGGGTTACTTCTGGCTCCATGCTCAGAAATTGCTCCTGGCAGGCACAGGGGACCATATGGGACGCCGGGATTTGAACCGATGACCTTCTGCATGAAAGGCAAACGCCCTACCTCCATGCTATCTCTCCGGCCCCGAGACCCCTGCTTTAATCCGTCTGCTAACAAGATTCCCCAGCCTGGCCAGCAGGGGCCATCCCCTGAAGGAGATGAGCCCCGCCCAAGGTCATGTTGAGGATTATATAGGGAAGGGATATAGGGAGGTTTCAACTTTCTGATGATCCTTAAAATAATTGGCTCTTGGGCCCGGAGAGATAGCACAGCGGCGTTTGCCTTGCAAGCAGCTGATCCAGAACCAAAAGTTGGTTGGTTCGAATCCCGGTGCCCCATATGGTCCCCCGTGCCTGCCAGGAGCTATTTCTGAACAGACAGCCAGGAGTAACCCCTGAGCACTGCCGGGTGTGGCCCAAAAACCAAAAAAAAAAAAAAAAAAAATGGCTCTTGTCTAAGGGTACCTTTCTACTTCTCTCTTGTCCTTCCCTGATAGGCAACCTGGTATGGCCAGGTAGATTAAAGTGGGATCTATGGAAATAGGCTTATGAAGTCCTACCTAGCATGTGGCTCACACCATGTGGTCCTTACAAAATGGTGTTTCTCCCTGCTCAGAACCTAAGAAGAAACCTGCCATGTGGCTTTTACAAAATGGTATCCCTCCTTATTCAGAATTCAGGTCCCAACAGCTGCTACTACATTAAGATACATCATAAAATATTATGCGATTAGAAATAAATATATTTCTATTTTTTTAAATATATATATATTTCTAACATATATTATATTATATATGGTTTTTGGGTCATACCCGATGGCACTCAGGGGTTTCTCCTGGCTCTTTGCTCAGAAATCCGGAAATTGCTCCTGGTAGGCATGGGGCACCATATGGGATGCCGGGATTCGAATCACCATTGGTCCTGGTCGGCAGCTTGCAAGGCAAACACCCTATTGCTGTGCTATCTTTCCAGCCCTGTAATTGGAAATATTAATTAGGAAAAACTATAAAACATAATTAAATCAGCCAGACAATGATGCAACTTAATGCAACAGTGGATCATAATGATATTTTGGTGTTTCTTAGTTGAGGGATCAAACTCATGGGGCTGGAGAGGTGGCGCTAGAGGTAAGGCGTCTGTCTGCCTTGCAAGTGCGGTTTGATCCCCCGGCATCCTATATATGGTCCCCCTCTGCCAGGGGCGATTTCTGAGCGCATAGCCAGGAGTAACCCCTGAGCATCAAATGCTGTGGCCCAAAAAACGAAAAGAGAAAAAAGAAAAAAGAAAACCAAACTCATGTGCTCCTTTGAGCTACCGTATTTTCCAGCGTATAAGACTTTTGAAACCAAAAAAAGGTTGTCTTATATGCCAAGTATATCTCGAAAAATGTTTCAATATGCCGCTAAATGAAAATTGTCTGAATATTGCCACAAAACGAATTTTCCAACTCAGTCCTGCACCAATCACTGCCAGGCTGCTCGGACCGCCTCTCTAACTCAGCCAAATCCAAGCAGGCTTTCGATGCATGCAAATTAGACAATGTTCTGGACCCGAATCTACACTGTCAAAAGCCTGCTCAGATTGGCCAGAGTCAGAGAGGAAGTCTATTACAGTATAACCTTTGAACCTTTGCTTGTTGTGATTGGCTCACTGTGGTACATGAGCACAGGAACACATGCAGCACATGCAGCACAGGAACGTTCTGTTTGATACAGCGAATATAGGCCTAAAGCTATGTTTTTTTTTTTTTTTTTTTTTGGTTTTTGGGCCACACCCGGCGGTGCTCAGGGGTTACTCCTGGCTCTCTGCTCAGAAATAGCTCCTGGCAGGCACGGGGGACCATATGGGACACCGGGATTCGAACCAACCACCTTTGGTCCTGGATCGGCTGCTTGCAAGGCAAACGCCGCTGTGCTATCTCTCCGGGCCCATAAAGCTATGTTTTAACTGCAAAATTAGGGGGTCGACTTATACGCCCGGTCGTCTTATACGCCGGAAAATACGGTACATCCTCAATCCTTAACATTTCTCTTGTGGGGGCTACACGTGGGTGCTGCGGGGACCTTTTGGGGAACAGAACCTGGTGACTGAGTTTGCTGCATATGCCTTGGCACCTTGGAGCATCTCCCCCGTCCTAAGTGTTTCTCTCTGAGGCCATACCAGGTGGTGCTCAGGAGCTAGCCCTGTTGGCCCTGTTGTGCTCAGCAGTGACTCCTGATAGTGCTCAGAAGTACTACATGGTTCTGGGGACTGAGCTGGGGCGGCTACATGCAAAACCTTCACACCTATACTACCACTTTGGTCTTTTTTTTTTTTCCCCCTTTGTTTTTGGGTCACACCTGGGATGTTCAGAGCTTACTCCTGGCTCAGAAATTTCTCCTGGCTTGGGGGGACCATATGATATGCTGGGAATCGAACCTAGGTCCATCAGGGGTTGGATACGTGCAAGGCAACACCCTACCACTATGCTATCGTTCTGGACCCTCTCTGGCCTTTTCTGTGGTGCTTGCTTGTTTATCAGGGGAGGGTGCTATAGCTGATATGCTTACCCACAGCTGGTTGTGGTGCTTCCTGAGAGAATCTGACACAGCCTGCCTGCCAGATCACTCAGCCCTGCAGCCTGGGCTCAGGCAGGGGCTTTCTTTAGTCACTGTAGTCACTCACTGACTCACCTTTTTTTTTTTTTTCTGCTTGTCAAAAAAATTCCACTAGGGGCCGGAGCAGTGGCGCAGAGCAGTAAGGCATCTGTCTTGTCAGCGCTAGCCTAGGATGAACTGTGGTTCAATCTCCCGGAGTCCCATATGGTCCCCCAAGCCAGGAGCGATTTCTGAGCTCATAGACAGGATGCTCATAGCCTGAGCATCACCAGCCCAAAAACAAAACAAAAAAAAATTCCACTAGAAAAATATACATCAGGGGCGAGCAATAGTACTGTAGAAGGGTGTTTGCCTTGTATCCAGACAATCTGAGTTCAATACCCAGCATCCCACATGGTTCCCCCTACCCGAGCCTGTCAGGAGTGATTTCTAAGCCGGGGTAATCCCTGAACACTTCCAGGTATAGCCCTAAAACAACCCCCCCCCCACACACACATAAAAGAAAAATATACATCAGCAATGCAGCAATGTCGTTGGCTTGGGGCCACACCAGGTGGCGCTAGGGGTTACTATTGGCTCTGCACTCAGAAATCACTCCTGGCAGGCTGTGTAGTGTAGACCATATGGGATGTTGGGGATTGAATCCTGGTTTGCTACATGCAATGTGGCTTGTTTGTTTATTTTAGGCCATATGCAGTTGTGCTAAAGAATCACTCCTGGGGGCCGGAGAGATAGCATGGAGGTAAGGCATTTGCCTTGTATGCAGAACGATGGTGATTTGAATCCCAGCATCTCTTATGGTCCCCCGAGCCTGTCAGGAGCGATTTCTGAGTGTAAAGCCAGGAGGCACCCTGAGCGCTGCTGGGTATAATACAAAAACAAACAAACAAATTAGAAGAGTCACTCCTGGCTTGTTTGGGGAACCACATGTATAGATAGTTGGACTTGGACATGCCCCTTGGATACTCCCAAGTAATGACTGTCGAACCTGGAGACAGCCCTTGGACATGCCCCTTGACATGCCAGGTATAGAAAGAAAAACTTGGACTGTTGTGGAGTGAAGGATGGGTTGGGGTAGGGATCAGAGTAGTGACCATAGCATCGAAAAGATGCTGCCTGCTTTGTGTCTATTCCCTTTCTTTCTTCCTTGAACCTGAACCCAGGCCTACCCTGGCCACCTCTAGCCGATGAATTTTTTTTGGTTTTTGGTTTTGACGCTCAGGGGTTACTCCTGGCTATGTGCTCAGAAATCGCCGTTGGCTTGGGGAAACCATATGGGTCATTGGGGAATCGAACCACAGTCCGTCCTAGGCTAGAGTGGGCAAGGCAGATGCCATACTACTTGCACCACCGCTCCGGCCCCTAGTTGGTGATTTTTTTTTTTTTTAGCCCACAGCACCCAGTATTCACAGGCGGTCTCCCATCCAAGTACTAACCAGGTCCGACCCTGCTTAGCTTCCGAGATCAGATGAGATCGGGTGTGTTCAGGGTGGTATAGCCGTAGACATAACTGGTGAATTTTTTTTTTTTTTGTTTTTGGGCCACACCCAGCGGTGCTCAGGGGTTACTCCTGCCTATCTGCTCAGAAATAGCTCCTGGCAGGCACGGGGGACCATATGGGACACCGGGATTCGAACCAACCACCTTTGGTCCTGGATCGGCTGCTTGCAAGGCAAACACCGCTGTGCTATCTCTCCGGGCCCATAACTGGTGAATTTTTATCTAATTCTTTCTCCCTCTCTCTGAAACTATCTGGCCTCATTGGCAGGCCTCAGATACCAGGACTAATAAAAAGTATAGGGGCTGGGCGGTGGCGCTAGAGGTAAGGTGCCTGCCTTGCCTGCGCTAGCCTTGGACAGACCACGGTTCGATCCCCCGGCGTCCCATATGGTCCCCCAAGCCAGGAGCAACTTCTGAGCGCATAGCCAGGAGTAACCCCTGAGCGTTACTGGGTGTGGCCCCCCCCAAAAAAAAGTATACTTGGTTTCATCTCTTCTCTCTCTCTCTCTCTCTCTCTCTCTCTCACTCATCCTCACTCACTCACTTACTCCCAGGTGGGCAGTTGCTATATGTTGGCCCCACCCTGCAGCTGGGCCCCACAGGCCCCTGCAATCCTTGAAGTACCTGACCCTGGCAGCCTTGAGCCGCTGCAATATGGGTGTCAGTGATCAAAGCCACTACCACTGCTCTACCCACTGCCCCATCAATCCAACCTGACTACTGAACACTTTCCAGTTCACCTGCTGCAAATGGATACAAAATATTTCAGGAACATAGGATCCTTTCTTATATTCCCTTGCAGTCCCTTCAAATAGAACTATTATTCTGACTTCGCTCAGATTAGTTTTATTTATTTATTTTGTTTGTTGTTTTTGGGCCACACCCTGTGACTCTCAGGGGTTACTTCTGGCTATGAGCTCAAAAATCGCTCCTGGCTTGGGGGACCGTATGGGACGCCACGGGATCAAACTGCGGTCCATTCTAGGTTAGCGCATGCTAGCCTACCGCTTGCGCCATTGCTCCAGTCCCTATTTATATGTTTTTGTTTATGGGTCACACTCTATGGTGTTCAGAGATCACTCTTTATATTTATTTGGATATTTTTCTTTGGTTACAACTGGACATGTTCAGGGGACTATGTGCAAACCTGGGGATTGAATCTAGATTGGCTGAGTGAGAGCAAGCACCATACCTGCTGGTATACCTGCTGGGCCACACCTGGTGACACTCAGGGTTTACTCCTGGCTATGCGCTCAGAAGTCGCTCCTGGCTTGGGGGACCATATGGGATGCTGGGGGATCGAACCGCGGTCCGTCCTAGGCTAGTGCAGGCAAGGCAGGCACCTTACTTCTAGCGCCACCGCCCGGCCCCATCATTACGTTTTTTTGGACATATCCGGGGCTTTTTCAGTGTGGGTCATGATGGAGCCTTACAATGCTGGGCATCCAACCAAGTACTGCAGCCTGCAAAGCTCAAATCCCTCAAACCCCAGTCTATCTTTATTCTTTCTTTTGTCTTTTTGTTTTTGGCTCACATCTGTTGGAACTCAAGGGTTACTCCTGGCTCTGCGTTCAGAAATCACTCCTGACAGGCTCAGGGGACCATATGGGATGCTGGGGATTAAACCTGGTCCATCTGGGGTCGGCCTCTTGCAAGGCAAATGGACCTTATCACTGTGCTTTTGCTCCAGTCCTATCTTATTTATTTATTTATTTATTTATTTATTTATTTATTTATTTATTTATTTATTTATTTCTGTGTCACACCCGGCAGCGCTCTGGGGTTTCTCATGGTTCTATGCTCAGAAATCGCTCCTGGCAGGCTCGGAGCCCATATGGGATGCAGGGATTCCAATCTCCATACCCTCACTCCATCCTTATCTTGTTATTTGTTTGTTTTTTGTTTGTTTTTTTGGGCCACACCCAGCGGTGCTCAGGGGTTACTCCTGGCTGTCTGCTCAGAAATAGCTCCTGGCAGGCACGGGGGACCAAATGGGACACCGGGATTCGAACCAACCACCTTTGGTCCTGGATCGGCTGCTTGCAAGGCAAACGCCCCTGTGCTATCTGGCGCCTTTATTTTGTTATTTATAATGCCTATATAATGTCTTTGTTGTTCAGCACAATATCATGAACTATTTGTAATTATAATATGCAATAAAATCATAGATTTTTCTCTTTCCTGTGAGCTGTACAAGCTGTACAACTGTGCCCCCAGTACTGAAGTGCTCAGGGGCCAATTTTTGTTTTGTTTTGTTTTCATTTTGGGCCACACCCGACAGCACTCAGGGGTTAGTCCTGGCTCTGGGCTCAGAAATCGCCCCTGGCAGGCTGGGTGGGGGATCAAATGGGATATTGGAGATGGAACTCAGGTCAGCAGTGTGCAAGGCAGCAAACGCCCTACCCTCTGTGCTGTCGCCCCAGTCCCTCAGGGGCTAATCTTGTCAGGGGAATCAAACATAGTCGCTCTCCAAAGCCTGAGCTCCAGCCCTGTGATTTATTTCCCTGCCTGCAAGATTTCAAGTAGCTGTCATAAATAGTTCCCAGTGAAACTTAAATATACACGTGCTTTATTTTGTTTTGATTTTTAGGCTACACCCGGCGTCCCTCAGGGACTACTCTTGGCTCTACGCTCAGAAATCGCTCCTGGTAGGCTCTGGGGATGCTGCTAGGAATCGAACCCGGGACAACTCAAAAGCCCTACCCACTGTGCTATTATCTCTCCGGCCCCCTACCTATACATGTGCTTTTAATTCGTTGGGGGGTGGGGAGAGGGGAGAGCTCAGAGGACCTATATAAGCAGCTAGGGAAGAAATTGTAGCTTTACCCTGCCCCTGGGGCACTGTGTCCACTTGCAGAAAAAAAAAACTTGCTCCAAGATGGGCTTAAGTCCTGAGTTTATATTAAGAGCAAAGGGAATGACTCAGAAGTATTAATGGCTCCTATCACGAACAAAAGCTATTATGCATCTTAATATATTAGGTGCATTAGTAATGCCCGTGCAAGAGTCACCCACAAACCCGACCAGAGGCTGCAAGCAGGGCGGGGCGGAGGAGGGAGCAGCTCAGCCAACGCTCCCTTACTTTCCGGCCTGCGGTGTAAGGGCGGAGACTTCAAGGAGCAGGTCCCGCCCGGGTCTCGGGAGCCAATCGGCGCGCTGGAGGGCGGGACGATATGAGTGACAACCGAACCAGCAATAGAGAGACGAGGCGGGTGGCACTTCGGCCAATCGGAGCGATCCTCGGTGCTAGTCGGAAGTGGGGAGGAGGCTCCGGTGAAGCTGGAGCGCGGGTGGGCACGGGTCGCAGTGCGCCTTTTTGGCTTCCAGGTGAGTGTCTCGCCGGTCGGTGCCAGTCAGCCGGGGGCCCTCTTCCACCCTCTTGGGTGCCGAGGGGGACTCCTGGGGTCGCGGCGTAAGATTCCTCCGGCCAAGGAGGCCTTGCGTCCTGCGGGGAAGGGGAAGAAGGAGCACCCGGCCCAGGCGACTCCGGCTCGGCCCATGCCAGCGGGTAACTGTCCACCCACACCCTGGGGTCCCATCCCGCCGCCTCTAACGGGCACGGGGGCTCCGGGCCGAGCCACCAGCCGTTGTCACTTTTGACAGTTCCCCCCTCTGCTCCCGCACCCAGGCCTGGCCTCCTCGCCTGGCACCCTTGGGGTCAGATGGGCTGGAACTCCAACTCTCCCACTCCCCCGCTCCCCCACTCCGGGTTCTGACCCGGTGCCAGCTCTGGGACGTCCCAAGTCACCCCAGTTGCCTCCCCTAGGTTTGCTCCGCCCAGTTGCACTCGGGGGCAGGATCTCCAGTGGCCTGGGCCTGCCTGCTACACCCCTTGTGCCCCGTTTCTCCGTCCCCCCTACACCCAACCCCAGAACACGGAGCTGCTGTCCCCCTCCAATCTCCAACTGGCTTCAACCGCCTCTGGGCATCCCCGCAGGTGTGTCCTGTGTTGGCTAGTGGGAGTCGTCGAGCTCCTGTCTTCTCCGGCCCCTGTGGAAATTGCAGAGTTGTTCAGTGTCCCTCCTCCCTCCGGCTTCAAGGTAGGTGAGACTCTGGAGTAGGAGTCCTGTGTGTGTGTGTGTGTGTGTGTGTGTGTGTGTGTGTGTGTGTGTGTGTGTGTGTGTGTGTGTGTGTGTGTGTCTGTCTGTCTGTCTGGAGTAGGAGTCCTCCCTTTGTGTGTGTGTGCAAGTCCTCCTTTCTCTGTGTGTGTGTGTGCGCCTTTCGGATCAGTCATGACTCTGGCCGTTGGAAGGGGAATTTCCCCCAGTGGCCTGCCCTCTGACCTCTTGCTGGGCCAGAATCTTCTGTAAATAGCATCTCAGTGCTTTTCTGTTTTTTCTGTTTGGGGGCCACACTCGCTGATTTTGCTCAGGGCATACTTATTTACTCTTGGCTCTGCTCTGTGGTATCACTTCCTTGGTAGGGCTCTGGAGGTCTTAGGGGATACTGGGATCGAACTCAGGTCAGCTACGTGGAAGCCGAGCACCCTGCATGCTATCCTGTTCTTCTGACTGCTCAACTCAAGGTTTTTTTGTTTTGTTTTTGGGTCACACCCGGGGACGCTCAGGGGCTACTTCTTCCTCTTCGCTCAGAAATCCCTTCTGGCAGATTCAGGGGACCATATGGAATGCCGGGAATCAAACCCAGAAGACCTATTTGCTTATTTTCCGCTATCCCTACATGACTCTGCTCAAAAGTCACTCTTGGCAAGTTGGGATTCCGGGAATCGAACTGGGGTCAGTCCCAGGTTGGCTGTGTGCAAGGCAGATGCCTTACTGAGTGCTATCACCCAGGGCCCATGAAGATCCTTATTGCATCTTGGAATGAGAATTTTTCTTTTTTTTTTTTTTTTTTTTTTATTTTTTTTTGAATTTTTCTTTTTTTAATTGTTGTATTTGGAGCCACACCACTTCTTTCTAGTAATACACTGCGATGAGTGCAAAATTCCTGTGGTACTTAGACCAAAAAAGACATTAATCACGAGAAAACTTCAGACAAACACAAATGAAGGGTTTTCTAAGCAATAAGCAGCTAGTGTATTTAACAGCCTTCGGAAGTAGGAAGACCAGGGTTTTGGAGGTGTGACTCAGGGCTGGTGTCCCCTCCAGCTTTGCATGCAAGGAGGCCCCGATTTCTGTCTATGGTACTGGAAACAGTACCTGAGCACTCCAGTTCTGGCCTCCCACTCACCAAACACACAGAAAAACCCCTAAAGATAAAAAAAAAAAAAAAAAAAAACTTAATCTAAACATGCACAGCGGCGTTTGCCAGGAGTAACTCCTGAGCACTGCCGTGTGTGGCCCAAAAACCAAAAAAAAAATCTAAAAACAGATTGAAGAACTATCTCAGATCAGGGATCACAGAGAAGTAATAAAATGTGATATTGAGGTGATGTGTGAAATTTGATTGCGGTGCAAAGAATAGTTGCTAGTTTTAATATTAAATAATATTAAATATAAGTATATATAATAATAATATTAAATATGAGTATTTGTTTCCGGTGTTTAAAAAATTCTGCATGCAAGGCAAATGCCCTACCCCCATGCTATCTCTCCTTTGTTTTGTTTTTGTTTTTTGGGTCACACCTGGCAGCTCATAGGGGTTAATCCTGGCTCTCTGCACAGCATGGGGTAGGGTAGGGGGTGAGGGGGTGGGGTGGGGAACCTATGGGATGTTGGGATTTGAACCACTTTTGGTCCTCGGTCATGCTTGCAAGGCAAAACGCCTTACCACTGTGCTATCTCTCTGGCCCCTGTTTTTACACTTTTCTTTTTTTTTTTGGTTTTTGGGCCACACCCGGCGGTGCTCAGGGGTTACTCCTGGCTGTCTGCTCAGAAATAGCTCCTGGCAGGCACGGGGGACCATATGAGATGCCGGGATTTGAACCAACCACCTTAGGTCCTGGATCAGCTGCTTGCAAGGCAAACACCGCTGTGCTATCTCTCCGGGCCCCTTTTTACACTTTTTTTTTCCTAAGAAAATTTTCCTTTTTGTCTTTTGGCCACACTCTGCAATACTCAGGCTTTAATCTTGGGTATGTGGTCAGGGGTCACTCTTGGCAGGGTCTGGGTGACCATCTGGGGTGCTGAGAATAGAACCTTGTGTAAAGCAAGTATTCTGTCCAATGAACTAACTCTTCAGCCCCAAATAAAAATGATTTTCAACTGGAATTTAAAAATAGGGGCCAGAGAAATAGCATGTAGGTATGGTGTTTGCCTTACATGCATGCAAAAGGATGGTGAATCCCAGCATCCCATATGGTCCCTAAAACGCTGCTAGGAGTGACCCAAAAACCAAAAAAAAAGAAAAAAGAAAAAAAAAAAAGAAGAAAACAATAAGGGCAAGGCAACAGTGTGTCGGACATTAAATGAAAAGTGCCAACATTCTCATTCTGGCTTTGGTGACCTTTCTGCTTAGTTGTGTTTTCGAAATCCTGAAGGCAGAAATGAAACTGAAAGTTCATACTCTTTCCTTTCAGAAAAAGCAAAAGATGGCCGAGTTTCTAGGTGAACAGAACACTCGACTGTGTGACAACTGGTAAGAAATTGAATCTAAGAAATACCTAATTGTTTTTCTTGTTGTGTTTCGGGCCACACCCGACTCCTGGTGCTCCTGGTGGATTTTGGGGAACCCTATGTGGTGCTGGGTATTGGACCCAGGTTGACCTTAGCCCTTGCAAAGGCAAGCACTATTGCTCCAGCCCTAGACCAGTGCTTTTGTTTTTGTTTGTTTTGGGGCTACACTCTGCAGTACTCAGGGCTTACTCCTGGCTATATGCTCAAGGATTATTCCTGGAAACCTCAGGAGGACCATATGAGTTGCTAAGAATCAAACCTTGAGGGGCTAGATGTTTGCCTAGCACACAGCTGACCTGGGTTCCATCACCGGCATCCCATCTATTCCCCTGAGCCTGCCAGGAGTGATTTCTGAGCCCCTTTGGGTGTGGCCCCCAACAAAACAAAAACAACAATCAAACATGGGTTGGCTGTGTGCAAGGCAAATGTCCTTCCCACTGTGCTATCTCTTTGGCCCTAGATGGGTGTTCAGAAACTTTTCCTGAGGTGCCACAGCAACTTCTCTGGGGTTGAAGGGCAGTAAGGTTTGTTAGTGAGCTTGGCTCCTTTGTAGAAGAGAGTGGGGGATTTTGGAGAAGCTCCGTCTGAGTTAGTTTTAGATTCACTGAAGGTGTATTTATTTTTGGGTGGGGTGGGCTCAGTCTCTTTCATGGGTTACTCCTGGCCCTGCAAAAATCCTGGCAGGCTCAGGGACTCTGTAGGAAGCGGGGAATTGAACCCGGGTCCATGTACAAGGCAAACGCCCTACCACTGTGCTATCACTCCGGTCCCCCACTTGTATTTTTTTTTTTTTTTTTGTGTGGTTTTTGGGTCACACCCGGCAGTGCTCAGGGGCCACTCCTGGCTCCATGCTCAGAAATTACTCCCGGCAGGCACGGGGGACCATATGGGACGCCGGGATTCGAACCGATGACCTTCTGCATGAAAGGCAAACGCCTTACCTCCATGCTATCTCTCCGGCCCCCCACTTGTATTTTTTTAAGCTTTCCAAGAGACAAGGAAGAACAACTCTTGTGAAAATGAAACTTGGTACAGTTAATGATAAACTGGTTCCTGGTTGGGCTTTTTCTAGAACTCGGTATTTTAGCAATATATTGAAAGCCAAAGAACAATGCAGAGTAGAACTGTTCAGACCACGTTTGACTTGTAGGTCTTGGTTGAAGGAATGAGATACAACATTTTGTGGACCGTGGCCGGCCTTCAAATATGGTCCCCCATGCCTGCCAGGAATTACTGAATAATTGCAATAAAAATCGCATTAGTAAGAAAGTTCCGTTCGGGGTATGCAAATGTTTAATGCAATTTTTTTTCTTACTAATGCGATTTTTTTTTTTTTTGGGGCCACACCCGGTAATGCTCAGGGGTTACTCCTGGCTATATGCTCAGAAGTTGCTCCTGGCTTGGGGGACCATATGGGACACTGGGGGATCGAACCGCGGTCCGTCCAAGGCTAGCGCAGGCAAGGCAGGCACCTTACCTTTAGTGCCACCGCCCGGCCCCTCTAATGCGATTTTTTTATTGCAAATATTCGGTAAGCGAATAATCGTGAATACCTCGCGCCTAGTGCAGACATCATTTCCGCTGCTCCTGCCCGCTGTCCCTTTTTTTTTTGTGACATCCTTATGTGGCCCTGCCTCACCCTGACTTTGCCTCCTGAGGCCCCCAGGTAAATTGAGTTTGAGACCCCTGCTAGGGTATGATATTCTTTTGCTGCATGGAATGAAAAAGATTACACTTCTTGTGAGGGTTTATTGCTTTATAGATATTTTTCATTCTGTTATACTACCCAATTTCTATTTTTTTTGTTTGTTTTTGGGCCACACCCAGCAGTACTCAGGGGTTACTCCTGGCTGTCTGCTCAGAAATAGCTCCTGACAGGCATGGGGGACCATATGGGACACTGGGATTCGATCCAACCACCTTTGGTCCTGGCTTTTGGTAAGGCAAACGCCGCTGTGCTATCTCTCTGGGCCCGAGCATTTGCCTTTCGTGCAGAAGGTCGGTGGTTCGAATCCCGGAGCATTTGCCTTTCATGCAGAAGGTCGGTGGTTCAAATCCCGGTATCCCATATGGTGTGTCCCCCCCTCCCCCCCTCCCCTGTGCTGCCAGGAGCTATTTCTGAGCAGACAGCCAGGAGTAACCCCTGAACAATGCTGGGTGTGGCCCCAAAAATATATATATAAAAGGGCAATTTCTATTTTTTTGTTTGTTTTTGGTTCACATCCAGTGGCACTCAGGCTTGACTCCTGGCTCTTGGGGACCATAAGGGATGCTGGGGATTGAACCCAGGTGCATGCATGACAAACACCCTCTGCTGTGCTGTTGAATAACAGCCCTGGATAAGGCTGGATGGTGATGGATGTTGATGGAGGGTGAGAGGCCTTTCTCCTCCAGCTCAGACCACGGGTCTGAGGGTTCAGGGTAGCAGCGAGGAAATCATCCACAGACAGATTTCAGGAGATATCAGCTTTATTCAAGTCCCTAGCCAACATGTGTGGCTCCTAAGGTAATTTAAAACCTTTCAGGCCAGCTTCATTATTGACCCTGTATTCTAACCCTTTCAGCCATCTCTCCTCCTGCTGCTTCTTCCTTTCTGAATCTCTCCCATTCTGCCAGTCAAACTCCAAATCTCCTTCCTGCCCCTGAGGCAAACCTATTGATCCTTCCCAAAGACCCCTCCCAGAAATGGGCAGGTCTAAGGTTACATAGGACAAATGGGGGACAGGGTAACACTGTGCTATTGCTCTGGCCCCCCAATTTCCACTTTTTTGTTGATTTTATTTTTCTTTATGGGCCACACTCCTGGCATTGCTCCAGGGGATCATATGGGGTGCTCGGTCATATAGTGTGCTGGGAATTTCACCTGGATCAGCTCTGTATACAGGAAAAGCCTCCCTCCCCCTGCACTATTGCTCAGAGCCCCAGCTGATAATTTTAAGAATTTCCAGATTACAGTTTCCTAAGGAGGAAGCGTGGAGAGAAGGCTGCCTCTCCTTGTCCGTGTCTGAGACTAGTGCTTCTCTCTCCCTTGGACTTATTTCTGTAGCAAAAGAGAGATCCCCGAGTTCAACTTCACCATGCACGAGATCCACTGCCAGAGAAACATCAGCGTGTGTCACCTCTGCAAGGAGCCCTTGCCCAAGGCCGAGATGGAGGCGCACCTCACAACTGAGCACTGTCAGGTCAGCCACTCTGCCCAGGGTGGGTGCTGCTAGGGTGGGGTCACCATTGTGTTCAGGGTTTTTTTGTTTGTTTTTGTTTTGGGGACACACCCAGTAGCACTCAGGGGTTACTCCTGTCTCTGCACTCAGAAGTTGCTCCTGGGGGCCAGAGAGATAGCATGGAGGTAGAGCCTTTGCCTTGCCTGCAGAAGGACGGTGGTTCTAGTCCCAGCATCCCATATGGTCCCACGAGCCTCCTGCCAGGAGCCATTTCTGAGGGTAGAGCCAGAAGGAACCCCTGAGTGACCCAAAAAACAAAAACAAAAACAAAAAGGAAGTCCTCCTGGCAGGCTGGGGGATCCTATGGGATGCCGGGATTTGAACCACCGTCCAGCCTGGATGGGCGGTGTGCAAGGCAAACGCACTACCGCTGTGCTATCATCTCTCCAGCCCTAGTCTCATGTGTCTTGATGCTCCACCTCTCCTTGTAGGTGACCTGCAAATGCAACAAGAAGTTGGAGAAGCGACAACTCCAGAGGCATGAGGTCAGTCATCCAGTGGGGAAGGGAGTGGGCGACTGAGGTGCTGGGAGAGCCCAGAGCCTGACTGGTGGGTCTTTGCCCTTGGCCTGCTTAGTGCAGAGCATCTTTTGTTTTTTTGTTGTTATTGCTTTTTTTTTTGGCCACACCCACGGTTCTCAGGGTTACTCCCTGCTCTGCACTCAAAATTACGCCTGGCAGGCTCAGGGGATCATATGGGATGCCAAGGTTCAAACCCGGATCTATCCCTGGTTGGCCACATGCAAGGCAAATGCCCTACCCACTGTGCTATCTCTCTGGCCCTGGCGGTATCTCTTGGGCTTGTCTGAGGTTTTGGTTCTGGCTCTCCAGGTCCTGGTAGAATCTGCTGTGGGCCTTTCTTTCTGATTTTGGGCTGTCACGTAGACCAGTGACAAAACTAGCAGAAAGTGGGTGTTTTATGATTTTCTTTCCGCCTCCAGAATCTCACACAGGGATTGTGTGACCCCCTTCATTTCAGGTTGGGGGTCACATCCTGGGGGTGGTCACACCCTGGGACATCATACCCAAAACTCCATTGCTGGGCTTCTACTTCCCAGCCAGAAGCTGATTCTTTTGAGATTTTGGGGTCACAGTCTGCAGTGTTTGGGGTTACTCCTGGAAAGTTGATTGGGGATATTACTCTGGGAGATATGTGGGTTGTGGTTGTATTCTGATTTCCTACAAGCTGAGCTTGTGCTAGTCTTGGCAGAAGCTGATTGTTTTAAACACAGAAAACTGTGTCAGGGCCTGGGCAAGTCCCCATGCCACCTAGTTCCTTCATCTGGCACCACCCCATGGATCCCCACAGTCCTCCTGAAGCAAACAACCCAGGGTGTCAGGATCTGTCCCTTTGGGGGTCCTCACCACGCTCAGACTTCGATGGCAGGTTAAGCACTTTCATTTCACTCTTGCAGGAAGCCGAGTGTCCCCTGCGACTTGCCCTCTGCCAGCACTGCGATCTGGAACTCTCCATGGCCAAGCTGAAGGAACATGAAGATTACTGTGGCGCCCGGACCGAGTTGTGTGGCAGCTGTGGGCACAACGTCCTGGTGAAGGATCTGAAGACCCACCCCGGAGTCTGCGGGAAGGACCAGGAGGGACGGAAAGCTGGGACCGCCACGTCTCCTAACACCCACGACCAGTCCTGGGGTCAGGACCGATTCTGGATCGCCTCCCAGCTCCTCAGACACATCGAAGCCCTGGACCCACCCACCAGGCTCACCCGGAGACCCCTGAGAGACTTTGATTCGGACCTGTTCCACAATCACAGTCGGAGCCCTGAGCAGAGGAACGTGGAGACCCAGTTCCCGATTCACAACAACCTGCGTGAGTTCTGCTTTTGTTCAGAGACCTGAACAGTGGGAGATAGGAACAGGGTTTGGAAAGCAGACCTCTGGATTCGAGAAACCGGACCATACACTGAATTTTCCTTGAAAACGGGGATGGATGAGGGGCTGGAGTGATAGCACAATGGTAGGGCATTCGCCTTGCATGCAGCTGATCTAGGACAGAGGGTGGTTCTAATCCCAGCATCCCATATGGTCCCCCATGCTTGCCAGGAGCGATTTCTGAGTAGAGAGCCAGGAGTAACTCCTGAGTGTCATTGGGTTTGGTCCAAACTTGAAAAAAAAGAAAAAAAGAAAATGGGATGGGCAGAAGCTCTCTGCCATTGAATTGATTCGAGCTGATGTGGTGATGGGGGCCCAGGCTCTTGGTGCTGTCACACATTGACAAGTCCTGAGCAGCATGCAGTGTGTCTCAGACATCTGCAGGGTAGATGAATTCACTCCCTTCTCAGCGGTTGAATGGATTGGGTACATGAAATTGGAGTTTGGACTGTTGATCTCAATGCTTAGATCGTTCTGCTGTCATCAGAAAACACATTTGGGGCCCGGAGAGATAGCACAGCGGTGTTTGCCTTGCAAGCAGCCGATCCAGGACCTAAGGTGGTTGGTTTGAATCCCGGTGTCCCATATGGTCCCCCGTGCTTGCCAGGAGCTATTTCTTTTTCTTTTATTTTTTTTCTTTCTTTTTTTTTTTTTTTTGGTTTTTGGAGCACACCCGGCAGTGCTCAGGGGTTATTCCTGGCTCCAGGCTCAGAAATCGCTCCTGGCAGGCACGGGGGACCATATGGGACGCTGGGATTCGAACTAATGATCTCCTGCATGAAAGGCAAACGCCTTACCTCCATGCTATCTCTTCGGCCCCAGGAGCTATTTCTGAGCAGACAGCCAGGAGTAACCCCTGAGCACCGCCAGGTGTGGCCCAAAAACCAAAAAAAAAAAAAAAAAAAAAAAAAGGGGGCCGGGCGGTGGCGCTAAAGGTAAGGTGCCTGCCTTGCCTGCGCTAGCCTTGGACGGACCGCGGTTCGATCCCCCGTGTCCCATATGGTCCCCCAAGCCAGGAGCAACTTCTGAGCATATAGCCAGGAGTAACCCCTGAGCATTACCGGGTGTGGCCCAAAAAAATCAAAAAAAAAAAGAAAACACATTTGTCTGAGACAATATTAGTGTCTGCCTCATAGTAAAGCTGTTTATTGAGAAAAAGAATAAGAACAGGGCTGGAGAGATAGCACAGTGGTAGGGCGTTTGCCTTGCACGCAGCTGATCTAGGACAGAGGGTGGTTCGATTCCCAGCATCCCATATGGCCCACTGAATCTGCCAGGAGTGATTTCTGAGTGCAGCCGGGTGTGACCCCTCCCCCCTCCCCCCCAAAAAAAAACCAGACATAAAAAGAGAATAAGAACAGAGCCTTTGCACTTGCCTTGCACATAGCTGACCCAAGTTTGATCTCTTGTACTCCACATAAGTCCTGATGCTTATATGGGGAGTATAAGTCAAATACATCCTTAGTACTGCTGGGTGTGACTCTCCCCAACTGAAAAGAGAATGACATCTCTACTTCTATTTAGTTCTTTTATTTTTAGGGGGTTGAGCCATACCCAGTGGTGCCTAGGAGCAAACCCTGGTGGTGCTTGGGGAGCTGGAGTTGGCTGCCTGTGAGGCTAGCAAGTGCCTTTGACCCAGTATCTTGACTGTATCATGAGTTCTGGTTGATTCTTTTTTCCTCCCGCAGTGGAAGAACAAGAAAGACAGGAAAGGAACCGAAGCAGGCAGCCTTCTCGAGCAGTTGGTGAAGACAGTGCAAACCTGGACTACATGCTGGCTCTCAGCCTGCAGAACGAAGGCCAGGCTACCAGTGTGGCCCAGCAGGACTTATGGAAGGACATGTGTGAGGCCAACCCCGGCCGGGATGGTCTCAGTGCTCCTGATGACAGTCCAGGTGGGCTCGTTTGTTCTTCACTGGCTGCTCTGCTGACCAGGGCAGGCACTGTCTGTACTTCTTATCTGCAGTCATCAAACCCATTTTCTAATTGCCTGGATGTATTTTTTTATTCCCAGGAGCTAGTTAAGAATAATTTGCTAGGGCTGGAGCTGCGGCACAAGTGGTAGAGCATTTGCCTTGCATGTACTAACCTAGGACAGACCCCCCTAGCCCCCGTCTCTGTTTCTTTTAGCAATTTTTTAGCACCTCATGTTGCTGCATGTGAGAAGTACCTTAGGCCAAACATCAGTATAGCTCCCCGGACAGGAGATGGGCTGAAAGAGGTTCAATTATTCTCTGGGTCTGACTGTGGCCTGCCGTGTAGGTGCCGGCGAGACTTTGCTGCCCTGTGAGTTCTGTGAGGAGCTGTACCCGGAGGAGCTGCTCATTGACCATCAGGTGCGTTGCCACTAGTTTGAAAATTCTGCAGCCTTGGAAAAACGGTTGTAAATATGGTGCCTTGAGACATTTTCAAACTCAGAATAATTATGAACAGGGTCTAAACAAAACCCAAAAAATAGCTCAGGGCATAGAGGTGTAGGGCATTTGCCTTGCATGTAGAAGGACTGTGGCTCAAATCCTGGCATCCCATATGGTACCCCAGAGCCTGCCAGGAGCAATATCTAAGCATAGAGCCAGGAGTAATCCCTGAGCGCTGCTGGGTGTGACCCAAAAACAAAAACAAAAAAAAAAAAAGAAAAACAAAATGAAAACGAAAGAAAATGCAGTATTATATTTGTATTCTCCTGCCCCTTTTAGTTTCTCTCCCCAGTATTACTAGTGTTTTTTGTGTGTGGTTTTTTTTTTTTTTTTTTTTGGGTCACACCTGGCAGTTCTCAGGAGTTACTCTTGGCTCTGTGCTCAGAAGTCACCTCTGGCAGGCTCGGGGGACAATATGGGACGCCAGGACTCGAACCACTGTCTGTTCTAGTTCGGCTTTGTGCAAGGCATCCACCCAACTGCTGTGCTGTCTCTCCAGCCCCTCCCCAGTATTAAGCACTATTGACATTGCATGACTCTGAGAAGGTGTTTTAGGGGTGTATTTCCCCCTTAATTTCTCTTTCTTCTCTCATTGTTTTTGAGACAGACAAGCTGTAATCCTTCGTGTGCCTTACCCCCGATCCGCCCACATATTCCTTCTCCGAAAAGTGCGGAGGACCCAGATGTCATCTTCCAGAAGCTTTTGCAAGAGGCGGCAAGGAACCAGCTGGACTCTTTGATGGGCTTGGACAGTTCAGGCCCAGCTGAGGAGAGTGTCATTATCCCATGCGAATTCTGTGGGGTGCAGCTGGAAGAGGAGGTGCTGTTCCATCACCAGGTGCACACAGATGGGTTTTACCCAGCGTGATGGGCAACATTTGGGCATTCCAGGAGAAATTGGAGCCCTGTACTTGCCTGGTGCTTCTAGTCAGCCTCAGAGGGCCTTGTCTATTCCTTGCTGGGGAGAAAATAAAAGGTTTTTTTTTTTTTTTGGTCACACCCAGTGGCACTCAGGGGTCACTCCTAGCTCTGCAGTCAGAACTCGATCCTGGGAGGCACAGGGGACCATATGGGATGCCAAGATTCGAACCAGGGTTCGTCCTGTGTTGGCCTTAACACTGTGCTATCTCTCCAGCCCCTAGGACTACCCAGTTTTTTTGTTTGTTTGTTCGTTTTTTGGGTCACACCTGGCAGCACTCATGTTACTCTGGCTCCATGCTCAGAAATCACCCCTGGCATGCTCCGGGGACCATATGGGATGCCGGGATTCGAACCACCAACCTTCTGCATTAAAGGCAAACACTTTACCTCCATGCTATCTCTCTGGCCCCAGGACTACTCAGTTTTAAGGAGTTATTTTCAGACTGATCTTGTTTGTTAGAGGCAGGTGATTACTGCAGGTCCTGTAGTATTTCTCTTTGTTTAGGTTTTTTTGGGGGGACCACACTCGCCAGTGTTCCGGGGTTATACTCCTGGCTCTGTGCTTCAGGAATTACTTGTGGTGAGGCTCAGGGGACTATATGGGATCCTGGGGACTAAACCCCAGTTGGCCACATGCAAGGCAAGTGCCTTATCCGCTGTCTTACTGTTCCAGTCCTCTGGAGGACTATTTCTGTAGTTGATAAAACTTGCTAGAACACAGATTTAATTTCTGGAATCCAGACTCGACTTTAGGCTGCTCCTCCCTCTCCCCTCTCTGTACTTAGCTCTCTCTCTATTTCTCCTTTTCTTTCCCTCTCTCCTCTTCCTCTTCCTTTTTTTTTTTTTTTTTTGTTTTTGGGTTGTGTTCAGGGGTTACTCCTGGCTCTATGCTCAGAAATTGCTCCTAGCAGGCTTGGGAGACCATATGGGATGCCGGGATTAGAACCACCAACTTTCTGCATGCAGGCAAGGCAAATGTCCTACCTCCGTGCTATCTCTCTGGCTCCTCTCCCTTTCTCATCCTTTACCATTTTCTCCCCCTCTCCCCTTTTTCTCCTTTGTCTCTCTCCTACCTCCCTCTCTCTGCCTTTCCCACGCTCTTCCTCTCTGCATTACCCTCTCTTCGCCCTCTCTTTCCTCTCCCTTTTACACCATGTCTTTCTCCCTCTCTTCCCTCTTCCCTCTCTCCTCCCTATTCCCCATTCTCTCCCCTCCCAGCCTCCTCTCTCCCCTCTCTCTCTCTCTCTCTCTCTCTCTCTCTCTCTCTCTCTCTCTCTCTCTCTCTCTCCCTCTCCCCCTCTCCCCCTCTCCCCCTCTCTACCACTCTCTCTCTCCCACTCTCTACCACTCTCTCTCTCCCACTCTCTCTCCCCTCTTTCTCTTCTTCTAGCTTTCTTTTCCACCCTCCATCTTTCTCTTAAATGGAAAAAAAGAAAAGTAAAGAAGACTCCATTTTAGGTTGGAGTCAGAGGAGGTGGGAAACAGCTATTTTTCCCTGGGCTTCCCTTCTTCCTTCTGGAAATCAGAATTACTTCTGCCACAGAATTACTACTGTCTTGGGTGCCAGTGGGAATAATGCTGCCATCAGATGTGTTTCATTTTAAACTCAGGCTCCCTTAGAGCTTCGCCAGGCTGCCTGTGTTCACCCCACTAGCTGTTGTTTCCTTTATTGCCACTGCTGCGTCCAGGAATGACTCAGTCTGAAGGTACTCATTTTGTTTTTTTCTGGTCAGGACCAGTGTGACCAACGCCCAGTCACAGCAAACCACCCCGTGATGGAGGGGATTCCCAGGCAGGATTCCCGGCCTGAAGTGACCTCACCGGAGCTGCCCAAGAGACGGATCAGACACCAGGGTACTGCCAGGCTGAGCCAAGGCCACGCACCCATTGCTGGCTCAGGCCAACTTACTTCTCTGTTTGCTGTGGTTTTGGAGCCTCACCAGGCAGTGCTGGGGGAGGGGAGGAGAACATGTAGTACCAGGGATCGAACCTGGCACCTGCCTCTATTTCATTTACAGTTCAGTTGCACTCTTTCCCCTTTGCTGCTCTCACAGGTTTGCCCGAGTATGCAGGGGCTCCCTGAAGCCCCCCACAAACCCTTGAGACAGGTCTCCTTTCAGATTAGCGCTTTAGACACAGCCACTAGACTTCCTCAGTGGACAGTGCTTGTTTGGCTACTTAGTACTTCCGAAGATAATTCTTAGTCCTTCCCGGGGCTGCCCTGGGCTCCTGTGTCCAGCTGAAATGTCGCTTCAGACAAACTAGGCTAGGCAGTTGAGCTGCTTTGGAAATGGCTCTAAAGTCCATCCCAGTTACTCCAGGGCTGGATTGCTAAATATCTGGGAGGCTGAATCAAGGACAGACAGATCGGATGCAGTGTCCCGCCCCAGCAGTGGCTCCCGGCTCCCAGCCATCTTTAGGGGACAGGAGTTCTGTATCTTGAGCTTTTTCTTTTTTTTCTCTTATAACAGAAACCATACCCAGTGGTACTCAGCTACTCTTGATTCAGTGTTGGGATCATTCCCAGTGGTACTGGTGGGGGGGGGGGCTTGTGCATGTGCTGGGGACTGAATTCAGCCCCCCCCCCCAAGGTACAAAGCATGCCCTCTACCAGTATCTTCCTGGCTCCAGAATCTATCTTGTTCCCTCCCTGGTTCTGGTATTAATAGCAACAACGGGCTTCTCTACAGCTGGGCTGTTTTCTTTTCAGGAGACCTGTCTTTTGGTTACATGGATAATATCAAGCAGATTAAAGGGGCTGCCTACCCTCTGCCCACCCTGAACAACGGGGTGCCTCCCTACAACCAGCTCTCAGCGCCTACACCTGGCTCCAGGCCCACGGGCCACCCCAGCCCGCCCCAAGTACTGAAGCTCAACAACCTGGACAGCCAAGAGCTCCGTGGGCGGAATCGGATCGGCCACAGTGGGGTGCCGGCCCCGGAACACAGCCCGGCTATTCATTCTGTTCAGAATCTCTACCCTGAAAACCTGGCGCCCCCCTTCCCTCGTGGGCCTGTGGGGAGATACGGAGCAAGGTTAGATCTACCTGCTAGTCTGTCTCTGCCCTCTGCTGGGGTTTTCCTTTATTTTGTCTGCTAGCCCAAAGCTGTGTTTCTGGGGCTCTTGCAGGTTCTTGTTGCTTCTGCTGAGGAGGCTGCACCCAGGCAGTGTTCGGCATTGGGGCTGCTCGGTGACCCTCTGCCAGGCTGTGTGTGCCAGCTGGCTTAATAATTGGGGTTGACCTTGAGGACACTCCCACCAGGTTGGGATGTAGGTGGGAGTTGGATGCAGTGCTGGGGGTCAGCATGATGGCATGCATCTGGCCGATTTGAACCTTGTTTTTCATTTTTGTATTTTGGGCCACACCTAGTGGCACTTGGGTTACTCCTGGCTCTGTGAACAGAAATCACTTCTGACAGGCTCGGGATCAAACCCTGATTGCCCACGTGTAAGGCAAACACTCTACATGCTGTGTATTGCTCCAGCCCCTGAACCCTATTTTTAATTTTTTTTCATGAGCTTCTGTTATGGGGCCTTTTGGAATGGTTCTCCTACTCTTTTTCAGTGGCAGAAATATCCCAGTCACCACAACCTCTGCCAGTCATCGCAGCAGAGCTGCAAAGGTAAGAGGCTGCCTGGTGCCCCTGGAGGCTGAACCGGTGGGATGGGTGGCACCTACTGGCATCAGTCCAGCTGTGGGACCAGAAGTTCCAGAGAAATGTGCCATTTCCAAGGCAAAGCAGAGACCAGTGTTGCGTCTGTATTGTCTATGTAAATATTTGTGTTTTCTTGTTCAGCAGGCCCCTAAGCAGCCGGGAGCTGGAGGAGCTGAGGAAGAGGAGGAGGAGTAGCATGTTTGCAGGGCTTGGCTGTGGTACAGGTGCTGCCCCTGGCCCTGGGGCGGCCACCAGGCCTTGGACTTTTTCTGGTTACAGCCACGTTGTCTCTGGCCTTATGCTTTGGGAGTTGGGGACGTGTAGGGGGGTAAACAGGGAGGCCTCTGTTGCCACTTTAGTGGCTGCCTCTTGGCAAGATATACAATCCAGTCTGTGGCCCACCAAGGCTTCTGTTTTGACATTCTGTCACCACCTGTTTCTTGGTGCTGCCTAGTTCTGGTGGGAGAACCTTCTGGAAACCTGGTAACCACCAGTGATTCTTACCTTCCCTGCAGGGATGGAAACTTGGGGTTTGGGGTAGCTGGTTCTGGGTCTGGCCCCTCTCCCTTCTAGCTTTTGGGCCCCAGCTGAGTGGAGGGAATCTGGGACGTGTTGAGGCCAATTGCAATGTTAGGGACAAGGTGTGGGGGCAGGGCCAGAGAAGTGAACTTGGGGACACTGTTTTCATTTGGAATTTGCCACCACTGCCTAAATTTTTTTTTGTGTGTGTGGGAGCACTGCCAAGGTCTCCCCCCTCGCCCCTCGATCGGACTGGGTTCTTCCCTGAGCATAGCGGAGGCCCAGGCATCAGGTCTTGCTCGGAAAGGGTCCTTGCCCCATCTTTTAATCTTTGCTATTGTCATTATTAACATCCTTGTCATAGAAATAAAGTTTGTATTTGGAGTTCATTGGAGCCTGTGGTCCCTTCTGTGCATGCCGTGGAGGCTTGAGCTGGATGGGGAAGCACCGGAGTCAGACCCGGGGGAGGGAGCAGGCCTGTTAGTGGTGATCTGTGCAGACTATTGGGACATCGGGAAAGGCAAGTTCCAGCAGCCACAGGCCCTGCAGGAGTGAGTTGAAGCCTGGCAAACTTTGTCTGTTCCTGTTGGGCCCAACTGCTGATGCTGTACCCCAGGCAATAATCCAGACAAAAATCATTCTGAAATGACTTACTGTGTGATGTCACTGTCCGCTCCGAAGGACCTTTGCTGTTGGGTCTAAAGATAGAGAGCTGGGGCCAGAGTGATAGCATAGTGGTAGGGCATTTGCCTTGCATGAGGCCAACCCAGGAAGGACTGGGTTGGATCTCCGGCATTCCATATGGTCCCCAAGCCTGCCAGGAGCCAACTTCTGAGTGCAGAACCAGGAGTAACCTGAATGCTGCCGGGTGTGGCCCTGAAACTAAGATGGAGAGCCTAAAACGGGCAGAGAGCCCTCCTAACCCCCACTCCCCAGTAGGCAGGAGGAGGAGCCTTGCCTGAGTGGAGCCTTTCTGGGCTCAGGCAGGTAAAGGTCAAGTTTTGGGCTGAAGAACCCCCCCCCCCCCCAATGTTGGATTAGGTAGTGAGTAAGGCAAGCAGTGGTGGTGGGGTGTTACCTTGTTTTATTATTTAAAAAGAAGTGTGAGTAACCAGTTTTCATTCTTTTCCGGATGATTCTTTACTAGAAGCACCTCTAGACTGGTCCCTTACCCTACCCGCTCTCTTCACCTTAGGGGTGGTCCTTCCTTTTCCAGTAAAGACCTCTGGTCTCAGGGAGAAACTGCTTTCTGTTTCGTTCCCTCTGCTTGTCTGCCTGCTGGTATCTCTTGCCTAGTGAGCAGAAAGCTTGTGGTGGAATTTCCCTGAACCTGTTTTTTTTTTTTTTTTTTTTTGGTTTTGGGGGCCACACCTGTTTGATGCTCAGGGGTTACTCCTGGCTAAGCGCTCAGAAATTGCCCCTGTCTTGGGGGGACCATATGGGACGCCGGGGGATCGAACCGAGGTCCTTCCTTGGCTAGCGCTTGCAAGGCAGACACCTTACCTCTAGCACCACCTCACCAGCCCTCCCTGAACTTGTTTTATTACCTTCAATTTGTGTGGATTATTTCCTGTGCTAGTATTTGCTTCCAGACCCCCTCCTCCCAGTCCCTAGGGATTGGAACTTGAGGCTCTGGCTTCAAAAAGGAAAAGCTTTGGGGCCGGAACTGTGGTGCTAGAGGTAAGGCGCTAGCCTAGGACGGATCTCAGTTCAATCCCCTGGCATCCCATATGGTCCCCCAAGCCAGGAGCAATTTCTGAGCACATAGCCAGGAGTAACCCCTGAGCATCATCGGGTGTGGCTCAAAAGAACAAAGAACAATAAGCAAAAAGGAAAACTGAGTGTTTTATGAGATGATTTTTCATTTTTTGTTTTGGGGGCACACCTGGTGTTACATCTGTCTCTATTTTTGTGGGGGGCCGTATACCCTTTGGTGTTCAGGGGGTACTTCTAGCTCTGCAATTAGAAATCATTCCTAGATTCATGGGGACCATGGAGAATAACTTGGGGGTTGGACAGATTGGTATGCTGGGAGCCCAGAGTCAGTCTTATGCCAATAAACTTCTGGGGTGAGGCCTTCTTGTAATCAGGCCAAGGATTTTTTACCCATTTCCCCACATTTTGCTGGGCCTATGCAAACAATGGCAATTGCCACTTTCACACCTTTACTATTTTTTGTTTTAACACTTATCCTTTAAGAAAGGAAAAAGAAAAACAGCTTAATGAACTTAATTTAAAAAATTTAACATTTAGAAATCATTCCTGGCAGGCTTGGGGGAATGCTGGAAATCAAACTGGGTTTGTCCCGGATAGGCTGCATGCAAGGCAAACACCTTCCCACTGTGCTATCTCTCTGGCCCCCTCAGGGATCACTCTTAACTGGGCTGCCAGGGATAGAGCTGCAAGTGCCTTACCTGCTGCTGTACTATCCCTATACCCTCCATCTTTTTGTTTTATGGCCACATTTGGCAGTTGTTAGGGGTTTTGGCTCTGTGCTAAGGGATCACTTCTTGCAGTGCTTGGGGGACCATATGGGATGCTGGGGATCAAACTCAGTTCAGCCATGTGCAAAGTAAACACTTTTAGTCCCTCAATCTCAATTTTTTTTTTTGTTTTGTTTTTGGGTCACACCCGGCAGCGCTCAGGGGTTCCTCCTGGCAGGCTCGGGGGACCATATGGCAGCACTATGGGATTCGAGCCACCATCCTGCATGCAAGGCAAACTACCTCCATGCTGTCTCTCCAGCCCCCTCGATCTCATTTTTTTTTTTTTTTTTGGTTTTTGGCCACACCCGGCGGTGCTCAGGGGTTACTCCTGGCTGTCTGCTCAGAAATAGCTCCTGGCAGGCACGGGGGACCATATGGGACACCGGGATTCGAACCAACCACCTTTGGCCCTGGATTGGCTGCTTGCAAGGCAAACGCCGCTGTGCTATCTCTCTGGGCCCTCAATCTCATTTCTCAGGAAAGTCATAGACCAAAGATAGGAATGGGAGAACGGACAGCTGATAAACATAATGGATAAGTATGCTAAGTGCAAAATGATCATAGTCAGCTTCAGAGCCTGCTCAAGAAGATCACACACTCTTTAATGGTAAATCGAAATTAGATGAAAGTTATTTATTGGTGCAACATCTCTTTAGTGAGCTTTCTTTACACAGCAGTGTAAACAGCATTGAATTGAATGAAATTTGTTAACTGCAACCATAAATAATTATAATAAATATACATCAAGTAACTTTACAGCACACATTTTTTTTAGGGCCAAGGTTTCACTGTCAGGATGTGGCTGTGCTCCCCCAGGCCAGTCCTGTCAGCAGCAGCATTTCCTCAGTATCTGCAGCCGGGGAGGTTGCTGACTGCCTTCCTAGTCCAGTCAGGGCCATGGGCTCGAGGAGTTTAAGAGACGGAGAAACCATGAGGAAATCTGGAAGGCTCTTTCCTTATGCAGACACATGAGAGGATCCTTGCGGTCAGGACTCCAGCCTGGGCCCTGGAAGAGGCCACTGAGCAGACTCTTCCAGTAGGAAAGTGCTTGCAGGGGGCTCCCTCCAGCCCCAACGGTGGTCCCTGCCTGCCTTGGACACTGCTGTTGTGCCCAGAACCCTTCAGACAGCATTCACCTCGGGTCAGCTCTGCCCGAAGCCAGGGAACTTGCCTACTGGTCCTCGCTGCATCGCCTAAGAGTGAAGGGGTGGGAGGCCACCCGAGTCCACTTCAATCCACACAGCTTCCCGCTAGGCCGGGCCGGCAGACACACTCACACTCAGTATTCACAATATCATACAATAAATACAGCGACGCCGTGAGGACCACCGTGGCCGCAGGATGGCACGTGTTGCTCGGGGCGCAAGTGGGTGGGCCCAGAGCAGCTCGTCCTGAGGCGTGTGTGCACAGGGCAGCAAAGGGGGTGCCTGCCTGCCCCGCATGGCCGTCTGCTTTGGAAGGTCTCACTGGAGTGACCCCCAAGTCAAGCAGAGCACCGCAGACAGCTCTTCAAATGGCCCCGGCCTGGCTCTGACTGTCCACCCCAGAGGCGCAGAAACAAGCTGCCGAGTCTCCCTTGTTGGGAGGAGCCCCTACTCTAGCTGCACCTCTCCCTCCTGCAGCTGGCACAGGCCCAGCCCGGCTCCGAACTCAGGTTGGGTTGGGAACGTACCCTTTGGCTCTTCACTCCTGAGCAGCATCAGAGGGGCACTCGGCAGGGACCCCAGGTAGACAGGAGGGCCGGGGGTTTGGGAGACGGTGGGGGAATGAATCACTGGGATCTTCAGAACCACCCAGACATGAACACAAAGTGCCCCCTGTGTGAGTCTGGCCGGTTTCAAGGCCTGCAGGAGGGCACGAGCCAGTCTGTGGAGACGCTCTGCAGACGTGGCATGCGTCGTGGCCAAGGCACCTCACTGCCACCACAGCTGCTTCCCGCTTGGCTCTGACGTGGACCCTGTGGCATCAGAATCCAGTGGCCGTGAGGGGACACTGTCCAGGAAGGTAAAATGAGACACGAACTGCCTGGGGACTACACTAGCCTACGAACATACCACGAACAGCGAAAGAACCAACCCGTCACGAAACGTACAAATACGAAGGTGGCCTTCGAGGGCCTGGGAGCCAGCAAGAGTTTGGAGAAGCCAAGTATCATGAACTCCAACTCTTCACAGGACCCTGTGGTGGTGGCACGGTTCTCTAGCCAGCGGCATGGTGCCTTGGTGACAGCTTGACTCGGGCCTCCCTCAGCCACTCAGGGGGTCTTCCCGGTAGTGGATGGCGGACCTCAGTTTCTCCAGCATGATCTCCAGGGATGAGTACTGGGGGAGCTTGACCATGAACATGCAGGTTTCCACACGGATGTAGCGGGAGTCCGGGGAGCCTGGGGAACAAAGGAGCCCATTAGGGGAGGGTCTGGGAGGGCGGCTTGGTCACTTTACTTTTTCCTTGACCTTTTCTGAATTCATTAGTTCAAGTACCTTCTTATTTCAACCCTGACCCTCAGGTGATTTATGTTAAACTCTGGCTAATAAAAGTGGCAGGGAAGGGGGCTGGAGAGATAGCATGGAGTTAGGGCCTTTTGCCTTGCATGCAGAAGGACACATCCCATATGGTCCCCCGAGGCTGTCTGGAGTGATTTCTGAGCAGAGCCAGGAGGAACCCCTGAGCGCTACTGGATGTGACCTCCCAAAAAAACGAAACAAAAACAGTGGCAGGGAAAGCAGCTGGAAAAAAATTTTTTGCTGGCTCAGTACGATCTAAGAAGCTAACCGACACTCCCTGGCCAGAACATGCTTATTTCCATGACTGATTTCTTGTGTGAAACTGCAAGCTGAGACCCTACAACCAGGTGCTTCTTTGGGGCTGCCAAGAAAATCCTGTACTGGACACTTAAGGAAATGGGGCAAGCTGGGTGGGCAGAGGAAAGGTCTATGGACCTGCTGTTTGGACAGAGGTGCCAAAGTGTCCCAGGTGCTGACTGGACCAGGATCAGCACAGACAGGCTGTGCTGGGGTGGTCCTTGGGGCCTAGGTGTTTGTATTTGGAAAAAGCAAACATTCCTTATCCTTGGTGTTTTTTGAGTCACACCCAGCAGGATTGAATCAGGGTCAGCCATATGCAAGGAAGAACTCTTGCTGCTGTACTTTGACTCTGGCCCCTTCTTGGTTTTTGTTTTGGAGCCATACCTGGCTGTGCTCAGGGGCTACTCCTTGGCTCTCTGCTCAGAAATCGCTCCTGGCAGGCTGGGGACGCTGGAGATGGGTCCCAGGTCGGCTGTGTGACCACTGTGCTATCTATCACTCCTTAGACATCAGGAGAGGGAACTCTGGATTCCACAAGACCCTCTGCTGGGTCCCTCCCCGCCGAGATACAGGTGTGGGCGTCCTTGCCTTTCCTTCTAAAGCAGGGCCTGTGCTCAGGGAGAGGGTACCTGCTGTGCCATCTGGGGGTGCGATCTTCATGGGATACGGGGGCACGTGGGCAGTGTCGGGGCCCCCATCTTTGCAGGGGCAGGTGAAGGGGATGCGCTCCTGATTGCAGGCAAACTTGATGAACTTGCACAGTTCCTCCTGGGTGAACATCTCCAGGGCGCCCCAGAAGAACTCGATGTGCTGGTCTGTCTCCATCAGTCCCACCTGGTACATGGTGTGGGCCTGGGGAAGGAGGGTCCGAGGTGAGCTTCCAGGGAGCGGCCAGAAAACCGGGGCCAGGGCCACGCGACGGGGAGGTGAGACTAGGCCGGCAGAGGCCTGCCAGTTCCCCGTGGAGTCTCCCTGGGTGGCCCCACTGGCCTAGCAACCAGGTTCCACCACTGCCACCCATCGATCCCAGCAGGGCAGGGCAGGGCAGGGGCGGGCAGCAGCACCTTGAGGAACTCGAGGTCGATGGACGGGAGGCCACAGGTTCGCAGTTCCAGCTCTCGCGGGCTCAGCGCGGTGAGGAGCTGCAGCGGGATGATGGCGCCCAGGCCGGCGCGCACTGCCGACACGCACTCGGTGTTCTGGAGCTCCCGCAGCCGCAGGCTCCTGATGGCCGCCGCGTAGATGTCCTTGTTCTCCCAGCTGCGGGGTGGGGGAAGGCCGGGAGGTTGAAGGGGCCTGGGGAGAGCCTGGGGCATCCCCGGCACCTCCTGCCCCGGCCCATCTCAGACCCTCACTGCCCCGGCCCGCGCCCCACTCACGCCACGGGGATGTGGCGGCCTCGGCTGCACAGCTCCACCTCATGGCCGGTCATCGTAGGGTAGGTGAACCTGCAGCTCGGCCGGCTGGGGCCATCGGGGCTCTCGGAGGCCAGGTGCTGGGACGCGATCTCAGCGCACAGCGCCTCCAGCTCGCACTCGTCGCTGATCTGGGGGCAGAGGAGGGCGGAGCTCACCCCTGCCCGGCTCCAGGGGTGCCCAGAGTGGGTGGGTTGATGGATGGAGGCAGATCCCCTCCTCCCAACTGCAGGGCAGACCGGGCTGGCTCTTGAGAGCACAAGGTCCCCTTGGCTGCCCCAGGGAGAGCCTGCCCTAGTCCGGGCGTCACAGGGCCCCTGCGTGGGAGCTGCGGGCATTGCATCCGGGGCGGGTGATTTTTCCTGGCAGTTCAGGTTCCCCAAAACGCCCTGTGGCCTTGCCCAGCAACTTCACACCGACGCTGCCTGCCAGGCCAAGCAAGGGCAGGGTCTTCCTCTGGCCAGAGAGCTGACCCTGTTGCTGAGAGCAGCATCTGGCCTGGCTGCCTTCCAGTGGCAGCTTTGCCCAGAGCCAGGCCCGAGGTTCCTGGGAGGCCTCTGGGGGTCCCAGGGAAATGGTCCGGCTGCGGTGGGGCTGTGAGAGAGCACGTTCTGGGCTTGCCACCCCTTGGGGCTCCCTTTGGGGCTCCATGTGGGGTGGAGTAGGTTTCAGGGTTTTGGGGCTGGCTCTTCTTTCTTCCCTCACAGCCCTGTTGTAAAGAGCTTCCAGGAGGGGGCGCACCACCCATGGGAGATGACTGGGCTCTGGGCAAAGGAGGAAGTGAGTGGCCAGCCCAAGGCTGGCAGCACTTTGAAATGGGGGTGTAAGAGGCCCCCACAAGCCCTGTGGAGCAGACACCTCACTGCTTTCCCCCAGGAAGAGAGGTGTGGGGAGTGACAGCACAGTGATATCACTGGGGAGTGACAGCGCAGCGGTAGGGAGCTTGCCTTGCACACCACTGAACTAGGACAGACCTGGGTTCAATTCCCTGGAGTCCCATATGGTCCCCTGAGCCAGGAGTGATTTCTGAGCGTATAGCTAGGAATAACCCCTGAGGAGGTGGGGTGGGGGGGCTGGAGGGGCAGAGGAGGGGAGGGCAGAGGAAAAGAAAACAACCATAACCTTAGCCCACAGGAGTAACCCCTGAGCATCAATGGATGTGGCCAAGAAAGCAAAAACAAAAACAAAACAAAAAAATGTAAAAAGAAGAGAGGTGTCCAACATTTCTTGGGGTCTTGCTGTGTGTGCCAGGGCCATGTAAAAGTTCATTCCCATCACCTTCCAGCCCTCCCATTGTTCTCCCAGCTCTGGAGAACTAAACTGGAATGGGGCGGGGGTTTGGACAGAGTTTAACAGGCTGAGCCTGGTGGTCCCCAGGGCCTCAAAATCCTCTGTGCCACTACACCAAGAACCCTCCCACTGTAATGTCCTCGGGCTCAAAGCTGCAAGTGAACTGGCTGCTGCTCAGATGGCTCTGACTTCTGTTGCCCTGGAACCAGCCTGTCGGCAAACAATTGGCACCACGATCTCTTGGGGAGAGCCTGGCCAGCTGCCCACTGGGGATCCCGAGCAGACATGGGCCAGGGAAGTGACTAAAAGGGTCCCAGCACACCCCTGGCTCTGTCTCCTGCAGACCGAGAAGGGGCTTTCACTCACACTCTCGAATTTCTTGACGTAATTGTAGGTGAGAATGTCAGCTTCCTGCAGGTCCTGCTCAGGGTCCAGGGCCTCACCCACTAGCGTCTTCCAGAAGGAGGGCAGCAGGTCTAGGGGCAGCGGCACGTCTGCACGGATGGCAATGCCCAGCAGCTGCCCCAGGAAGTGCAGCAGCTGCTCCTCCCCATAGGTGATGGGGCTCGGGGTCAGGAGGTATTTGCCCTGGAGGTGGAGAGCAATGAGGGTCTGACTGGCAGGAAGCAGGGGTGGGATGGGGTGGGGCACACAGCTCCAGGTACAGGTCTCAGGTTACCTTGTTCTTGTTGACAGCGGAGCTGGGGCACAGTAAGAGAAGCGACAGCGAGGAGCTCTGTAGCTCTTTGCACACCTGCCACAGGAAGTGGCGGAAGGACCCACCTGTGGGCAGAGGGCAGCGTCTCAGTTGGACCCTGTGGTGTGAGGTCTGCCCTGCACCCCATGGCTGGGGCAGGGGAAGGAAACTCCTGAGGGCTGGAACCCAGCCAGCTTCACCGATAGAGGGGAACCACACTGCCTCCCGGCTGGCTTAAGACCCAACAGACATCTTCAGTTCAGTTCAGAGGCTCAGAGGGACCTGGGCCTCAATCCTCGGTCATCCCTCTTCGCTCAGCTTGTCCCCCACACACTCCCTACTTGCTCTGTGAAGCTGGTGCAGAGCAGGGTGAGGGGGGTGAGCCTGGACTGTCATCCTAACACAGCATCTGCCTGGGGCCACTCACTGGTGCCGTGCACCTCCTCGCCCGTGAAGCGGATGTTGAAGGCATATGTGGGGTCGCCGCCACTAGCCAGCTTGACACAGAGTTGAGAGGATGGCACGGACGCCAGCTGCCGGGCAGCCTGACAGAAGTAGGAGTTTTCGGATGCTCTGATCTCCCCTGCAAGAGAGTGGATGAGACCTCTCGGGGAGCTGCCTTCTGCCCCCACAAGGCAAGACTAGCCCAACCTTTGCTGCACTTCTGCCCATCTGGCCTGCTCTCGGCCCTGCAACAACTGCCTCTTTCCAGCCAAATCCTGTGTTTCCTTCCTTCTGCTCCTGAGGCCACCCTGGAGGGGGCAGCCATGCACAGCAAAGCCAAAGATCAGACACTTCACCCTGTGTCTTCCTCCTGCCCAGCTCACCTCCCACAATCTCCAGAGGGTCCAGAGTGATCTCAGGGGCGGCGTGGTCGGCTGTCCTCTGCACGGTGGCATTTAGCACCCGGTTCATGACGGCCACCTTCGTGTCATAAAAGATCAGCCCTGAAGAAAGGAATGGAGGAGAGGCTGTAAGGGCGACCCCTTCCCCCATGGAAGGCATGTGTTCCCTTGGTCTCTATCTTCCCTGCCATG
This sequence comes from Suncus etruscus, assembly GCF_024139225.1. Classification (NCBI taxonomy): domain Eukaryota; kingdom Metazoa; phylum Chordata; class Mammalia; order Eulipotyphla; family Soricidae; genus Suncus; species Suncus etruscus. Next base: position 20,941,463 of record NC_064862.1, read on the forward strand.
GGCCAGAGCGGGGGCATCGCTCCAGCACCAACCCTGGCATCTTTGGTACGCAGAACTCTGTAAACATACCACTCTGTACCCATCACATAGAGATGCAAACCCAAGGCATAAAGAGCAGGGAGTGACTCTTTTCTGAAACAGTCACGATTCTGGTACCTCGACCAGCCAGGCAGCAATGGTGGAATGTTGGGACCTGAGGATTCAATGATGCTCCCCCCGGGATGCCAGAGACCATAGGGTGCCCTGCAATTTGGGAGCCTCCAGGTCTCCCTCCTATGATGCTCAGGGTGGTGTTCCCGGGTTGGGCACCTCATAGGGGATGTGCACCCCCCAGTCCTGTGTGTCTGTCCACTATTATCTCTGTTTGGGGGCTGCATCTGGTGGTTCTGTGCTCAGTTACCAAGCCTGCCCTCGGGCCGGGGTGCGCCACTGTGGAGGGATGCAGAGCTACAGAAAACAATGGCATGAGGACAGTCCTTCTCTGGTTCATTTGGGGCTACAGCCCGTGGTACTTAGGAGTAATCCTGGGGCTCACAGATGGGACTAGGAGACACTCTGTGGTGCTGGGACAGTCTCTCCAGCCCCTGGAGGTACCGAGGAAGGCGGGAGTTTTCTCCATAGACACGTTGCAGAGCCCAGAGTGACTGGTGGAGGCACTGCTGTCCTGGGATGCTGGGATGGGAAGTGCCACACAGGGCTGCGTTTCCAGGGCAGCTGCCTAAAGTGTGCAGGTCTAGGTCTAGGGACTCTGCATTTCCCATGATTGTTTTGGGCTCACACCCAAGGGTGCTCAGGGGATCCTAAGCGGCACCAGGGATTAAACCAGGCTGGTGGCATGCATGGACAGTGCCTTCCCCATGCCATCTCCCCGGCTTGACTCTTCTTCTGAGAAGCCCTCCCCATCTGATTGTCCCTCTGCCTCCGGGGTTGTCCCCATCAGCCGGGCACTAACCTTTCGCCTCCTTCAGCAGGGCCGCAATGCTGTGTGTGTACATGGGCGTCTGGCGCAGCTCCACCAGCGGCAGGAAGAAGGTCTCCAGGGTGGTATTGAGGGACTGGAGCAGGGCAAAGCGCAGTCGCAGGCTCTCGATAGGCACGTCTGCACGACAGGGGGCAGTCAAGATCCCGAGCCCCGCTACACCAGCCCTATGGGGCCCGCCTGCCCACGGAGCCACGTACTCAGCAGACAGGCCACCCTGGGGTCGGAGGCATCAGCAGGGTCCAGGTACACCTCGTGGGGGTGGAGCCGAGCTGGGGTGATGGCCAGGTGGCGGCACAGCCGGTTGATGTACTGCACCAATGCCACATCCATTTCTAGGCTCCACTTCCTGGAGGCCTTGTGGGCATGGCGCACGTCAATGCAGGCACACCTGGGGAGACAGAGGCGCAGGGAAGTCCCCCGGGCCTGACCCCGGGGAACTACCCAGCCAGCCTCCGCACTAGAGGTTCGGCTTGCCAGGATAGACGGCCAAAAGGGACAGTCATTGACTCTACTTCTCGACACAAACCCCAAAGCTACATGCTTCCTTTCCTTAAGGAAAAAATAATTGGTCGGGGAGGGTAAGAACAGTAGCATAGCAGAGAGCTCGCTTGCTTTACCTATGGCTGACCTGGGTTCAATCCCGAGCAACCCAGAGTCCCCTGAGCACTGCCAGGAATAATTCCTGAGTGTAGAGTCAGGAATAACACCTGAGCATTCTTGGTTGTAGCTCAAAACAAACAAACAAAAAAACCCAAAACCAACGTGGGTCAGCTAAATGCAATGCTAGTGCTCTCTAGGCTGAATTGTCTGTATCTGTGATGGTAGCCTGAGCAAACCATAAGATTTCTAATCCAGGTCTGAGGAAAAGAGTCCTGGGTCTGCTTCCCCACCCCATGGGATCTGGAAAACCACTTCAACGCTCACAAGGATTCCCAAGGGAGAGAAGCAAAGGAAGCTTTCTCTGGGGAGAGGTGGGGGAGAGACGACACCGACTCTAGTGGCTGCGAAGTTTCGAACAAGCCACTAGGTGGCACCATCTTACCTCTCGAAATGAAGATCGTAACCGCAGGAGAGAATTGCTCTCCAGACGCTGCGGATGTCCTGCTTGGCACGGTCGACGACAAACTTGTGAAACCCCTCCAGGGTCAGGTACTTCTCCTCAGGGACTGGTGGGGAAGTGCGTGGGTGACTGGTGGGGTCAGGCCAGGGCACAAAGGTCTCCCCACACGACTTCTCTCTGAACCCATGAACACACACACACACACACACACACACACACACACACACACACACGCACGCACACACGCACGCACGCACGCACGCACGCACGCACGCGGCTCCGGGAAGCTTCCACGCCCACTGCAGGCTCCAAAAGTTCACGTACCTTCTTGTTTTTTGGTGGGTGACTTTTCTGGGTCCTTCTCATCTGGCTTGCTCTTTTCTGGGGACTTGGGCTTCACAGTGGGCTTCTTCTCACTCAAGGCTGTCCTGCTGCAGAGCAAATGACAGTTCAATGTCACCTGCCCTCTGACCCTCACACACATGCACATGACAACTCTGCTCTGTGTTTGAAATGGCTGGGACTAAAACCATGTGCTGTTTTTCCCTGCCCTGGATATATTTTTTTTGGGGGGGGGGCACACCTGGCAGTGCTCAGGGTTTACTTCTGGTTCTTTTCTCAGGAATCACTCCTGGGGGGTTCTGGGGACCATCTGGGGTGATAGGGATTGAACCTGGACAAGCTGTTTGCAAGAAAATGTCCGACCAGGTCCCAAATTTATTCATTGTTTTTGTGCTCGGGTCCTATTCTTGGCTCTGTGCTCAGGGGCCAGTATGAGGCACCAGAGATTTGTACTAGGGTTGCGACACTGCAGCCCCGTGGAAGGCCTTCCTGCCTGTATTAACCCTTGGTCCAAGATCACCTTTGCTTTGATAAGTGATGGTGTTGGTTTTTTACTTTGGAGCCACACTTGTGGTGCTCAGGGATCACTCCTGGCCATGCTAGCGGGTCTCCTGTGGATTGAACAGAGATTGGCGGTGCACAAAGTACTTGCAACTCCAGCCCCAAGTACTAAAACAATATATCAAAAAAGTAAGCATTGACACTACTGTGAAAAAGACATCAATTCAAAGTAGAAAAATTGGGGTCAGAGAGATAAGCAGGTGTGAAAGGCACTTGCCTTGTATCCAGCTGACCTGGATTTAATCCCTGGCATCCCATATGGTGCCCAAGCATTGCCAGGAGTGATGCCTGAGTGCAGAGCCAGGAGTAACCCCTGAGTGCCACTGGGTATGGCCCAAAAACAAAACAAAAAATTTATTGAAATTTGTCAACATTTCAGGGGCTGGAGATACCACATACTCAGTGGTTGAGTACACGCTTGGCATGCAGGTGGCCTGGGTTCAATCCCTAAAACTGCATGGTCCTGTGAGTATAGTGGGAGTGAACTCCAGCATGAATTGGGAGGAGCCCCAAGCACTGCAGAGTGTGAGCCCCGAAGAGCTTTCTAAGTGAGTCCTGCCCATTCAGTAGCTTTTTCACTGCACGAGTGTTACTGCACTCATGGATGGTGGATGGGATTCTCTCAGCTACTAGATGGTCTCTTTTAGCTCCTGAAGTTACTGAGGACCGAAAGAACTGTCACAGTGAACCGTGCGGCCTCTCTCAGGCCGGCACCCCCAGGTACCCACCTGACAGTGCTGAGCACGGCCTTGTCCTTGGCGGGCGGCTTGGTGATGGGCCGTTTGGTGCTCACCACCTTCACAGCATGCTGCTCCTTCCCCGCCTTGCTGTACTTGCTCTTGTCGAACTTGGGCTTCGGCACGCCGTACTTCCTCAGGATCTGTGGGCACCCAGAGCAGCAGGGGCTCAGGCTCGATCTTGGGCACCAGGATCTGGGCACCATATGGACAGCGCACCCACCTGTGTCAGCTGGTCCTCCAGCACCTTCTTGGGAGGCCGGACGTTGGTGAAGAAGAGGTGGAGGAGGTTGCCTGGCGTCTGAGAGTTGATCTGCTCTTTGCTCAGGTAAATGTCTGAGACTTTGATGGGCTTCGCTGGCGTCAGGCTCAGCGTCTGCTCCGAGTGGGCACAGCTCTTAAATATCTCTGTCAGCACTTCTCTGGCCCCGGGCACCAGCTTCTCTCCTGTTACGGCACAGCACAGTCAGCATAAAACCATTCTGCTGGACGGCTGCAAGGGCAGGAGAACTCAGCGCTGTATTGGTGCATCTGACACGAGCCAGGCTGTTAGTGGGATGATTAGTGTCACTAGGATTAGGGGAGTCTGGATTTGGGGACCATCCTAGGCGGTGCCCTGGGTCACTCCAGGCTCTCTGCTTGGGGATTGTTCCCAGTGGTGCCAGGGATCAGGAATCAAGCTGTCCATCAGTGCCTGCTTCCCCCTTTGAGACACACCTTGGTGATACAGCTTTCGAAGCTTACTCCTTTAATCTGTCCTGCAACCCTTAGCCCCTTGAATGCCACTTTAGGGCCAGGCTGCTCTTTTATACTTGTCCCCTCTGTGTCTGCACTCAGCTGAGAGTAAGGCCCAATCTTCACTCTGGCTGCAGGTGCACTTGGCCCGGGATGTGAGGAACCACCACAATGGAAAGAGAGGTCAGAGCTCTGGGAGCTATTAGCAGTTTAAAGTGAAAGCTGGGGTTGGAGAGAGGGGACAGCAGGTGGGCACTTGCCTTCAACACCACTGACCCCAGTTCCATCCCCAGCCACATGAGACACCCTGGGTACCTCTAGGAGTGATTTCGGAGTTCCAAAGGTGTAGCCCGAAACCAATCTCTGACCCCTAAAAAAATTACAAGTGGGGGGCTAGAGAGGCAGCACAGCAGGTGTAAGCCCTTGGCTTACATGTGAACGACCCAGGTTTGATCCCATATGGTCTCCCGAGGACTATCAGAAATTATTCCTGAGTGCATAGCCAGGAGTAACCTCTGAGTATTGCCAGAGTATTGCCAAAACAAAACAAAAACAAAATCAAAGTGTCAGGGCCAAAGAGAAAGTACAGCAGGGAAGATGCTTGCCTTGTATAAAGCCAACGTGGCTGGGTCCATCCCTGTCACTGCATATGGCCCCCTAAACATCATCAGCAGTGACTCCTGAGAGCAGAGCCAGGAATAAGCCCTGAGCTCAGACAGGTGAGGCAAAAAAAAAAAAAAAAAAAAAATTTAGAGAAAGATAATGACAACACAAGGAATTTGGTGTTACAATCAAGTACCTTGGAGTCAGCTTAACTAAAGATATGAAAGACAGGGCTGGAGAGATAGTATGGAGGTAAGGCGTTTGCCTCTCATGCAGAAGGTCGGTGGTTCGAATCCCAGCATCCCATATGGTCTGGTCCCCTGAGCCTGCCAGGAGCGATTTCTGAGCATAGAGCCAGGAATACCTCCTGAATGCTGCCAGGTGTGACCCAAAAACCAAAAACCAAAAAAAAAAAAAAAGATATGAAAGACCTATATAAAGAAAACTCGAGGAGCTGAAGTGATAGCACAGCGGCAGGGCATTTGCCTTGCACACAGCCAACCTGTGTTTGATTCCCTGGTTCGATTCCCAACACCCCATATGTCCCCTGGGCCTGCCAGGAGCGATTTCTGAGAGCCAGGATTTCACAGAGTCAGAAGTAACCCCTGAGTGCTGCCAGGTATGGCTCCCACCCCACCCCCACAAAAAAACAAACAAACAAACCTCCAAACACTACTTCAAGACATTAAGAGAGCAGGAGGGAAGGAAACTCCGCTTCCGTTCTGAATGAGCCTGGGCAAGCTTTTGGCCTCCCAGGTTTTGTCTCCTGGGGAGACCCCTGCGAGCTGCCACAATGACAAAGTAGAGTTTTGTGGGAAGGACCTGAACAGTTTCTATCCCAAAAGTCATGGGGAGAATTAGCATGATGTTTACCTGACATGTAGCTGATCTGGACTTGACCACAGAAGCTCAGCAGTGATCTCTGAGCACAGAGCCTCGAGGAGGCCCAGAGCTCTGCTGGGTGCGCCCATTGTGTTAGCTGAGCACAAACTTCTATGTCCCACCAGTGGTTCCCACTAACTCCCTGAGCATTGCTTCTCCACACCCACACTCACACCTCCAGAGGCCTCTTTAGTGGAAGATGCCCGAAGAAGGGAAATGAGTTGGGGGGGAGGTGGTTCCCCTTCCTTTCCAAAAATCAAAAACAGGAAAAATGTTAATCATCTATTTATGAAAACCCCTGGAACCTACCTTTAATGGACTTATCATTGAAATAGTCTTCCAGCCCTGGGCTCCCCTGAGTGTCAAACAAGCTCTGGTTCACCACAGACACGGTGAGGATCTCCTCTGTCGACATTTCCATCAGCTCATCTTCGCCGTCCAAACTTGACAGGCCAATTAAGTCGTTGTTGTTGAAGAGGCTTGCTCGGATCTTCTCAATTTTGGCTCGGGACCGTATCTGTTAGCAAAGGGGACGGTGAGTTCCACACAAGTGGCCTGACCTAACTCCCCCAATGCCCTGCATGGCTGCCGTGTCACAGGGGAGTGGTCTTCTGAGACTTCCTTCTACAGTGAGACTGGAAATCTCTGGCTAAACCCTCGTCAAGTCTGGGGGCCAACACCCATGTCCAGCTCGGAACAAGTCTCCAGAACAGATGAGGTGAAAAGAAGTGATTCTAGACAAGGAATTTGCTACTTGGTCCCTGAGAGGACAAGGCCATGAGAGTTCTCGTTCCAGCACCTACCTTCTTCCATGACCCCAATATCCAAGGATACAGCAAGGCATAGGATATAGGGTTTTTTGTTTTATTTTTGGGGCCACACCCAGCGGTGCTCAGGGGTTACTCCTGGCTGTCTGCTCAGTAATAGCTCCTGGCAGGCAGGGGGGACCATCTGGGACACCGGGATTCGAACCAACCACCTTAGGTCCTGGATCAGCTGCTTGCAAGGCAAACGCCGCTGTGCTATCTCTCCGGGCCCAGGGTTTGTTTTTTTGGTTTTTTTTTTTGGCGGGGGGGGGGGGGGGGGGCTATAGCTGGCAGTACTCAGGGCTTACTCCCTTCTCTTCACTCAGCAATCAGTTCTGGGAGTGCTCAGGGAACCATTTTGGGAGGATGCGGGGATTGAATCTGGGACAGCAATGCACAAGGCAGTGCCCCCCCCCCCTTGTTCTCTGGACCCATTATAGGGTTTCTAAACAGGGCCAAGAAAGAGAAATGGGAAACTATGTGAAACTTGGGATCCCTTGAATGAGAGGCAAGAGTGTTCTCACACTGCTCAGTGCAACATTTATAAATCACAAGGCCACACTAGGCAGTTATTGGAGACTGTTCCTCATTCTAAGCTCTGGTCACTTCCAGCTTTGTGTTTGGGACCATGTAGGGCCAGGGAACAAGTGAAGGCTGACCACATTCAAGGCACATTTAAGTACCTTAACCCCTATACTATTTCTTTATTCCCAGAATGTACTATTTATTTATGTTTTTTTTGGGCAACACCTGTTTGATGCTCAGGGATTACTCCTGGCTAAGAGCTCAGATCACTCCTGGCTTGGGAGGAGCATATGGAATGCCGGGGATAGAACCGAGGTCCTTCCTTGGCTAGTGCTTGCAAGGCAGACACCTTACCTCTAGCGCTACCTCGCCAGCCCCAACTATTTATTTTTAATTAATTTTTATCTTGGAGTTTCTTTTGGGGGGGTCACATCTGCCTATGTTCAAGAGTTTATTCCTGGCTCTGTGCTGTTATCATTCCTGGTGGATCTTAGGGGACCATATACAGAAGAGGGGCTCGAACCTAGGTTGGCTGCATGCATGGCAAGTGCCTTACCCACTGTACTATCTTTCAGGCCCCAGACATGTACTTTTTTTTTTTGCCATACCTAGAAGTGCTCAGGGCTTACTCCTAGCTCTGAGCTCAGGTATCACTCTTGGTGGGGGGCTCAGGGGACCATATGTGGTGTTGGGGATTAGATAAGAAAGTAAGAAAGTAAGTGCCCTATATGCTATATGATCACTACAGCTCCCTGGAAAGGCCTTCCTAAAGCCTGTCCATCAGCAATGGCCAAAGCCGCTCAGACAGATTCACCTCACTCAGAAAGTGAATTGAAGGAGCACTGAGACCTCAATTACAGGTAGTCAGGGTCGAACAGCTAATTCAATGGGGCTGGAACAAACCTTTTTGTTTGTGTTTTGTTTTTGGGCTATACTTGGCAGCACTAAAGGGTTGTGGTTTTTTTTTTTTTTTGTTTGTTTTTTGGGTCACACGAGTGACGCTCAGGGGTTCTCCTGGCTATGCACTCAGAAGTCTCTCCTGGCCTAGGGGACTATACGGATGCCAAGGATTGAACCCAGGTCCATCCTGAGTCAGTCTCATGCAAGGCAAATGCCCTACTGCTGCGCTATTGCTCCGGCCCACTTACTAAGTAGTTACTCCTGGCTCTGAGCTCAGAAATTACTCTTGGCAGGCTTGGGGGACAACATAGGATGCCAGGAATGGAACCTGGATCAGCTTCGTACAAGACAAATGCCCTACCTGTTCTGGCCCTGTCTTACCCTGCTGTACTATGGTTCCAGCATACTTTGCTGGCAGGAGACTCAGGTTCCATGCCTGTGTTCCCCTGAGCACAGCTGGGAGTCCAAGTACCCACTTGGAGTAGCACTGGTGGATAGCTGAAAAGTTAAAATATATTTATATGTAAAATTAGCATAATAGGTTACTGTTTCCAAGAGCTGCTGTGGAGAGGTGCCAAATGTCCCCAATTTACCTATTAATCCCTTGGGAATAAATGTGGGGGGACTTAAAGATATTGCTGATGGTCTACACGGCTAGCCAGGCACAAAGGTGGTTACCTCCACAACTGCAAAGCCCTTGATGGGGCGCGTGGTGAGGGGCTGGTTGTCCAGAGACGTGACTGTGTACATGGAGCCCATGTCCGAAACGGAGGCCATCTCTGCGTTGTCCAGTGGCTCCGCGAGACTGCCCAGGCTCCCCAGGCTGCCGGTACTACATAGCGAAATGTCCAGACTCTCCTGGCTGGAGATTCCGTGGGGCTCCAGTAGCCCAGCAGGGACGGGCAGCTCCAGGCCAGCGGGCAGCGGCTCCACCGAGAGGTCGCTGACCGTCTGCGAGATGCCCTGCGAGCTACAGAGAGATGCCTGGCTTGTGGAAGCAGACGCGCTGATGCTCATGGCAGGGGCCAGGCTGCTGGACGTGCTGACCTCCAAACTGTCCGAGGCAGGGAAGCCCAGGGCCTTCTCCGGCTCACCTTTCCCATCGCTGCTCTCCGCCTTGTCTTTTGACTTCTTGGGGTCCTCGTCCTGTAAGGGAATGTAGATCTCGTCCTTAAAGACCCCTCCATGGGCACTGCAGGCCTTGCGGATGGCCCCCCTGACAACACCCTCTTCCAGGTGGGTGGGGATCCCGGAGATGACCAGCAAGCGGCTGTGGGCCGTGGGGCCGACCAGGGCCTGGCAGGCATCGGCAATGGCGTCGCTCGTCACGCCCAGCCCTTGTGGGTCCTTTCGGGTGAGGTGCCTAAGGATGATGAGCAAGGTGAGTGCTCGGTGGAACCAGAGCATGTCTTCGGGCTTGCTGCCCCCGATGCTGAGCACAGCGGGATCGGAGTCCGCAGAGCGGGAGGACTGGCGCTTCCCCGAGGACGAGGCCTTCTCCCGCTTCATCTTGACCTTTTTCCTTTTGGACAGGAGGCTGGGGCTCTGTGGCGTCTGTCCCGGGGAAGAGGATGAGGAGGAAGATGAGTCGCTGAGGTTGGGGGTGGGGGTCGTCGTCACCCCACTGGCCGAGACACTCATGTTGGTGGGCAAGGTGACCTCGGCCACTGCCAGGCAGCCCTCCATGAGGGCGTGGAAGTACACAGAGAACCTGCCCTGGTCAGGGGCGGCACTTCCCGAGACCCAGCTCTGTGTCTCCTCATCATACAGCTTGTGCAGCTCAGACTGCAGGGCCATAAGCATGGCCAGGCAGGGGTTCAGCTGGAGGGCGATGGACGAGGACAGGCCCACAGGGTGCTTTCGCTGCTCCAGGGCATGCACCGTGCGCAGTAGTTCAGCCAGGAGGTGGAAAACTAGTTCCTTCACACAGGCCGCCATGTCTGTGGTCCACAGGAAGTTTCCTACGGCAAAGAAAAGCACCACAGGGCTGATAAGACACACGGTCAGCAGGTGCCTCCCCGCCACCCAGTGAACAGGGACTAAAGGCTTTTTCATCCCCCCTCACAGATGCAGGAAAGACCCCGAAGAGCTGGAGTCCAAAGACACATGAGGACCCTGACCCCAGTGCTATACACTCTAGAGCACAGGCCCCACACTTACTTTGTTTTCTCAAAGGCTTCCAAGTCACTAGGACAAAGTTTCCTGAAGCACAGGATGAGGCCAGGCCCGCCTGGCAGCATAGAAATACCCTGAAAATCAGACCCTCCAAGGCCCCTCTCGCCTGGCTCTCACTCTCTCAACAGGAAACCCCTACTGTGGGTTGGTACCATTATGTCCCTGCACTTTGTTGATGTGTGTGCTTACTCTTTGTGTGGTTTGGGAACCTGGAGCTACTCCTGTGCTACTTAGGATCAGCAGAGCCCGAGGGGAGAGGGGTGCATTGGGGCTACAACTGTCATTGCTGGAGGGAGTGCAGCATGAAGTGTTGGGCTTGAGTCCAGGATGGGGCTTGACAGCATGTTCTCTGCTACCCTCATCAGATCTCTAGATCTGGGGTATTTTGGCATTTCTTGGCTACACCTGGTGGTGCTTAGGGCTCAATCCTGGCAGAGTCTGGGGGGGGGGGGCACATGTGTCCAGAGATTGAAGTCAAATGGCCATGTGCCCTCCCAGCTTCTTGAAGGATCTCTCCTTCCTGGGAGCCGGGAGTCTAGCAGGAAGAGGTTTGGCAGGCCCCCGCCATGCCGGAGGCCTTCTTGACCAGGCCTAGTGGGGCTGCGGGACTTGGGTAACCCCAGCAGCCCTCTACCGCCTTGCTCCAGATCTCCAGGGCTTCCCATGGCCACATGCCTGGGCAAGCCGGTGAGCTGGGTCCCTTGGTGGAGCTTGAAGGTACCCTAGGCCTTCCCCCATTATCCATTCAGCTCCTTAGGGAGAGTCTGGGTGGGGCTCTGAACTTCTGGCCTCCCAGCTTCTTGAAGTCACTGTTAATCTCTGTCCAGTCTATATTTTCAAAATCATAGCCCCCGCACGCACAAGAAACATTAATAGTACTCACACAAGAAACATTAATAGTACTCACTATCATTGAATTATGTTTTTATGTATGCAGAATGTCCATTTTGTACTCTGCCCTTTTGCATACCCCTTCATAAGTTCATATTTTTCTTTAACTTCTTTAACTCCTATCATCATTACTCCTCATTTACCCTTTCTAACTTAAGTACTGTAGAGTCCTAAGTCACAGACCAAAGTGGTGCCCTGGAGTTAACACCCACCCAACTATTTTAAAAGGCATAAAAAAGACACTTATATCTTTTCAACATTTTATGGGTGTTTTCTTTGACGGCTATAAACTTTTGTTGAATATTTTCTTATACAGTGACGATTCCCCCCCCCCCCATATTTTTTATCTTCTCTTTGTGAACTGCTCAATATGGAATTTGGTGTGAAAGAATCCCTCAGTTTAATACTTATGTTTGAACCAAGTCATGGGTATTGTTGGAAATGTTCTTACGCCCCCATATATCTGATAGCACCACGTGGCTTTATTTCTTGTTTGCTTAGGCACACTAAAATGGGAAAATACTATACATACCAATAAGTTCTTATCTAATAGAGATGGGAACACACAAATCTTGTAGTGCAATGAGACCTTACACCCTGAACATTGACATAAAGACCTGGCACAGGCCTCAGAAGAATGGGCATTCTCCATTTACCCCTTGATCTACAGAAGACATTTACAAAACATCCAAGGTTGTATATAACATCACCCAGAGGCATTCCTGTACCAGGGAAGACCTTACAGCTGCTCTGACATCGATCTACTCAAAAGAGACACCCCTTAACACTGAGAAGACAACAAGAACAATGACCTGCTTACTGGACAGGGCTTGCTGTATTGCCCCTTAATTGTGAGGTTTGTCTATAACATCACCTGGAAGCAATCCTCTACCACGGAAGACCCTACCACTGCTCAGACATCGTCCTGCTGAAGAGACTTCCCTTAACAATGAGAAGACTTAACAATGACCTGCTTACAGGACAGGGCTTCCTGCATTGCCCTTTCATGGTGAGGTGAAACGAGAAGACACTCCACATCATGACTTCAATGTAGGATATGCAGATTCCAGAATCTTTAATACAGAAACATGATACCAACAACAGAGACTGTGTGAAAAGTGTGTTGGCACTACGGACAATGTCTTGGATCGGACGATAACTTGCCTGAAGCCTAGAGCTGGTCTTATGCCAGGAAACTTCAGGGGTAGGATCTCTTTGTATTTAGGCCAAGGTTATTCCTTTCCATGCCTCTCATATTTTGGTGGGCCTATGCAAACAACAATTGCCACTCTAACACCGTTTTTACTGTGCTCCTTTGACTCTAATCCTTAAAATGCACCCACTTAAAATTTGAGGTTAACTTAAGCTAATATGCATGTACATGGAAATGTAAAAAATACTATGCCTCTAATGTTTAAGGAGTTATGTAAGTTTGATGGCTTTAGATTGCCTTGTGTGCTGTTAAGAAATATTATAATGTGCTACAATCTGGGGACTTGGGGGACAAAGTAATTGCACATGGATTCTGTTTTATTTATCTTAATGTTCTTTGGCTGAAAGTTCAAAGTTAAGATATCAGCAAGGGGACTTCTGAGAATTATGTTATGGGTGATTGTCCTTCTACTGTAACTTTACCTTGTCCTCTTTGCATCTTTTGTTCTCATAATTCAAAATAAAAAAATTAAAAAAAAAATGGCCATGTGCAAGACAAATGCCTTCCTGTCTATGCTATCTCTACCATTACTTCCACCTGTCCTACCATTTACATTTTACTAATTTTGCTTTATTACATGAATGTTTACCTAGCTATTCATTCAAAGCTCAATTGTTGATTTAATATATATATTCAAGAGTCCTAGAGTTGGTGTAGGGATGGTGAGACCTTTCTCGGCTCGGCCCAGCTCCTGCAGCCCCTCCAGTCTGGTGGGTCTGAAGGTTGCAGGGTGAGGGTGGAGAGATTTGTAAAGCAGTCAGATGAAGTTCCAGGAATCAGCCAGCTTTATTTCACGGTCCTAACTGCTGTGCACATCTCCTTACATGGCTTCTAAGCTAAGCCTTTTCCTAGCAGCTACTTCTCTCCTCCTCTGGCTCTCTGAGCCTCTGTCTCCCTTTCAGCTACCTTTCCAGGCTTCCTTGCTGACTAACTCTCCTTGCTGCTGCTACTGCTACTGCTTCTTTGCTAATGCTCAACTGCTGATGCTGAATCTCTCTGTTGATTCTTGCTTCTCCCACACTTCTCTAACTCTCCCCTTCTTATTCCCTCCCTTCTCTACCCACCTATTCCAGGTGTGGGCAGTTCTGATCATTCATTCAGGTGGGATAAATAAGAAGTTGGGGGAGGAGATACCCGCATTCAACTTCGTTTTCTTTTTTTTTTTTTTTTTTGGGCCACACCCGTTTGACACTCAGGGGTTACTCCTGGCTATGCGCTCAGAAATCGCCCCTGGCTTGGGGGGACCATATGGGACACCGGGGGATCGAACCGAGGTCCTTCCTTGGCTAGCGCTTGCAAGGCAGACACCTTACCTCCAGCGCCACCTACCCGGCCCCTCAACTTCGTTTTCATGTTTCTGCTTTTTTGTTTTGTTTTGTTTTGTTTTGTTTCTTGGGCTACACCTAGCACCTCTGGCCCCTTGCTTCTTTTTGGGGCTACTTCCAGTGTTGATCAGTACTTACTCCTGGCTCTGCATTCAGGGATTATTCCTGGCAGGTTTGGGGGACCATCAGCTATACTATCTCTCTGACTCCTTAAAGAATGCACACAATTCTTTAAGTTTCGTGTTTCATGAGTTTTGTCTAAATGCAAAATCTTTAATTTTGAGGCACTCAAGTCACTGAAGTCTAATTTGGCAACAGCTTTCTCTCTTCCATTCCATGTTTTGTAACCTCCAAAATTACAATGACATTTATTTATGCTTTTAAGTGGAGAAAGAAAAAACATTCATTTTATTCTTGTCTCAAAATCAGGCAAACATCCACCAGTCATGGAGTTGGGAGTGGAGGCCAGGGTTCCTCGACTCTTAAACCTGCGCGTGGGTCCCTATCCCATACAGAGAGGGTCACAGCCAGCACTTAATGCTGGGAAACCAGCAGTTTTCAGCTTTTCTACACCCACTGACTGGCCACTGACACACACTGGCTTAGGCACACTAGACCTTCATAAGCAAGTCCCTAGCCTGCCCCAACGACAGCCCCCAGCCAAGAGGCACAGCTGGTGGCTCAAGGTATCCCTACCCTAGTGCAATTGGCAAGTGCTGTCCCGGGTGCTGAGACAACCTGCTGGGCCCCAGCCCTGGGCTTAGAAAGAACCTCACCGAGCAGCTCCACCACTTGTAGAAGGACCGATGTAGGGATAGTGTCAGGTTCGTCCTCAGATTTCCCTTCACCTTCCTCTGCTTTCCATGACAGCAGCTGCTCCGCAAAGGCCATGGCAAGAGGGAACTCCAGGGGCAGAGAATGCAGCACCAGCACAGCACCAGGAGGGGGGGACACCCCTAGAAGAAGCAATCGAGGGAAAAGGCTGTGATTGGCAGCACCACATAAAAATAACACCTGAGGGCCCAGAGAGATAACACAGCGGTCTTTGCCTTGCAAGCAGCCGATCCAGGACCAAAGGTGGTTGGTTCGAATCCCGGTGTCCCATATGGTCCCCCGTGCCTGCCAGGAGCTATTTCTGAGCAGACAGCCAGGAGTAACCCCTGAGCACCGCCGGGAGTGGCCCAAAAACAAAAAAATAACACCTGAGAAACGAGGCGGGAAGAAAGGTAACCTCAGTCCGGACTGTCAGCTTCAGGCTCAGCATGGAGCGCACTCCCCAGAGCCTAGGTGTGTCCTCTGAAAGTGGGACAAGGACAGCAGCCGCTATGTGCAGACAGGAAAGAAGTGCACAACCCGCCATACTACCCTATGTTCAGAGAGGAGGTAGCGGTGATGGCTTCAAAAAAGAATCAGAAGACTCACCTAGCTTGATGTGGACTTTGTCTGCAGAGAGGATGACGGAGGGGTACTGGTTGGCAGTGGGGGGAGGTGTGAGCCCAGTGTTGGCCGGAGAAGCATCCCTGGGGTAACAGACGGCCTCGATGAGGTTCAGCTGCCCGTTTCGCTTCACCTTGTGGCCAAGCCCATACACAAGTACCCGTGCCCAGGGTGCCTTGTACAGAGAGGAGCTGTGGAGAAGGAAGGAGGGTGAGGAAAGCACAGAGGACACCTACAAGCGTGCTAACGTGAGCAGAGGTGTGGGAACTGTGCAGCGGACATTCCCATGTACTGTGTGAGGGGGGAGGGCAGTGCCAGGTTTCAAACCCGTGGCTTCATTCATACCAGGCACAGGCCTTATCACTAAGCACTCAATTCCACATTTTAGAAGAAAATTCCTTTTTATTTTTTTATTTCGTTATTTGTTTGGTTTTTGGGCCACGCCCAGCGGTGCTCAGGGGTTACTCAGAAATCACTCCTGGCTTGGGGTAGTAGTATATAGGATGCCGGGGACCGAACAAATCCCCTCGTGGGTCAGCAGTATGCAAGGCAAACGCCCTAGTGCTGTGCTATCACTTTTTTCGAATTGCTATTTTTTTGGCTACACCTGGTGGCGCTCAAGGGTTCCTCCTGGCTCTGTGCTCAGAAATTGTCCTGGTAGGCTTGGGGAACCATATAGGATGCTGGGGATCTAACCTGGGTTGGCCACATACAAGGCAAGGCTCTACCGAGGTGCTATCATTCCAGCCCCAGATGGCAAGTCTTTAAAGGGGACTAATCTAAACATGGACTGTCACGCATTTTCAAAGCTGGCAGACGTTCAAGCACGAACACAATTTGGAGTTTTTTCCTTCTGCCAATTTTGTCAGGACCTGCTTTATTATTCTCTCCATTTTAGCCTTTCAAAGAAAGAATAACTTACTCTTTACGGAAGCCAGACTGACTTTCTTTACAGGACACAACAACAAAAGCTGCCCCGGGAAAATTAACATCCATGTTGACTTTGGACTCAGAAATAGGAAACTCTTCAGAGGGAAACTGCTCAGGCGCCGTCTGCAGAGAGAGATTTAACAAGGCAAACCAGGGCCTCAGCTCAGTGAGCCTTCCCTCCTCCCAGCTCACAGGCCAAGGACAGAGCCTACACAGGCAGATGTATAAACCCTCAGGGAGGAAGGACAGTACAAGTGGGATCAGACAGGACTCTGAAAAAAGGCAGGTGAGGGTATACAGGCACGAGCCTTGGGAAAGAAAGGATTTTCTTTATTTTGTTTGTTTTTTGGACCATACCCAGTGGTTCTCAGAGGTTCTGGTTATGCACTCAGGAATTTACTCCTGACAGTGCTCAGAGTATCATACGGGGTGCCAGGAATTTAAGCTGGGTCAGCTGGATACAAGTCTAGTGTCCTCCGGCTATGCTATGGCTTCGGCCAGGATTTTCATTTCTGTTAAGCCAGTAAGAAGGCCACTTGAATGGTGAGCTGGGTTGGGGCCAACACATACCTAACTTGGGTTCAAGTATGACTGGGGTGATCTGGGTGTCCCCAGCACCACTAGGCCTGAGCAGCATTGCATCCTTGGGCCTTTTCATTGAACCATGCCCTGGCTGGTCCCAGTAAAGCTTCTGGAACTCTTTTTTGGTTTGTTTTTAGGATACACTTGGTGGTGCTCAGAAATCACTCCTGGTGGGCTCAAGGGACCATATGGCTTGCCAGGGATCGAATCCTGGTCAGCTTGTGTACAAGACAAGTGTCTTAACCAGTGTCCTATCACTCCAGCCCCAACACTTGGGAGTGGCCCCCCAACTAAAGAGAAGAAGAAAAGTAAGCCGACTCCAGTGCCCTTAAAAGCTTTGCAGTACCTGCAGGAAGGAGCAGATCTGCCTCGTCAGCTCCAGCAGGCTCTCCTCGCCCTGATGCAGCGTCCGTGTGATGGCCACATTGAGCCATTCCCTCAGGGTCTGGGAACTGCCCTGGTAGAAGAGGTCGGTGGCAGAGCAGTTCTGGGAGTGGGGGCAATGCTGCAGAGACTGTGCCAGGAGGATAGAGCTGGAGCTGATGGTACCATCTGGGCATGGGAAAGAAAACACAGCTTTACAAGAGCCAAAGCAGCCCAGGGCCATGCCAATCTAAATAACAACGAACCAGAGGTGTTGGTGTGCTACATCTAGTTAATGGGTGGATCTGAGGACTCTAGATCTCCTTTCAAGAAGGAAAACTGCTTCTGGAAACAAAATCTTTTTTTTTTTTTTTTTTGGTTTTTGGGCCACACCCTGTGACGCTCAGGGGTTACTCCTGGCTATGCGCTCAGAAGTTGCTCCTGGCTTCTTGGGGGACCATATGGGACGCCGGGGGATCGAACCGCGGTCCGTCCTAGGCTAGCGCAGGCAAGGCAGGCACCTTACCTCCAGCGCCACCGCCCGGCCCCAGGAAACAAAATCTTATGTTGAGCACAAGTCTAATTCCTGTTTCACTGATGGAGCTGCTGGAGTCAGATTTGCTTTCTCTGAATTCAAGTGACCTGTTCAGATGCTCCTCTGGCCACATTGAGCCACACCCAGGACTCATGGGCTGGCTCAGGGCTCAGGGTGGAGACCGGGAAGCAGGTGAAAGTGTCCTGTGCTCTGGAGCTAGGGACCAGTGTCCTGGAGTGGGCCCTGGGTCCCAGCACTGAAATGGTGGTGGAAGTGCAGCCTTCCCCCCCACTGCTCCTGAGTCAGCTGCTGGGAGGTCAAGGACAGAAGATGAGGGTGTGGTGCCAGGTAAAGCCAAATAATCTCTCAGTCTTAGACAGGGCTTAGGGCAGGCTCACTGAACTTTCTCCAGGGAAGTAAACACAGCATCAGCTGTTAGCCCAGAAGCTCCATGTTTAGTGAAGTGCACCAGCAGGTGTGTTAGAACAGCGCCACTCAGAGGGACAACCCCTCTGTGAGGACAGCTTTGGAGGGGCCCCAAAACAGGGTAACTCCCTCTCCACAGTGCAAAGAGAATGCTCATGGTGCTGACATAGGACTTGAGAAATAATACTTGGCCTCCTTTGATCCACAATGACTTTAGGAAGCTGAGTGAATGCTCAGTGGATGGCGATGGAGGTGACTCATAGGCTGACATGTTTCAGAGTGGAGAAACACTGTGGGGAGAGCTGGGGCTCAAGTGTGACTTCCCAAGACTCGTCTGAATCACAGTGCTGGCGTTTCTCTTCCTGGGGCCAGACTTGGGCTGCTCAACTCCCAGTGATTTCTGGTAAGGCCATGCTTACCTGGCAGGGGAGGAGCGAGAAGCTGGTTGGACAGCAGCTGTAGATGTTCCAGGGTAATGTCCCGGATGGCAGGAATGTGGAAGAGGCGAGTAAACAGGTGAGGCAGCTTGGGGGCGAAGATGTTGAGCAGGGCCACTCGGCAGTAGAGCCTGGCCAGCGCCGCCTCACATCGTAGCAGCTCCCTAAAAGAGAGGCAGAGGCTCTGAGGTTGCACTCTGGCCCCTTACTCCGCCTTGCTGCGGCTTCCAAAGGGAAAGGACCACATCTGAGCAGGTCTTGGGGCACACATGCACTAACTCTGAGTTAGTCTCTAGTCTTTAGTGTTCTAAACAAAAAATCTGTTTACTTATAGGTTTTCTCAAATTAGGGGAAAAATATATATTTATCACCCTAGGGAAAAGGTAATACATCTGGGACTAGGGAGAGGGCTCAAAGGGTTGACACATGCTTTGCCAATGGGTGCCCTGGAACTGTATACCCAGAATACCCTAGGAGTAACCCCCTGAGCACTGAACATGGAGTAACCTTTGAGTACTGCTGAATAAAAACCCAAAAGATATTAAAAAGTTCTTAAGGAGGCCAGAGCAATAGCACAGTGGCACAATAGCACAGTGCCTTGCACACAGCTGACTCAGGACGGACCCGGGTTCGGTTCCCAGCATTCCATATGGTCCTCTGTACCTGCCAGGAGTGATTTCTGAGTGCAGAGCCAGGAGTAACCTCTGAGCACTGCTGAGTGTGATCCACCCCCCAAAAACAAGACAACTAAAAGTTCATTAAGAACTTTAGGGGCTGGAGAGATAGCATGGAGGTAAGACGTTTGCCTTTCATGCAGGAGGTCATCGGTTCAAATCCCAGCATCCCATATGGTCCCCCGTGCCTGCCAGGAGCAATTTCTGAGCCTGGAGCCAGGAATAACCCCTGAGCACTGCCGGGTGTGACCCAAAAACCACAAAAAAAAAAAAAAAAAAAAAAAAGAACTTTATATCCGGGCCGGCATGGTGGTGCTAGAGGTAAGGTATCTGCCTTGCCAGCGCTAGCTTAGGACGGACCGCAGTTCGATCCCCCGGCGTCCCATATGGTCCCCCAAGCCAGGAGTGACTTCTGAGCACATAGCCAGGAGTAACCCCTGAGCGTCACCGGGTGTGGCCCAAAAATCAAAAAAAAAAAAAAAAGAAAAAAGGGGGGGGGGGAGCGGGAGAAAAAAAAAGAACTATATATCCAAGCCAAAGTCAACAACAATGGAATCAAGAGACCCAAATTTTAACAATCTAAACTGAAAACGAGCCTGTTATACTGGCAGGCTGGGGGGGGCAAAGAGTGGTGGTTGGGATACACTCTGGGGACATGGTGGAGGGACATCGGCATTGGTGGTGGGATTGGCCCTGTTTCATTATATGCCTGAAACCTAACTATAAAGGACCTTGTAAATCACAATGGTTTTAATAAAATAAAATAAAAAAGTAAGTAGTAGCATCATGCAGAGCAGCTAAAATGGAAACCACCCCCATGCCCACTGCTGAGAAGCAGAACTTCATTTCTGACAAAAAGACAAAGTGTATATGCCACCCTGTTACTGAATCTTAGGGCTGCAGAGACAGTACAGGTGTTGGTGGGGAGGCAAATGCCTGCATCACTACACAAGCTCCCGGGGGCTGGAGTGATAGCATATCAGGGAGGGTGTTTTCCTTGTGTGTGGCAGACCTGGACTCGATTCCTAGCATCCCATAGGTCCCTGAGCATACCAGGAGTGATTCCTGAGCACAGAGCCAGGGTAACCCTTAATACTGCCAGGTGTGGTCCAGAATAAATAGCAACAACAAAAAAGAAAAAGAATCACATGGTCTCTGAAGCAACACTGCTGGGGTGGTTCAGCTGCCTCAGGCACAAGTTCTTGGGAGGGGCCATGAACACCCTCCCTGCAAAAAGTTACGCTAAGCAAAAAGACCCTAAAAGCGAAAGGTCACACAACATGTTCCATGTTTACAGACTGTCTGACATGAAGCAATTTGCAGGGGGAGAGAAGCAACTGATGGCCAGGAGAGCTCGTGCCGGGAGGACAGGAACCAACTAGTAACCTGTGTATGTGTGGTTTCCATTTGGGGTCAGGAAAGTGTTCCAAAGTGGTGATGGTCACCTCATTTCATGAACACTAAAAAAGGTTAACTTGTAAACTTTAAAAGAAAGAATTGAGGGGCCGGAGATATGGCACAGCGGTGGGGTGTTTGCTTTGCAAGCAATCGACCCAGAATGGGCAGTGGTTCAAATCCTGGCATCCCATATGGACCCCTGAGCCTGGCAGGAGTGATTTCTGAGGATAGAGCCAGAAGTAGCCCCTGAGTGCCAGGTGTGACTCAAAAACCAAAGGCAAAAAAAAAAAAGGAAGAATTGAATAATGTGTAAATTATGTCTCAAAAAGGCTAATATAAAAATGCTATTGAGGACTGGAGAGATAGTACAGAGGGACAGGACACTTGCCTTGCAGGCAGCCTACCCAGGTTAGATCCCCAGCACTGCATATAGTCATCTGAGCTCTGCTATGAGTAATCCCCAAGTACAGAGTCAGGAAAAAAAAAGCTCTGAACTTCACTGGGTGTGGAGCCCCCCAAAATTAAAGAAAATGTGTGGACGTTTTTGGGAGTTGAATTTACGAATGAATAGGCATCACGTTGGTTAAGAACCCATTAGTCCGGCAGAAACCCTGGTAGAGGATCCAATGAGGCTAGCATGATGCACAGGAGACAGTGCCTGGATTTTATTGGCTGGACACCAGAACTATAGATTCTTCTGGTATAGAGCACTTAGCTAAGAAAGCAAGTGAGAAGCAGCCCTGTCGTTCCCATTGCCACCAACCCCAACCCTCCCAGCTCAAAGCAGAGAATGTGAGACTGACTCCTGTGACTTTGCCTTCCAGAGCTTGCGACTCCGCTACTGTCTTTTCTAGGGCTCGTTCTCTTGCGCTTCCCCTTCCTTGTCCTCGCTTTTTCCTTTGAAGGAAACGTCTCCGTGTCAATGGCAAATGGTACATATGGGAAAGCACAAGAGGGCTCAGGGGATCCCCTGCAGATCTGGGCTCGGTTTTACCTGTGAATCTGAAGGTTGGTGTTGTCCAGCGTGACCAGGCCATTGGTGGCCGTCCTTCGGTAGCCTGCCGGAGGCCTTTCCAACATATCAATGGGATACCAGTATCGAACCAGCACACCTTCGCTTCGAAGGTATGTTTCTACCTGTACCAATTCATTTACCTGCAAGAGAGAAGGGAATGTTTGGGTCATTTGTCGCTGTGGTGACTGCACACAGAGCCCATCACTCTACTTTTCCCCACAGTATCTTTCCTCATTTTCCCTATCTTTCAAACAATTGCCTCAGAGGGAAACAGCAGTTTTCAATTTTTGTGGGTTGGAGGAAGTGGGAAGTTGAGCACACCAATCAGTACTCAGGGGCTACTTCTGACATTCAACAGGGACACTGGGCAAATTTTTCTTGGAAACCTGGATAGATACAATGCAGAGTAAACCAATACATGACTTACACAGCAGAGGCAGTCTGGTCAAGCTGACAGCACTGACAGTTTGGAATTTATAATTGGGGACCTGAGAGAGAGTGCTTGCCTTGCATGTGTGTGGCCAACCTAGGTTTGATTTCTGGTACCACCAGGGATAATGCCTGAATGCAGAGCCAGGAATAAGCCCTGAGAACTAGGTGGAGTCCCCCAAAACAAACAAGATAAAGAATTTATAATCAACCATCAGCTCGAATTGGGCCCATAAGAATGTCATCTGGCTCTTCATCCCTGATCTGGATACATGGATGCTGGGTCACTTACTGAATCCACATCTAAGACAACTCCATGGAGTCCAAATGTTTTCAGCATTCCTCGGATGGCAAATTTGGGCAGAGCAGTTCCAACAGTACTGCTGGCCACATTATTGCTATCTGGAGAGCGGGTCACAACGGTGAGGCCTGAAGAACATGAATGGAGAAACAAACCACTTTCAGGACCAAGCACCACAATCTTCTTAGAAATCTCTACTTTTAGGTAATAAAGTGGCTCTATGGTACTTTGTATTCTTAGTTTGCAGGGTTCCAAAAAAGGAGCAAGATCAGCAAGGATGATGAATAATAAATCAGAAAGGTCTAAGAACTCTTGTAATTCGACAAAATTACAAATAAGAAATCAAAAAATGAGCCAAAGATTAAAATATCTCCCAAAAGAGAAATGAAAATATGCACATGAAAATGTTTGTCATCACTAGTCACTAGAGGAACACAAGTCAAAGCCACAGTGGGGGGGTGGAGCCAGAGTGATAGCCTTGTACATGGCCAACCTGGGAGGAACCCAGGTTTGATCTTCAGCATCCCATATGGTCCTTGGAGCCTGCCCAGAGTGATTTCTGAGCAGAGCCAGGAGTAACTCCTAAGCATCACAGGGTGTGGCCCAAAAACCAATAAATAAATAAACTGAGAAAAAATAAAAAAAGCACTAATTTGATGGTTTACACAACTTTGTAGATATACTAAAAAACAACTTTGTGGATATACTAAAAAATACTGAATCTTGTACTTTAAATAAGAAATTCAAGGGCCAGAGCAATAGCACAGCGAGTAGAGCATTTGCCCTTCATGCAGCTGACCCAATAACCCATATGGTCCCCAAGCCTGTCAGGAGTAATTTCTGAGTGCAGAGCCAGAAGTAACCCTGAGGGCTGCCGAGTATGGCTCAAAAACTAAAAATAAAGTAAAGACAGATTCTTGCTTTGGTATTTATGTGAAAGTCATATCTGGGAATTCTGAGTAGTTTTAATTTTTTTTTTTTTTTTGGTTTTTGGTTTTTGGGCCACACCCAGTGACGCTCAGGGGTTACTCCTGGCTATGTGCTCAGAAGTTGCTCCTGGCTTGGGGGACCATATGGGACACCGGGGGATCGAACCGTAGTCCGTCCAAGGCTAGCGCAGGCAAGGCAGGCACCTTACCTTTAGCACCACCGCCCGGCCCCTTAATTTTTTTGGGGGGGAGTAGTCTTCTTTTATACTTTTCTGTGCTCTTCTCTATTTTCTTGTTTCCCAAATATATGCCATCAATTTTAACCAAAATAATAGTCTATTAAAATTTTAAAAATCTCCCCTGTGCCTGCCAGGAGCTATTTCTGAGCAGACAGCCAGGAGTAACCCCTGAGCACCGCCGGGTGTGGCCCAAAAAACAAACAATAAAATAAAATAAAATAAAATAAAATGTTAAAAATCATAGTAATAATCATAACTTATGATTATTAGCTCAGCAGCCTGGCTAACTGGAGCAGCCTATCTGGAATTCCTTACTCATTCCCCCATTTCATTCTGTACAAGCGTCCTGGGCCACCCTGCTAGTGAATTTTAGCAAAGAGCCAGCGGTTGGTCACTGGAGACCAGACAAACATCTGCATGTGTTCCGTGAGAAAGCTGCAGGTCTCGTGGGGCAGCCTGTAGAGGTAACCTGGCTCGGGGTGAGGGGAGAGCCTGCAGCAACTGGGCTAAAATCTGGCCTGGGGAAAATTCAACTTCTTGTTTCATAGGTGAAAGGGGAAAGCAAAACCTTTTCGAACTTTGTCAATTGTGAACTTGTTTGCTTCATCTTTAATATCCTCAATGGTGGGGAGATAAAGGTCTCTCGGGATTCCGCCATTCTCTTCATAGAGGAATTCGACCGTCTGTCGTGCAATGTCCACCATGCCTGAAAAACAGAAGAGTATTGTGACACTCCGCAAGAACAGTCCCCAGAGTTCTAAGACTAAGACCTCCAATCAAAAGAAGAGGCTCTTTCAAAGACTTACTTTTTTCTTTTCTTTCTTTTATTTTGGGGTGGGGGGCACAACCGATGACTCTCAGGGGTTACTCCTGGCTATGCACTCAGAAATTGCTCCTGGCTTGGGAAACCATATGGGATGCTAGGGGATTGAACCTTGGTCCGTCCTAGGCTAGCGTGGGCAAGGCCTTACCGCTCTGTGCTACCGCTCCAGCCCTTTCAAAGACTTTCTTCCAAAGCCTCAGTGGAAAATTTCCCTGCGGGGCCGGGTAGGTGGCGCTGGAGGTAAGGTGTCTGCCTTGCAAGCGCTAGCCAAGGAAGGACCGCGGTTCGATCCCCCGGCGTCCCATATGGTCCCCCCAAGCCAGGGGCGATTTCTGAGCTCATAGCCAGGAGTAACCCTTGAGCGTCAAACGGGTGTGGCCCAAAAACAAAACAAAACAAAAAAAAAAAAAAAAAAAGAAAATTTCCCTGCAATTATGTACCAAGTTACAAAATTCAAGGCCCCTTGCCCCATGTATAGTCACAGCTAGGATCTTCCCACACATTACAGGTGCAAAGAGATAACATGGCCCAGGACACTGGGGGCAAAGAGGACTGAAGTATGGAATTGAAAAAATATCCATAAAAAAAATGATGGCAGAAAGGTTAAAATATAGCACATTGGGGGCCGGAGAGATGGCACAGCGAGAGGGTGTTTGCCTTGTGTTTGCCTTGCACACGGCAGAACCGGGTTTGATTTCAGGCATCCCATAAGGTCCCTCGAGCCTGCCAGAGGCAATTTCTGATCGCAGCGCCATGGGGTGTGGCCCAAACACAAAACAAACAAAATGATGGCACATCACTGTTCTTTTTTTTTTTTTTTTGGTTTTTGGGCCACACCCGGTGATGCTCAGGGGTTACTCTTCGCTATGCGCTCAGAAGTCGCTCCTGGCTTGGGGGACCATATGGGATGCCGGGGGATCGAACCGTGGTCCGTCTGAGGCTAGCGCAGGCAAGGCAGGCACCTTACCTCTAGCGCCACCGCCCGGCCCCATCACTGTTCTTTTATTACATTTTGGTTAGGTCAAAAAAATAAAGGGGCCAGAGAGATGGCATGGAGGTAAGGCGTTTGCCTTGCATGCAGAAGGACGGTGGTTTGAGTCCCGGCATCCCATATGATTCCCTGAGCCTGTCTGGAGCGATTTCTGAGCGTAGACCCAGGAGTAACCCCTGAGCACTACTGGGTGTGACCCAAAAGACCCCCCCAAAAAGAACAAATAAAGACTAAATTGGAATTAAAAAGTAGCGGGGGGGGGGGGGGAGGAGTGTATCGAGTGTATGCCTGCCAGATGGAAGATGGTTCCCCAGCTCCCCCCTCGGAACATTGGCGGTCCCTGTGTTGCTAGAGGAGATCAAATGAGTATCAGTTACATACAAGATGCCTTAACCCTTGTATTATCTCTCTGGCACCTGGAAAAAACCCACATTTTTGGAGAGTTGATCAGATTAGGCAACACTGGTTGGTGTTGGGGTTACTTCTCTGTGGCCACCAGAATTCCCTAAAGGTGCTGAGGAAAGAAACCATGAGGTCCAGTACCCCTTCTCCTGATTCAGTCCCTCCCCAACTTCCCTACTGGGAGGCCCAAGTACAGACCCAGCTGTAAGGCGCCCTTTATCTGGTCTAGGCCGGACTTGCGCTCAGCTTCATTGCGGAAGCGTCTTCGGATGGTCGGAAAGACCTTGGTTTCCCATGCCTTCACTAGCAGGGCATAGTGGTCTTCCTGGAGAGAGAAAAAGAGATGCAATGATGGAGCAGGAAAGCCACCTACAGTCTAGAGCCCTTCCCGGACTTGGTTCTCACACCTTGAAATGAAATCGAGATATACTTGGTGACACACCACTGAGTGCTCCTCAGATGCCACGAGCGAGAAGAGCTAGATGGTGCTAAGCTTTTCTTTCCTTACTGGCTAAGCCAAAGAGGCAGTTAGCACAGTCCCTGACTTGACAGCTGAATTGGTATGGGAGCATTTCATTTCTCCAATTCCTAGATCACCGCCAAGCCTAACAGCTAGTGCCACTGATGAGTGTTAGAAAAGTGAATGTTCCGTGACCAACCAGGAACATGACTTAGTGGCACAGCACAGGTCTTACATCTGTGGGGCCTCGGATTCAATCTCCAGCACCACCATCAGAGAAAAAACAAGAAACAAGCACCACCGAATAACTGTCCAAACACAGCCACAGTCAGAATGACTCCAGTTTTGCACATGGACCCCCAAACCTTTTCTCACTGCTGGTCCCGGTCCTGGAGAGCTAGTGAGTGCTGCTGGGTTTTACCTGTGGAATGTCATCATCGTCATCGTCATCGCTTTCGTCATCTGCAATGGGAGGCGGGTGGGGGTCTGGCCCAGAGGTGATGAAGTTCTCGTAGCTGAGCTCCACTTTATAGTGGCAGGAAGTGTCGCTGTCATACTCTGGAACAAAGCACAGAATGCAAGTCTAGGCAAGAGCAGCCTGAAAAGCATCTGCAGCCACTGCCTTAAACACGAGTTTCAATACGTGGCATCACAGAGGCTTGTACTAGGAGGAATTTTAAAACACGGGGCCGGAGAGACAGCATGGAGGTAAGCCGTTTGCCTTCCATGCAGAAGGTCATTGGTTCGAATGCCGGCATCCCATATGGTCCCCTGAGCCTGTCAGGAGCGATTTCTGAGCATAGAGCCAGGAGTAACCCCTGAGCAAAACAAAAAAAAGCTTTTTTTTACTTCTTAATTTTAAAATGCTCACTGTTAGAATCCCTGCTTTCCCTTTGGCATCTCTGATGTTGGTGGTAGATGGCACAATGCTGGGCCATGGCTTTCAGAGATGTTCAGCTGTGGTGCCAGCAAACGTGCTTACTGGGGCTCGAGGTCTTGGTTGAAGCACGAGAGTTGACTATGGTGTTCACAGATTCACTGAGGTACGTAAATGTGGACTCATGCTCATCAGGTCACACGCCTGGTCTTTGCACTTGCACATGTTTTGGTTCCTTACCAGGGGTTACACTATTTTTTTTTATCGCACTCACACATCTGGCTGCAGTGTGGCAGGAAATTGTAGGTACAGGAATCACCTACTGCAGAGCTGCCAGGATCGTGTGGGATCACAGGCACGAGTGGAACACCAGAGATTTTAACTCATGGTCACAGGCTTGCAAGATATGTGCTCTAGGCACTGTCTGAAGATCATATGTTAAACCAGGGTCTCAAACTCAATTTACCTGGGGGCCGCAGGAGGCAAAGTTGGGGTGATCCTTGAGTGCAAAGCCTTGAACATTGGGGGGTGTGAACCAAACAACTAAAATAAAACAGAACAAAAAAAGATTCCTCTAGGGCAGGGCCACAAAATGTTGTACGGAGGGCCGCAAACGGCCCGAGGCCCCTGTACAGCTAAAACTCTTAATCAGAGTTTATCAAGAGGCTTGTGAGACAAGTGCTCTAAGAACAATATTTATTATTCTTCAGGGCTAAAATCGCTTTCAATAATATAATTCACTCAATTCTGAGAAATCTTTGGAAAGTTCATCATAAGAAAAAATGAAGACTTGGGGCCTGAGTGATAGCACAGTGGTAAGGCATTTACCTTGCACACGGCCAACACTGGACGAACCCCGGATTGAATTCCGGCATCCCGTATGGTCCCCCGAGCCTGCCAGGAGCAACTTCTGAGTGCTAAGTCAGGAGTAACTCCTGAGCACCACTAGGTGTGACCCAAAAACAAAACAAAACAAAACAAAACAAAAAAAGAAAAATTTAAGACTCTTTGGGCTAGAGTGATAGTACCGTGGGAGGGCATTTGCCTTGCACATAGCTAGACCCAGGTTCAATTCCCAACAGACCAAACAATGGGAGGGGAAGGGGTGGAGGAGTTAAGGAGGAAGAGAAATAGGAGGTGAAGAAGAGGTGGAAGAGGTGAGGAGGAGGTAGTGGTGGCAGCAGCTTACGTTGCTGAGCGGTGGCCACGGCAGCAATCCGGCACGGGGGTCCATGAGTGCCTGGGTCTGAGGCAATACTGGTGCCAGCATCGTTGTCACTGTCAGATGCCATGGCAAAGGGCAAGGCCTCAAAGTTAGCGCTTATCTCCTCAGCCAGGTCTGTGCACAGGTCGGCAGCATTGCGGTGGGCCTGCCCTTCAGCATACGCAAAGGGGCGAGAACCAAAATTTGCCCGAGTCTTGGTGTTCTGCAGAGGGCAAACAATGTGTTTGAAAGGAGTCAGGCCCAATTCCTAAATCTGTTTCATGCCCCAGGGAAGCTATTCAGGGTCAACTATTAAACCAGGGAGAGAGAAGGAGCAAGCTCATGCCATCCATGAGTGAGACCTGGCTTTGATGCCCAGCACCGAGACAAAGAACCACCTAGACCAGAACAGACCGGGTGGTGGGAGAGTGTGGACAGCAGTGGGCAATGCATGCAGGTCATTAGGGCACCGAATCAGCAGGCTTGCAACTACCCATCTCTGCTCTTCTTCCTGCAGCACTATTCCTCTCTCCTTCCTGCTCTTCATTCCTATACCTACCACTGTTACTCTCTGCTCCTCCTCTTCCTTTCCACAGCACTGTTATTCTGTTCCTCCCACTCTTCCTTCCAGCAGAACTGCTGCGTTCTACCTGATGCTGCTGCACGTGCCAGTCCCTTTTTCTGAAATATTTTCTCCTCCATTCTTGTCTCATTAAGAAGGTTCTAGACTTGGCTTGAACATTGCTTCAAGCACAGGGTGAGCTTTAAGTGGCCATGGGGTACCAAATGAAACATGACTCCCAGGTTTGCCTCCGCAGGTGTTACCATATGAGATGATCAACGAGAGGTAAAGCAACGACCTGAAGTGGGCATTAACCACCTCAACAGGTCAAACAAGTGGAGGGAGGAGGAGAAATCTGTCCCTTTTCCTGGCACTTCTACTTGGGATATAACATCTCCTATTATCTTCTCCTGCTCCCAGGCTAAAAACTTGAATTTGAATGACACTAGTGACTTTCCTGGGACACCAAAAACTGATTCTAAGACTTCAGTCGCCATCATAATATGTTAGTTCCCCATAGTAATTTGCTAACCTTCCCTGAATCTTCTCATATCTACACCTCTTATCCACTTGTTTCTCTGGAAAGAAGCCTCATACACAGTATTCATTTGTAATTACTACTATATACACACATTTTCATGTGACTGCTCAATGTTGGACTCCAATTAGTAATTCCACAGAGACAGAGACTATATCCATTTTTGTTCATTGTTATTTGTCCCGAGCTTAGCAAGGACTTGACATATATAGTAGATGCCAAGCAATATATATACTAATTGAATTCCTCAACAAAGCAAGGTCTGCTGTGGAGCATGAGAAAGAGAAGGTAGAGGGTGCCAAGGTTTTTGGGCTCAGCAATGCAAGGCAAGAGCTGGGTTCAAATGTGGACGTGTTAATTTTAATATGCCAAGACAGCATTTATTCTGAGGTGACTGGGTGTGCCAGGGGTTTAGGGAGAGGTTTGGGCTGAAGGTAAAATTTTTGGAAGCATGTGATAGATAAGTAGTAATGTTTCACTGAACACTAGCTGTTAATAGATGCTCCTTAAAAAGCAGAGTTCTATGGTTTAATATGCGCAGGAATAGCAAGTGGATTAGATTGAGCTTCTTCATCTTTACTGAAGGATTCTGCTGGGTTTCTGACACTGAAAGTAACTCAAGTATTTAAACACATAGTCATTTGACTGGCTTTGCAAAAGAATTCTATTTCTCCTTGAAGTATTGTTGAAGAAAGTAGGCTGAGAGGAAGTGTAAGCAATAGGACCCTTGGATTCAAGCAAGGAAGAACCCGTTGAGAAGCTTGTTTTGCTGTTCCTTCTGTGACCTGGCACCACTCAGGTATAGGCACAGCTGATGCCTTTTATTTCTTCCATGCTATCTGGAACAAACTGTTAAGGAAAATGGTTTGTTTTTTTTTTTTTCCTACAAGAAAACCTGCCTTTTTCTGAATGTGAACCACTGGCCACATCCCACCGGAGACATCTTCGAGATAGGGTGCAAGGCGCTGACCACAATATGTGAAGTACACCCGGCCTTTGGGTGGCTGCCCTGGAGGAGGTGGGGTGCCCTCGCTTCTCTCCCAGCCAATCCCCGCCACATCACCTATGGCAGAAAAAGGAAGAAAATAGATCCAATTTATAACCATGACAGGCCACATATCATGAACCGCCTTCAATTTATTTATGCAGGATGTTGGATCTGAAAACAAGTGGGAGAAACTAACTCTATTTCAATAAAATATATCACATAAAATATGATAACAGGAATAAATACATTTTGCATTCAGGGATCACTCCTGGTGGTACTCAGGGAACTGTTGGATGCCAGGAATTGAACCCAGCTCAGTTGCGTGCAAGGCAAGTACCTTGTACTATTGCTCTGGCCTGGAATACATCTTTTACTTATTTTTTCTTTGGCACCACATCCAGTGGTGCTCAGGAGCTGCTCATGGCTTAGTGTTTAAGGGACATTTCTAGAAGTGGTTGGGGGACTATGTGGTTCCAGAGATCGTACTTGGGCCTCCAGTATGCAAAGCATGCACTCAGTTCATTAAGCTATATCTCAGGTCCAGAAATAAGCAAATGTTAAAAAAAAAAAAAA
The DNA here is from genome assembly GCF_024139225.1 of Suncus etruscus. NCBI lineage: Eukaryota > Metazoa > Chordata > Mammalia > Eulipotyphla > Soricidae > Suncus > Suncus etruscus. Next base: position 20,972,313 of record NC_064862.1, read on the forward strand.
AAAGAGAAACTATTTAGAAGAAAAATATTCATTTTGGGGGCTGGAGTGATAGCACAGCAGTAGAGAGTTTGCCTTGCATGCTGCCAAAACAGGACAAACTCAGGTCAGATCCCCAGCATTCCATATGGTCCCTCAAACCTGCCAGAGTAATTTCTGAGTGGAAAGTCAGGAGTAACTCCCAAGTGCTGTCGGGCGTGGCCCAAAAACCAAAAGAAAAAATTTCATTTATGAGTGAAGGTAGTCACTATAATTATATATTGAATTTGTTACCTCTTGTCATTTTAGGGAAAATATGGTGTATGATTCTTTTTTTTGGGGGGTATGATATTTTTAAAGAGAAATAAACATTTTTCTCTCCTAACATATGGTGAATTACTTATGGCTTTAAGATAGTATTGGGGGGGGCCGAAGAGATAGCACAGTAGGGTTTGCCTTGCAAGCAGCCGATCCAGGACCTAAGGTGGTTGGTTCGAATCCCGGCGTCCCATATGGTTCCCATGTGCCTGCCAGGAGCTATTTCTGAGCAGATAGCCAGGAGTAACCCCTAAGCACCATCGGGTGTGGCCCAAAAACCAAAATAAAAAAGATAGTATTTTTTTTTCTTTTATTGTTTGGTTTTTGGATCACACCTGGCAGCACTCAGGGGTTGCTCCTGGCAGGCTTGGGGGACCATATGGGATGTCAGGATTAGAACCACAGTCCTTCTTCATGCAAGGCAAATGCCCTACCTCCATGCTATATCTCCGGCCCCTAAGATAGTATTTTTCTAATAAGTTTGTACAAGAGTTAAAAAAGGTCTTAAAACATGATTTGAGAACTGAACAGATAATACAGAGGGTAAAAGACTTTCCTGGGTTCAATCTCTGCTACCAGCACCCATATATAGTACACTGAACAGCACTAACGGTAATCTGGGCAAAGAACTAGGGGTAAGCCCTAAGCAACAACTGCTGTGGTCCCAAAATATATATTTAAAAAATTAAATATCTATGATTTAAAACAACTTATTTATAACCTTACTGAGCAAAACCACAACCTATAATGTTAAAGGTCTACCTACCATTAAGTCACATCCTATATCCTTACTCAAATACACTTAAGAGATTTTTGCAAAAAGTTTTAAGATAATACCAGTCAAGGCATTTACTAGACACTGTGAACAGACACTGGGTTAAAACTATGAAAGGTTAGAGGAGCTTAACAGTCCACTGGGCCAGCTCACTCACTGGCTGCCTGGGGGGGGGGGGTTAGCAGTTAGTAAGGGTCCATGGGTGGAACTCTCCCACCGGTGGATGAGTTCCTGTGATTCTCATTTTTATCAGAGTTTCACTGACTTTAGACATCACTACACTGGGCTTCCTGATGGGAAGACCATAAATGTGGACTTGCCACCACTCTGGTATCCCCAGGGCCGAGAAGAAGGTTTGGTATATAGAACTAAGCTCAGTGACCAGCTCATGAAGAGACACTAGATATGTGGACACGAATTAGGATGATCCTGTTTATAGTGGGTTTCTAATTCCTGTTCTCATCCAAAGACTTTTCTCTAGGAGAATAATGTGTGCATCTAAGGTCCAGTTCAATGTTTTCTCAAAAAACAAAACGTGGGGCTGGAGTGATAGTACAGCTGGTAGGGTGTTTGCCTTGCATGAGGCTAACTTGGGTTTTGATCTCCAGCATCCCACATGATCTCCTCCTAGCACCACCAGAAATGCAAAGCCAGGAGGAGCAAGTTCTAAGCACTGCTGGGTGTGGCCCCTAAAAGAAGACAAAATAAGCCACTTGTACTTAGCTCTACCTGGAGCAGGTAGGCTGAGTGCAGGCCCTTGCCACAGACATTTAGTCCTTACATGGGTTGAACCACCGACCTTCTGCATGTAAGGCAAATGCCTTACCTCCATATTATCTCTCTGGCTCCCTCCCCAGTTCTCTTTTTTTGAGCTATTAATTGCTCGCTTAAAAAGAAGCCAATGATGGGGCTCGAGAGCGCACAGCAGTAAAGCGTTTGATTTGCATGCAGCTGATCCAGGACAGATGGTGGTTCAAATCCCGGCATCCCATGTGGTCCCCCGAGCCTGCCAGGAGCGATTTCTAAGCACAGAGCCAGGAGTAATCCCTGAGCGATGTTTGGTGTGAGTCCCCACCCCCCAAAAAAAGCTGATGAAAGACCAAATTTGCACACAACGTATCTCAGATTTTTCTTTTCTTTCTTTTTTTCTAATAATAGTGAAAAGAAAGTAAAGATGACTCCTAAGTTCTGAAGCAGAGGATCTCAATCATCATGGCTTATGAAATGAGAGCTTGGGGTTAATCAGGGAACAGTAGCAGGTACTTGGTGTTCAAATGGCCCTTCAAGCTGCTCTTTTTGCTTTGTTTTTAACTTACTCAGAACAAAACCTGGGATCAAGAGAAATAGACAGGGTCAAAAATCGAACTTCCATAGGGCTCACCAGGAGAGAGAGTCACATCCAATCGCACGCTCTTCCACTGCAACAAACTGGAGCCATTGTAATGCACAGCTCGGCCATTGCTGTGAGGAAAACAGAGGCATGTCAAAGACAAGGCTGCTGGCTCACAGGTGTGACACTGAGAACAGGGGAGGCTTTCAGAACCACCAGGGGAAAGGAGAAAGCCTTAGAGAGAGTCCTGTCCTCTCAACATATATATGGAGTTTTTGGCGGATATTTGACATATTTTGGGGAGATCACAATGACATCAACTGTACTATTATAACACCCACTCTATGCTTCTCATAGTCACAGAACAGAACAGCATTTCCCAAAGTAGATGATATAGTCCTTGGGTGGCTGTACCTTGGGGTACAGTTTGAGGGGTGCTTTCTGTGTGTTTGCTTACAGACAGATTTCCCATCTGCATGGAGTGATTTTTTTTTTTTTTCCCCTGAAAATCAGGTGGCCGGCCAAGTAAGTTTGGGAAGCCTATCCAATAGAGGGGTGTAAGTTCAAACACATTAGAGAAACAATGATAAGATGCCATCCTTCTTATTACAGGAAAATTAGGAATCTTGCTAAATTAGACAGTGAATCTCAAGAAACATGCTCCTTTTCCCAAGCTAATTTGAAGACAACGTTATTTTGATTTCCTGAGTAGCAATAAACACTACAGGAAGTTACAAAGTTTGGAAGATAGATTTACTTTCTTGCTTTTAACACTAGGAATAGTGGTTACTTACTTATGGAAAAGACAAGTGCCCACTGGATTAGTCCAGGCTCCATCCCGCTTCTCTGCTTCGGTCGCAAAGCCAAAGGAAACGATGGGTCCAGTGTCATCATCGGTATCTCCATAGGAAACAATCTCGATTTCCCAGTAAAAGGAGGGAGCCTGGAGGAAGACAGGAAGCGAGCAGACATCAGAGGGCTCAGTCAGGGCCCTGGGACTTACTTGTTCTTGCCCCTCACTCTGAAAGAGATCTGAAAGGGCACAACACTGCTATCGTGCGGTTTCTCACCTGCACTGGCAGTGGTGAGGTGGCGTAGATGAACGTGCCCCGGGGAAGACCGCCCCCTGCACTGGGGTCTGCCAGGAAGGTGACAGAAGTGAGGTGTGACGAGAACATGCAGGCTCGGACAGGCGGGAACACTCGGGAGGGGCTCCAAGTGATCTCTTTGGGCTGGAGAAGAGAGGACAGATCAGCGTCAGTCCCTGCAGCACTGGAGGAGAAATACTATTCTTCTGGCATCAGAATATGGATGTTTGGGTTTGTTTTCAAAGCCTCTCCCCAAGAAAATGTTCTTCCTTAAAATAGAGATGCAATCTCCTTATGCTCAGACCCAACTTCTAGAAGCATTCTTTCCCCCAAACTGTGAACTGACACTTGTCTGCCTATTTCTTTTTTTTTTTTATTTTTGGGTCACATCCAGCAGCGCTCAGGGGTTACTCCTGGCTCTACGCTCAGAAACTGCTCCTGGCAGGCTCAGGGGACCATATGGGATGCTGGGATTCAAACGACTGTCCTTCTGCATACAAGGCAAACCCCTTACCTCCATGCTATCTCTCCGGCCCCCTACCTTTTTCAATTCCTCTTTCAGACATCATTTCTCTTCTACTTTGACAGGGTTTTACTTCCTACATACTATACCTGCTCCTCTTTACACACCTGCTCCTCCCTGACACATAAGGGCACATACGTACATACATCCACATAGGCTCTCCTCATCCTCCTGAGTCACAGAACTTAGCTGTTTGTAATAAAAATTTACATTGCTGGGGCTGGAGTGATAGCACAGTGGTAGGACACTTGCCTTGCATGCAAATGAGCTGACACGAACCTTGGTTCAATCTCTGGCATTCCATATAATCCCCAGAGCCTACTAGGAGCAATTTCTGAGCACAGAGCCAGGAGTAACCAGAGTGCCACGGGGTGTGGCCCAAGAAACAAAACAAAAGAACTTACACTGTTATAACTTAACAACCAAGTTTTTTTTGTTTTGTTTTGTTTTTGTTTTTGTTTTGTGGGTCACACCCAGTGGTGCTCAGGGATTAGTTACTCCTGGCTCTGAGCTCAGAAATCGCTCCTGGCAGGCTCGGGGACTACACAGAATGCTGGGATTCAAACCACTGTCTGTCCTAGATTTGCTGCCTGCAAGGCAAAAAAGCCTTACCAACGTGCTACCCAGCCAACATCCAGTTTAAAGCTAACAAGTTGCATGGTAACACATTTCTTTAAAGTGTTTCACTTTTTCCTTTTGTTTGTTTTTGGGCCATACTTGGCAGCACTCAGGGGTTACTTCTGGCTCTTCACTTAGGAATTGCTCCTGGCAGCTTGGGGGATCATATGGGATGGCAGGTATGGAACCCAGATCAGTCCTGGGTCAGCTGCATTCTAGGCAAATGCACTACCACTGTGCTATTCACTCTGGCCCAAGTGCCTCACTTCTATTAAACTTCAATTCCGCCCCCTCCGCAGTGCAGAGATTGAATTTATGGTAGCTGCAATCCAGCCTACAGTTTCCCAAAAGAACTTTTTTTTTTTTGGTTTTTGGGCCACACCCGGCAGTGCTCAGGGGTTACTCCTGGCTGTCTGCTCAGAAATAGCTCCTGGCAGGCACGGGGGGGGGGGGGGGGGAACGGGGGGACGGGACACCATATGGGACACCGGGATTCGAACCAACCACCTTAGGTCCTGGGTCGGCTGCTTACAAGGCAAACACCGCTGTACTATCTCTCCCGGCCCAAGAACTTTAAATGTTATTAAAGAACATCTCCTATTGTCATTGAACACACACAATAGAAACAGGGAATTTCATTTTCCCAAGAGCTAATGACTTTCTATACAGAAAAGATTTTAGCTTACAAAAGCATTGTGGTTCTACAAACTACCTTGCAAACGCCAGTTCTGTTTTGTTTTGTTTTTTTGGGCCACACCCGTTTGATGCTCAGAAATTGCCCCTGCTTGGGGGAACCATATGGGACGCAGGGGGATCGAACCTCGGTCCTTCCTTGGCTAGTGCTTTCAAGGCAGGCACCTTACCTCTAGCACCACCTTCCCTGCCCCGCAAAGGCCAGTTCTAACTGTTGTGTGTGGGTTCATATGGGGCACTGTGGGGGACTCACTTGTCTCCGGTCAGCCTGCAGAGGTGGTGGTGGGGGGCGAGCACAGTCCCGGTACAGCATCCTCAGCCGTTCACACTGCACCTCCACGACTGCCAGCCGCTCTCCTGAGAAAGGACGGTACGGAGATATGTGAGATCTTGTCCTGTACATTAGCCCCGGAAAGCACCGAATGGGGTATATGTAAGAACTCATCCTGTTTCCCAGCCCTAGAAGGTGCTGACTGTTCAAACATTAAGGGTGCTTTGAAAGCACCCTAGAGCTATAAACATTTGCCTTGCAATTGGCCAGACAAGCATCACATATGACCCCCACCATCACATATGGTGCCAAGTACCACCCAGAGTGATCACTAGTACAGAGTCAGGTGTGAGGCCTGAGTACCAAAACCCAATTCAATAATGAAAAATTAGGGGCCGGAGCAATGGTGAAGCAGCAGGGTGTTTGCTTGCACGTGGCTGACCCAGGATGGACTGTGGTTTGATCCCCCAGAGGGTCCCCAAGCCAGAGTAATTTTTGAGCGCAGAGCCAGGAGTAACCCCTGAGCTAATGATTACCGGGTGTGGGCCAAAATTAAAAAAAAAATAAAATAAAAAATAGAAAAAAGAAAAGTGAAAAAATAAAAATAAAATGCTAACTTTATTCCAATTCTTACAAAAGAGCATAAAGCTCTTCCTTCCTTCCTCCCTCCCTTACACTTTTTTGGATTTTGATGGTACTCAGGGCTTAATCCTGATTCTATGGGTCAGGTATCCCTCTGGTCATGCTCAGGGATCACATGCAGTGCTAGGGATTCAAACTGAGGTCAGCTGTATGCAAGGCAAATGCCTTACTCCTCTGTACTTTGTGCCCTCTTCCCATATCCCTGATTTCTTTTTTTTTTTTTTAAACCCCGATGACACTCAGGGGTTACTCCTAGCTCTGCACTCAGAAATCGCTCCTGGCAGGCTCGGGGAGACCATATGGGATGCCAGGATTCGAATGCAAGGCAAATGCCCTTCCACTGTGCTATCTCTCTGCCACTTTTTCTTCTTCTTTTATTTATTTATTTATTTTATTTTTAGGCTAGTCAAGTGAAGCAGTGGGAGTGGAGAAGGAACAAAGAAATCTGTAACTGGCTGTGATGAATTAATTGTAAACACCAGTGCACTCGGACCAGCCTCTTTCTTCTTCTTTTAATTTTCTTTGATTGGACCACACCCACCAGTGCTCAGTGCTGATTTCTAGTCCTATACTCAGGGATTGCTACTGGCAGACTTAGGGGATCATATGGGAATATGATCCGAGGGCTGAATGCAGGTGGTCTGTGTGTCAGGCAAGCATCCTACCTGCTATACTATTGCTCTGGTCCGGAGAAAACATTTTGAACACCTATGACATTAGTCTCATAATATATGTGGACTTAAAGATAGTGGGTAAATAGTAATATTTCTCAAACAATAAAGTAAGGCAGTGAATGAATATGAAGGCACGTACCAGCACTGCAGTCCTGGGCCACGAGGTTGAGGACTTCGATAGCTGCTGGGCACTGCTGTATGAATTCTTCACAAAACAGGCTGTCTTCCAGAAGTTGGGCCATGACCAGGCATGCTCTTAATGTTAAAAGATTCACAATATTTTGGTCATCAATGTTCACTCTTGAAAACATCAACTGTGACACACATTTCAATTCTGTACTTTTGCAGGGATGGAAGTATTTTGAGCCATACTCAGTGGTGTTCAGAAGTCACACCTGGCTCATAAGTGACCTCTGATGGTATTCAAGGAACAAATAAGGTACTGGGGATTCAAAGTGACATTAATTGGATGCAAGGCAAACACCTTATCCCCATATGCTCTCTCTGGCTGAGTACTTTGTTATTTGTTCGGTTTTGGGCCACACCCAGCCATGCTCAGAGATTTACTCCTGGCTTTGCATTCAGGAATTACTCTTGGAACTGTTCAGGGAACTGTATGGGATGCCTGGAATTGAATCCAGGTCAGTCTCACACAAGGCTAGCAGTCTACTCAATATACTACTGCTCTGCTTCCTAACTCCAAGACTTTTTGTGTTTGTTTTGGATCATACCCGGCGGTGTTCAGGGGTTACTCCTGCTCTGTGCTTAGGAATTACTCCTAATGGTGCTCAAGGGACCATATGGGATGCTAGGGATCAAACGTAGGTCTGTCATGTGCAAGGCAAATGTCCTACCCACTGTACTATGGCTTTGCCTTCCCCAGTATTATTTTTTTAAAAGACAAACAACAACAAAAGCAAAATTGTTTTGTTTTTGTTTTTGGGTAACACCTGGTTCTACACTCAGTAATCACTCCTGGCAGGCTCGGGGGACCATATGGGATGCTGGGATTCGAACCACTGTCCTTCTGCAAGCAAGGCAAACACTTTACCTCCATGCTATCTCTCCAGCCCCAACAAAAGCAAATTTTAATATCTCCTATCCCCTTTACTTTTGTTCTTTCTAAGCTGGACTGGTTTGAAATATAGAGCTAACTTTCTTTGAGACTGATGAGTAATCGGGAGAGGGGAAATGGTTGCCATCTCACTAAATGAAGATGCCAACTTTAGGCTCTTTAAAGATCCCCTAAACTGCTCCAAGGGAAAAGGATTTTTCTGGGGCCAAAGGAAACCAAATACATTGTGTGAGTGTGTGTGCATATTAAAACTTCTCGAGATATTCCATGGTCAAAAGAGAAGTGTGTTACTGTTTACTGTTTACCAGCACTTTTACCTATGAGCAACCCTGGCTTCCTGGAGGGTGATGGGCCAGATGACTATCAGTATGCAGAGGAATTCCTTTACAGAAAGCAAGCCAATAGGTCTTGAATTGTTGTGTTCCAGACCTCAAATTTCTATTTTGTTTTAGGTTGTTTGCTTTTTGCCACACTTAGTGATGCTCAGGATTTACTCCTGATGTTGCTTGGGGAACAACCGTACAGGATGCTGGGGAGCAAACCTAGGATGGCCAAGAGTAAGGCAATTGCCCTCCCTGCTGTACCTGCTGTACTGGCTCCCTTAATTTTTTTTTTCAATGTAGTGTACAAAGTGCCTGAGTGCAGTGTCTGTTACTCAGTTTGGCATAAGTCTCAAGCTGTGGACTTGATTCCACCCACCCAGGACATGGCCTTTGTGGCCTGCACCACCGCAGCACGCTTAGGGATCACTGAAAGGTGCTCACCTTGTTCTGATCTCAGCCAGGAGCCGCACAACTGCCATCACAGGAGCTGACCCATCTCCTGTTGCAGGAAGTGAGGTATGAATAGAGAGACTTCCCTCCTGAGGGAGCAACATGGACTGGACTGCCTGTACTACCTTCTCAGTAATGGACAGTTTATGAAGAGGCAGTGCCTGATGGCGATGGGGGGCATGGCAAAAAGTTAAATTCAAGTAGTTAGTTTCTAAGAAATGAGGGTGTTATTATTATCTGGAGTTACATCTCACATTTTCAATCATAAGCAAACATCACATCGAGATTTACAAACTAGTTCACAACAATTTTCTTTTTGGTTTTTGGGCCACACCCAGTGATGCTCAGGGGTTACTCCTGGCTATGCACTCAGAAGTCGCTCCTGGCTTGGGGGACCATATGGGACGCCGGGGATTGAACTGAAGTCCATCTTGGGTCAGCGGCGTGCAAGGTAAATGCCCTTCTGCTGTGCTACCGCTCCGGCCCCAGTTCACAACATTTTAAGATCAAATACACGGTGGGATTTTCCTCACCAAAGAAATCAAGTTTCACACAAATGTTACCATTAAATATTGAGGCTGAACATGTAAATACAAGTAAATTAAAGACAGCCAAGTGTTTTGACGCTCGTACTGTGCATGATATTCATTATGTCTTTATGATTACCATTTGGAGTGACATTTTATGATGCATTTAAAAATCACCTTACCTCGGATCTTGGAACACAAAGTCTAGACAATGGAATAGTCAATGTGTCTGAAGCTTGCGAAGTCTTTCTACAGTCTATGGGTGGGAATCTGACTGTAGCTATACCTTCCTGTTCATTGATAGACGCCACGACTCCGATGCTTCCTGAGATTCCTCTCCCCAGAACCTAGAGACACACGCAAGTCAGTGCCCTAGCAACGCCGATGCCATTCGCAGCTACCTCATGTCTTTACCAGCATTAGAGTTAGAGATCACTACAACAAAGGCCCTCAGTCCTGAACATGGACATAAAACATGCCCTAAACCTGACATCCAGGTGTTGTACCTTCCTTTCATCAAGACACTTCACTTACACACCTTCAATGAAAGAATCATCATTTTAACTATATCACGACATGCATTTTTTTTGTTTATTTTGTTTTTGACACTCAGGGGTTACTCCTGTCTGCAGGTGACTTTTTTTCTTTTTTCTTTTGTTTTTTTGGTCACACCGTAGGCACTCAGTTTTTTTTTTTTTTTGGTTTTTGGGCCACACCCAGCAGTGCTCAGGGGTTACTCCTGGCTGTCTGCTCAGAAATAGCTCCTGGCAGGCACTGGGGACCAATTGGGACACCGGGATTCGAACCAACCACCTTAGGTCCTGGATCGGCTGCTTGCAAGGCAAACGCCACTGTGCTATCTCTCCGTCGACATGCATGTTTTATATTTAACATTCTTTTTTTTTTTTTTTTTTTGGTTTTTGGGCCACACCCGGCATTGCTCAGGGGTTACTCCTGGCTGTCTGCTCAGAAATAGCTCCTGGCAGGCACGGGGGACCATATGGGACACCGGGATTCGAACCAACCATCTTTGGTCCTGGATTGGCTGCTTGCAAGGCAAACACCGCTGTGCTATCTCTCCGGGCCCATATTTAACATTCTTTTTTTTTTTTTTTTTTTTTTTTTTTTGTGGTTTTTGGGTCACACCCGGCAGTGCTCAGGGGTTATTCCTGGCTCCAGGCTCAGAAATTGCTCCTGGCAGGCACGGGAGGACCATATATGGGACGCCGGGATTCGAACCGATGACCTCCTGCATGAGAGGCAAACGCCTTACCTCCATGCTATCTCTCCGGCCCCAACATTCTTTTTTTTAAACATTATATTCTTAATATGCATGCAATTCTCAGCTATGGTGTGAATCAGAATGCACGAATTCTTCAGGTCCCTTTTCATTTTTTTTTTTTTTTTTTTTTTGGGTTTTTGGGCCACACCCGTTTGACGCTCAGGGGTTACTCCTGGCTATGTGCTCAGAAATCGCCCCTGGCTTGGGGGGACCATATGGGACGCCGGGGGATCGAACCGCGGTCCTTCCTTGGCTAGCGCTTGCAAGGCAGACACCTTACCTCCAGCGCCACCTACCCGGCCCCCCCTTTTCATTTTTAAGAGCAAAGATTTTTGTGCAACTGTGTAAACGATGTTTGTTTTACACCTGATCACCTACTGGATGGGCACATATATAAAAATAGAAAGCCATGATTTGCAGGACATGGTGGCCAGTTACCTGAACCTCAGACCCTATCTTGATGGTCTCTTTGAAGCCTCCAAGTGCACACAGTGCAGCCACAGCCTGGCGGGCAATCCGCTGAAGTTTGGCAAGCTTCCTACCACTGCTGCTCCCATTCTCGAGAATGCTTTCTGCATATTTCCCCAACTGTGGAATGTACATCAGGGCACGAGACAGAACCTAAAAATAACAAGAAGCTCATGTGGTGAGAATCACAGCTTTGGTTGAGTGTGACAGAGGAGGATGAAGCACACCTGCAGCATAACCCCAATTCAGGGACAAGAGGGATTGGAGCAGGGAGTCACCACCGACACCTTCACTTTCTGTTTATGTAATGACCAGACTGGAAAGACAAAGTCTAAAAATACCAGAGACTCAAGCACTGTATGACTAGAATAAAAGCAAGCAAGCATGTATCTGAGGAAAAGATACTTTCGGTTACTTTCTATATCTCAACACCCTATTTAACTATTCACAATAGCCAAAATCTAGAAACAAGCCAGTATCTAAGATCAGATGTCTGAAAGCAGCAGGTCCGGTGGGGCTGGAGCCACAGTCCAGTGGGTGAGGCACTCGCCTTGCACATGGCTGACCAACTAACATACCTTTTTTGTTTTTGTTTTTCGGACCACACCCGTTTGATGCTCAGGGGTTACTCCTGGCTAAGCACTCAGAAATCACCCCTGGCTTGGGGGGACCATATGGGACGCCGGGGGATCGAACCTCGGTCCTTCCTTGGCTAGCACTTGCAAGGCAGACACACCTTGCCTCTAGCACCACCTCGTCGGCCCCGACCAACAAACATACCTACCTGCCCAGATGGAGGTATATCTCTGCACTGAACACTATTCAAATGCTTGATTTTTCTTTTTTCTTCTCTTTTCTTTTTTTTGGCAGGCTCGGGGGACCATATGGGATGCTGGGATTCGAACCACCGTCCTTTTGCATGCAAGGCAAACGCCTTACCTCCATGCTATCTCTCCAGCCCCGATTAGTTATTTATTCTTTTTTGGGGGGGGAGCCCCACACACTATGACACTCAGGGGTTACTTACGGCTATACACTCAGCAATTGCTACTGGCTCAAGGGACCATATGGGACACTGGGGATCAAACCAAGGTCCATTCTGGATTGGCTGTATGCAAGGCAAAAGGCCTACCATTGTGCTATAGCTCCAGCCCCTTATTCTCTTTGGTGTTTGGTAACCAAACAAGGTAACCCTGGCAGTACTCAGAAATCACTTCTCGCAGGTTCATGGACCATGTAGGATACCAAGAATCAAACCCAGGTCAGCTACGTGCAAGGTAAATGCCTTACCCACTGTTCTATCACTCCAGCCCTTTGCTTTTTATTTTATTTTGTTTTGTTTTTGTTTTTGAGCCGCATCCAGTGACGTTCAGGGGTTACTCCTGGCTATGCGCTCAGAAATCACTTGAGTTGGGGACCTATATCAGTGGTCCTCAAACTATGGCCCGCAGGCCACATATTGTAGTAGTGCAAATGCAGTACCACTGTTCTATTACGCGGGCCCCTGCATTTCCTTTTTGAGGGGAGGCATACTGGCAGCATTTCAGGGGTTTCTTCCAGCAGTGTCGGGAGACCATCTGGTGCCAGGAATCGTACTCAGGTCTCTTGTATGCCAGGTGTGTGCCAGGACCTTGCTACATCTCCCTGGCCCAATGACTCATCAATTCAAATATTGAGGGGAGCCCTAACTTGAGGAGCAGGAGAAGTAAAGATAAAAGAAGCCTGGCTTTCTTCTGGTTTCCTCAGTCAAGCAAGGCAACCATACTGACCTTTTCCGCGGTGGTGGTCCATATTTGAGCAGCATTTGACTCAGGAGCCATTAGCAAGCTGTGGAGCAAGGCAATCACTTCTGCAGCCATGCTGTTTGCCACATGCCCGCTGATGAATGGTCGCACAGGGTCGGTCCTGCAGATACCAGGGAGAGAACGATTAAGGCCCAGAATGAATAAGAATGCAAGCGAAAAAAAGAAAAAAGAATAAAGGAAAAAAGTGAGAATGCAAGTGAGAAGCTGCTTCTGTCATGTCAGAGGTCTTTTCTTCCTTCCTCCTTCCTTCCTTTCTCTTTTTTTCTTTTTCTCTTTTTCTTTCTTTCTTTCTTCTCTCTCTCTCACTCTCTTTCTTTTTTTCTTTCTTTTTTTTTTTGTGGTTTTTGGGTCACACCTGGCAGTGCTCAGGGGTTACTCCTGGCTCCATGCTCAGAAACTGCTCCTGGCAGGCACAGGGGACCATATGGGATGCTGGGATTTGAACCAATGACCTTCTGCATGAAAGGCAAATGCCTTACCTCCATACTATCTCTCTGGCCCCTCTTTTCTTTCTTTTCCCTTCCTCCCTCCCTCCCTTCCTTCTCTTTCCTTCTTTCTTTCCTTCCTTCCTTCCTTCCTTCCTTCCTTCCTTCCTTCCTTCCTTCCTTCCTCTCTTTCTTTCTTTCTTTCTTTCTTTCTTTCTCTCTCTCTCTTTCTTTCTTTTTCTTTCTTTCTCGCCCCTCTTTTCTCCTTCCTTCCTTCCTTCCTTCTTCCTTCCTCCTTCCTTCCTTCTTTTTCCTTCCTTCCTTCCTTCCTTCCTTCCTTCCTTCCTTCCTTCCTTCCTTCCTTCCTTCCTTCCTTCCTTCCTTCCTTCCTTCCTCCCTCCCTCCCTCCCTCCCTCTCTCTTTTTTTGGGGGGGCCACACCCGGCAATGCTCAGGGGTTACTCCTGGCTACGCGCTCAGAAATTGTTTCAAGTAGGCACAGGGGACCATATGGGATGCCAGGATTAGAACCACTGTCTGTCCAGAACAGTTGTGTGCAAGGCAAACACTCTATCGCTGTGCTATCTCTCCAGCCCCCATGTCAGAGTTTTTACCTTGCAAGTTCTGAGTTTCTCTCTCGGCAAATGGAGGTTTGGGCAGTTTTCTTCTTGTCTCCAGTAGAGAGGCCACTTGCAGTCTCTGGGTTGACTGATTCCACTGGCGGCCCAACACTGACAATGAGGCCTGACTGTGCCCACTTGGTTGCTTTCCGAAGAGCAGCTGTGGCTTCTTCAGTGATCACCTCACAGCAGCCTCCCTGAGGAGAATGGAGTCACCACATTCATTTCAGGCTTCTTTTCCCCAGTTATCAAAGCAGTTCAGGTAACTTGTTTCTAAATATGCAAACATGGGGGGCTGGAGAGCTAGTACAGCAGGGAGGGTGTTCGTTCTCCTTGCACAGGGTCAACCTGGGCTTAATCCCCAGTATCCATGCATCCATATGCACGAAATTCCTGAGTGGAGAGCACTTCTGGGTGTGGCCCACAAACAAACAAACAAACAAACCCAAAAATTCAAGCATGGGGCCAAGGATGTGACTCAACTGGTAGAGCACATGACTTGTGCATGAAGGCCACCACATGTCCCCCCCATGAACCTCAACATGCTGGGACTGAATCCAGGTTAGCCAAGGTATGAGCAAGGAAAGCACCCTTCCTGCTGCATTATCGTTCTATTCTATCCCCATGAACGTGCTTTTTTTTATCTTCATATATAGATGTTTTTATAGTTGCACAGTATTTCATTATATAAATATGACCATTTCTGAACCAATTCTCCATTTATGGTAACAGCTATATATTTTTTAAACAAACAATTGTGAAGAATATGTCTGTACTAATTTAAAGTGCCCATTTATTCTCAACTTACCAATCATTGTTAAGTTTTTCTGACCAGTCTATTGTGTTTAAGCCTGGGTTTAGTTTTGTACTTTTCTGGTTTATTTTTGTCTCTGTTTAATATCATCTTTTTTTTTTCAGTGCAGAGACTGAACCCAAGATCTTACACATATAGTATTAGGCAAGAGCTTAACCCCTGGCCCCTCACCTATGATCATTTAACATATTTTTAGAACCTTAGTTTTTTAACTATATAAACTTTTTTTTATATATATGAACTTTTTATATGGGGAAAAAACTGGTCAAAACCAAGAGCTCTCATATTTTATCATCACTGTAAAATGATTTTGACTATTTTTTTTTTAAATGCTAAACCATTAACTTCCAATTTTCACCTGGTCTGTCTGTGAGAACCTGGATTAATTATTTGGAAAAATCTCTCTTGATTTTTCAGACCAGATTTCCCCACAAATGGATTATCTTGAAGTGGATTACCTTGGTCATGTCACGATCCATCTTCACAACTTTTTCCATGTTGGCACCAGTACCTAACCGGAAAGGCCGTCCTTCTGAGCTACTAAAAAGTGAAGGGAGAGAGAAGCAATGATCTTAAAGGCAAGGTCCAAAGCAGGGGCCATGTGCTGTGAAGTAACCCAGAAATAGTCAGGCCAACATTCTATGCCAATAGGTGTTTGTTTGGAGGAGGCTCCCTGTGGTGCTCAGGGCTTACTAATAATTCTGCTTTTAGGGATTACTCCTGGCAGGGCTCAGGGGACCAGATGGGATGCTGGGATTTAGCCTGGGTCAGCTGTGTGCAAGTAAGGGCCCTCTACTCACTGTACTATTATTTCTCGACTCTAACGGGCTTTTGTAAATCCACAATAAGAGTCAATTTTTCAAAAATGAAAGGATTTCTTGTTAATTTATAGCACTTTCAGGGCTCAAAACAAGTGCTGCTTTTTAGAGTTGTGATAATCATTTTACCACATTTTAAATCATTTAAAAAATGTATGAGGCGTGCTTGCTTTGGTAGCACATATACTAAAATTGGAACAATACAGAGAAGATAAACATGGTCCCTATACAAGGATGACATACATTGTTAAGCATTCCATATTTAAAAAAAATAATGTATGGGGCCCGGAGAGATAGCACAGCGGCGTTTGCCTTGCAAGCAACAGATCCAGGACCAAAGGTGGTTGGTTCGAATCCCGGTGTCCCATATGGTCCCCCGTGCCTGCCAGGAGCTATTTCTGAGCAGACAGCCAGGAGTAACCCCTGAGCACTGCCGGGTGTGACCCAAAAACCAAAAAAAAAAAAAAAAAAAAATGTATGGAGGCAGACTAGAGCAGGTAGGTAGTCTGAACCTCACTAGGAGTAACCCCTGAGTATGAGTCAGAAGTAAACCCTGAGCACTCCTGGTGTGGACTCCTAAAGCCTTAAGAAACAGGCTTGAGGCAATGATTGACTGGATCACAGGCCTGGCATGCACAGGGTCCTTGTTCATTGCCGCACTGCTTCAACTCTTGAGAGCCATTGGGGTTAATACCATAGAAAGGCCCACCCAAAAATCTGAAAACCAAAGAGCTAAACAAAAGATAAGCTGAAACTAGAAAAGGGAAGGCCAGGCAATGGAAAACTTTTGTAAGTGATCCCAAAGTGTTTTGGGGGGCCCACACTCACTAATACTTCTATCTCTGTGCTGGAGGGTGAAACCCAGTGATGCTCAGAGGACCTTGTGGTGGCAGGAATGGAACCCAGGTCTCCTGCATGTGGAACGCAGATGGTCCACTTGGTCCCCTAAGCCATCTCTCTCGCTCTCTATCTCTAGGAACCTCGCCTAGTGGCATGAACAACTGGTACAGGCCTTCCTATTTGCCTAAATTCCATTACCGGGCCCGGTAAGTTTGTTATTTTTAGATAATAAATTATATTTTTGCCTCTTCACTGTGCAACCAGGCAACTCATACTTTAATGAACTAAAGCTTCTGGAGGGGATTGTTTCAGAGACATACCTGTGGGTGTTGTGTTCAGAAGCTACTCCTGGCTTGGTGCTTGGAGGCCCATGCAGTGCAAGTGATCAAACCCGAGCATCCTTATAATCAAAGCATGTGCTCCAGCCCACTGAGCTCTCTCTCTGACCCTAGAGCCTCAATAGCAAACCTATGGTACATGTGCCAGTGATGGCACGCGAAGGCCTTGCAGCTGGCATGCAGGAAGGGGTCCGCAATTAAGATATGCGGCGCAGTGGGAGGCAAGTGTGCCGGTGTCTGTTTTGCAGCTCACCTGGCAACAGGGCCGGACTAGCCATTGGGAGGACCGGGCATTGTGTGACAGTTTGGGCACTCGGGCTCAAAAAGGTTAGCCATCACTGCCCTAGAGCTTTATTAAACAAGTTTCTCTTTCTTTTCCATACTCCAGCTAATGATGTCTCAACTTTTTTTTTGGGTGGGGGGGGCGGGCTACACCCAGTGGAGCTCAGGGGCAAGAAGCGCTCTGCGCTCAGAAGTTGCTGTTGGCAGGCTCGGGGGACCATATGGGATGCTGGGACTCGAACCATCAAACCATCCTGGGTCAGCTATGTGCAAGGCAAATGCTCTACCGCTGTACTATTGCTCCAGCCCCCCTCTCTGAATATACTGAGGCCAAGAATTACCCACCATACTCTAGCACATTCTTTGTTAAGGAGCAAGTCACACAGTGGTCTCACCAGTAAATGCAGGCAGTATCTTCAAAGAGCTTTTGCTCTCTACAAAGATAGCTTATAAAGACGGCGCAAATAAGAGTAAGTGTGGGCCAAGATCAGAGAGCTCCATGTCTAAGTTTCCACTCTGCCTTAGCTCCTCCACGTGAAACAATGGGCATGGAAGGAAGAGAGATTTCCTCCTGAGGCTGTCAGAGGACTGAGTCCAGTGACATAATGGAAGGGGCTGACCCAGAACAGTGCCTAGGACATGCTCAGCGCTTGACGACAAGCAGCTTTACAACCATCTCAGTCACCTTAGCAGTGGTTGGAGAACTTCGTGGGAGGACTGGTCTTCCCGCTTGTGAATGAAGATGGAGAGCTTGCCGTCCACCGCTTCACTTTCTTCCCCGGGATCTTTATCTCCTTTTAAGGAATTTTTGGGGCTGGATTTGGTCAATGTGGTGTCAGGTTCAGAAGCGGTGGGAGAAAGGACTGTCTGACATCCTATACGCAAACAAAAAATATCCCAGCCTCATTTATACAGCAATGCGAGATAAGTACCAACTCTGGAATCTCCACAAGTCCACCCTGCTCCCTGCTCCCTTCACCCCTGCACCCTGCATCACAGGTCCCGCAGTCCACAATGTGGATTGCGGTGACCCCAGGAAACGGGCCTTCTCCTGGCTGTGCTCACCGGGGACAACGTAATCAGCCAGCTTAGCTAAGAGCAGCGAGGCAATCTTGGAGGCGGGGTCGCTGGGATCCTCGGGCTCGCTATTCAAGGAAGGGACTGAGTAGCTCCAGGGCGGCAGCTCCACATTCCCACAGTCCTCCACACTCATCAGTGGGAGTGCGGCTCGGCACAGCTGCAGGATGATGAGCACCAGCTTCGGGGATGGCCGCTGGTCCAGCAGCAGGGACAGCAGTTTGGACACGCAAGCAGGCTGGCTCAGGATGGCCTTTCCAATGTGACTCCTGAGGAAGGACCGGGAAGAAACAGGCCAAGCTAAGAACGTTGATCCAGAGAAATGAAGCAACTGATGTGGCCAGAGAGATGGTACAAGGGTTAAATCAGGAGTGGTGAACACGTGGCTCTCGAACCGCATGCGGCTCCCGGCCAAAATGAATGCAGCTCTTAGCCTCATCGTTATTTTGTATACTGTGGCTCTTTGCCAAGTTCGGATTTTGTCATGCTGCTTCTGAGGAGGGACCTCTGAGGAGAGATCTCTGAGCGCGCAGTCCCGCCCCCAGGCTGCATCATCCCGTGTCCCATCCCTAGGAAACAACTGCACAGGCCAGCGAGCGGGGGACCTGTGGGTCACATGTTGGGTCACATCTGGCCGTTAGTTCTTAGTGTGGAGGACGCAGCACACCCTCACCATCACTGCAGGATATTTACCCTCTCTCCAAATGGTAAAATGAAATATGTGTATAACAGATGATTGTTAAAATTAGATGCTTTTGTGTGAGTGTGTGTCTGTTTCCGCAGGTCACTGCGTGGTGTGGCTGACTCTCACAGTTTAAAATTTTGGCTCTTTGTGTCGAACTTGTTCACCACCCCTGAGTTAAGGCACTAACCTTGGATGCAGGTGACCCAGTTTTGATTTCTGGCACCACATAGTCACCCTTTATCACATAGAGTCGCATATAGTTACCTTTCATCAAGGCTGACTGATGGATTGGACTAACCCTACTCCCAAAACAAACTACTTTTAGAAAACGTTTCTTGGTCTAGCAAGTGGAAGTAAGTCAACTGCCTAATCTAAGTAATTATTCTTTAATCTCGCGATTGATGTTTTGTCATCATGAAAATGTAAGAGTGTGTGTTATTGACTCAAAAGGAACAGATCTTGTCAGCAAGGTAGTAAAGTAAATGGTGGTGAGAATACAGAGTGGGGCTGAGCTAGAGCTGGTAGTGTGCAGGGCTTACTCCTGGCTTGGTGCTCAGGGGACGATACAGGGGACCGAAGCATGGTTGGCCCTATGCCAGGCAGGCGCCTTTCTCCTTTGCTATTTCTCTAGCTCCACAAAATCCCTTTATGATGTGGTATGATACAGACATTCACCTTAGAACCTGATACAGAGTCAGAAAATGCACCTACCTAATCTCGACCACCCCCTGAACACCCATTGGGCAACTTGAGTCTCCGCTTTTTCTCAGCCCAGAGCATGTCTGATGCCTTTGATGATCACACCCACAAGGGCCCCATTATTCAGGAGGGCATCTGACTGCTGGGCAGTGAGGAGTGCCTGTACCTGGAGAGGTCGTTGAGCAGACTCAGCACATCCTGGAGGGCATCGTTCCCGGCCGCCTGGTTGCCGCAGCACTCGGTGGCTCGGGCCAGGTGGTTAGTGAGAAGGCTGGACACCTGGCGGGCCAGGCCCGAGTGCACGGCCTCGGTGGAGCCACCTTGGTGAAAGAAAGAGAAAGCTTGGTGAGGCAGGGGGAGGCCTCCCCTCAAGGTTTCTGGGTCTCTCTCTCTCTCTCTTCTACCTCCCTACCCCCACCTCCAAGGTAACTAACTTACAAAGCAATTCAAGGCTGGAGGAAGATATTCTTTCCTTTTTAAACAGGGGTCAAAATCTGGGGTGGTCGAGGGCAAGTGGGAGTGGGGATGGGAATGTGGTGCCAGGGCTCTAACTTGGCCTTACATACAACTGCTATACAACTGAGTCATAGCCTAAGGGCAGAACTTAAACTTCTAACTGAAAGTTTGTGCCTTATGACCAACACCTCTGTGTTTCACACTCTAAACTGCCAACCCCAATCTTTTTGTGTTTTTTTTTTGTTTGTTTGTTTAGGACGTACCTAGTGATGCTCAGAGTTTACTCCTGGCTCTATACTCAGGAATTACTCCAGAGTGTTTTGTTCTGGAGGGAAGGGAACCATTTGGAGTGCTAGGAACTGAACCTGGGTTGACCATGCCTTATCTGCTGTATTATTGCTCTAGCTCTACCTACCCGTTTCTAACAGACACTGTTCTCTATTTTTTTTTCTATTTTTTAAAATTTTTTGGCCACAGGGGTTACTCCTGGCTATGCACTCAGAAACCGTTCCTGGCTTGAGGGACCATATGGAACGCTAGAGGATCAAACCGAGGTCTGTCCTAAGTTAGCACTTGCAAGGCAGATGCCTTACTGCTAGCGACACTGCTCTGGCCCCTGTTCTACTCTCTTGTTCCGTAAGTCAGACGAGTAATTTTCAGCTGGGGGTCACAAGAGGGGAAAGGTGGTTTTACTGTACTGGTTTTCAACTGTTAGTCTGCAGACAAGTGCCATTTTGAGGGTGAAAACTTTAAAAAGCATTGGTTCAACTGTCCTAGATGCTCTATAAATGAGTTCACAGAGTATTTGTCTCACTGTATCTGACTTATTTCTCTTAACATCATATTGTCCAGAGTAGGATACTGTTTAATGTCATAGCAGAGCTGTTAGTTTTCATAGAACTATGACAGAGAGGCCCACAGGAAATCACAGATTCACTCATTTACATAATTTAATATAATTTTCTTTCTCCACCCAGCACACAAACTTACTATAACACATTAACAGAAGAAACACAGAGCTCTAGAAAAAAACTGCACTTCTCTTTCTGTTTTTGTTTTGGGGTCACAGCCCGAGATGCTCAGGGGTTACTCCTGGCACTGAGTAATTACTCCTGGCAGTGTCTAGAGGACCATATGGAATCTCAGTCAACTATGTGCAAAGCAAATGCCTTCTGGGTTGTACTATAGCTCTCCACCCAAGTCACACTTCTTACCTTCTTCTTTTTCCCACTCCACGCAGCGATTGGCAAGCACCTGGAAGGCTGCCCAGGCCATGGTCGCCACCTTCTGCTTCTTGGTTTGCTTTTCACTGGAGCTGGACTCGGTCTGGCTGCTCAAGCTACACAGTCTATCCATGAGCTGAACGAGGCCACTTCGTACCAGGCATTTTTCTTCACTCCTGGGCCAGGCAGAAAAGTGGTGCAGAGGGCTGTAACTCAACGGAGCTCAGGCCCCTCTCAACATCAGAATCATGTCATCAAAGAGAAAAATAATAGGCCAGGCTAACTCTGTTTACAAGTAGAACAGGACATGTACAACTAAACACACATACATAAATTTGGTGTATGTTTTGGAGGGTCAAACCAACAGCGTCTGAGGGTGCCAGGCCTTCGGGTGGGTTTATTGCTCTGGCTGTGTTCCACAGACAAAGAGATGCTTGGTGCAAAGGGGTTCCAGCATACTAAGCATTTGCTCCAGCTCTCTGAGTCATCTCCCTAGTCCTAACATAAAAGTCAGCTTGGTTTTGGGGTCACACCCAGTTATGCTAACTCCTGGTTCTGTGCTCAAAGATCACACTTCTGGTGGGCTTGAGAGACCATGTGAGGTTCTAGGGATCTAAGATAAGCATTCTACCTGATGCACTATCTCTCAAGCCCATGTTTTGCTTTGAATTGTTGAGCGACAGCTGGTAGTGTTCAGAGACACCTTCTGGCCCTGTGCTAAAAAGTGAATCTTTGGGGCCGGGAAGGTGGCGCTAGAGGTAAGGTGTCTGCCTTACAAGCGCTAGTGTAGGACGGACCGCGGTTCGATCCCCCGGTGTCCCATATGGTCTCCCCAAGCCAGGGGCGATTTCTGAGCTCATAGCCAGGAGTAACCCCTGAGCGTCAAATGGGTATGGCCCAAAACCCAAAAAAAAAAAAAAAAAAAAAAAAAAAAAGTGAATCTTTTTTTGTTTTGTTTTGTTTTGTTTTTTTGGGTCACACCCGGCAGTGCTCAGGGGTTACTCCTGACTGTCTGCTCAGAAATAGCTCCTGGCAGGCACGGGGGACCATATGGGACACTGGGATTCAAACCAACCACCTTTGGTACTGGATCGGCTGCTTGCAAGGCAAACGCCGCTGTGCTATCTCTCCGGGCCCCAAGAAGTGAATCTTGTGGTGCCAGGAATCAAATCGAGGTCGGTGGCATAGAAGGTAGAGGACACTGAGGCTTTAATCTTTGTAAATAAAAACCAAGTTCTGGTTTGGTTGGCTCATATAAATGAAAAGTAAACAATGCTAAAATGCTTGCTCTGAATGAGACTTGTGTTCAAACCCTGGCATGCAAGCACACACATGCACACACAAAGCCCAAACAAACACATATCCAAAAAAAGCCAACATTAAAATGTGGTCAACTCCAGATAAATATAATAGAAAAACAAAAAGCAAATATTTATCATAAGGAGAATCAAAGGTCCAGGAGTGGGGCTCAGCTGGTAGAGTGCCTGGCACTGGCCACCTGCTGAGTGCACTTCCAGAGATGCTGCCATCTGGGATCCCTGGCACTGAAGTGTGGCACCTCAGATGCACTGTAATCAGCTACACGGAAGCACCACAACTAAAAGCCTCAGAGCTCGGCAAGCACCACAGCCATATGTGTGAGCACCAAGGCTAAGGGTGCCACCCTAGGGAGCATGGAGAGATTTGCAATCTCTGGGCATCAATACCACTACTACCATCACAGAAAGGAAAGGAAGAAATGGCATCCTGTATCTTCAAATCAAGAGAACAATATATTAACTTTGCCAAATATGTGTGCAATTTCTAGAGACTGTCTGGGGTCCTATAAACCTCTCCATTTCCACACTGCCATGTAATTCTTAAGGAGCACTCTGACCATGTTGGGATGTTGGGACTCAACAGTCAAAATACTGCCTGGGAAGTTTAGATATGTCAGGAGGCACATGCTTAGACTGACACTGACTACTTGAAGCAGAAGAACCAATATTTGACATTTCAAAGACCATTCTATTTTCATGGAATCAAATGTATTACCAGACATGGCCCCTCACCTGGTGTATGGGATGGTGCACAGAAGTCCGATGCTATTCGCACAGGCAATAGGGTAACGAGCGCACAAAGACACCACAGAGGTCATGGTCTCGCCGAAGGCTTCCTGGACTTGCTCGACCATCCCACCACAAGTCAGCTCTTCAATTCTAGGGAAGAGATCAGACATCAGGCTTCTTGAATCCCATCAACGAGCCTTACAATGAACGAGGAGGAGAGTTCTTTAAGACATTCAAGGTGGATCAGAACCAAAGGAATTTTCCATGTTGTTGTTTTGTTTTGGGGCCACACTTGGTGGTCTTCAGGGCGAATTCCAGGCTCAGCACTCAGGGATCATTCCTGGTGGGTTCAGAGGACCCTGAGGAATGAACCTGGGGCAGCTTCATGCAAGGCAAATGCACCCCCCCTCACTATCTTCTCTGTTCCTGAATCTTGATGATCAAGCTTTGTTGCCCAAATTGTAGGAGACTGTTGAGAATTTTTTTAAAATTGGGGGCAAGAAGGGGTGCAGGGGATCTTCCAAAATAGTACTTAGGGAACTGGATGCTACTACTGGCAATTCTCGATCAACCAGAGTCAGGGTGTGGGGATAGTTCAATGCTAGGGGCCAGAGATGCAGAGGGTCGCACGGGCCATAGCTACAGGTGCTGGGAAAGGGAAGCATAAAGTGCCATGTATGCTAAGAATACATCTCTGGGTCTTAAATGATCTCCCCAAGTACTGGGTAGGATTTTAAGTGTGCCCCAAAGACAACAGTTCCTGCTGAAGAAGAGTCTATGAAACCCTAAGTTAAGTAACGAGAGTTAAGTGGCTTTCATCCCACCTCAACACTACTGTCTAAATAAGTTAAAGTTCACTGCAGGGCCAGAGCAATAGCACAGCAGTAGGGCATGTGCCTTGCACGCAGATGATCCTGGACAAACCCAGGTTTGATCCCTGGCATTCCATATGATGCCTCGAGCCTACCAGCAGTGATTTCTGAGAGTAGAGCCAGGAGTAACCCCTGAGCAGTACCAGGTGTGGCCCAAAAATCAAAAACCAAAAAAAAAAAATAAATAAAAAATAAATAAATAAATAAAGTTCTAAAAAGAAGAAAAAAATTCACTGCATTTCTAACAATTGTATAACAATACTATCAATGCTATCCAACTCTTTCTTGGGGGGGAGGGGGTGTCCACACCTGGCTGTGATTAGGGCTTACTCCTGGAAGGCTCAGGGAACCATATGGGGTGCCGGGGACTAAACCCTACTGAGCCATGTGTAAGGCAAGTGCTCTCCGTGCTGTACCATTTTTCTGGCCCCTGGTGTCCAATGCTTTAGAATGAAACCACTGATGTAAAACTCTACAATAAATATCTCATGCAGCACTGAATTACATATTCATACCAAATTACTGAGTTATATAGCGATTGTAGTCATGAGAAGCCAAGGTCCAAATAGATTACTAAGTATCTTTTTCAAGTTCACTGTCTGATTATTAGCAGAGATTGAGAAGCCATGAGTGAGACTTCCAATGTAAAAACACCACACAGGGGACTGGAGAGTACAGTAGGTAGGGTGCTCATCTTTCACAGAGCTGATCTGGGTTCCATCCTCAGCATTCCATAGGTGCTACCCTATGATCCCATCAACCACTATAGCTACCCTATAGTTACCGCTGAGCCCTGCCAGGAATGACCGGGTATGCAAGGCAAGCACCCTACCCGCTGTAATGCACTATGGCACTATGGTAATAATAATGATAATAATAATAAAAACAACCAAACAGCAGCATGTTGGGGAATCTGCATGCCACTGTCTATTCTGGTGCCAGGTAGAATCCTCAGAATGGCCACTCTCCATTCAGCACTGGCACAGGAACGAAGAGACGACTGACCTGGGTCCTCCCTGAAGGACCATAGTGACTGGACCCACGAGATGTGTCACTCCCCCGACCCTCACGGCCGCCGTTAGCAGCTCCCGCATGTGCACCAGTGCTTGCTTTCGGGTGTTTCCTCGCCGCCACCTTGTCTGGGCCGCCAGAAGGAAGCTGCTGCTGGACACCTGAAACGCATGAGGGAGAGACCTCAGGCTCCTGCCCGCCACAGCGCCCCGCACTGCCGAGAGCTGTTCATCTGGAGCTGGCAAACAGCACGTACAGCTTGGTCAGGGTTGGTGCCGATGAAGGCGAACAGCTGTCCCAGGAGGACACTGTACGTGGGCTTGTCTCTGCTGTCCTCAATGGCCAGTGACTGCAGAAGCGTAAAGGAGCTGCTGCGGTGGCTGGTCACGTGGCGCCGCCTAGAGGGAAAGCAGAACAAGTCGGGAATCTCTGCTAAGTGTGTCTGGGTGCAAGCAGTCAGTAGAGCATGGGGTGGTGGGGACGGCATCCCGGGCCATTCACCGCTCACCTCTGGTTGGTTCTGGTAAATTCCAAATCTTCATTACCAATCATTTCTAGGTCGGAAGGAGCGGACATGCTGCGGAGAAAGACAGGCTGCCGCACAGCATGGGAGATCACTTTAGTTTCCGAAGCTGATTTACACGCTGGGACAGAAGAGAAGGGAAAGGTTGCTGTTTCTGCTGTTGACTTTATAAGAGCAGCCATGGCTTAGCACAGCACAGGAAGAGTCTGTATCTTAGCTGCTCTCCTCGCTGTCTCCCACATGAATGACAGACGCTACAGGGGTCTCAAACTCGCAGCCCGCAGGCCATTTGTGGCTCTCCGTATAACATTTTGTGACCCTGCCCTAGAGTAATCTTTTTTTTTGTTTTGTTTTGTTTTGTTTTAGTTGTTTGGGTCACATCCCCTCCCCCCAATGTTCAAGGCTTACTACTGACTGCACTCAAGGATCACCCTGACTTTGCCTCCTGTGGCCCCCAGGTAAACTAAGTTTGAGACCCCTGAGCTAACACAAGAGGGCACTGTTGGTTTGGGGGCAATATCTGGTAGTGCTCAACGGCTACTTCTGGTTCTGTGCTAGGGGATCCCTATTGAGGTTCTTAGAGGACCGGGTGGTGACAGGATCAGACCTGTCATCAGACAAACTACATGCAAATCATGTGCTATTCCCATTGAACCATCTCTGACGGACTGTTCTCATAGATCAATTGTTTTTTAGGAGGGTAGAGGTGATAGCCAGTGGTATTCAGGCGTCATGATGTTATTTTTTTTTTCTTTTCCTTTTTAAAAATACACAGAACCAGGCCCGAGAGATAGCATGGAGGTAGGGTGTTTGCCTTGCATACAGAAGGACAGTAGTTTGAGTCCCGGCATCCCATATGGTCCCCCGAGCCTGCCAGGGGCGATTTCTGAGCGTAGAGCCAGGAGTAACCCCTGAGCGCTGATGGGTGTGATGCCAAAAAAAAAACAAAAACAAAGAAATACACAGAACTATCTTTCCAATAGCTGTTGTTTTATGAACAGATGAATGCAGAGTGCCATGGGAGGCTGGCCTCAACATTACCAGGCGTTTCTGCTGGGGTCCCGGAGATGCTTCTGGTAAGGCCAGACTGGGCCGCGATGGTGACATGCAGCAAGAGCTCAGCTCGGTTCATTAAACTCTTCACTAATGTCTTCGTTTTCCCCAGTGGGTGTGAAGGTTTCTGAGTCAGAGAATTCACTTCCTGGAGGAACTTCTCCCTGTAAAGAAAGGCTGATACGCATTTAGTTGTTCGCAAGCTTACTGAGAATAATTTCTGAGAATTATAAAAAATATGAGAAGACAAGGAACTAGGCAGAAAATTTTAGAGCTTTGAAACTAAAAACAAACTAAACAAAACTAACCTGGTAAACATAGCTCACATCCCCCTTGCAAGATTTTTAAACTGTGGCAAACTTTAGTTCCTTTTGTCCAGTTTCAGATGCCTAGGCTACGTTTTCAAGATGAAAATTAAAATTCCCAGATGAGCTCCCACTCCATAATATTTTCAAAAATATCTGCTAGCATATCACATTTTGCGTTGAGCTTCCAGGTGAAAACGTAGCTACACACAGTTATTAATAATATCACTAACCTCAATGATAGGACCATGTTTTCAAGATCATTTCCATCAAAGGAGACTTCCTTCATTGAACACAAAAGTTCTAGTTCTTTCATTTTGTTCTAAAGAAGGAAAAATCAAGAAAAGATGGTATGCTGAATTTGCAAAACGAGTTCTACTGTACATATTTTTAAAATAAAACTCAAAACTTCTGAAGGAAAAACACTTTGGGCCCTTATTTCTATGTTAGAAATAGGACATTACTAGTTATTTTAGTTTAGTTTTTTGGGCTGGCGACACTCAGGAGTTACTACTGACTCTGCACTCAGAAATTGCTTCTGGCAGGCTCAGGGGACCATCTGGGATATCAAGGATCAAACCTGGGTCTGTCTTGGCTCGGCAGCATGCAAGGCAAATGCCCTACTGCTATGCTATCACTCCGGCCCAGTAGCTATTTTAATGACTGAAAATGGCAAAGACTACTTAGTGAGATTCTCTTGAGTATTTAGAACCTTACAACTCTCCTTTTGTTTTAAGACTTGAAAACAAAATTTGATATTGGTGATCAAGCCTGTATAAAACAAGTGTGTGACTCTGTTGCTTAGCTGGTATCTCTCTAGTATAAAAGTAATAATCAGGAGCCAGGGATGTAGTTCAGTGGTAGAGCACACAATTCATGTAGATGAGCACCAAACAACAATGGCAATAAACACCAAAACAAACCCAACTTACTGGGGCCCTTACCTTATGTGTTGTCACTCCAGATCTGATCCCCAGCAGCATAGTCCCCTAAGCACCACCAGGAGTGATTTCTGAACATCTAGCCAGAAGTAAGCCCTGAACACTGCCAGCTGCAGGCCTCCCCCCAGAAAACTAAAATCCCAAACCAAAAAAAATTAATTACTTCATTATTCATTAACCCTCTTCATCAGCAATTTATTCCTTGTACCATTGGCTTGATCTAATTGATTCTACTTGATCCTTCAAGAAATGGCTCCTGATGAGGGTATACACATGTTACGAAGTGACATAGAATGGGGCTAGAGCAATAGCATGGTGGGTCAGGCATGAGGGAGATCCAGGTTCCATCTCAATGGTCCCTGAGTCTACCACCAGGATTATTCCTGGGCGCAGAACTAGAAGTAACCTCTCAGCATTTTCAGGTGTGGCCCCGAGATGGAAAAAATAAAACAATAAAAAGAAGTGACATTCATTTCTATGCACATGGCACAAGCTTTGGCACTGTTAGTCACGACAACGACTGATGCTAAGTCGGACTGCTTGCTCACCTCATTAAAATGGTAATCTGAGAAGAAAGGCGTGTTGTTCTCCAGTTTCCCCTGCATGGCCTCATCAACCTCACTTTGCCATTTCTGTTCCAATTCCGCAACACTCTAATCAACATATCAAAACAATGTGTAAACATGCAAATAAAATACATCTGCAACTATAAATTAGGAAACTTTAACTGTAATACAATTTTTTTTTAAAAAAAATTCAGATCCTATTTAAGGTTCATGACATTTCTGGGGAGGAAATTGGGGGAAATGCTCTAAGAGGAAGCAAAGTGTTTTCATGTTCACTTACCTGCAGCTGTCTCTCCATGGCATTGAGCTTCTTAAAGGTCTCTCCCATAATTTTACATAATAAATCATATTCCTCAGCATGTTCCTCCTGATACTGAAAGTTTATTAGGGACTGTAGTGCATCAACCAAGTTCAAGTGCTTAATAACACATGATACCACCATCTCTTCCATCACATCTGGCTGGATTACTTCTCTGAGATCACAAGGGAAACCAGTCAGTTTTAGTAATGTTTCACTTATGGAGAAACATTTCAAAGGTTAGGGAATGCAATTTTGTTTTTCTTTCTTTTTTTTTTTTTTTTTTTTGGGAATGCAATTTTGAGATAAACATACTACAAGGACTACACAGATAGCCTAGAGGGGTGGCATGAAGAGGCCTGAGTTCCATACCTGGCATTGCATGGCCTCAAGTACTGCCTGAAGTAGCTTCCAAACTCTTGAGTGAGAAGTAGTCACTGAGCACCAGATGTGGCCCCAAACTATATTACATATTTAATCCCATTAAAAGGCATGACTCTTGTGGTGTCCATAACCTGCAGTGCTTAGGGGTTTCTCCCTGCCATTGCTTGGGAGTCAGTTCTAATGTACTCAGGAAACCAGGCTTTGCCGGAGATAGAAGGTGGGCCCTGCCCCCTATACAAAGCAGACCACTAACCCTTTGAGCTACTCCTCAACTACAGATGAAGGCACGAGCAACATATGATGACCTTGAAGTCAAGCTGTCAATAACTAATCAAGCTGTCAATTAACTGATACGACAGACTGTGCTTCATAAAGCGGAAAATGCACGTAAAGAAACTACATTTTCTATGATCTCTATATTTTGACAGAGTCATACTAAAGCTGAGATACATCTAGGTTAGAATAAAGATCTCTGGAGCCATTTTCTTGCCAACTAATGCCTGTAATACTATGGTAATTAGTGAGCATGAATACTGGGATAGATCAATGGTGCTTATATATTTTTTCATTGCAAATGTCATCTAGTCTTTAACTTTTTTTTTTTTGGTGGTTTTTGGGTCACACCCGGCAGTGCTCAGGGGTTACTCCTGGCTCCATGCTCAGAAATTGCTCCTGGCAGGCACAGGGGACCATATGGGACGCTGGGATTCGAACCGATGACCTCTTGCATGAAAGGCAAACGCTTTACCTCCATGCTATCTCTCCAGCCCCTAACTTTTTGTTTTTTCAATCTTGTCTCAAAAGGCAAAAGAAGCCTGAAAAACAGACCTTACACAGGACATCACAGAAATACATTTAGAACTGCAACTCTTCATTTACATTCTAGATAAAGACCCCTCTCTAAGTATCAAAAACAAAGATATATCTTAAAACGTCACAAAACTGTGGCTGGAGAGATAGCATGCCTTTCATGCAGAAGGACGGTGGTTCAAATCCCAGCATCCCATGGGGCCGGGCGGTGGCGCTGGAGGTAAGGTGCCTGCCTTGCCTGTGCTAGCCTAGGACGGACCGCGGTTCAATCCCCCGGCATCCCATATGGTCCCCCAAGAAGCCAGGAGCAACTTCTGAGCGCATAGCCAGGAGTAACCCCTGAGCGTCACAGGGTGTGGCCCAAAAAACCAAAAAAAAACAAAAACAAAAACAAAAACAAAAAACAAAAAACAAATCCCAGCATCCCATATGGTTCCCTGAGTCTGCCAGGAGCAATTTCTGAGCATGGAGCCAGGAGTGACCCCTGAGCACTGTCGGGTGTGACCCAAAAACCAAAAAAACAACAACAAAAAAAACCAAACCACAGAACGGGGTACTGAAACAATAGTATAGTGGGGAGGGCACTTGCCTTGCATGTGGCAGGCCTAGGTTTAATCCCAGGCATCCCATATGGTCCTGAGCACTGAGTACGGAACCAGGAGCCCCCAAACCAAACAAATCCCTAAACCCGTAAAATGATGGATTCCCTTGCTAGCCAGTCTAGAGTAGCTAAACTCCCTTCAAGTGTTCAGGTTCTATAATGTCCATGGGGGCAAGAAAGACATCTCTTGAGCTCTGCTCAGGTGGAGCAGGGGCCACTCCCAGGGGTGTCTGGTCCAGAGGCAGTGGTGTGGTATGGTATGGGCCAGTGCACTGGGGGCCACTGGGCTACACCAAACAGTGTTAGGGGATTATGCAGAACCAAGGATCACATTTGGGACATCACACATGCAAGACATTACTATTCTAGCATTTGAAATTCCTGGCCCTGTAACAGTTCTGAGGAGTGGTTTTGTTTTTAAAATTGGGGGGGGGGGGTGGGCCCACACCTAGCAGTAGTCAAGGCTTACTCCTGGCTCTATTTAGGGATCACTTGTGAAGAACCACTTGTGATTCTGGAGATTAAACCCAGATGGTCTGCATACAAGACAAGAGCCTTCCTGCTGTACTACTGCTCCAGCCTGTTTTAAATTTGTTAATTTTTGGCATCATGGTTTACAATACTGTTAATGGGGGCCGGAGAGATAGCATGGAGGTAAGGCGTTTGCCTTTCATGCAGAAGGTCTGTGGTTCGAATCCCAGCGTCCCATATGGTCTCCCGTGCCTGCCAGGAGCGATTTCTAAGCATAGAGCCAGGAGTAACCCCTGAGCACTGCCAGGTGTGACCCAAAAACCAAAAAAAAAAAAAAAAAAATACTGTTAATGATAGAATTTCATGTCTACAATGTTTTCATGCCACACCCTCCACCAGTGGTCCCTTCTCAGCCCATCCTATTCTGTCACTCCCATCCCTCTTCCCCACACCATGGTAAATGGTAAATGTAGAATTTTTTTCTTTTTCTTTTTCCTTTTTTTGTTTTTGGGCATACCCGGCTGTGCTCAGGGGTTACTCCTGGCTCTGTGCTCAGAAATCACTCCTGGCAGGCTCAGGGGACCATATAGGATGCTGGGGATAGAACTTGGGTCCTTCCCGGGTTGGCAGCATGCAAGGCCAACACCCTGCTGTTGTGCTATCGCTCCAGCCCCATAAATGCAGTTCTAATCAGTGATTTTATTTAGAAAAAATAGAATACTATATAGCCACCTACTTTATACTTGGTCTAAACTGAGGTCTAGCTCGCCCAGAAATTTCTCTGAGCTTTATCATGATTCCTGGAGGAAGCCGGATCCGGGGCAGATCAAAGTAGTTCCCGATGGGAGGCACTAGGACATCGGAGGGGTAGGTGAACTCCCGGTCCTCCTCGATGGTCAGCGGCAGTGGGGATGGGCTGGGAGTCAGGGCCGGGGAGATCACGCCGTTGGCTTCCACCTGCCACTGGCACCTGAGCGGACAGAAAAATTCTTTACCTTCTCTCCTAACTGGAAAGCTCTCGAAGGTTGCAGCTAAACTCTATACAGCACCTTATGTATAAGTGTTTACTCATCAAACCTTCTCCAAAGGCTAAAGAAAAATGAGCAGGACAGAAAATTACATTTAGGGGAATATACCCTCTCCCCAAACATTCCTTAATGAGGACCTTTAAATGTACAGAAACAGTGACCAATGGCATGGCTCATACTATGCACTTCCCAACATACCTACCTAGAGTCTACAATAAACGTTCTTGTAATTTGCTAACTAGTTTACTTTATACTATTTTAGAGATTCTATTTGAGGGGTGGGGGGCACACCCAGCAATGCTCAGGGATTACTCATGACAGGGCTTAGGGACCATATAGGATGCCAGGGACTGAACCTAGGTTGGCTGCTGCAAGACGAACACCCTCCTCACTATGCTATTGCTTTGGCCCTGGGGGATTTGTTTTTATTTTTGTTTGGGGCCCACACAAAGCATCGTTCAGAGGTTACTCCTGGCTCTGTGCCCAAGAGTCTCTCAGGGAACTTGTAATGTTGGGGGTTGAATCCAAGGCTCTTGTATATAAGGCAAATGCTCCAGTCCTTTGGGCCATCTTCTAGGCACCCTTTTGGGGATACTTTCATTTAATTACACAATATTTGGAATGGAAAAAGCTTATGTAACTCAAGGCTATAATTCTGCATTTTGTAAAGCAAGGGCGGGAAGCACTGCAGTGGAATTTCTTATTTCTTAGATACAATGACCCCTATGGGAATGCCAGGCAGCAGACGATCCTCTGGGAAATGTCCTCAAATATTTTTTCCTTTGTGGACAAAATTAGCCTCGCTGAGCCTTTTTACCTTTGTAAAAGTTTGGAGCGTAATAATTCCTGACAGGCTTCTTCTTCTTTAGTCACTTCTGGTCCATTGTAGAGGATTCTTAACATGGAACAAGCTAACACAGACAGACCTAGAGCCAGGTCTACCAGGAAGGGCAAGCCTCCCGAGACATCCTCCGAAGACTCCTGCAAAGTACACAAGGGCAAACCACACACATCAGTCCACACCTGCCTGGTAATTCCATAGTGCCAACCCATGCTGTGCAGTCCTGAACTACGGCGTTCCCAGAGCAGCACCAAGGATTGTTCTGGCAAAGAGGTATGGCACCTAGTGCCATGGGAGAGATGGTGGCACTGTAACGACCACAAGTAAAGAGTCACCAGAGTTCTAGAGAGAGAAGAGCCAATAAGATTTCGTATTAGAAACAATCTTAAGCACGCGCAGGAAAACTAGGCTCTGTGTGTTACCTCTCTGCTGTGTATGTGAAGGTGTGAATTACCCCATTTCTGCCAGTTGCCATCCTTCGATCAGACCAAGATGTCAACGGTTCCACTACATCTGCTCAGTGACTATTTAATTCAGCAACTACCATAAACCCGTCATAGCTATGGCTGCCTGTGTTTCAGCAGAGAACATGTAGCTTCCCTCTTCAGAATCTGAGCTCGTTTAAACATTAGCAACCTCTGCATCTAAAATATGTTCATCAAGCAGGCTGGAGGGGCTTCTAGAACTTTTACTAAGAGTATAAGATGAACGATCAAGCAGAGAGACCTAGACAGGTAAGACAAGCCTGAGCAGATGTACATAATCTGATCTACTCAATTGCATGCTTCTATTAAGGGTTTTCAAGTCTTCTTTTCCCATGGAAAGATGCTGGAAGCAGACCACCTCTCCAGGCTTTGAAGACCGAGTCCCAACAAATAGGTTCTTGTCATGCTATTGACTTGATTACAGGCCACTAGTTGTGTTATCCTATAAATCTGCAACTTATTACTAACAGTCAGTGACTGCCAAATGGAAAAGATGAATGAAACAATTGCTCATATTTTGCCCTGTTTTCAAAGCAAATATGACGTATGCAACCAAAGCACACAGGGGGAAAAAGGATATTATGCCCACAGCAATGGTTAGATTCAAATACCTGAGCGCGAACTGTGCAAGCAAAGCCCCACATAGCTTTGTCAGGAGTGTTGTGTTCACGGCCACTCCTCATTTCAAAGGAGAAGGTGACTGTATCTCCTTCCACCTTAAAATTTAAGGGGGAAAAACAAGACACATCGTTTTCAGGACAGCAATGAATTTCAGAAATCACCTTTCAAAAGGACCACAATGATATTTCACTCCTTTTCTCACTCACTTTTTGACTGAACCACTCTGCCCTTTGGTGTAGACACTGAGCTTTCAAGGTCTCTCCTGACCAGGTAGTTTTGGGGAATAGGCTGCTGTGAATTGGACTATGACTGCCCCAGGACAGGATCAGAGTCAAGATTGGTCAAATCTGGAGCATTATTTCAGTCCATACATTCCTTAGTTTTCTATTCTTTCTTCCCTCCCCCTCTCTCTCCACTTGGCCAGCTCACTTGTGCTGAGAAGGCAGGCAAAAG
The DNA here is from genome assembly GCF_024139225.1 of Suncus etruscus. Lineage (NCBI taxonomy): Eukaryota > Metazoa > Chordata > Mammalia > Eulipotyphla > Soricidae > Suncus > Suncus etruscus. The sequence goes on from NC_064862.1 coordinate 21,006,738, forward strand.
GGCCACTGCTCTTGAAAAACACGGAAATGCTGGAAGACTCGCTCTATATTGTAGAACTAACGCCATGAGAAAGAACCAAATTCAGGTTAGAGAACACTTCAAAGTGTAACTCTAGAGTTAGCTTGTCTATGGCTGAATCAAAGAGGAAATAGAATATATATGCAATAAAGGCTGCAGGAAGAGACTCTGCAGCAGACCATAAAGGGCCTTCCAGTTCACAGAAGGTGGGGAGGCATGACCCCACCCCAAGCTTGAGAACGAAGTATGGTTTTTTGCTCTGAAAGTCCACATTCTTTTGAAAATACTTTGATCTACTTTGTGAAAAACTTCAGTGACCCTGGTGCTTGGATACCCATCCTAGGGAATCTAGCTAAGAAGGAAGCAGGAAGAACTAGTAGACCTTTTAGTGAACAGTGACAGAAACACTGTGACAAGCTCAGGACAGAGAGTAACTTGTGGAATGTACACTAGTCCTACACTGGACAGGAAGCTGACCGCCTAACGAGAGGGAGGTCACTATGAATGAAGAACTGTGTCTTCAAGCCTGACAGGGTACAATATACTCCAACCCAACCCCATCATAAATTTGTTTTTGGAATTGTAATTAATACTTGAGCCTGCGAGGGATGTAAGTTGGTTTCTCTTTTCTAGGAGGCGATTGTGACTGATACCATACCTTCACCAAGTCTTTCGGCCAACCAGTTCCTAAGACACTACGGCTGCCATATCCCAGCGTATTGCCTCCATATTCAGCAACCTTCCTACTGTTTGTGTTAGGCCCCGCGTATATCACCAACTTCAAAACAGAAAATATACTGTTAGACTGTAAAAGAAAAACAAAAACAACATCTACAAATAAAAAGGCTGCAAAACATATTTGTTTAAATATACATTTATAGGCACTGGTGTCATTACTTTTAACTAATAGTTCCTGATTTTTTTAGTATAACTGATTATTTCTTTGGGTATAATCATTACTATTTATAGGGCAGCCAAAAGGTAGTAGCAATCATTGAAATAAATTTATAGATTGCCATAATTTAACTGGTTAGGGGACAATAATTAAAATAGTCATACTCAACTGTCATACATGTATTTTAATAGCTATTTTAATTCTAATGAATGACCTTTAATTCATTAATACATCTAGCTTGCTGTTAAGACCTCCCCCAAATAAATAAGAAGAGCAAATTCAGATGGAAGTATTGTCCTATCTGCCATCACAACAAATGAAAAGTTCCCAAATTCTAAAACCTAATGAGCTGAGGACTTTTTTAGATGCAATAAATTGAAAATAAGCTAAATATTCTCAGGATGTCAGTTAGTGGTGTAAAAGCAAGATCTGGGCTAGAAAGGGAGTTGCTGCTGCTTGGGTCAGTTTTCACGTATCTGTACTTTAACCAAAGTTTCTAGTCCAAATAAAGCTTTGTGTCCAAATAACCAATTCTCCAACGCACAGGGAAACATCTGAAGTTCATCTGACAGACTTTCCAAGGGAGAAGATAGTCTCAATAAATAGCAAATAAATAAATAAATAGCAAAGCCTGTCATCTCTGACTTCATAAGTGATCTCAATTCAGTTCTAAAAACTGCACTATTGGGGCCCGGAGAGATAGCACAGCGGCGTTTGCCTTGCAAGCAGCCGATCCAGGACCTAAGGTGGTTGGTTCGAATCCCGGCGTCCCAAATGGTCCCCCGTGCCTGCCAGGAGCTATTTCTGAGCAGACAGCCAGGAGTAACCCCTGAGAACCGCCGGGTGTGGCCCAAAAACAAAAAAAAAAAAAAAAAAAAAAAAAAAGGCTGCACTATTGGGTCGGAGAGGTAGTACAATAGAGAGGACATTTGCCTTCCAAATGCCAACCCAGGTTCAATCCCTGGCTCCATAGAGGGCCGGCCCTTCAAGCACCACCAGGAGTAATCCTTGAGAGCAGAGCCAAAAGTAACTCAAGCATCGCAGGATGGCCCCCAACCCATAGGAAAATAAATAAGTAGTTTTTAATAGTTACCCTATTATCCTCCACACTAGCTATTCTGTGACTTCTCACCCTTTTGGATCTTTTGCTGCCCCACTGAAGGACCAGTGGGGAAGTGTCCCTTTTAGTTAAGCAGATAAGCTCTCAGTGCAGCCACCTTTATTGTTTGTTTTTGTTTTTGGGTCCCCCTTACCCCCAACCCCGGCAGCACTCAGGGGTTCCTCCTGGCTCTACACACAGAAATTGCTCCTGGCAGGCTCTCGGGGACCATATGGGATGCCAGGAATCGAATTCGGGTCTGTCCCAGGTTGGCCATGTGCAAGGCAAATGCCCTACCACTGTGCCAATCCGGCCCAATAATTCAGATTTTATTAAAAAAGCACTTCAACTCTTGACCCTTTTACTTATTAGCAAGAAGGGGAAGAAAGCCCCCAAGAAGTGCTTTGGGAATTCTGGCTCAATGTGGAGCCTGAGAGTTCAACACGGTATGCATACTAGATAAGTGCTTTTTTGTTTGTTTGGTTTGGTTTGGTTTGGGTCATACCCGGCAGCGCTCAGGGGTTCCTTCTGGCTCTATGCTCAGAATTCGCCCCTGGCAGGCACGGGGGACCATATGGGATACCGGGATTCGAACCACCGTCCTTCCGCATGCAAGGCAAATACCTTACCGCTGTGCCATCTCTCTGGCCCCAGATACATGCTTTAATATCTGTATTATGTTTCCAGCCCCTCCTCTTATTTATTTTTTGGTTTTGGGTCACACCAGCAGTGCTCAGGGGACCATATGAGATGCCAGGATTGAACATCATGCAAAGCAAATGCCCTACCTACTGTGCGGCCCTCGTCCTCCTCCTTTTATTTTTAATTATTAAAAATAACGAGAAAACTACGTTTCTTCAAAATCTAGGTGGGCCCTGAGGCAATGGCAAGAAAATAAAACTAATCTTTATTTATTTATTTATTTATTTTTTGAGATTTTGGGCCACAGCCGGTGATGCTCAGGGGTTACTCCTGGCTATGAGTTCAGAAATTGCCCCTGGCTTGGGGGACCATATAGGATGCAGCCGGGGGGGATCGAACTGCGGACAGTCCTAGATTAGCATGTGCAAGGCAAACGCCCTACCACTTGCGCCACTACTCCAGCCCCCAAAACTAATCATTTAAATCAGTGGTCCTCAAACTATGGCCTGCGGGCCACATATTGTATTTGTATCTGTTTTGTTTCTTCATTGAAAAAAAAGATATATGCAGTGTGCATAAGAATTTGTTCATAAGTTTTGTTTTTACTATAGTCAGACCCTCCAATGGTCTGAGGGACAGTGAACTGGCCCCCTGTTTAAAAAGTTTGAGGACACCTGATTTAAATAAAAAAAAAAAAAGCATAGGTCCTAATGTATCTGAAATTCTTCTGAAAGTCACCTTCTTCTATAAGATACATGAGATATCCCAAGAGCTCAACAGTGAGACCTTTCTAGCCGGATGGATGTTAACCATCTACAGGAATTCCAAGCATATGGGACGCAGGAGGTAAGAGAAAGGAAAGAAGCATCTTCTTGGGCTCAGATCTGTACTTTGGAGAGCAAACACGCCTGCTTTCGACAGAGCATGGAAACAAGTGGTCTGAGACTGACTGCAGGGATGCTATCTCTTAATCTCCCCAGTCACTACCCAGCAGGGAATTAGCTTAGCTGAGGCAAGCACTCTCGTGAGAAATCTGCATACAGAAGTCAGTCAAGAATGGCAAACAGCAGCAAAAAAAAAAACAGAAGAAGCGCCTAAGAAATCAGCTCATCGGCGTGTGACAGTATGAAGACGGGCTTGCTTACTTTGTCGTAGTCATACTGCGAAGAGCATCTGCTATCGAATCTAAGGTACAGGCAGCGCGCTCCGGGGATGTGGACTGTCTCCTTGAATTTATAGTTGTCTCTGACTGGATGAACTGTCTCCACGGTCTTCCCAGCAGCCCAGGGAGCAGGAATCTTTAGCCCCGTGAGAAAGCCTGGCTCTTCCTTCTCTTCCAGCATTCTAAGAACAGACAAAGTGATTTAGCATAGCTCCAGGAAAAGAAAAATACAAACATGGGGAACTCCCTCTCTGCTAATTTCCATGTAAAGTTACTTAGACAAACAAAAACAGGGGCCCATGCAATAGCACAGTGGTAGAGCACTTGCTCTGCAATCAGCTGACTCGGGATGAACTGGGGTTCGATCCCCAGTATCCCATTTGGTCCTGAGCCTGCCAGGAGTGATTTCTGAGTGCAAAGCCAAGAGTATACCCTGAGTGCCATCGGGTGTGGCTAACCCCCTCTCCAAAAATAAAAAAAGGGGGGAACAAGCCAGAGCAATAGCATAGTAGGTAGGGTGCTTGCCTTGCACAAAGCCAACCTGGATTCCATCCCAGGAATCCCATATGGTTCCCTGAACCTGTCAGGAGTAATTTCTGAATGCAGAGCCAGGAGTAACCCCTCAGAACTGCTGGGTATGCCCCCCCCCCAAAAAAAAAACACCAAAAATCCCATAAAGGTATAGTGAACAACCTTTGAACTGACCACATTCAAATTCCATAGGCTTAAGTCTTAAGAAGGTTCTGTCTATTGGTCTCTCAATGCCTATATGACTTCTCTATAATGTAATTCTCTTTGTTGTTGTTCTTATTTTATTTTTGTGTCACAGCCATCAGTGCTCAGGGCTTATTCCTGGTGGGGCTCAGGAGACCATATGGAGTGTTGGACATCAAACCACGTCAGCTGTGTGCAAGGCAAGCACTCTCCCTGCTGTACTATCATTGCTCTGACCCCTGAACTTTTCATTTTTATAAAAAGGAATCATATACTATGTACATTTCAGTGAAAGCTATAGCCATATAAATTTCACTCAACGTAAGTATACTGAAGTTCATTTTGTTTTTGCATATATCAAGAGTTGATTCCTTTTTATTGCTAAGTGGAATTTGTTTGTACAGATTTACTACAACTTGTGTATCCATTCACTAAGTGGAAAGATATTGAGTTGTTTCTTCTTTTTTTACCAAAGGTATTATGAATCTTCATATACAAGAACCTACTCTTTCTTTTTCTCTTATATAAATACCTGGTAAAGAATAGTCTTCAATGTTTAGAAATTTTTGTCATATTGGTTACAAAAGTCACAATAGGGGCCAGAGAGATAGCAGAGATAGCACAGGATGGTGATAGCGAAGAAAGATGGTGGTTCAAATCCCAGCATCCCATATGGTCCCCTAAGCCTACCAGGAGTGATTTCTTAGCATAGAGCCAGGAGTAACCCCTGAGCACTGCTCAGTGTGACCCAAAAACCAAAAAACAAAAAACAAAAAGTCACAATAGCTTATCTCCATCATTAAAATCCTTACTAATTTTGAAGTAATCTTTTTTTTTGGGGGGGGGGCCCACACCAATTTGATGCTCAGGGGTTACTCCTGGCTATGCGCTCAGAAATCGCCCCTGGCTTGGGGGGACTATATGGGACGCCAGGGGATCGAACCAAGGTCCGTTCCTTGGCTAGCGCTTGCAAGGCTTACCTCTAGCACCACCTCACCGGCCCCTGAACTAATCACTTGACCCATTAAATTTATTCTAATCTGTTCCAATCTACAATTCTACAAATTTTTTTTTTTTTTGGTTTTTGGGCCACACCCAGTGACACTCAGGGGTTACTCCTGGCTATGCGCTCAGAAGTCGCTCCTGGCTTGGGGGACCATATGGGACACCGGGGAATCGAACCGAGGTCCGTCCTAGGCTAGCACTGGCAAGGCAGGCACCAACCTCCAGCGCCACCGCCCGGCCCCCAATTTTTTTTTTTTTTGGTTTTTGGGCCACACTCGGTGACGCTCAGGGGTTACTCCTGGCTATGTGCTCAGAAGTCGCTCCTGGCTTGGGGGACCATATGGGACAGCGGGGGATCGAACCGCGGTCCGTCCTAGGCTAGCACTGGCAAGGCAGGCACCTTACCTCTAGCGCCACCGCCCGGCCCTACAAATTTTTTTTTGCTTTTTGGCCCACACCTGGTGATGCTCAGGGGTTACTCCTGGCTATGTGGCTCAGAAATCGCCTCTGGCTTGGGGGACCATATGAGATGCCAGGGGATCAAACAGTGATCCAGCCTAGGTTAGCACGTGCAAGGCAAACAGCCTACCACTTGTGCCACCACTCCAGCCTTAATTCTACAATTTAAAAAAAATTTTTTTTTTTTGTGGTTTTTGGGTCACACCCGGCAGTGCTCAGGGGTTATTCCTGGCTCCAGGCTCAGAAATTGCTCCTGGCAGGCACGAGGGACCATATGGGACGCCGGGATTCAAACTGATGACCTCCTACATGAAAGGCAAACACCTTACCTCCATGCTATCTCTCCGGCCCAATAATTTTCTTTCTTTCTTTCTTTCTTTTAGTTTTTGGGTTACACTCGGCAGCGCTCAGGGGTTTCCTGGCTCTATGCTCAGAAATTGCCTCTGGCAGGCACGAGGGACCATATGGGATGCCGGGATTCAAACCTCTGTCCTTCTGCATGCAAGGCAAATGCCTTACCTCCATATTATCTCTCCGGCCCCTAAATAATTTTATTTATTTATTTATTTAGGTTGGGGGGCCACACCTGGCGGTGCTCAGGGGTTACTCCTGGCTGTCTGCTCAGAAATATCTCCTAGCAGGCACGGGGGACCATATGGGACACCGGGATTTGAACCAATCATCTTTGGTTCTGGATCGGCTGCTTGCAAGGCAAACGCCGCTGTGCTATCTCTCCGGGCCCTATTTATTTATTTTTTTAATAATTTATTGTTTGACTAGTTTTTAGGCCACACCCAGGTGTACTCAGGGGTTACTCCTGGCTCTGCACTCAGAAATCACCCCTGGCAGGCTGGGGGACCATATGGGATGCTGGGAATTGAACTGGGTCCCTCCCAGGTCAGCTACATGAAAGGCAAATGCCCTAACACTGTGCTATATCTCCGGCCCCTAAAATTCTACAATTATCTAGAAAGTTTTGACCAGAATTATCTTTTCCCAGCTAGAAAATCCTTGCAAAGAAAAATTATTGTTGAGAAAGGAATCATGGCTTCCACCAGAAGCAAATCAGAGAGAGAGAATGAGAAAGGCAGAGAGAAAGAGAGAGAGAGAGAGAGAGAGAGAGAGAGAGAGAGAGAGAGAGAGAGAGAGAGAGAGAGAGAGAGAGAGAGAGAGAGAGAGAGAGAGAGAGAAGTAGGGAGAGAGAGACTCCTGTAGGAGAGCACCTCACCTCTCGTCAGGGAGTAGCCTGCCCTTCTGGTCGGCTGTGCCACATGGAGAACAGCCCAGATCAGCAAAAATCGGACACTGGGTTTTAAGCAGCAAGGCCGTCTGAAACACAAAAAGTATACCTTAAATGCTGATTGTCAGTTACATGAGTGTCACTAGAGGGAAACTCATCCATTAAATCATTTTATTTTGATTTCAGGGCCACATCAGGGGGTGCTCCAGAGTTTCTCCCAACTCTATGCTCAGGGGTTGATTCTGGCTGTGCTCAGGGGACCAAGTTGCACCAGAGACTGAACCTGGGTTTTCCACATACAAAGTATGTGCTCAGCCTGCTGCACTAGCTCTCGGGCTTGAGTCAAATATAGAATTCTCACCTAAGCGGGCATAGAGATTAATCAGGGGCAGGGGTATGGCCCTGTATGCAAGGTGGTCTGGAGTTTGAGCCAGGTGCCAACAAGGCTGTATTACCTGGCCCTAACTTTGGTATGTCCTTCAGACTGGCAGAGTGTCAGCAGGTGTGGATTTCTTTTTTTTTTTGGTTTTTGGGCCACACCCGGCAGTGCTCAGGGGTTACTCCTGGCTGTCTGCTCAGAAATAGCTCCTGGCAGGCACGGGGGACCATATGGGATGCCAGGATTCGAACCAACCACCTTTGGTCTTGGATCGGCTGCTTGCAAGGCAAACACCGCTGTGCTATCTCTCCGGGCCCAGGTGTGGATTTCTAAAGTGTGTCCCCAGGTTCATCTACATCACTCTGGCCTTTTATAATCATTTGAAAAAAAAAAAAAAATATATATATATATATATATTTGGGTTTTGGGCCACACCCAGCGGCGCTCAGGGGTTACTACTGGCTGTCTGCTCAGAAAAAGCTCCTGGCAGGCACGGGGAACCATATGGGACACCGGGATTTGAACCAACCACCTTTGGTCCTGGATCAGCTGCTTGCAAGGCAAACGCCGCTGTGCTATCTCTCCGGGCCCTAAAAATATTTTTTATTTAAGTAACATGTTCATAGTTGGGTTACAGTCACAAACAGAACACTCCCCTTCACCAGTGTAACATTCCCCCCTCCACCTTTCCATCCCCTGCCTGTATTTGAGACAGGCATTCCACTACAGTTATTTGTTTTTAAGTTCAATAAATTGTATTTTTTTTCCTTAAAGGATAAGAGTAAAAATATATAGAAAAAGTGTGATAGTGGCAATCACCGTTGTTTGCATAGGTCCAGAAAAATATGGGGAAAATGGAAAAAAAATCCTTGGCCTGATTACAAAAAGGCCTCACCCAGGAGGTTTATTGGCATAAGACCAACTCTGGGTTCCAGGCATACCAGTCTGTCCAACCTGAGTCATTCTCTGTGGTTCCGGTGAAACTTTTTCACACTTTAGCTATTGTTGGTATCAAGTTCTTATATTTAAAGATTCTGGATTCTGTGCATTTCTTTCATCGATGTCAGGCTAGTATGGAGCATCCTCTAGTTTCAGCATACCATTAAATGCGGAGCGATTTGCCCTGCAAGCAGATTGTTGCTGAGTCGTCTGGGTGTTGAAAGCACTCTTTGGAGTAAGTCAATGACAAAGCAGTGGTAGGTCTTCCCTGGTAGAGGCTTGAATCCTGGTAATGTTATAGACAATTGTGGTTGTTTCCATAGATGGTATCCATTATTCAGGTGTGTGTGGGCGATGCCCATTCTTCTGAGGCCTAAGCCAAATCATTATGCCAATGTTCAGGGTATAAGGCCTAATTGCATTACCAAATTTGTGTTCCCATCTCTATTAGATAAGAACTTGTTTGCGGGGCCGAAGAGATAGCATGGAGGTAAGGCATTTGCCTTTCATACAGGAGGTCATCGGTTCGAATCCTGGCGCCCCATATGGTCCCCTGTGCCTGCCAGGAGCAATTTCTGAGCCTGGAGCCAGGAATAACCCCTGAGCACTCCCGGGTGTGACCCAAAAAACAAAAAAAAAAAAAAAAAAAGAACTTGTTTGCATATGTATTATTTTCCCATTTTAATGTGCCTATGCAAAAGAGAAGCAATGCCACAAGATATTGTTGGTGTATCTGGGGGCTGACGAATAAATTCCAACATTCCCCGTAACTTGGTTCAAACATGAAATCTATACAGAGATACTCTTCTACCAGTATTGCTTATAAAACAGATCTCAAAAGGAGAAAATCAAATAACAAAACCAGTGGGCAAAATTGTCACTATATGAGGATGTTCAAAAAGAGTTATAGATGTTAAGGGAATACATCTGAGATATACAAAGGAGATACACGTGTCCCTTTTATGTTTTAGAAATAGTCCAGAGGGAGGGTGTTGTTTCCAAGACACCACTTTGGTCTGTGATTTGGACAAGCAAAGAGCACATGGAGCCATGTCCTCCCCGTGTTGCCTGCTGAAGCTTCGGACTCCCAGAGAGGCATTTGCTTCCTAATTGCTAGAAGTTGGAAGTTTTACCAGTCCTCTCTCAGCCCCTTGCAGGAACGAGGAAGCCTGGGGTCTCCTTTAAATTGCTCCTCGCTGGAACCCACTTGCTGGGACCCTGAGCAGGTATCCAGGAATAACCCTGGACCGGGAGGAAGGAGAAAGTTGTGGGGGGCAGCCGAGGCTGCATCTTCCCCTTAGCTTGGCCAAAAAGCCTACAGTGTGGAGCCATGCTGTCCACGTGTTGCCTGCTGAAGCTTCAGACTCCACCCAAAAAACTACTGTGAAAGACATGTAATCCACCTTGGCTAAAACAAAAATGATTAGTACAGAAAAACGGTTAAATGTGGGGTAATAGGAGGTGGGAGTGAGGAGTAAAAGAATAAAATGAGCTCCTGGGTGGCTTTCAGATTATGATAAGCAGATTAAACACTATGATATCCAAATATTTGTCAATGTGGTCACAATATGTTTCACAATGAACAGGTTTAGTAATGAAACTTCCCTGGGACTTCCTGAAGCCAGAACCTATTGTGCTGCTATTCCCACCTTGCTGGCTTGCATAAGGCATGTGGTCCAGGGGAAGCCCTGGAGTTCTGGAGGAAGGAGGTAGAGGGGTGCTGGGGTGACCCATGTCCCGCACCCCTTCCTAGGCCTGGTTAAAGAGGCCTTTGGGATGGCGCAGGGCTGCATCATTCTGTTTATTGCTAGAATAGATTATATCATTTATATTAGTTAAGAGAGGGCCAGATTGATTGCACAGTTGGGAGGGCGTTGGCCCTGCATGTGGCAATCTGGGTTCAATGCTGGGTATCCATATGGTCTATATCAGTGATGGCTAACCTTTTTGAGCCCGCATGCTCAAACTGCCGCACAAAATCAAAGAATTTCCTCAAAAGTGCCAGCACGTCAATTAAACCTTAATAACAAGATTTTAGTATCTAGGGACCGGAGAGATAGCATGGAAGTTAGGCGTTTGCTTTGAATGCAGAAGGACAGTGGTTCAAATCCCGGCATCCCATATGGTTTCCCCGAGCCTGCCAGGAGCGATTTCTGAGCGTAGAGCCAGGAGTAACTCCTGAGCGCTGCTGGGTGTGACCCAAAAATCAAAAAAAAAAAAAAAAAGATTTTAGTATCTAAAAACTATGTGGCACGTGCTGCATATCTTTTTTTTTTTTTTTTTTTTTTTTTTTTTGGTTTTTGGGCCACACCCGTTTGACGCTCAGGGGTTACTCCTGGCTATGTGCTCAGAAATCGCCCCTGGCTTGGGGGGACCATATGGGACGCCGGGGGATCGAACCGCGGTCCTTCCTTGGCTAGCGCTTGCAAGGCAGACACCTTACCTCCAGCGCCACCTACCCGGCCCCACGTGCTGCATATCTTAATTGCGGACCTTCCCGCGTGCCAGCTGTAAGGCCTTCACGTGCCACTGCTGGCACATGTGCCATAGGTTCGCCGTTGCAGGTCTATATGCACTACTAGGAGTCCGAAGCACTACTAGGAGTGATTCCTGAGTATAGAGCCAGGAGTAACCCTGAGCATTGCTGAGTGTCACCTTGACCACCCTAAAAGAAGGTACAATAAATTCAAGCTTCAACAAGAGTCAGAGAGAACAATGTAGACCATTTTAGTAAGATTTCTGTAGCACTGTAAAATAGCATTTTATTTAATTTTGGTGTTGGGGAAAGAGGAGTCCTTAAATTGTTTTGTTTTGTTTATATTTTGACGGAGGTACTGTTTAAAATACCGTTAATGATACTTTCGTACACACATCGTCCCAACACGACACCCAGAGAGCCTGCTTTTCTCCACCAAGGTCCCCAGGTCCCTTGCCATGTTTCCCCTTCCCCAGGAAAACTCAGTTATGTAGAATAACTCTCTAGTTCTGCTGTCTTCGTTCTAGAATAGCATGTTAATAGGTGACCCACAATCGAAGCCTCTAAAGAATGTGATAACTGAGGTAAGCAAATAAAACCTTTCTCCCTTCAAGATCTATCTTTATATCTCCCGTCCAATCAGATTTCCATCTGATTCAGAGATATGGCTGTATATCGCCCTCAGTGACTGTCACAATTTCACCATGTAAAGCGGGGCAGCAGAGCTGCTCTGGCAAAGCCAGGGTCCTACCTGACTGGTGTAGAGCACCAACTGCACCAGCTGAGGCATCAGGGCATCAGCCATGATCAGAGTCTGCAAGTTGGGATGCATCAGGGATGTCAGTAAAACCGGAAGAAGGTGACCAAGCATAGTAGCTTTAGTAACTTGTTCCAAGCCTTTCAACCTATAAAAGTCCAAGATAACATAACAGCCTAAGCAATACCCGATTGTAAAGGCACTCATGTCTTCTTTTTGTTTTCTTTTTTGGCAAAATGACATTGAGCATATGCAAGCAAGTACTTCACTGAGGTGTAACTACAGCTTCAGTACCAATGTCATTTTTGACTTGTTTTGAATTTTTGGGCCACACCCAGCTATGCTCAGGGATTACTCCTGGCAGTGCTCAGGGACTACATGGGGTTCTAGGGATTGAGCCCAGGTCAGCTGCATGCAAGGCAAATGCCCTACCCACCACAGAATCACAATATTAATTTTAGGGGTTTTTTTTGTGGGGGAGGGAGTCACACATCTGGTGGTACTCAGGGGTTACTCCTGACTTGAATTCAGGAATTAATCCTGGTGGGATCTGGGGAGCCAGATCTGGGATGTCAAGGATCGAACCCAAATTGCCTGTGTGCAAGGTAAGCACTATATCCACACTTGCTCTGAATCCCAACACAGTATCATTTTTATCTGGAAAATTATTTAATATATCTCTTTGAACTCATTGAGGACTTATAATTAAAGCAATTTAATTATTTTGTTTATTTGTTTTTGGGCCACACCCAGCAGTGCTCAGGGGGTTCTGGGGTACAAGTCAATTGCTTTACCTGCAGTACTATCTTGCCAGCCACACAACTTTCTCATTTTCATTTTTTTAATTGACTTAAAGAAAATGCACCATATAACTGACATAGTTGATCATAATACATTTGTTTCCAAATACGTGAAAACAAAGTTATTGAAAAAACAATAGAAAGAAAAATATAGAAGGGAAGAGAAGAAAGTCAATAAAAAGAAAAAGTATAGGTAGCAAACATATTTCTGAACTTTCTTATTTTCTCCTGCTGAAGGAGAGGAAGAGAATGGATAGCTAACCAGCAAAGATTCTCATCCTCCACCTCAGTATTTTTGCCAGAAGAAGTTTACACATCGCATTCCAGAGAGGCTCTTTAATGAAGAGTTCTTGGATGCAAACTGCTTCTTGAGGGGTACCACACAGCAAGAGGCAGTTCTCACACTAGTTCCTTACCTCTGCTCACGATCAGCTATGTCACTGTTTATAAGGGCAGTTGTGACCTGCTGTAGCATTTCCAACACTTCATCACATCCAGTCAGGATTTGGGTGGCCAGAGCCAAAATACTGACCTTTAGCTCCTAGGTAGAAAGTATCCTAATATTACTTTTCAGCTTTGGGATGAACAGACACTCACAATGACATGAAACATGCATTTAATGACGCATTTTCAAATGAGATAATGAGGAGGTGAGCATAAGCCCCAAGCAGTAAGTTCTGCTATGATGGCAAGTTGTGGTCTGAGTTGGGAGACTAAGGCCTGGAGTGCTGACAGAAATACGCAGTATTTTCCTGGGAGCACACGAGGCCCTAGGAGAAAAGACATTTCTCCCATTTCCCTCCAGCACAAGCGCTCCTGTGGCCAGCCCAGAAACTGTCCCGGTAGAAGACTGCCTTGGGTGGCATGAGGACAGCTGAAGAGAAAAACAGAACAATAAAAGGCACATGTAGAGGCGGTGAATAAAATGAGACAAAAACCCCACAACATTCTGAAACAGGACAAGTGACCTTTTTCTTCGTGTCTTAAATCTGTCACACTTGAAACTAGGCAAGTTAAAAACTTGAGTTAAAAGAGCGGGCTATTAAATGTTAAACCTGAATGTGGGTTATTAAACATTAAAAATACCTATTAGGGGGCCAGTGAGGTGGCGCTAGAGGTAAGGTGTCTGCCTTGCAATCGCTAGCCAAGGAAGGACCACGGTTCAATCCCCCGGCATCCCATACGGTCCCCCAAAGCCAGGGGCGATTTCTGAGTGCTTAGCCAGGAGTAACCCCTGAGCATCAAACGGGTGTGGTCCCAAAAACAAAAAAAAACCAAAAACAAAAACAAAAAAACCTATTAGAATTCATGGGAGTTCAAATACTACATGATTTGTTAAGATGCAGTAGTTAAAATCATACAATTTTTAATTTGTTTTCTATTAAAAAAACGTAACCAAGTCATAAGACAAAAATCTGTTTTTAATTATTCCTGATACTTAATAGTTAAGCCTATTCTTTTTTATTTATTTGTTTGTTTTTGGCAGCGCTCAGGGGTTCCTCCTGGTTCTACACTCAGAAATTGCTCCTGGCAGGCTCAGGGGACCATATGGGATGCTGGGATTTGAACCACCATCCTTCTGCATGCAAGGCAAACTCCCTATCTCCATGCTATCTCTCCGGTCCCACCTAGCCTATTCTACCTTTACTACAAGCATCCCCCTGTCACCATCCTGTCAATGGATTAATTAAGAACTTTAAAGTTTAACCCTTCAAATAGAAAACAACTGGCTTTCATTGGTAGAATTTTCTGGGGTCCCTTGTGGTATGATTAACATATTTTTATCATAAAGAGGAAAAGGAGGGGCCAAAACGGTGGCGCAAGCAGTAAGGCATGCCTGCCTTGCCGAGCTAGCCTAGGATAGACCACAGTTCCATCACTGGGTGTGACCCAAAAATCAAAAGCAAAAAGAGAGAGAGAGGAGAGAGAGAGGAGAGAGGAGAGAGAGAGGAGAGGGAGAGGAGAGAGAGAGGAGAGGGAGAGGAGAGGGAGAGAGAGAGGGAGAGAGGGAGAGAGAGAGAGAGAGGGAGGGAGAGAGAGAGAGAGAGAGAGAGAGAGAGAGAGAGAGAGAAAAGGAATTCTCAACTGACTATACGTCCTCACAGCAATCTGCAAAAGGCAATGGTTATCTTCCTTTTATTTATGAATAAAACCATGGCAAGAAAAATAAATAAATAGCAATTTATTTGGCGATGGGGGGTGTCACACGCGGCAGTGCTCAGGGGTTACTCCTGGCTCTACACTCAGAAATCGATCCTGGCAGGCTCAGGGGACCATATGGGATGCCTTACCTCCATGCTATCTCTCGGGCCCCATATCAGCAATTTAAATGACTAATTTATATATTTTGCCTGTTTAATAGCTAATTATACATACTCATAAATAAGAACTTGCAGACAAATATGATATCTACTGCAATAAGAAAAAGAAAAATGGGGCCCGGAGAGATAGCACAGCGGCGTTTGCCTTGCAAGCAGCCGATCCAGGACCAAAAGGTGGTTGGTTCAAATCCCGGTGTCCCATATGGTCCCCCGTGCCTGCCAGGAGCTATTTCTGAGCAGACAGCCAGGAGTAACCCCTGAGCACTGCCGGGTGTGGCCCAAAAACCAAAAAAAAAAAAAAAAAAAAAGAAAAAGAAAAATGACAGTGGCTATCACCTTTATAAATTCTGTGGTTACTTTTTTGGTACCTTTAAAATTTTTAAATTTAAGAAGAATAAAATACTTAAAAAATTTTTTTTGTTTGCTTTAGGGCCACATCTTGTTGTGCTCCTGGATTTGTGCTCAGAAATCACTCCTGGTAGACTTGGAAGACCATATGGGATGCCAGAGATGAAATCCAGATTGACTGCATGCTGGGCAAGAGCCCTATTCACTGTATTATTTCACTGGCCCCCATAAAGAATCAAATTCTTATTGATTTTTCTAATTTTCTCACAAAGATAAAATTCTAAATAACAGAGCAAACAAAAGCTTTGCATACCTATCATAATTGTAACATTCACTGCCATAAAATTGTTTAATTGCTATAAATGATCTCAGAGAGCAAATTATTGAATTTATACAAAAAATAACTATAAAATAATCAGAAAAAATGAAATAAACTAGAAGTTTAAAAGTTAAGTTACTCACTAATTATCCCCTATATTTTACTTTAAAACAATATACTGAATGGGACTAAAGAGATAGTACAGCAGGGTAGGGCATTGCCTTGCACCAAGGTTGACCTGGTTTAATCCCCAGCATCCCATATGAGTGCAGAGCCAGAAGTAACCCTGAGCATGACTGGGTATGGCCCCCAAACAAAACAAAATAAAACAAAACAAAAAGAATATACTTTAGGGCCGGGCGGTGGCGCTGAAGGTAAGGTGCCTGCCTTGCCTGCGCTAGCCTTGGACGGACCGCGGTTCGATCCCCCGTGTCCCATATGGTCCCCCAAGCCAGGAGCAACTTCTGAGCACATAGCCAGGAGTAACCCCTGAGTGTTACCGGGTGTGGCCCAAAAACCAAAAAAAAAAAAAGAATATACTTTAAAAATGTCTATGTAATAAGCAACCAAATTAGAAAATTTCTCAAATGCCATGCTTTCAGATATACTTATAACTTTCAGATAGGTATGAGATCACTTGTAAGTGTCATTTCTTACAGCTCTTAAAAACTCAGAAATTAAACAAAGGCACAGAAAGACTGACAGGAGCACATGGCTGATGCATTATGAGTGTGTCATAAATATGATCATCACTGTGCAGTGACATAAAAGTCTATGGAATGAGGACCCAGTACACACACACACACACACACACACACACACACACACACACACACACACACACACACACACACACACACACCGCCGCTTCTCTCTCTCTTCCCTCTCTCCCTCTCTCCTCCCCCTCCCTCTCTCTCTCTCTCTCCTCCCCCCCCCCTCTCTCTCTCACACACACACACAAGACTAGAAGCCACAGGGTGAGCTCTGACGTTGGAACACACAGAGTTAGCCGGGAAAGCTGTGCTGCAGACATGGGGTAAAAAAAGCATCGTTAGAATAAAGCTTGGTGTTTACCTGTACCTTCAATGTCTCTCCCTGCAGGGAGTTGTCACTGTCATCGCTCTCGTCGGGCTTAATCAAAATAGTGTTACTGAGAAGGTGGTTCTGAACTGCCATCAGATAGCGCAGGCAGGAAGAGGCGGCCTTTAATATAAATAAGGGCACTTACGTGAGCTAAATCCTACTGAGAGAAGGGAAGCATGTAATCCTCATGTTTTTACAAAGATTGACAAAGGAAGCAAAAGAGAAACTACAAAAGCAGACCAAGTTAGTTTTCCGATGACTGACTTATTTACTTTCCATACGTCTTCTGAAACAAGAGTCGATAGTTTCACCATCACATTCTGCCTTAACACACTGACCAATCATGATACTTACTTGGATTTCTGCCTCGACAAGTTTTCTCGAGTTCCCTTCACATCCACTCAGTCCGAGAAGACTATTAAAACCTCAAAAGAACCTTTTGAGTCCTATCAGTTTCTCTTAATAGTTCTATAGTTTGGAAATCAACGCTAAAGCGAAAGTTCAAGGGGGACTTCTCACTAATTTAAACAAAATGCAAACATCCAAACGCAGTCAAACTGCTAGTACATCAAGACATTTAATCAAATAATAAAGTCTTTGGAGACAGTGTTTTAAGTACAAAGTAAATATTCAAAGCATTGCATTGTCTCGTTCCACAGTTACAAAACATACATGGTCATCCACTGATTTTTATTAATCCCTATTTGCACGCTAAGTACACATACACCTCAATACAATAAAATAAAAAAACAAAAAAGAACATATGCGTGATTAGACAGACACGTGTTTACTTACAGGCACAGTTGAAAGGAGTTTTTGAAAATCATCCTTAGAGACAGTTTGGCACTTAGTGATTAAGATACACGATTCTCTGACAACGATCTTCAGAATATAGTGTAGAAGTTCGTCATTCAATCTTCAGAATACCCAGAAAATAAGATATTTATGGTTCAATAGAATAAATTAATTGCATATTTAATAGATGACATAGGATTCTAATTTTATATAACGTACAAAATACAAAATATGTTCCTAAATGTATACACATTTTATAATCAAGGGAATGCAAAATATAAACCAGTTCATTCTGTAAGCAAATCACTCAGGAAGAGTGCTAACAATTTTATGATCTAAATTAAGCAAATAAATATAAGACGGTACCCAATCACCAAGCCCAAGAGTTTATAACAAAACCAGCACCTTCTTCATCCCCTCCCTAGTTCTGACCATAACATTGCCCTTTCTCACAACAACATGGATCCTGGGCCTTGACTGACATTTCTTACCTAAGATCCATCTGTTAATTCTACTAAATACCGTTTACTACAGGTCCAAGTTTACTGATTATACTAAATCATGTTACCATAATTTCTGGGTACAACTGTAGCACTTACTCTCTTGCCACTGATCGGTCATGGCTTATACTTAACATGGTAATTTGATTAGATATTACACAGAATAACATTGATCAAACACAGTTAAGCGTAAATTATGTCCCGGTGAGAGCAACAGGCAGGCAGTGAATACTAGAACTGGAGTCACCTGTAATGATCGTCGTCCTCACTGCCGAACCGGTTGTTTTGAAGCTGTTCAGCTAAATTAGTTAAGATCACGTCTCTCAGCTGGGAAAGGCCGCTGTTTCTCTCGCCTGTCACAAAATAAGGCTGCATCAACTACCCGTGTAATGACACCAAGTAACTGATGCTATTTCAAATAGGTACTCGGGGCTGGAGCAAAATAGTACAGTGGGCAGGGCTCTTGCCACACATGGGCTGATCTGGGTTTGATCCTCAGCAACCCAAGTGGTTCCCAAGCTTGCCAGGAGTGATCCCTGAGCACAGAGCCAGGAATACGTCTGAACACAACTGAGTGTGCTCCTCCCACCTTGCTTCCCCAAGAAAAGATTCTGTAACAAGCAGCTTGTCAACAATCTAGGGGCAACAGATATAGACTAAATAAAAGCAGCAAAACTCACACCACAACTAATCAGACTTTATAAATCAGTAGATCTTGTTTTAAGCACAGTTGTGGGTGGGTGCAACAAGGATTTTACACTTAAAAAGGTATAAATCTGTACTCCCAAAGTTTCATGGCAGTATAAAACCAATGATAAGAAAATCATAAGATGTGTCTTATTTAAAAAGTAATGATGTGGGCCCGGAGAGATAGCACAGCGGCGTTTGCCTTGCAAGCAGCCGATCCAGGACCAAAGGTGGTTGGTTCGAATCCCGGTGTCCCATATGGTCCCCTGTGCCTGCCAGGAGCTATTTCTGAGCAGACAGCCAGGAGTAACCCCTGAGAACCGCCGGGTGTGACCCAAAAACCAAAAAAAAAAAAAAAAAAAGTAATGATGTGGGACCAGAATGACAGCATAGCAGGTAAGGTGTTTGCTTTGCACATGGCCAACCAGGGTTCTAGCCCCAGTATCCCCATATGGTCCCCTAAGCACTGCTAGGAATTACTCCTGAGTGTACCACCAAGTGTGGCCCCAAAATTAAAACAAACAAACAAACAGGGGCGACTGGGTCAGAGAGATATAGATACTACAGGGGTCCATCCTGGTTCATTCGCCAGCACTATTTTTGGTCCTCCAAGGACCACCAGGGGTCACTCCTGGTCAAGGAGCCAATAGATAACCCCAAAACAAAACAAAAATAATGGTGATGGCTAACATAGATATGAAAAAAATGATCTGTTGTCTTAAAAGTTAGTTCTTTCCTTAGGGACTTGAAAAGGATGTCTGCTAACGGTAATTGAGGGAGAAATCTCACCTTCTGTTAAAACCAGCTTTAGTAAGTTATTAATTTCAGTTTCACCTGGGTACAAGATATTTAAACCAGAGCTGAAATGACAGAAAAGCAAACAAAACTTTTAAATAAATGTATTGAAAAAGACAATTTCTGAATACTTAATTTCTAATAATGCCACGCTGATTACATAAAACTAAAATAAATTTTATCACTGAGACCATTTTACCTAAGCTCACAATCACGATATAGGCCAACTGACCTCCCACTAAATGGGAACCCCTCCCATCTGTGAGGTGATATAAAAGCACCTTCGCGGTTGTAAATGCAGAACTGACTGAAAAAACCATGTTTTGAAGCCAATGCCATCTGCCTCCTCTATGGGCCATCTTTTTTTTTTTTTTTTGGGTTTTTGGGCCACACCCGCCGATGCTCAGGGGTTATTCATGGCTGTCTGCTCAGAAATAGCTCCTGGCAGGCACGGGGGACTATATGGGACACCGGGATTCGGGATTCGAACTAACCACCTCAGGGGCTACTTCTGGCTCTATGCTCAGAAATCGTTCCCGGCAGGCTTGGGGGACCATATGGGATGCCGGGATTCGAACCACTGTCCTTCTGCATTCAAGGCAAATGCCTTATTTCCACACTATCTCTCCAGCCCCAGTGAAAAACATTTTTAAATAAGTAAAAAATTTTGCCCACTTGTTTAATAAAGTTTTTTTTAAAAGAATTTAAAAATTCTCTATGGGGTGGATGTTTTTATGGTAGACACATGGCATCTGCTTAAAATTAACCCCTGCTACCTACCCACAAGACAAAAAAGGCAAAAAAAAACCCTTTTCTGGATATTAGTCATCAACTATATGGTCACCTCACACACTGCTTGAAAAGCTGCTTTCAGCCGATCCAGGACCAAAGGTGGTTGGTTCGAATCCCGGTGTCCCACATGGTCCTCTGTGCCTGCCAGGAGCTATTTCTGAGCAGACAGCCAGGAGTAACCCCTGAGCACCGCCGGGTGTGGCCCAAAAAAAAAAAGAAAGAAAGAAAGAAAAGTTGCTTTCAGAGGGCCAGAGAGACAGCATGGAGGTGTCTTGCAATCAGAAGATTGCTGGTTCGAATCCTGGCATCCCATATGGTCCCCTGAGCCTGCCAGGAGCGATTTTTGAGCATAGAGCCAGGAGTAACCCCTGAGCCCTGAAGGGTGTGACCCAAAAACCAAAAAAAAGAAAAAAAGAAAAAAGAAAAAAAAACTGCTTTCAAACATACTTCCTTATTTCAAACCCCAGACCTAAAGTCTACAGGAATCTTGATCTCGAGTCACGAGTGGCCAAGAGGTTTCTTGGGGTGTGTGGGGGCACCTCTGGGGACACTCGGCGGTAACGCCGGGGCCACACGAAGAATCCCCCCTGGAAGCGGCTAGGGGAGTCCGAGTAGCACAGTGGCCGAGGTCGGGGTGTGATGGCTCAGAGGGCCCTGGGCAGGGCGGCCTCTGCTTCCTGCAAGCGCCCCGTCTCCGGAGTCGGGACACCAGGGACCCCCCCCTCAACTTGGCAGGGCTCTTGCACCCAGGTCGGGTCAGGCTGGGCTCCAGTCCCGACGCCTCGTCCCACGCTCGGGGGCGTCTCCGTTTAACAGTTTTAAGCACATTTTAGAAGGCTAGCACCTTTACGCGCTTAATTTACATTATGATTTTCATTAAAAGTGATGAATGGCACATTTTTTGGGTGAGGCCTAAACCAGTGCTCAGGGTCTACACTCAGTGCAGTGCTGAGGGGATCAGGCCTGGCAAGTATGCACTTCAGTAAGCTGGAGTAGAAGATTGGCAAGCCAGATTTGATCCCTAGCGACACATGATCCCCTGAGCACCTTGAACAGTGCTGAGTATGAGCCTAATTCCATGTGGAACCCACTTGCCAAAAAAGCATGTGCTCTCTAAGCCAGCTAACAGTGGGCACATTTTATGAGAAATGTTTTGTTGAGAAAACAAGCCTCAAACCAACCAAGGTTACGGCACTGGCAGGGCAAAGACTTGAACCCAAAGACTTGTAGAGCAGCATTTCTGCTGCAGAAACAAGAGCACAAGGGGCCACAGGGCTGCAACAGACAATCATGTGCCCAGCTTGCGAAAACACAATGCAGCCAGGAGAAGCATTTGGCACGAGGGCACTCATTCACTGCATACCTAATGGCAAGGCAGACTTCTTTCTGAATTTCATGGCAGATTTGATCTTTTGGAGCCATCAACAGCTGCCAAAGAAGCAATCCTGACCGCCGGATGATGTCTCGATTCCTTTCGGTTTGAGGGCTGAAGAAAAATTTAAATACCACCTAAAGAAACAGAAGGGGCAGAGCTAAAAACGCTAATTCTCTTGGGGATAAAACATCCCTGCGAAGAAAATACACACTGCTTTTATTTTATTTTTTTGTTGTTTTTGTTTTTGGGTCACACCTGGCTGCGCTCAGGGGTTACTCCTGGCTCTACGCTCAGAAATCTCTCCTGGCAGGCTCGGGGGACCATATGGGATGCCGGGATTCAAACCACTGTCCTCCTGCATGCAAGGCAAATGCCTACCTCCATGCTATCTCTCTGGCCCCCACCCTACTTTTATTATTAACTGTAATCTCTTCTACTGTATTGAGACAGGTGCGTATAACCTCTGTATTTAGATATAATATAAACGTTATGTATGTAACTTATGTAACATTTCCCCCTAATATATTCATTGCAATGAGCCACATAGAGCAATACTCTCATTAACCGAAATGCAAGGACTATAAGGATAATTCACCTTAAGCTTTGATTTGCATTTCTTTTTCGCTATTTTACCTTGTTTAGCTTGAAAATAGTGTTTTGGGGTCAGAGAGATATAATGGAGGTAGGGCATTTGCCTTGCATGCATAAGAATGGTGGTTCAAATCCCAGCATTCCTTATGGTCCCCCCTCTGTGCTTGCCAGAGATGATTTCTGAGCATAGAGCCAGGAGAAACCCCTGAGTGTTGCCGGGTGTGACCCAAAAATAATAAAAACAAAACAAAAATATTGTGTTTTACCTGAAACACGACGAGAATGCAGCGTATAATACAGGTATCTCCATTCACCATGGCCTTCTCCATGATGTCACAAATACTGCTAAGATGGTGTGCTTCAATAGGGTGCTGCTTGCCCAACACGCTTGTGATTGGAAGGTTGGGGTTCGTGGCGAGAAGATTGAGTTGGTGAATGCACATCGCACCAACGTGGTGCAATAATTGGTTTATAACCTCATTTGTGGTTATAGCCTCGTCTAGAAAAGGAAAGGAAACCCAGTGAGGAAAGGCATCTCTATGTGTGGTACCCAAGAAACAGCTCTATGTTCGAAGAGGGGCAGTGACAACACATTTCACTGCTCGCCCCTCTCCCACTCACTACCGTGACGCTGTACTCTCTCAGGCTGCTGTTGGGGACTCTTCTTGCCAGACAAGGAGGGAGCCTCACCTTTTGGCTCAGTGATGATATGGCTGACCCCAAGCCTCTGACAGACATAATGGAAAGCCTGATTGCCAGGATTACACCACTGATCGATATAGTCATTTGAACATGTCCACAGCATGTTGTTCACAGTATCATAACAGGCGCCTGCAAGAAAGCACACTTGGTCAGCCATCACACTGTCACCCATCTGTGGACATATTTATTAAAAATGTCCTTTTAACAAAAAGGCCACAACTACCATACAGCAGCCCTGGTGCACCACCAGGATGGCCCTTGTGGCCCAGGATTGTGAGGCCTACAATCTTCAGCAATGCTGACAATTCGTACTCTTGCTCTACCTGGAAAAGTAATACCTTTGGGCTAACTAGAAGGAAATCCTCAATTTCCAGTTTTTCTCAACTCCTATGTAGACTGGACTATGTCTCATAGAATAACTCCATTCTTAGCAACTGACTTACATGAACTTTTTAAATTCCAAATAGAACTTAAGAGGTTTACATTAAAATTTGGGCATAATAGGAATAATAAATATCAACACACAATGCAAAAAATAAGTCCTAGCAACCTCAGCTTTATAACCTAGGAGTCACAGCAAAGAGAACATCCCATTATGCTCATTATTTTGACAATAAAATGTCTCAAATCCTCAGAGGAAGCAAATGTTTCTTTGGCATGAGCTCTGAAAAGATTTGTCACAGGCATCATAACATAATAGCAACTTAGACAGAGGAATTTCATCTTCGTCAATTTCTTCCTTATATTAAGCCTCAGAACTGAACAGCAGGGGACAGAAAACAGCACAG
This sequence comes from Suncus etruscus, assembly GCF_024139225.1. Classification (NCBI taxonomy): domain Eukaryota; kingdom Metazoa; phylum Chordata; class Mammalia; order Eulipotyphla; family Soricidae; genus Suncus; species Suncus etruscus. The sequence continues at coordinate 21,030,419 of NC_064862.1, forward strand.
CAGGTAGGGTGTTTGCCTTGCATGCAGCTGACCTGGATTCAATCCCTAGCATCCCATATGGTCTCCTAAACCTGCCAGGAGTGATTCCTGAGTGCAGAGCCAGCAGTACTATAAGCCTGAGCACTGCTGGGTGTGCCCCCCCCCCAAAAAAAAAATACCCCCGTTCACCAGTGCAACATTCCCACCTCCAATACCCCCCCCCGCCCCCATCCACCAACAAATCTTTTAAAGAAACAAAAACAGGGGCCAGAGAGATAGTACAGCAGGCAGGCTACTTCCCTTGCACACAGCCAACCAGGCTGGATCCTGGCACTCCATATGGCCTGAGTCCACCCAAGAGTCTTCCCTGAGCTCAGAACCCCAAACCTACTTATTAATGATATAAATGAAAAAGAAAAAAAAAGCAGGAAAATTGCAATGGGAAGTCGGCTATTGCTTTTTCTGGCAGAAATGATTAACCCTTTCAACTTTCCGAAGAAATGTGCACGTTCATCTCTTACCTAATCCAGGAACAAGAGCACCGCGCCCCAGTGAGCTTCCAGCAGCATCTATGAGATCTGCACGACTCGTAAACTGGCCATCCGAAATATTATATACCAAACTTGAGGCTAGGACTTTGAAAACAATGACCTGGTTAGAACCTGGCAGTGACAGTAAGTCTAATTTTTTTCTTTTTTTTAAATTTATTTAAAGAAAACGCATCACATAGTTTACATAACTGATCATAGTAAGTCTAATTTTTAATATTGAGTCTTCAGTCTTTGAATGAAGTGCTCATCGAAATGACACTACTTACTATTTGTTGTCTATTGGTGAAAACAATGGGAAGACAGAATATGCATCTAAGTCCACAAAAAAAATTGTCACAAGGAGCCGGGAAGGTAGCGCTAGAGGTAAGGTGCCTGCCTTGCAAGTGCTAGCCAAGGAAGGACCGTGGTTCGATCCCCCGGTGTCCCATATGGTCCCCCCAAGCCAGGAGCAATTTCTGAGCGCATAGCCAGGAGTAACCCCTGAGTGTCAAACGGGTGTGGCCCAAAAACCAAATAAAAGAGTCACAAAATATATTCATAAATTAAAAAAGGGGGGGTGTCAGAGTGATAGCACAGCAATTTTGTAATTGTATTTTTTTTTTTTTTTTTTTGGTTTTTGGGCCACACCCTGTGACGCTCAGGGGTTACTCCTGGCTATGCGCTCAGAAGTTGCTCCTGGCTTCTTGGGGGACCATATGGAATGCCGGGAGATCGAACCGCGGTCCGTCCTAGGCTAGCGCAGGCAAGGCAGGCACCTTACCTCCAGCGCCACCGCCCGGCCCCTGTAATTGTATTTTTTAGTCTTTGGTCCAAACCCAGTGATACTCAATTACTGCTAGTGGGCTCAGGGGACCATATGCAATACCAAGGATCAGACCAAGGTTGGCGAGGATCAAGGCAAGTGCCCTACCCAAAGTACTATCACTCTGGTCCTAGTATTATAATTATTTTGTTTAACATTTTGTAAATGTGTCCTAAAATAGAGATGTTTCTTTTTTTTGTTTGTTTTTGTTTGGTTTTTGGGTCACACCTGGCAGAGCTCAGGGGTCACTCCAGGCTCCATGCTCAGAAATCGCCCCTGGCAGGCTCAGGGGACCATATGGGATGCCAGGATTCGAACCACCAACCTTCTGAAGGCAAGGCAAGCGCCTTACCTCCATGCTATCTCTCTGGCCCCATAATAAAGGTTTTTCTTTAAGCAATAGTACAGTAAATAGAGTGTTTGCCTTGCATGAGACTAACCCAGACTCAATTCCCAGCACCCCATATAGTTCCTCGAGCACCATCAGGAGAGAATGTTGATCACAGAACCAGCAATAAGCCTTGGGAATTGCTGGTGTGACCGAAAAACAAAACAGAAAAAAAATCAATAAAGTAATATAAAGGAGTTTTACATTCTAATTTTTTTGTTTGTTTGTTTTTGGGCCACACCCGGTAGTGCTCAGGGGTTACTCCTGGCTTTATGCTCAGAAATAGCTCCTGGCAGGCATGGGGAACCATATGGGATGCCAGGGATTCGAACCAACCACCTTATGTCCTGAGTCGGCTAGCTGCAAGGCAAATGCCGCTGTGCTATCACTCCAGCCCCCTCTAATTTTTAATTTTAATAACTTTGGACTTCTATCACAGTGGAGAGAACCTTTGTGTGGTTTTAAGAAAATAATGTGGGGCTGGGCGGTGGCGCTAGAGGTAAGGTGCCTGCCTTGCCTGCGCTAGCCTTGGACGGATTGCGGTTCGATCCCCCGGCGTCCCATATGGTCCCCCAAGCCAGGAGCAACTTCTGAGCACATAGCCAGGAGTAACCCCTGAGCGTAAAACGGGTGTGGCCCAAAAACCAAAAAAAAAAAAAAAAAAAAGAAAATAATGTAACAATTGGGAGATAGGGCACAGAGATAGGGTGTTTGCCTTGCATGCAGTCGAATTAGGAAAAACCCAGATTCGATTCCTGGCATTTCATATGGTCCCCCAAGTCTACCAGAAGCGATTTCTGAGCGCAGAGCCAGGGGTAACCCCTGAGCACTGCCAAGTATTGTCCCCCAAAAGGAAAATAATGTAACAATAGATTGCTTTATTTCCGAAATTTTCCCAACTTCAATTATTCCTCCTGGTAATTTCACAGGAGTAGTCTCTTCCCAAGGTAGTTTGTAATTATCTACCAGAACTCTATTTTCATTTTTCCAGTCTATAATAATATTGGTAACAGATTTCATTACTATCAAGAGAACTATTGCAGACAACCAGTTAGCAAAATCAACTAGGAGAAAGCTTTAATTTTCAAAGTTTGAAATAAATTGAAAAATATTCAACAAATAAAATTCACGTACTTTTTAAAGACGACAAACCACTTGTTCCGCCGAAAAGAGAACGGGTGGCAGAGCTGCCTGAGCCCCCAGGAGGTGGGACCAACATGACCAAGTAAGTACCACAAGTGTATATGGGTGTCTTCCGGAGCATCTTCAGAGGGAGCCCACAGCTGGTATTCGCTGCAGAGAGGAATGCAAGTGATGAGAAAAAACATGTGACACGCAGGGAAATCTGACTGTCAGACTAGAGTCTAACGTGGAAATTACAAACTAAAACAAGAATAAAGCAGATTTCAAATAGACAGTGTAAGGAATAAATTGGGGGGGGGGGAGTATCAATCTTCCAGCGGTGCAGCTTGACCTCTCCCCCCCAGCCTCCTTAGTACTACCAGGCGTGACTCCAGAGCACCAAGGAGGGAGCAGCCCATAGCATACAAACAGGTGTGGCACAAAAACAAGCAAATAAAAGTGCTGTGGAGACTAATTGTGGCTGGAGCAATAGCACAGAGAGAAAGGTGTTTGCCTTGCATGCAGCCAACCCCATATGGTCCCCCGAGCCTGGCAGGAGTGATTCCTGAGCATACAGCCAGGAACAAGCCCTGAGCATTGCCAGGTGAGGCCCACCCCTCCCCTCCACCCCACCCTCAACCCCCACCCCCTCCCCCCCACCCCTAACCCCCCCCCCCCCCGCAAAAGGCTGAATAGAGTCCTAGCATTCCGACAGGGACCCTCAGATCACAGTAGTGTATGTGATCTCCCATGAAGGGATCAAGTGTGTGCAAACTACAAGTGAGCAACCTCTGTTCCTGCAACAACAGGAAGAAAGCACAGGACAAGGTCCGTAGTGGGTGGTCCCCAATATACAGAGTGATAAGAACACAAGAAGGTATCTAGAGTCAGATTTACATATAGAAATGGAAAAATAAACCAAACTAGGGCTAGAGACACATAGGAGAGCAGGTGGGATAGGAGTGATTCCTGAACCCTTCCACCAATTATAGAGATATGCAAAGAGGGAGGGGGGGTAGAGAGACAGAAGAGAGAGAGACAGAGAGAGAAGGGAAAGGAGAGATGGGTAGAGAGACAGAGAGAGAGAGAGACAGAGACAGACAGAGACAAAGAGACAGAGACAGAAAGAGACAGAAAGACACAGAGAGAGAGAGAGAGAGAGAGAGAGAGAGAGAGAGAGAGAGACAGACAGCACCTGCTTGGTCCTCCTTCAGGGTGTTTGAGATGGTAGAGCCTGTGAGGGCAGCCAGCGTGGCAGACGGAGAGGCTCTGTACCGTGAGAGTCTGCTTAGAAGCATCTCGTTGATGCTTTTTGCGGACTCGCCCTCTTTTCTCATAAGAATCGTGCGTTCCTGAAGTGGGCTGGCGACAAAGACACCATTTTCAACCTAGGATTTAAGCACAAAGATGATATTCAGTGACACAGTTCTGTTTCAGTAGCGAATTTTCACGTGAGCATTATTGGGCTGTGGCTGCCCATGACACCTCAAGCGCTCTACAGACACCAGTGAGAACCAAGATGAAGGTTATTCCCCTGTGCATAAGAGCCCAGATCCAGAACCCAATGAATCGACAACTTTCATAGAAAGTTCCTTATATTGAATTCCACAGGCAGCTTTCGCTGATAATAAGCACTGACAGGTAGCTACTAGGATGAGAGGGAAGCAAATCTGAGTTCTTGAGTTACTATCAGGTCAACGATGAGGATAATGTCTTCTGGAAACGAGTCAGAGACTAAAATCCAAACGCATGCTAATAGCAGGTGAGGTTAGCCCCAGATGCTTGGGGAGTGGCAGGAACGCCCTGGAGAAAGACTGGCATACATGTCTGCTAGAACTGTACGCCAATTTTATCTGCAGCCTTGCTGGTTCTTGGCAGTTCTTCCTTCTTCACTTCAAAGCTCTGGAATAATGATTCCAAAATTCCTTCATCAATTTTGAGCTTGACTTTAAGCAAATCACTTGGCTCAATTCATCACTCTTCCAATCCAGGCAATCTTTGTACCCACCGCATCTGGCCTGTCTTTCCTCTTCATTTAGGGAAAGAAGCATTTGAATGTTATTTATGGTTAACGCATTGAATCCTGTATTTTCCTGTCTTTTTTCTACCTGTGATTTAAGTTAAATGCCCCTTTCCCCCTTCATGACAAATGTCCCCTTCTCTGCTAAACTTTTTCTCTTTGGTTTAAAATATTCACAGGTATCTGAGCTCTTGAACAAAAACACATTGACCCACTAAAATACCATCTCTGGAAGGTTGGAGACATAATCCAGCAGGTAGGGTGTTTGTCTTGATGTGGCCACCTGGGTTCAGTCCCTGGAATCTGGAATCTGATGTGGTCTTCTGAACCCCAACAGGAGTTCAGAAACAAGAATAAGCCCTCAGGGCCCGGAGAGATAGCTCAGCGGCGTTTGCCTGGCAAGCAGCCGATCCAGGACCAAAGGTGGTTGGCTCGAATCCTGGTGTCCCATATGGTCCCCCGTGCCTGCCAGGATCTATTTCTGAGCAGACAGCCAGGAGTAATCCCTGAGCATTGCCGGGTGTGGCCCCCCCCCCCAAAAAAAAAAGAATAAGCCCTCAGAAAGAGAGCAATCGCACAGTAGGTAGGGTGCTTGCCTTGCATGTGGCAGAACTGGCTTCAATCCCCGGCATCCCATATGATCTCTTGAACCTGCCAGGACTGATTCTTGAGCACAGAGCCAGAAGTAACACTGTGCTGGGTGTGCCCCCCCCCAAAAAAAAAAATAACCCCCTAAACAAAGAAGTAAGCCCTCAGCATGCTGGCTGTGGCCCAAAACAGAAACAAAAAAGTTGTTCAGGTATTAACTAAGCTGCAGCATTAAGAACCCAAGACTTGGGCCCGGAGAGACAGCACAGTGGCGTTTGCCTCGCAAGCAGCCGATCCAGGACCAAAGGTGGTTGGTTCGAATCCCGGTGTCCCATATGGTCCCCCGTGCCTGCCAGGAGCTATTTCTGAACAGACAGCCAGGAGTAACCCCTGAGCAATGCCGAGTATGGCCCAAAAACCAAAAAAAAAAAAAAAAAAAAGAACCCAAGACTTAGGAAGAACCCACTCAGGAAGGCTGTGTGGACATGTATGGAAATGTGTGAGAATGTACATTTGCCCCTCATGGTGATAATGTCCTCCACAGGGTACTGATGCCAGGAAAACAAAAGTGACTGACTGAAAACCCATGCTAGTGGGTAAGAGCACCACCCAACACCACCCAATCCCATCTAGGGCCAGTTGTCAGGACTGCAGACACAGGGCTACAGAAAGAAAGCAACCAGGTATTGTGACATCTCTCATTCTGCCTAAGGCCCTTTTCTGCACAACCAAATGAAACCAGTGAACAACAGCAAACATCCCAACCTCTAACCAAACTTCCAGCCCATTAACCTATTCAGAGAAGGACTGCAAATGTGGTTCAGTGTCTCAAGAGTTAAAGAGCACCTAGGAAAAATGTTATTGGGAGCTTTAGTCCTAGTGCTGGTGCAGTGCAGAGGAAACCTTGTTTGTTTGTCTGTCTGTTTGTTTGTGGGGCATACCCTGTGGTGCTCAGGGATCACTCCTGGCAGTGCTTAGGGGACCATATGTGATGTCAAGGATAGAACCCAAGTCACTCATTTTTTTTGTTGTTGTTGTTTGGGTCACACATGGCAGTGCATAGGGATTACTCCTGGTTCTATGCTCAAAAATAGCCCCTGGCAGGCTCAGGGGACCATATGGGATGCCGGGATTCGAACCACTGTCCTTCTGCATGCAAGGCAAATGCACTACCTCCATGCTATCTCTCCGGCCCTCATTTCTTTTTTTTTTTTTTTTTTTTTGTGGTTTTTGGGTCATACCCGGCAGTGCTAAGGGGTTTTTCCTGGCTCCTTGCTCAGAAATTGCTCCTGGCATGCACGGGGGACCATATGGGACGCCGGGATTCGAACCGATGACCTTCTGCATGAAAGGTAAATGCCTTACCTCCATGCTATCTCTCCAGCCCCATCTGGCCCTCATTTCTAAGGCCAACACTTTATCCTCTTACTAGCAGGCCCGCTGAGGCAATCTTGACAGATACTGGTCTGGGATCCTGTCAAGTTGGGGAAAACCTGAGAATGCTCTTAATGTGCATGGCTTGAGCAAACATACAAAGCCTTGGGGGCAGGGGCAATAGCATAAAAGGTATGGCCTTGACCTTGTAGATAGCCAGCCAGGGTTTGATCCCCAGCATCCCATATCCCCCAAACCAGCCAGAGTGATTTCTGAGAGCAGAGCTAGGAGTAACCCGAGTAACACCAGGTGTGGCCCAAAAATATAAACAAAAATAGGGACCAGAGTGATAGCACAGTGGTAGGGTGTTTACCTTGTACATGGCCACAGGACGAACCCCAGTCCGAATCCCGGCATCCCATAAGGTCCCCTGAGCCTGCCAGGAGCTACCTCTGAGTGCAGAGACAGGAGCACCGCCAAGTGTGGCCCAAAAACCAAAAAAAAAGAGGAAGAACTCCTCCAGAAATCATCTTCAACTAATCAATCATATAAAAAAAAATATGAAGTCAAATCAATATGGATTAAAGGCCTCAAAAAAGAGTCAAAAAATCTATTTGGAGGGGCCAGAGTGGTGGCACAAGCAGTAGGGTATTGGTCTAACCTAGGACAAACTGCGGTTCGATCCCCCCCTACCGCATCCCATATGGTTTCCCAAGCCAGGAGTGATTTCTGAGTGCATAGCTAGGAATAACGCCTGAGTGCCACTGGGTGTGGCCCAAAAAAAAAAAAAAAAAAACAAAAAAACAAAAAAAAATCTATTTGGTAAAGATATTTCCATTCCCATGTGTTACAGCACTATTCATAATAGCCAAAGTCTGGAAACAACAGAAGTGTTCACAGGTATCTGGATAGAACTATGGTGTGTGTGTGTGTGTGTTTACATATGTATATATACATATATATGCAATGGAATAATACTTGGCAAAGAAAATATTTGCCTAATAAGAAAAGATAAAAAATCATGCAATTTTCAGCTACGTGGAAGAATCCAGAGAGTATCATACTGAGTGAAGTTAGAAGGAGAAGAATAGATATAAAGACATATGGTAGGGAAATAACAAAACAGAAACTGAGACCATGTCAAAGCCAGAGCAGTAGTAGAGCGAGGAGAGTACTTGTCTTGCATGTGCTGACCAGGTTCAATCCTATGGTCCCCAGAGCCTGCCAGGAATGATTCCTGGGTGCATTCAGGAGCAACCTCTGAGTCCTCCTGGGTTTATCCCCTCTAGATCCCCTCAAAAAAAAGAAATTGAGAACTGGTCATTAACAGGAAGCTTGGAGTTGGGACGGCAGTTGAGGTAGAAGAAGATACTGGTGGTGGGATGAGATGCTGTAATGCTTCACACATGAAACCCTACTCATGGTGTCTAAAATAAAATAAAATTTAAGTGGAATAACAGAATGATTCCAGACTTCATCAACTACTACTCACTTCATATTCAAATTCCAAACTGCCTCCAAAATGTTTCTTCCCCTTGGCTTCATGAAGACTCCAAAAGTAATTTGATGGTTGTTCTTTTCATATAAAGCATGCTCTTTCCTTCCCATCTTATTTTTCATGCCCCTGTCAGAGACTATTGTATTAATTTGGGTGTGGGAGGATGTTGGGGCTACACCTGTCTATGCTCAGGGCTAACAAGGCTTGGGAGACCATATGGGGTGCTAAGGATCAAACCTGGGTCGGTTTGTGTGCAAGTTAAGTGCCTTACGTGCTGCCCTGCCTGCCTTGACCTCCAATGGTTATTTTAATTGTTCTGTTTTCTCCACGGTATATCTGAACTTTTGATTGTATAACTAACTATATGCCTGAAAATACATTTCGGTTGTCCTACCTTGATTCTTTGGATGAATACGGACTTCTGGTTGGGAATCAATTTCCCTCAAAATTTTGAAAGCACCAATCCAGTCGTGCCAATAAATAAGTGTTCTCATGCTTATCATCTGTGCAAGATTTCATTTCATTTGGGGAAGACTTAGGCGTCCTCTTGATTCTGGTGATCCAAATTTTCAGCACGATGTGCAGTGCTGTGGGTGTTTTCATGCAGCACACACCCTTTTCATCTTGACTCTAGTGTCCTTTAGTCTCACATTTTCTGTCATTAATTCTTTGATCACATCTTCTTCATTTTCTCTATTCCCTTTAAGAACTCCTATTAGTAAGATTAATTCTCTCTTTTACCTTTCATATTTACTGGTCGTTGTCTCTTTACTATTTTCTTACCTTTTCCTTTCTGTTTTGTTTTTTTTTTTAATCACACCTGGCTGTGATCAGGGGTTACTCTGCACTCTGTCTCTGTGCTCAAGAATTAATCCTGATGGTGCTCAGGGGACCATACAGGGTGCTGGAGATAGAACCCCATGTTGGCCATGTGCAAGGCAAATGCCTTACCCACTATACTATTGCTCTAGTCCCCATTCTATCAATTTTTTTCTTTCTTTGTTTTTGGGTCACATCTGGCAGCGCTCAGGGGCCACTCCTGGCTCTCTGCTCAGAAATCACTCCTGGCAGGCTCGGGGGACCATATGGGATGCCGAGATTCAAACCACCGTCCTGCATGCAAGGCAAACACCCTACCTCCATGCTATCTTTCCGGCCCTTTTTCTACCAATTTTTAAAATTTGACAATATTTAAATTCCAAGGTCTCTTTCCCACTCTGACAATTACTGTCTCATGATATCCTTTCTGCTTAAATCACAGAGTATATTTATAAAGTTTTATTCCATTCCTTCTACTGTTCTGATTTTCTGCTTTTTATTTTTTATCAAAGCTCTTTTCTCATTTGTCTAGAGATCCTTTGCTGCCTCCTCTTTAATTTTTAAACTTTACATTTTCACTTGGTAACTTAGGAAAGTACAGGAAAGAAAGAACAGTAGTATAATGGGTTCCCCAGGAGTAAATAACATTACTGGCTTCAACAGCCTGTGGTATTTTTTCAAACTTGTGTTCTCCATTCTCGTCCCCTCCACATGCACTCTTCTTCACAGTTTGGGGTTTGCTATGGAGATTGGGTTCTGGCTTAGTTGAATTTGGTCTCTGCTCTTTGTTAGCAGTTCAGTACTGATCAGTGCTGCTGGCACACAGCTGATGTTTGTTTACCTAGCAGACCCTCTTATGAAGATATCAGAGTCTTTTCTTTAGCTGCACCCCAATGTCAGTATATCCAGGTCTTTTCTTCAGAGTCAGTTTCTTCATAAAATGAACAACCGCTCCTTTGCCTGGTCGCCGAAGCCTTTGCACAAATGTCAGGTGTACAGGCAGGGGATGACAGCTCCTGCATGAACCTTTCTGCCTCCAACCCCTGCCTCACATGGCTCCACACCATACCTGCTGCTCCACTTCCTAAGACTCTCTAAGGCTGGCTGGAGCTGAGCCATCTCTTCTGCTTGCACTCCCCTGAACATACACTTTTAGTTTTTGGCTTTCTCCACACTGAAGGAACACTACTATCTCCATCTTCTAAAGAAGGGGGACAGGAGATAGTGCCCAGAGCTGAGAAACAAGAAATAAAGATTTAACTATTACAAAAATAACCAATATGAAAAATAACTAAAATGAACAATATATACTAAGTAGGAGTAAAGGGAGAAGCTGAGCAAAATCTTCATCACAGAACACACACAAAACAGTCAACATGCTATCAATGAAGTTCACAAAGAATCAGCTATTTAAACCCTTTACTTAGCATTATAACGATGAGTCCCAGAACAAACAGCTGAGACAACTCCAGAAATTCCCACTTAAGAGAATGAATAACGGGGATGGAGCCGGAGACTTTTATTCTTCAAGAGCCCACCTGGTGTTTTTTAGTCCATTTGCACCCATTTCTCTGATATTTTTTTCTTTTCCTTTTGGTCATAGGGGACTGCAGCTCAGAAAAACAAGAAATCTTCAGGGCTTTCCCAATATTCTTTTTGTTTGTTTGTTTGTTTGTTTGCTTTTGGGTCACATTCAGTGGTGCTCAGGGGTTACTCCTGGCTCTGCATCCAGAAATTTTTTTTTTTTTTTGTGGTTTTTGGGTCACACCCAGCAGTGCTCAGGGGTTACTCCTGGCTCCATGCTCAGAAATTGCTCCTGGCAGGCACGGGGGACCATATGGGACGCCGGGATTTGAACCAATGACCTTGTGCATGAAAGGCAAACGCCTTACCTCCATGCTATCTCTCCGGCCCCTGCATCCAGAATTTAATTCTGGGGGTCAAAGCAATTGCACAATGGGTAGTGTGTTTGCCTTGCACATAGCTGACCTGGGTTTGATTCCCAGCATCCCATATGGTTCCCAAAGTCTGCCAGAAGTAATTTCTGAGCCCAGAACCAGGAGTAACCCCTGGTTTTTCTGGGGTTGTGGAGCAATAATACAGTGGGTAAGGCATGTGTCTTGCACAAGGTCTACCTGAGTTCAATCTCGGGCTTCCCACATTGTCCCTAGAATATCGCCAACAGTAATTTCTGAGCACAGAGCCAGGAGTAACCCCTGAGCATAGCTATATAGATAAGTGGCCATCCCCCACACACACAAAGAAGATAAAGGTTTTTGTCATATACCTATGTTGGGGAAATGTTTTCTTTTATAAGTCTCTACAAATACTATCTAAATCAGTATTATTCAAAAGAACTTTCTCCATGGTGGAGGAACTATTCTGTATCTTTACTGTTTGATGTGTTCATTTTAGATCATATATGGTTACTGCACATTTGAACCATGGGCTGAGATAAGTTAGCAAATGAAGTTTTCATTTTTATTCTGATTAATTAAAACTTAAACAGCAATAGGTGTGGATCTAGGCTACCTCCCGGGACAGAGTCGATCATGACTCCCAAACTCCCAGTCTCTTCACCCCAGATTCTCTGTTTCCAACCATACAGACTAGTTGTCACTGAGTTCTGGAAACAGGTGTCAAGATCACACCTGCCACCAGTGTGAGCTCCTCTCTCATGACTGTTCTTCCCATGTCTACCTCCCCAACTTCTGTCTTTACTGAACCGTTCATCTGTATCTCCTCTTGTCCTTACATGCGCTTATCCACTGATCAGCTCACTTGCTTCCTGTTTGTTTTTTTTCTGATGTCTCCTTCCCATCCCCACTCAGTTATGGGGACACAAATTCTCTTTGAGCAAGATTCCATCTTGCTGTGGCTGCTTTCCTGCCACCAAAGCTCAGCAGCCGTTCAGTCAGCATCTAATGATCACTCCTCGGTCTAAAAATCATCTCTCATTCTCATGATATCTATCCAGAGACTCAATCTTGCTACTGTAATTAAGTTCCACATTTCTAAAAAGCACCCCCACCAAACATTTCAACTTTAAAACTTCACTCTTGGGGCTGGCGTGGTGGCACTAGAGATAAGGTATCTGCCTTGCCAGCGCTAGCCTAGGACGGACCGCAGTTCGATCCCCTGGTGTCCCATATGGTCCCTCAAGCCAGGAGCGACTTCTGAGCGCATAGCCAGGAGTAACCCCTGACCATTACCGGGTGTGGCTCAAAAGCCAAAAAAAAAAAAAAACAAAAACTCCACTCTTGGGGCTGGAGAGATAGCACAAGGGTAGGGCGTTTGCCTTGCATGCAGACAACCTGAAATAGGCCTGGGTTCAATTCCCGGCATTCCATATAATACCACAAGCCTGCCAGGAGCTACTTTTTTTTTTTTTTTTTTTTTTTTGTTTTTGTTTTTGGGCCACACCCGTTTGATGCTCAGGGGTTACTCCTGGCTATGTGCTCAGAAATCGCCCCTGGCTTGGGGGGACCATATGGGACGCCGGGGGATCGAACCGCGGTCCTTCCTTGGCTAGCGCTTGCAAGGCAGACACTTTACCTCCAGCGCCACCTACCCGGCCCCTGGAGCTACTTTTGAGTACAGAACTAGGAGTAATCCCTGAGTGCCACCGGGTGTGGCCCAAAACCCTAAACAAACAAACAAACTCCACTCTCGGGACTGGAAACATAGACAGTGAGTAAGGCCTATGCCTTGCAAGTAGCTGACCCCAGTTCAATTCCCAGTATCTCACCTGGTCCTAAATCCACCAGAAATAATCCCTGCAGAGCCAGGAGTAAGCCCTGAACACTGCTGGGTATGGGCCCAAATCCAAATAAATAAATAAAATAAAATACCACTGTCTATACGTGGTTATTATCATACCCATTTTGTTGATTTGTCTAACAACTTCAAACCTAAAAGCCTCTAAAGGCAGCCAAGAGAAAATTCCTATCTGAGACAAAAGTGAACATACTGTACATACTACAAGTTTCTCAAGTCCTTTGCTCACCCATGTAAGAAGGTAAATCAACGTATATCTCTACAGACACAGAGAGAGTAAGACTTACCACAAGTTCAAAAATGTCCATGAAGACAGAATGGCCCTTGGGGGTCTTCTCGTTCAAGCTGGCAGGAGACCAGATCCAGTAGAAATAGGTGCCATCAGAAGAAAGGTGCACTGTGCTCATGGTACTGCCCACGGGGAGGTGATTGGCGGGCATTGGCACCACCTGGCACACCTGTCAGCATAAGGAGGAGACTTCAGTATTGAGACATACATATCAATTCATCATTAATACTACTAGGTCCTAAATAAGAATTAAATGAGGGGCCGGCGTGGTGGCGCAAGAGGTAAGGGTCTGCCTTGCCAGCGCTAGCCTAGGACGGACCGCAGTTCGATCCCCCGGCGTCCCATATGGTCCCCCAAGCCAGGAGCAACTTTTGAGCGCATAGCAGGAGTAACCCCTGAGTGTCACCAGGTGTGGCCCAAAAACAAAAAACAAAAACAAAAAAAAAGAATTAAATGAATTTCCTTGGGGTCAGAGATACAGTACAGAAGAGAGGTTAAGGCACTTCCTGGGCTCAGTTCCTGGAACCATACGTGGTTCCCCCCAAGCACCTCTAAAAATTATCTCTGAGCAGAGCCAGAGGTAAACCCTGAACATGTGAGGTATGGCTCCAAAATCAAAACCAACAAAAATTTCCTAGTTAAAATAAAACAAATATTTACTTCTAAGAGTAATATAGGAGAACCAGAAGACCGCTCAAAGGGCTACAACATATACTTTTCATATGCCAAGCTTCTTTCTCCCCCACTTAAAGAGGAACCTGGGCAGGACTGCACCAGCAATGTACATGGGACAGCACTACAGATGACAAAGGATAGCACTACCTATGATAGGGGACAACAACACATGACAGGGGACAACGCTACGTGTGACAAGGGTCCAGCAGTACTGGGGACTGGCTTAGGCTTTGCACAAGCACTCTGCTGTCTGAGCCATAGCTCTGCTCCCAAAATTCTTTGTACTTAATTCTTTTTTTCTTTTTTTGGTTTTCGGGTCACACCCGGCAGTGCTCAGAGGTTCGTCCTGGCTCTATGCTCAGAAATCGCTTCTAGCAGGCTCGGGGTACCATATGGGATGCCAGGATTCAAACCACCATCTTTCTGCATGAAAGGCAAACGCCCTATCTTCATGCCATCTCTCCGCCCCCGTACTTCTTTTTTTTTTTTTTTTTTTTTTTTGGTTTTTGGGCCACACCCGGTAATGCTCAGGAGTTATTCCTGGCTGTCTGCTCAGAAATAGCTCCTGGCAGGCACGGGGGACCATATGGGACACCAGGATTCGAACCAACCACCTTTGGTCCTGGATCGGCTGCTTGCAAGGCAAACACCACTGTGCTATCTCTCTGGCCCATACTTAATTCTTAAGATCAATGCAAATCACATTTTATTTATTTGTTTGTTTTTGTTTTGGGCCACACCCAGTGGCACCCTGGGTTATTTCTGGCTCTGTGCTCAGAAATTGCTCTTGACAGGCTCAGGGACCATATGGGATGCCGAACCTAGGTTGGCCACATGCAAAGCAAACACTCTACCCGCTGTGCTATCACTCCAGCTCCTCAAATTACATTTTGGCACAAAAAAATATTTTATCAAAGACTTTAAACCTGCTAAGCACATGTGTGTAGCAAGCATTTATTTTTTAAATGTTTTAGAGAAATCATACTTGTTTTTATAATTTTGGGCCACACCCTTTGATGTTCAGGGGTTACTCCTGGCTATGCACTTGGAAATTGCTCCTGGCTTGGGGGACCACATGGGACACCGGGAGATAGAACCAGGTCTGTCCTAGGTTAGAGAGTGGTTAAGTTAGGCAAACACCCTACTGCTTGTGCTACTGCTGTAGCCCCAAGAAATCATACTTTTTGAAATTCCTAAGTGAAGAAACTTAAGGTTTTTAGTATTATTTGTAGTACAGGAAGTGCATCTTCTTTTATCTTTATATCCCAAGCACCTACTAAAAGGCTAATTTATTATTGTTTTTCCAAGACCTCCCCTCAGCAGTCCTGGGGGCCATAAGGTACATTATGTATGGCTTTTCATACATAATAGGAATGTGCTCTATCATTTGAGATATCGCCGTTGCTCTAGCTCAAGTCTTAATAAATATGGAAGAAGGGGAAAAAGAGAGGGCAGGAGGTTGCTGAAGGGAGAAAGCAAAAGAGAGAGAAAGGGAGAGGGAAGAGAAGCATGAGACCCTAATTACACTGGTGAAAGGTGGCTGTTGTTGGAACACTGTATGACTGAAACTCAATCATGAACAACTTTGTAGAAAAAAAGTTTATTTCTACATAATATAACAAGTATCTTAAGAGGATGCTAAAGAGCAATCATGATGAGCTATTAATCATAATACAATGATTTTATGTAGATGCAATTCAAAGTTCCCATTTACACAGAAATACTATTTAACAAATTGTATGGAGAAATGATGGCTTCCTAAAACAGAACAGAACGAAAGAACGAAAGAAAGAACGAAAGAAAGGGAAGAAAGGGAGGAAGGAAGGAAGGAAGGAAGGAAGGAAGGAAGGAAGGAAGGAAGGAAGGAAGGAAGGAAGGAAGAAGGAAGGGAAGGAAGGAAGGAAGGAAGGAAGGAAGGAAGGAAGGAAGGAAGGAAGGAAGGAAGGAGGGAAGGAGGGAGGGAGGGAGGGAGGGAGGGAGGGAGGGAGGGAGGGAGGGAGGAAAGAGAGAAGAAAGAAAGAAAGAAAGAAAGAAAGAAAGAAAGAAAGAAAGAAAGAAAGAAAGAAAGAAAGAAAGGAAGGAAGGAAGGAAGGAAGGAAGGAAGGAAGGAAGGAAGGAAGGAAGGAAGGAAAGGAAGGAGGAAGGAAGGAAGGAAAGGAAAGAAAGGAAAGAAAGAAGAAAGAGAAGAAGAAAGAAAGAAAGAAAGAAGAAAGAAAGAAAGAAAGAAAGAAAGAAAGAAAGAAAGAAAGGAAAGAGAAAGAAAGAAAGAAAGAAGAAATAAAGAAAGGAAAGAAAGAAACAAAGAAACAAAGAAAAAAGAAAGAAACAGACAAAGAAAGAAAGAAAGAAAGAAAGAAAGAAAGAAAGAAAGAAAGAAAGAAAGAAAGAAAGAAAGAAAGAAAGAAAGAAAGAAAGAAAGAAAGAAAGATAGGGCCGGAGAAACAGCACAGTGGTACGGCATTTGCCTTGCAAGCAGCCGATCCAGGAAGGACAATGGTTTGATTCCTGGCACCCTAGATGGTCCCCAAAGTCAGGAGCAATTTCGTTTTTTAGGTTTTTGGGTCACACCAGGTGATGTTCAGGGGTTACTCCTGGCTATGTGCTCAGAAATCTTCCCTGGCTTGGAGGACCATATGGAACGCCAGGAGATCAAACCACAGTCCATCCTAGGCTAGTGCGCGCAAGGCCCTTATGCCCTGTGTCACTGCTCCGGCCCTGCCAGGAGCGATTTCTAAGCGTATAGTAACCCCTGGGCATCACTGGGTGTTGGCCCAAAAACAAAAACCAAACCAAACAAAAAACAAACAAAAAAACAGTGCCTAAATAATTAAAAGAATGCCACTTGGGGGGCCAGAGCAATAGCACAGTGTGGGGCATTTGCCTTACACAAGGCCAACTCGGGTTCAATCCCAGCCATCCCATATGGTCAGTCCCTCAAGCCAGCCAGGAACATTTTCTGAGTGCAAAACCAGCAGTAATCCCAGAGCACCGCTGGGTGTGGCCTAAAAAGAAAAAAAAGATGCCACTTGGACTGGAAAAACTGTCTAGGGATTTGGGTTCTTGCCTTGCACACAGATGACCTAGACTCTATCCCTAAGATGGCACCTGGTTCCTGAGCACTGCCAGAAGTGCTCCCTGAGTGCAAAGCCAGCAGTGAGCTCTGAAATGAGGCTAGATATGAAAGATCTATTGATTCTAAACAAATGAGGAGCCAGAGCAATAGTACAGTGGGGAGGGCATTTGCTTTGCATGAAGCTAACCCGGGTTTAATCCCTAGTACCACAGATGGTCCCTCGAGCTCACCAGCAGTGATTCCTGAGCACAGAGCCAAAAAGGAAGCCCTGACACCAGGTGTCTCCCAAAAAAAAACAAAATAAATAAATGAATGAAAAGTTGCTACTCCTGGCCGGAGAGATAGCACAGCAGTAGGGCATTTGCCTTAGCTTAGACGCAGAAGGAAGGTGGTTTGAATCCCGCTATCTCCTATGGTCCCCCAAGCCTGCCAGGAGCAACCCCTGATCGCTGCCGAGTGTGACCCAAAATAAAAAGGAAAGTTGCTACCCTGACAGCAAAATAAGTCAGCTGTGTTATTATTACTTCAGGAGATGCCAGCAACAAAACAAGTCAGCTGTGTTATTATTACTTGGGGTGATGCCAGGAACGTCTTTACTATCTCCAAAATAGAAATGACAACGGTTTTCTGTTTACCTGAAGGGTGTTCTGGTCAATGACCTGGAAAAGGGAGTGAGGTTTATTATCAAAAGAAACAGGCCGGTGCAGAAGACAACCGCTGCCGAAAGCCACCCAGCCTGGCTCCAGTTCCTCGTTCCGACAGTACACAAAGCCTCTGTGGAGAGAGAGGGGCAGAGGTTAAGCATCAGCCTGAAACTCCACAGACCAGAATGACAATACCCACCTAACTCTGGAAATGAGTATGTACATACAACATCTGAAAGAGTGATATATTAAGTTTAGGACTAATTATAGCAAATCTTTTTTGTTATTGTTGTTTTTTCTCCAGCCACACCCATTTGATGCTCAGGGGTTACTCCTGGCTAAGTGCTCAGAAATTGCCCCTGGCAGCCGGAGAGATAGCATGGAGGTAAGGCGTCTGCCTTTCATGCAGAAAGAAGGTCATCAGTTCGAATCCCGGTATCCCATATGGTCCCCCGTGCCTGCCAGGAGCAATTTCTGAGCATGGAGCCAGGAGTTTCCCCTGAGCACTGCCGGGTGTGACCCAAAAACCACAAAAAAAAAAGGCAAAACAGAAATTGTCCCTGGCTTGAGGGGGGGGAACCATATGGGACGCAGGGGGGTGGGTGGGGAGATCAAACCTCGGCCCTTCCTCGCTAGTGCTTGTAAGGAAGGCAGACACCTTACCTCTAGCGCCACCTCGCTGGCCCCTGATTATTGCAAATCTTAATTTTTCATACGGGATTAGAAGGAAAAGGTTGGGGGAAAAGTCAAATGAAATGTAATGATCTTAATCATAGGTTTCTTTTGGCAGTAATTCCTAGATAGCCCTTGTAGCCCTACTAAAAATCACTGCTAAAGTGACATCAAACTTAATTACATAAATACATATCTTGAAAAATATATATTTATAAGCATAGCAAAGTCACTGTTGTTATAAAAATACTCATATGGTTTCTGGCTAGAATTGATGATCTAAGGATGATAAAACTATTCAGAGTTCAATCAAAGGTGAAATGCATTCATTATGGACATGAGGGAAGGAGGAGGAATAAGTAGAGACTGGGAGCAGAGGAATTCCTTCAGACTTCTTCCGTTATTGATCAGGATGCGGTGAGGCAGCGTGCATCAAGATTTAAGTAAGGAGAAAAATGTTGTAGCCAAACCAATCAGCAACTTCCACACAACTGACCTGAGAGTACCATGTAATCCGGACCCCAATTTGCTTACTCCTCTTCCAACGGAGTTAGTAGTATACAGATAAAGACCGTCTGCTGTGAGACAGCGTCCCAAGTCAGCATCTGTAAGTGTGTTTTAACAGAGAAATTACATACATGATTTTCTCAGCAAAATCATCAATACGATTTTTCTCATGAAAAAGTCCTTAGTAGACAGAGGAAAAGATAAACTTCTAAAATAATGGCTTCAGGGGCCAGAGAGATAGCACAGTGGGTAGGGCATCTGCCTTGTATGTGGCCAACCCAGGACAGATAGTGGTTCGAATCCCGGCATCCCATATGGTCCCCTGCTGGGAGCAATTCTGTATGCAGAGCCAGGAGTGACTCCCTGAGCGCCACCAGGTGTGACCCAAAAACCGAAAATAAAATAACGCTTCAATGTAATGTCCAGAGTAGGTGTCTCAAACCCCCAATCAAACATCCCAAATGCATGTGATATGTGTTTGGGGGCCAGGGTGGTAATACATTGGTTAGGGCACTTGCCTTGCACATGGAAGACTCAGGTTTGATCTCTAACACCCCATATAGTCTTCCAGCATTGCCAGGAGTGATCCCTGAGCAGAGTCAAGAATAATCCCTGGGGCCAGGAAGGTGGCGCTAGAGGTAAAGTGTCTGCCTTGCAAGCGCTAGCGTAGGACGGACCACGGTTCGATCCCCCGGTGTCCCATATGGTCCCCCAAGCCAGGGGCGATTTCTGAGCGCATAGCCAGGAGTAACCCCTGAGCGTCAAATGGGTGTGGCCCAAAAACAAACAAAAAAAAAAGAATAATCCCTAAACATAGCTGTATGTGGCATATGATACTATACAATACAATGAAAACCTGCTTTAATCTACCAAATATTTTTCTGGTATGGGAGCAATAGTATAGCAGGTAGGGTGTTTTCCTTTCATCCATCCGATCCTGGTTCAATTCCTGCATACAGTTTTTGAGAATCACCAGAAATGATCCCTGAGCACAGAGCCAGTAATAAACCCTGAGCACTACCAGGTGCCCCTGCCAATCCAAGCATTTTAAATATTTTTCTCTCTTTTTTTTTTTTTTGTTTGGCTTTTGGGGACACCCCGATGATGCTCAGGATTACTCCTAGTTATGCGCTTAGAAATTGTTTCTGGCTCGGGACCATATGGAACACCAGTGATCAAACCCAGGTCTGTCCTGGATCAGCCGCCTGCAAGGCAAATGCCCTACTGCTTGCTATGGCTCCAGCTCTAGCCCCTACTTTTCTTTATTCTTTCGATGTAGAAACAGGTTTTATTTGTAAGTGTGAGGAAGAGGAGAAAGAGAGTAATGGGCTCAGGAGAGAATGTGGCTTTATCAAAGGTACAAAGCGCCCCAAAATGCATCCCAGTGTGAAAGGATGGAAGCACGGAAGTGCACAATTCAAGAGGGAAATGAATGTGTGCGTGCATGCTTGAGTGCATGGGCTGGCAACACATGTCCTGACCCTCCAAATACTGAGTCAAGTTTATACATTCCTAATTCTAAACTGAAATGACTAAGAGTCTAAGTGTTTTCATTAATGATTGTGTAATAAAAAAAAGGCATGAACTTTTTTTTTTTTTGTAGCAGGGGGTTACTCCCAGCTCTGCACTTAGCAATCACTCCTTTCAGGGTCAGAGGACCATATAGGACTCCAGGGACTAAACCTAAAACAGCAGCAAGCAAGGTAAGTGCTCTACCCATTGTACTATAGCTCTGGCCCCAAGAGAAGGAACTTTTAGTAGTGCATCTAGCCTGCGTTTGATCTCCAGCATCCCATATGGTCTGCGAACCCTCACCAGAAAGGATTCCTGAGTGCAGAGCCAGGAGTAAGCCTGGCTAGTCACACGACTAGGTGTGACTCCAAAATTAACAAATAAACAAAAAGACATAACAAAAAATAGATTTTAAAAGGTAATGATTTAAAATATACCCATTGTAGGATTTGAGGCGCTACTTTGTGGAAGAATGCATGCTTCACATGTACAAAGTCATGAGTTCAACACTGGTATCTCCCCCAAGAAAACATTATAAAATGATCAATTCTGTTTCTTAAACATTTTAACTTAAGACATATATATTGGGGCCGGAGAGATAGCATGGAGGTAAGGCGTTTGCCTTTCATGCAGGAGGTCATCGGTTCGAATCCCTGCATCCCATATGGTCCCCTGTGCCTGCCAGGAACAATTTCTGAGCCTGGAGCCAGGAATAATCCCTGAACACTGCCGGGTGTGAACCAAAAAAAAAAAAAAACACACACACAAAAAAAAAAAAGACATATATATTTGGGGCCCGAGAGGTGGCGCTAGAGGTAAGGTGTCTTACAAGCACTAGCCAAGGAAGGACCGCGGTTCGATCCCCTGGCGTCCCATATGGTCCCCCCTAAGCCAGGGGCAATTTCTGAGCGCTTAGCCAGGAGTAACCCCTGAGCACCAAACGGGTATGCCCCCCCCAAAAAAAAATAGACATATATATTTGGGGCCAGTGAGATAGCATGGAGGTAAGGCGTTTGCCTTCCAGGCAGAAGGACGGTGGTTCAAATCCCGGCATCCCATATGGTCCCCCGTGCCTGCCAGGGGTGATTTCTGAGCGCAGTGCCAGGAGTAACAACTGAGCACTGCCGGGTGTGACACAAAAACCAAAAACCAAAAAAAAAAAAAACCACTTATTTGACAACATCAGATAAGGTTCAAGGACTTCTGTATAGGTGAGCATGAAGAGAACTGACTAAACAGGCCTGGCCTAGAGTTACACTTAGTGAAGCTAAATGAGTACACAGGTTTATTGTAATAAACTCAACGTCCGAATATGTTGGTATTTCTACAATAAAACTGAATGAGGGGGCCAGAGAGATAGCCTGGAGGTAAGGCGTTTGTCTTGCATGCAGAAGGATGGTGGTTCGAATCCCAGCATCCCAGGTCCCCGGTGCCTGCCAGGGGCGATTTCCGAGCATTAGAGCCAGCAGTAACCCCTGAGTGCTGCTGGGTGTGACCCTCCCCCCAAAAAAAAAGACTGAATGAAGGGGGCTGGAGCAATAACCTAGCATTTGCCTTGCACATAGCTGACCAGGGTTTGACCCCTGGCATAACATACAGTATCCCAAACCTGCCAGAAATTATTTCTGAATGCAGAGCCAAGAATATGGCCCAAAAATAAAACAAACAAAAAAGATGAATGATAGCTACTGAGAGCCACTGAGATGGGGAACACGTTTTGCATGCTGCAGGCCCTTGTTTCTTCCCTACAACTACATGCTTAACACCACTTAGCAAAACCAGAGATGACCCCAAATACAGAGCTGAAGTAGCCCCCAAATCAAAAGCAATGATAGTCAATTGAGTAAATAATAGTATTTCCAAAAACTGTTTTCAATACTCTCATTTACAGCAAAACCAAAGATGCAACAGGATGAAATGCAAATGACTTGGTTTACTACTATCATCCTTGGTAGAAATGACTCTGAGAAAACAGATGGAGTCAAGAAAGAAAGCCACTCTTTATTGCTGATGAGAGTGTACATTTGAGGCTAGAAAATGTAAGAATGTGTTGGGTGCTGCAGACTTGCAGCTTCTCCTGCTGACCTAGTTGTGTCAGAGAAGGTAATAAAATAATTCCCAAAGTCTTGCCAGCTGCTCTCACGTGTCTGCCCACGGGATGTGGAAGATGCTGATAAGACCCAGGCCCAGGTGGTCTGTCCTCTACACTAGACTCTGAGCCCACTGGGTTGCCAAAAAAGTTTCCCTGCCAAGGGTTTGGAATGAAGGGATAAACGGGATAAACTCTGAATTATATTTTATTGACACTTGTTTCTTAGCGAGTCCATTTGTTGAGTCAGTCTAAAACATGGTTTTTCTTTTGTTTTGTTTTTAATAGTAAGATCATTATTTTTTTTCAATAAAAATATTAGTAATTGGGGGGCCGGGAAGGTGGCGCTAGAGATAAGGTGTCTGCCTTGTAAGTGCTAGCCAAGGAACGGACCGCGGTTCGATCCCCCGGCGTCCCATATGGTCCCCCCAAGCCAGGGGCAATTTCTGAGCACTTAGCCAGGAGTAACCCCTGAGCATCAAACGGGTGTGGCCCAAAAACCAAAAAAAAAAAAAAAAAAAAAAAAAAATTAGTAATTGGGGGCCGGGCGGTGGCGCTAAAGGTAAGGTGTCTGCCTTGCCAGCGCTAGCCTAGGACGGACCGCGGTTCGATCCCCCGGTGTCCCATATGGTCCCCCAAGCCAGGAGCGACTTCTGAGCGCATAGCCAGGAGAGTAACCCCTGAGCGTCAAACGGGTGTGGCCCAAAAACCAAAAACCAAAAAAAAAAAAAAATATTAGTAATTGAAAATTTCCCCTTATCTGTTATGTAACATTTAATGACATGATAACAACAAGCACCAATTCCAGTACAAACCGGTTCGGGAGCAAATTCTCTGGGCAAACTGCTGAGGGAACAGCAGACAGGTCTGTTGTGCCAGGGCTCTAGCCAACGTGTCAGCTCAACAGAGAGACCTAAGTCACCGCCTTATCTATGTGCAGGACAACCAATGGAGCTGCCATTACTGCTGAGACCACAGAATAAACTGGCATGGCGTAGTATGAAACTGTACAAAAACAGTTTAAACCAAGGCCCAGAGAAATAAATAGTACAGTGCTCAGAGCACCTGCCTAGCAAGCACTTGGTCTTGAGTCCGAATTCCAGGCCAGTGTCCCAGATGTTCTGAGCACAATCCTGGCAACTCTGCTGTCTGTGATTCCCTGGCTCCACAAAGCCAGATATGTATGAACATCCCCCAAAAAGGAGATGCAACTCCCAATGAGCACCACAAAGATAACTTGTATGCCTCAACTAACAGTGCAAGCCCAGTGAGCCTATGTGCAACTAAGGAGCACATATCTCACTGAACACCAGGGCACCCTGATAGGCAGCTCCCAACAAGCACTGTGGCCTAAGAGGTGCCAGCACCAGAGCCAGGTATATGCGTGGCTCAGCTACCCAACTATATCACAATGGCCATCATGGCTACAGCAACAGCAACAGCAGAGGCAAGGGGGTGGGTGGTTGCCTTGCATGTGGCAGACTGAGGTTTGATCCACAGTACCCTATTTGCTCCCCTGAACATCCCAGGAGTGATCTCTGAGCACAGAGCAAGAGTAAGCCTTGAGCACTGCCAGGTGTGGCTCAATCCCCCAAATTTTCTTAATAAATAAAAATAACATTGGGGAGGGGCCAGAGAGATAGCATGGAGGTAAGGGTTTACCTTTCATGCAGAAGGTCGGTGGTTCGAATCCCGGCATCCCATATGGTCTCCGGAGCCTGCCAGGAGCGATTTCTGAGCATAGAGCCAGGAGTAACAACCCCTGAGTGCTGCCAGGTGTGATCCAAAAACCAAAATCCCAAAAATAAATAAATAAATAAATAAATAACATTGGGGCTGGAGCAGTGGCGCAGGCAGTAGGGCATTTGCCTTGATGCGCTAACCTAGGACAGACTGCAGTTCGATCCCCCGGCATTCCATATGGTCCCCCAAGCTAGAGGCGATTTCTGAGGGCATAGCCAGGAGTAACACAAGGGTCACTGGGTATAGCCCCCCCCCAAAAAAAAAAGCATACTGGGGCCGGGCGGTGGCGCTGGAGGTAAGGTGCCTGCCTTACCTGCGCTAGCCTAGGAGACGGACCGCGGTTCGATTCCCCGGCGTCCCATATGGTCCCCCAAGCCAGGAGCGACTTCTGAGCGCATAGCCAGGAGTAACCCCTGAGCGTCACCGGGTGTGGCCCAAAAACCAAAAAAAAAAAAAAAAAAAAAAAAAAAAAAAAAAAAAAAAAAGCATACTTTGGGAGGCCAGAGCAATAGTGCAGTCATTAAAATGCTTGCCTTGCACATGGTAGACCTGGGTTTGATCATCAGTATCCCTTATGGTCACCTGAGAACTGCCAGGAGTAATTCATGAGTGCAGAGCCAGGAGTACCCCTGACCAACACCAGGCGTGGCTCCCCAAACAAAACAAGACAAAACATCCACACTTTGGGACTGGAGAGATAGCATGGAGGTAGGGCATTTGCCTTACATGCAGAAGAATGGTGGTCTGAATCCGGGCATCCCATATGGTTCCCGAGCCTGCCAGGAGCAATTTCTGAGCCAGGAGTAACCCCTGAATGCTGCTGGGTGTGACCCCCCCCCCAAAAAAAAAAAAAAAAAAAAAAAACATACCCACACTTTGAATCCAGTAAATACCTTGTTTAAAAAGAATAATGGTTTCCATGCTCTAACAGTACAGTGAGATGGGCACTTTTCATGCATGCAATTGACTCAGTTTCAAATCCCCTGTAACTCATATGTCCCCTGAGCCCACCAGGAGTGATCCTTGGGCAGAGCCAGAAGTCCTGAATACTGCCAGGTGTGACTCCAAAACCAAAACCAAAACCAAAGTAATTCATGCTCCCTTGAACATTACATATTTTTTTCTTTTACTTATTTATTTATTTATTTATTTATTGGTTTTTGGGTCCTACCCAGCAGCACTCAGAAATCACTGCTGGCAGACATGGGGGACTATAGGGGATGCTGGGATTCAAACCACTGCTCGCCCTGGATTGGCTGTGTGCAAAGCAAATGCCCTACCGCTGTGCTATTTCTCCAGCCCTATATTTTCTTCTTTTAGGATAGAATGGTTCATCAAAAAACACAGTCAATCACTCAAAGAAATACAATCAGGCAGCAAGACCTGATATTCTATTAGCAGACATAAAACTTCAACTGTTGGCTCCTGTGGTCACTCACATATCTAAGAGCTAGTTAAGTAATTCACACCTCATTGGCAGTCTATGGAAGATGCCTTTTATTTGCCATAGTCCAAGCTATTCACTTTTCTTACCTGAGTACAAGTTTGAAACTTTTACTGATAAAGCAAACAAAGAACACTTTGTATTAGAATCCCAAGCTCTGAGGTCAGAGAGATAGCATGGAGGTAAGGTATTTGCCTTTCATGCAGAAGGTCATTGGTTCAAATCCTGGCATTCCATAAGGTCCCCCGAGCCTGCCCGGAGCAATTTCTGAGCATAGAGCCAGGAGTAACCCCTGAGCACTGCCGGGTGTGACCCAAAAACCACAAAAAAAAAAAAAAAAAAAGAAACAAAACCCTTACATTACCTTTGTTTTCAGAACTGGAGCCAGTGTTGCTATCTGGTGCAGGCAACATGTCTTCATACCCCCATGATACTATGTGTTTGCCACCGAGCAAACAGGAGGGGGACCCAGGGCCCCCCTCCAACAGCAAGAGCCTAAGGAGAAAAAAAGAATTTCACTTTCTTATTTAAATCTTAACATTTATTTTCTTAAAATCTGTAATAAGATGGGACTATAGCAATAGTACAGTGGAGAGGGAGCTTGCCTTGCACGTGACTGACCCAGGTTCAATCCCTGGCACCCCATATGGTCCCTCAAGTCCCACCAAAGAGTCATTTCTGAGTGTAGAGGCAGGAGTAAACCCTGAGCATTACTAATTATGATCCCAAAACAAGAACAAAAAATATCTGCAGTAAGAATTCATTGTAAGTTGTTGCCTTTTTAAATTTATTTTAAACTTTTTTGGGGGTCACAGCTGGTGAAACTCAGGAGTAACTCCTGCCTCTGCACTAAGGAATTATGGTGGCTCTCCAGGGACCATATGGGATGCCAGAAATAGAACCCAGGTAGGCTGCATGCAAGACAAATACCTTACTGGCTGTGCTATCACTCTGGCCTAAGCCATTGGATTTTTCACTCTCACAAGAGGACAAGAGAGATATTAACAGGGGTTATGGCCCTTGATTTGTGATTCATAGCACCACATATGATCCCTCAAGAACTGCCAGGATGGGCCCGGAGAGATAACACAACGGCGTTTGCCTTGCAAGCAGCCGATCCAGGACCAAAGGTGGTTGGTTCGAATCCCGGTGTCCCATATGGTCCCCCGTGCCTGCCAGGAGCTATTTCTGAGCAGACTGCCAGGAGTAGCCCCTGAGCACTGCCAGATGTGGCCCAAAAACCAAAAAAAATAACATTCTAGAGTCACACCTGGTGGTGCTCAGAGGTTACTCCTGACTCTACATTCAGAAATTTCTCCTGGCAGGCTCAAGGGACCATATGGGATGCCGGGATTCGAACCACCATCCATCTGCGTGCAAGGCAAATGCCCTACCTCCATGTTCTTTCTCCAGCCCCCAAAACAAACTTTCTTATTGTAAAAAATGATTATATCTAGGGGCAGAGAGATAGCACAGCGGTAGGGCGTTTGCCTTGCACGCAGCCGATTAAGGACAGACAGTGGTTCAAATCCCAGCATCCCATATGGTGTGTTCCCCTCACTCCCACCCCTGTGCCTGCCAGGAGCGATTTCTGAGCACAGAGCCAGAAGTAACCCCTGAGCACTGCCAAGTATGACCCCCCAAAAAAATTATATCTATTTTAGAATATGAATTACTAATTGATACAAGTTGAAAAATCAAGAAATTATGCGATTTATAAATAAAAACTTACTAAAAGTGTATGAAGGAGGACAAAGATTCTAAGTGGCAGCTTACCTATAGAGTATATCGGCTACAGGCAGAGACCCTAAATCAGTCTGTTTCTGCAACAGATGAACAGTGTGGACAAAAGTTTTCAACGATCCCCTGCAAAACAAAAGAAACAAGACTATCAAAAGTTGGAAGTCATATGTTTCAAGTTATTAGTGCTATAAACCACATGGAGCTTTTTCTAAAGCAAAGAGTAAAGGGGATGCTCAAGCAATACCCGGTGTGGCCTCCCAAATTATACTAGATAAGCCAAATGGGAAGGTATTGATTACATATTAATTATAAAGTCCTTGGGGGTGTTCATGGACTGATGGATGGTGAAGCCCTTCTGGGCCAACTCAGTACCTGTAGGTATTAGGGTGACGAGAAAATGACCCCCAGCAATCAGTAGAAATCAGGAGACACATAGCTTTATTTAGATCCTAGCCGCCATGTGCTTTTCTCACATGGTTTCTAAGCTAAGCAGCCTCTTTCCTGCTCCTGCATCTATCCTCTATCCTCGCTCATCTCTCTAGCTATGGGAGGGTCTCCCTCTCCAGGTGAGATAGGTGGGAAGTTGGGGGAGGGTAACAGGAAGGTTTCAAAATGGGTCTGGGGACTGGGAAGGTGGCGCTAGAGGTAAGGTGTCTGCCTTGCAAGCGCTAGCGTAGGACAGACCGTGGTTCGATCCCTGCGTCCCATATGGTCCTCCCCAAGCCAGGAGCGATTTCTGAGTTCATAGCCAGGAGTAACCCCTGAGCATCAAACGGGTATGGCCCAAAAACCAAAAAAAAAAAAAAAAAAAAAATCAAAATGGGTCTGGCTAACTGCTAAGCAGAGGCTGATTCGTGAAAATTAAGTTCGATGTTCACCCGTTACCAACGGCTCATACAAACAATGGCTCACTTCTATGTGAGTGCTGCCACGCAATTATGATGCTCAGCTGACTTTGTAAAAATAAATACAGTTTAAAACATAAGGCTCATGCACAAAAGAGCATTTGGTTACTGATGCAAGGATACTGTTTCCACCATCGATTCTCTAGTCCAGGTCCAGAGGAGAGATTTCATAAATTCAATAGTTCAAAGATAGGCTTAATTTTTTTTAAAGCACTTTAAATTCATCATTCTACAGAACATTTCTCCAAAACCAAGTATGTCAAACATGACTGGAAAAAAAAAATCAATCCTAACAATTAACACTTTATGCTGGGTGACAGCCTTGCCGAATGGCCCTGCTGTAAAGTGTGTGACTAGAATACTTGCAGAGCTCAACACTATCAATTTTCTTTCGGTTCCCAAGGCTCAAGGCTCTGGAAAGCCTATAATATGGTCAGCAGGATCTAAAAGAAGCTGCTTTTAAGATGAGCAAGTCTTTGCTGGCCAGATCCCAAGTATAAATCACCACAATAACATTTCCTGCACTAACGGCCTGCCTGGATCAGATGAGCTGACTTCAGGTTGCTGCCTTATTCTTTAGTCAAGGTGATTTTAATTTGCTTTTAGGGTGTTTTGTTTTTTTTTTTTGAGGGGGTGCACGTCAGGTGTTGATCCTGGCTCTGCGTTCAGGAATCATTCCTAGAAGGCTCCGGGGATGATAGGGAATGGCAGGGATCAAACTTGGGTCAGCCACTTGCAACACAAGCATCTTCCCCACCATACTATTGCTCCAGCCCTTTAGCCAAGGCTTTAATTGCGGGGTATCATGTGCCTAAATCCCCAAAGAAACTGAGTATCTAACACTGAACCAAGGCTGAAGCGATAGCACATCAGTAAGGTGTTTGCCTTGCACACAACCAACCCAGGACCGACAGTGATTCAAATCCCGGCATCCCACATGGTCCCCAAACAAGGAGCAATTTCTGAGCACAGAACCAAGAGTAACCTCTGAGCCCCGCTGGGTGTGATCCCCCCAAAAAAACATAAAACAAAACAAAATAACACTGGGCAAGAGGCCTAGAACCCTCTTAATTGCCCATCTCACTATCTCTGGTATTCAAAGACTCGGGGGCACAGAACTTAGTAGGCCCAGGATTCAGGACACAGGCTCTGAAACTTGGCCCAGCCACACACAATCTCTATCTCGACCATATCACCTGATTCCTCTGGACTTTTGCTTCTTCACCTGTAGAACAGTGTTAGCTCTCTGGAGTACAGGAAGTATCGTAAAATAAAGGAACAATCAATAAATACAGTCAAATAAAATTAGGGAAGCTCACTGAAAAGCTCAAAACCAGCAGTGAGCGACAGAGTATTCCTATCTTCATATTAGACTCATTCAGACTGTGAGAGTCAAGTTTCAATTCCTTGCCTGCCTCCTCAGCCCCCATGGTCAGCCCAGGCCCCAAGGTACTCCACCCTGATACTAATTGCTTTCCTCCAGAGCCCCAGCAGGGAAAGACCAGCAGTTGTGCTCCTCTCTATTCTGAATTTGAGGCCCAGCACAGTTTAGCCCCCTATTCATTCCCAGCACTGCTGGGTGTTGCCCTCCTGGCCTCTAAGCAATCCCAATTATGGGCCTGGTAGCTCCTGAGCACTGTAGAGGAAGAACCCTATCCAAAAAAATCCCGGGAGGGGCCAAAGAGATAGCAAGGAGGTAAAGTGTTTCCTTGCATGCAGAAGCACAGTAGTTCGAATCCCAGCATCCCATATGGTCCCCCAAGCCTGCCAGGAGGAGCGATTTCTCTTTTTTCTTTTTTTTGATTTTTGGGTCACACCCAGCAGCGCTCAGGGGCTACTTCTAGCTCTACGCTCAGGAACCACCCCAGGTAGGCTTGGGGGATCATATGGGATGTTGGCATTTGAACCACCATCCTTCTGCATGCAAAGCAAACGCCCTACTGCTGTGAGGAGCAATTTCTGAGCATAGAGCCAGGAGTGAGACCTGAGCGCTGCCAGGTGTGACCCAAAAACAAAAACAAAACAAAAAAGTCCTGGGGACTGAAGTGATAGCACAGTAGATAGGGTGTCTGTCTTGCATGCAGCGAATCAAGGTTCTACCTCCAGCGTCCCATACAGTCTCCTGAGCATTCCCAGGAGTAATTCCTTAATGCAGAGCCAGGACTAACCCTTAAGCACTGCTGGGTGTGGCTCCAAAACTTGTTTTTTCTTTTGGCATATCTCTCTGAAGATATTTATATGCTAGCTATCTGTCTCTCTGACTCATGTAAACTCTGGTATTTTGCTCACTGCTGTATATCCTTGCCTAGACAATTGCAAAGTGAATGACCTAGAGTTCCTTCAACTATCAGGCAAGAGACCAGATACAATAACCTTAGCAAGGGTCTTGGCACATTAATGTTGTTCAGTAAGTATTAGTTGAATGAATGAATGAATGAATGAATAAACAAACTCATGGGAAGTCTGGAAAAACTGTTCTGACTTTAAAAACATCATTATCAAAGGTTCATTCATTATCAAAGGTAATATGTGCCCTATAGCTTTTTTAAAGGGATAGTATGACACTGAATAGCTTATGACTTCTGAGTCAAAATAATCCAGAACAAAGTAATGATATCAACAACAAAATGTAGAGACCATCTTAAGAAACACCTGGGGCTGGAGAGATAGCACAGCGGTAGGGCATTTGCCTTGCACACAGCCAATCCAGGACAGATAGTGGTTACAATCCTGGCATCCCATATGGCCAAACCTACCAGAGAAGATTTCTGAGCATAGAGGCGGGAGTGACCCAAAACCCAAAAACAATAACAAAAACAAACAACAACAACAAAAAAAACACCCAAAATGGACCAGAGCGGTGGCACAAGCAGTAAGGCATGCCTTGCCCGCATTAGCCTAGGATGGACCGTGGTTTGATCCCCCAGTGTCCCATATAGTCCCCCACAGGAGCGATTTCTGAGCGCATGGCCAGGAGTAACCCCTGAGCATCAACAGGTGTCGCCCAAAAACAAAGAGGATGGAGAGATAGCACAAAAACTAAAAAAACAAAACCAAAAACAAAACACCCAAAGGAAGAAAACAAAAACATCCATTCCAACAATGCTACTGAATGGAATTTAGGATCTCAACTATGTAATTTCTTTTTCTTTTTTTTTTTTTTTCTTTTTTTGTTTTTGGGCCACACCCAGTGGAGCTCAGGGGTAACTCCTAGCTGTCTGCTCAGAAATAGCTCCTGGCAGGCACGGGGGACCATATGGGGCACCAGGATTCGAACCAACCACCTTTGGTCCTGGAATGGCTGCTTGCAAGGCAAACACCGCTGTGCTATCTCTCCGGGCCCTTTTTTTTTTAATTTTTAAACTTTACTTACTTATTGATTGGTTGGATTTTGGGCCATACCCAGCGGCGCTCAGGGACTACTCCTGGCTTCTGCACTCATAAATCGCCCCTGGCAGGCTCAGGGAACCATATGGGATGCCAGGAATTGAACTGGGTCAGGTCTGGCCGTATATAAGGCAAATGCCCTACTACTCTGCTATCTCTCCGGCCCTGCTGTGTAAAGTAATTTCAATACATACCTATAATTCAGACTCAATTTAGATATATAACACAGAAAGCAAATATGATGATCTAAGTTTAATAATTTAAAGTTTTAAAATAGGGGCCGGAGCAGTGGTGCAAGCGGTAAGGCATCTGCCTTGCCTGTGCTAGCCTAGGACAGACCACAGTTTGATCCTCCCACATCCCATATGGTCCCCCAAGCCAGGAGCATATTTTTCTGAGCACATAGCCAGGAGTAACCTGAGTGTCACTGGGTGTGTCCCAAAGACAAAAACAAAAACAGGAAAGAAAGAAATGGATGTTAGAGTCTCTGAAAAAAGAAGGAGGAGGCAGGGGCAGGCGAGGAGGCAGAGACAGAGAAGAAAAAAACAACTTTAACCTTAGCCTCTATTTCTTCTAAACACCATGGGACCTGAGAGAGAGCACAATGGTAAGGTGTTTGCCTTGCATGTGGCTGACCTAGGACAGACCCCAGGACAGACCCCAGTTCGAATCCCGGCATCTCATATGGTCCCCCAAGCCTGCCAAAAAACTAAGTGCCGGGCCCGGAGAGATAGCACAGCGGTGTTTGCCTTGCAAGCAGCCGATCCAGGACCAAAGGTGGTTGGTTCGAATCCCGGTGTCCCATATGGTCCCGCGTGCCTGCCAGGAGCTATTTCTGAGCAGACAGCCAGGAGTAACCCCTGAGCACTGCTGGGTGTGGCCCAAAAACCAAAAAAAAAAAAAAAAAAAAAAAAAAACTGAGTGCCTACGGTGTGACCAAAAAACAAAAGAAAAAAGAAAAAAGAAAAAAAGTCACCTGTAGACAGGAGTAACCCCTGAGTGTCATGGGTGTGGCCCAAAAACCAAAAATAAATAAATAAATAAATAAATAAATAAATAAATAAATAAATAAATAAATAAATAAATAAATAGATTCATGTCAAATTTTCACAATCAACAACAGTCTCCAGGACTCTAAAACTAAGATATGACTATTTGCTCAGAGGAAAAAACAAAAACCAAACCAAACAAAAGAAACTGTGACAGAGCCAAAGAGAGAGTGTAGTGGGCAGGGCACTTGTCTTGAATACAGCAGTTCAATCCTCAGCCCTCACAAAATACTCCCAAGCCCATGAGGAGTGATCCCTCCCTGAGCACAGAACCAGGAGTAAGCCTATAGTACAGCCAAATGTGGTCTCACCCCCCAAAAATCTGGTGCCATTTTGCCTGAAAAATAGCCTGAGCTTCAACCATTGGAAGATAAAACATAAAGAAAAAAGCCTGTGAACTAAGGAGACGTTATATTTTCAGATAGAGGCTAAAGTGATAATATAGCAGGTAGGGTGTTTGCCTTGCACTGGGCTAACATGGATTCACTCCTCGGGATCTATTATGGTTCCCTGAGCATCGAGGAGGGATTCCTGAATGCAGAGTCAAGGAGTAAGCCCCGAAAACTATCAGGTGTGGCCCATAAACAAACAAAAACAGCCAGTGGGGCAAGAAACATAACTCAAAGGACCAAGGACATGCTTTGCATGTATGAGGCCTTATTTTGATCCCCATCATCACAGAACTCAGAGAGTGACCTCCTCCTGCAAGCACTGAGTTAGGAATGACTCTCAAACACCACTATGTGTGACCCTCCCCCCCCCAAACAAAAACAAATTAGAAAACTTAAAGAAATCATCAAAAAAAAAAATTCCTAAGAGGGACCATTAGCTCATGGTTCCAACTGACAGGGACTTGACTGCACCAGCTCAAAGCACAGCACACTATGAAGTCTTGTTATATCTGAAGAGAACATTCAACTGCATCACTGGAGATCTGCATCAGAGGCCAGACACACAACACAGTTACTGACCAAGTCCACAGTGACCAAGTCCACAGCACTGTGTGAAGGTGACTAAAACCCCCTAACTTTAAAAAAAAAAAAAAAAACTTGTAGATGGCATCTTTCTAGGTCCACATGGAACAAAAAAAATATATAAGCTCTTCACATTTTTGACTATAAGCCAGGAAAAACAGAGATAAAACATCCTCCACTACCTTACACAAGACACTTATCAGCCGACCAGCGAGCAGATAGCAGTGAGAGCTGATTCTCCGTGGACAGCTGTTAAGCTGCTATCATAGTCGAACAGAAATCAAAAGACTTGAACTTGGGGCACACCAGCTTAGGCTCCTGGTGCTAAGTTCTGAGTTCTGGCAGAAAGATCTGATGCCCGGTCAAGGCGGTGAAACTGAATATTGAAAGCAAAGTGGGACTTCAGAACATTGACTCTCCAGCAAATCGGCTTGCCCTTGGGTTCCTCGCTCCTCCGCCCAGAGAGGAGCATTCCCTCACAAGGTCGCCCAGCTGGGCATTTGGTTTTCCTTACCTGGCACATGCCAACGCCACCAGGGCAGCAGCAGCATTTTCTTTTTGCTTATGCGGGATGTGCTGGCCCGTGTCCGACGTCTCCTCCAGCCACGAGCACAGCAGCGCTTCGATTCCATTGAGACAGTCCGAGGGCTCCTTGGTCAAGCTCAGGGGCTGGCAGTCTCGAAGGCAGCTGAGTAGCACCTCGGCAGTTATGTTACAGAGGGTGGGGTCTGTTCGACTCTGGGACTGGATGAGGGGGAAGACGAGCAGGAGCCCCATCCGGGAGGTGAAGGGAGCTTGCTCGGGCTGCTGCAACAAGCCCTGGCGCTTGAGCAGCGCCAAAGTTTCTTCGTCGCCCGAGCTCTCCCTCTCATGCTGTTCTTCCAAGGCCAGCTGGCGCTGGGCATTCCACAGTCCTCGCAAAGCGTTCAGGCGGTACTCCAGCAGGCGGGCATAGGCGTTGCTCTGGTTGCCACACACGGACCGCAGACGTTCTGCTAATTCCGTCGGGTTCTTGGTTTCAAATGTTAAGATCTTAGGAAAGACACGATAAGAAAAGTGAGTATATGTTTCTGTCTCTTTTATTTTCATTTCTGGAAAAAAAAGATGCTAAAAATGGCCCAAACGAGACTGGAGAGACCATTAAGGGTTAAGGCACTGGTTTGATTCCTGTAGAGCATATGGTCCCTGGAGTACTGCCAGGAGTGATCCCTGTCAGGAGGAAGCCCTGGGCACTGCTGGGTGTGGCCCAAAAACCCCTCAGAAAATTAAATATCATTCAAACAAAAGCATCCTCCCCCCCTCCCCCCCCCCCCCGTTGGGGCCACATCGGTGGTACTCAGGGATCACTCCTGGCAGGACTTGTGGAAGCATATGGAGTATCATGGATTGAACCGTGGTGGCCGTGTGAGGTCAAGTACTCCACCTGCTGTATTATCACTATAAACCTCAAACCAAACTCATTTTAACTGCAACAACATGTGAAAACAGGTTATAAAACCAGGTATTTGCCAATGAAAATTTTTTACTTGGAATTTCTGCTAATGAATTTATTATAACTGGAATTAGGAGTAGAAAAATAGCTCAATGAACTGACTGCATCCATACTTTGCATGTAGGAGACCTGGTCTGACCCAGCATCACACAATCCACTATGCAGAGTCAGGAGTAACCTCCAAGCAGAGATGAAAAAATGAACAGGGACTGCAGAGACAGTACAGTGAGCAGTGCATGTGCCTTGTACACAGCTCCCAGTTCTACCTCCAGCACCACATATGATCCCCCCAAGCCCGCCAAGAGCATTTACTGAGTACAGAGCCAGGAGTAATTCTTGAACACCGATGGGTATGGCAAAAAAAAAAAAAAATCAAAAGAAACCATGAATCATCACTACTTTCTTGCCAAAAACAGAATTATTACAAAGCTTCTAGATGTTCATTGGCCGGGGGAATAATAAAATTATTAAATCCTCAATGAATCCAGAGAAAAACCAGTTCTCAAGATAAACAGCCAAACTAAATGTACCGTGAAAAAATTCTTCACACATCCATTTAGTTAGGTTAAAATGAAAAAAAAAAAACCACAGTTGTAGCCAATAAATAAAGACTGGCATACTAGAAGCTTCCACATAACACAGATTAGGGACCAGAGAGGTAGCATGGAGGTAAGGCGTTTGCCTTTCATGCAGAAGGACATTGGTTCAAATCCTGGCATCCCATATGGTCCCGAGCCTGCCAGGGGCGATTTCTGAGGCTGGAGCCAGGAGTAACCCCTGAGCGCTGCTGGGTGTGACCCAAAAACCAAAAAAAAAAAAAAAAAAAAGATTATCAGGCATTAAAGGAATCTGGTTTGGGGGCCAGAAATAGTACACCAACCCAAATTCGATCCCTGACACCTCATATGGTCCCATGAGCACACCAGGAATGATCTGTGAGCACAGTCAGGAATAAGTCCTGAGCACTGAAGAGTATGGCCCAATAACAAACAGAGGCCGGAGCAATAGCACAGCAGGTAGGATGTTTGCCTTGTACACAGTTGACTGGGTTCAATCCCGGCATCCCATATGGTCCCTTGAGCCTGCCATGAATAACTTCTAAGTGCAGAGCCAGGGCCTTGCTGGGCGTAGCTTCAAAACATAGATAGATGATAGATGATAGACAGAATAGACAGACAGACAGACAGACAGACAGACAGATAGATAGATGACAGTAGATAGATAGATAGATAGATAGATAGATAGATAGATAGATAGATAGATAGATAAGGTAGGTAGGTAGGCAGGTAGGTAGGTAGGTAGGTAGGTAGGTAGGTAGGTAGGTAGGTAGGTAGGTAGGTAGGTAGGTAGGTAGGTAGGTAGGTAGATTAGATAGACAGACAGACAGATGGACAGACAGATAAAGATGGGTCTGGTTCTGAGAGAGCAACAAGTCCACAGTGTAAGGGTTGAAACAAAGAAAATTCCATCAAGGCATTGGCAGTGACATTAAAAAGGATAATAGGGGGGCCGGAGAGATAGCATGGAGGTAAAGCGTTTGCCTTTCATGCAGGAGGTCATTGGTTCGAATCCCGGCGTCCCATATGGTCCCCCGTGCCTGCCAGGAGCAATTTCTGAGCCTGGAGCCAGGAATAACCCCTGAGCACTGCCTGGTGTGACCCAAAAACAAAAAAAAAAAAAAAAAAAAAAGGATAATAGGGGCCAGAGCAGAGGTGCAGGCGGTAGGTTGTTTGCCTTACATGAGCTAACCTAGGACAGACCTTGGTTTGATCCCCGGAGTTCATATGGTCCCTCAAGCCAGGAGCGATTTCTGAGCACATAGCCAGGAGTAACCCCTGAGCATCACCAGGTGTGGCCCAAAAACCAAAAAAAAAAAAAAAAAAGGTAACAGTTCCTTTTCTCTTGCAAACCTAATAAAACTGAAAAGTAGGAAAATGCAAGTGTTTTGTTTTACTGGGCCCACGCGTGGCGGGCACACCGGTCAGCACGCAGGGCTTACTTTGGTTCCGTTCTCAGGTAGTGCCCCTAGTGGTTCTGGGGATACCTGCTTGGTGCTAGAGATCAATCAAACTGGAGCTCAGATGCTAAACAAGTGCCTTGGCCCCTTTACTAGTTCTCCAGCCCCCAGGAAACATAGAAACACAGTTCTGTATGACTTGATGACAAATATTAAATTAACCACAATCTCACAAATCTGCAAATTTTCTTCTACCTCAAACTTGGTGCCTAAAAAGCAAAAAAGCCCAGTAATATAAAAGCTTCCAAAGCAATATATATTGTATATAACTGCCCTGCTAAGCTAAACATGCAAATTATCATCTCAGTTGAAAAAGTGTACTCCTGGGGCCAGAGAGAGAGCATGGAGGTAAGGTGTTTGCCTTGCATGCAGAATGTCAGTGGTTCGAATCCTGGCATCCCATATGGTCCCCTGAAACTGCCAGGAGAGATTTCTGAGCATCGAGCCAGGAGTAACCCCTGAGCACTGCCGGGTCTGATCCAAAAAACAAAACAAAACGAACAAACAAACAAAAATAGTGTACTCCCAACTATGAAGGACTTCGTAAATCACAACAGTTTCAATAAAATTTTTAAAAAGTTGGGGGGGGGGGGTGGCCACACCCGGCAGCGCACACCTGGTGGCACTGAGGGGTTAGTTCTGGCTCTGCACTCAGAAATCACTCCTGGCAGGCTCAGGGGACCATATGGGGTGCCGAGGATCAAACCTAGGTCTGTCTAGGGTCAGCCACATGCAAGGCAAACACCCTACCCACTGTGCTATTGCTCAGATCCAAAATATTAAAATTAAAACAAAAGTGTTTACAGTTTAAAAACAAATTCCGGGGGACTGTAGCACTACTACAGTGAGTAGGGCACTTGCATGCAGCCAACTTAGGTTCAAACCCTGGTACCCCAATGATCACATGAGCCCTGCCAGTAGTGATCCCTGATCACTGCTAGTTATCGCCCCCAAAATTAGAAGAAAAAAAAAAAGCTCAAAAATTCAAAAAGTGAATCATATATGTGTCTCATTTGAATTATTTGAAAAGGTTTGGTCTTAAAATGGGAATGCAGAATGACAGTACAGCAGTAAAACATGTTATAGTGCAAGTTTTTTTTTTTTTTGGGGGGGGAGGTTGGGCCACACCCGGCGTTGCTCAGGGGTTACTCCTGGCTGTCTGCTCAGAAATAGCTCCTGGCAGGCACGGGGGAACACATGGGACACCGGGATTCGAACCAACGACCTTAGGTCCTGGATCGGCTGATTGCAAGGCAAACACCGCTGTGCTATCTCTCCGGGTCCCGCAAGTTATTTTTTTCTGTTGTTTTTTTTGGGTCACACCCGACAGAGGCTACTCCTGGCTCTACACTCAGAAATTGCTCCCAGCTGGCTTGGGGGACCATATGGGATGCTGGGATTCAAACCACCGTCCTTCTGCACACAAAGCAAATGCCCTACAGCTGTGCTCTCTCCAGCCCCTAGGTGCAAGCTCTTTTATTAAAAGTAGAAACTGGGGGCTGGAGAGATAGCACAGCGGCTTTTGCCTTGCAAGCAGCCGATCCAGATCTGAGCAGATAGCCAGGAGTAACCCCTGAGCACTGGCCGGGTATGGCCCAAAAACAAACAAAAAGAAATTAAAAAAGAAATAGTAGAAACTGATGGCCTGGGAGACAGCTCAAAGAATTCTTGCTTCAGGAGGCCCAGATTTAATCCCAGGTACCACATGGTTTCCCAAGTACTGCCAGGTATGGCCTAAAACCAAACAAACAAAAACTCAAAGAACACTTTCTTTTTGGTTTTGGGGCCACACAGGGATGCTCAGGTGTTACTCTGGGCTTTGTGCTCAGAAATCACTCCTGGCAGGCTGGAGAGGCCATATGAAATGCCGGGGATAGAACTCGGGTTGGCCGTGTGCAAGGCAAACGCCCTCCCTGCTGTGCTATTGCTCCAGCCTGACATTTTAATCTATTTTTTAATACACCAGGATCAAGCAATAATGACTGTATTTATTATTACTATGTGGTGCTGAGGATCAAACCAGTGCTGGCCGCATGCAAGGCAAGTGCCTTAAACCCTTAACTTAACCCCTGTACTATCTCTAGTCCCAAGAGTTCTCATATAATTAAGCAAATATTATACAATATACACAATGACTGCTATGTTTATTGATTTAGCTATATCTAGAGCATCCTATGCTTTCAGAAATCCATTAGACTACTCAGCATTATCCATTTCCATGGCCCCTTCTGAAAACTAAGAACTGTCGGCTATGCTGCTGTGCTTTAGAACTCTGAAGTTTGAAGGTCATGGCCTAAAATCATTTCATAAAGACATCATACCTTTTGAGTTTTAGTAAGTCAGCTATGGAGAATCTATTCTGGTACTTATGAATATTGAATGATCTACTTCAGATCCTCATAAACCCACTGTTCTCAGTAACGGCTCTTGACCAAGAAGATAAAAGACCAAAACATCATTAGAAAATTAATATTTTTCTCTTTAAAATGGGGAAAAGCTATTTAAGGAAAAAGGAAGAGCCCTGTCATCCTTAATCAAATGGAAAGGTCACTCAGAATGCACTCTGCAGTGCTGGGGAGAGAGCACAGTGGACAAGGGCACTTGCTGTGCATGAGGCCAACAAGGGTATGATTACCAACACCCATGATGGCCTCCGGAGCACCACCAGCAGTGATCCCTGAGCATATAGATAGGAATAAGCCCTAAGCACCATTGGGTATAACCTCCAACCAAAAACAAACAGAAAGAGAAAAAGCAGCAATCCCTGAGCACAGAGCTAAAGGTAATCCCTAAGCACAACCAGAAATGGCTCCAAAAGAAGGGGAAAAAATATTTTTTAGTAAAGGTGTGTAAACCAAAAAAGAAAAAGTGTGTAAACCACAGTGAGCACCGTGGCAAAGTGTATAAGCACCAAAACCTAATGAACGACCCTGGGCAAACACCACAACCCAAAGTGTGCACAAAGCAGAGCCAGGAGTGTGAGCAGCCCAGTTCTGGCAAAATCATCAGTGAGAGGACGCCGCACAGACCTCTACACAGCCTGCTACAAAGGGCCAGCAAAGGCAGTTGCTGTTGCAACAGGAGCTTATCAATTCACTCTTCTGTTTGCTGCACTCAGTGCAGGGATAAAGGGGATAAACCCAGGGCCTCATACAGTGAGGCATATGCTCTCCCACTGAGCTACCCCATCGCCCCAGGATTCATTTTTAATAAATGGTGTCCAAATAGAGGCTGTGCATGCCACTATACAAGGGAAGCTCTTTGAAAGCTGAGCTG
This sequence comes from Suncus etruscus, assembly GCF_024139225.1. NCBI lineage: Eukaryota > Metazoa > Chordata > Mammalia > Eulipotyphla > Soricidae > Suncus > Suncus etruscus. The sequence continues at coordinate 21,070,828 of NC_064862.1, forward strand.
AGGCATCAAATGAGCTGAAAATGTCTCCATATTACTGAATCATCTCCACTAATATAAAGTTTTTGTTTTGGTTTTGGTTTTGGTTTTGGTTTTTCGGGCCACACCCGTTTGATGCTCAGGGGTTACTCCTGGCTAAGTGCTCAGAAATTGCACCAGGCTTGGGGGGGGACCATATGGGACGCCAGGGGATGGAACCACGGACCTTCCTTGGCTAGCGCTTGCAAGGCACACACCTTACCTCTAGCACCACCTCGCTGGCCCCATAAGTTTTATAGAGTTAATACGGCTCATGTCTAGATGTTTAGTAACTGACAAGAGGAAAATGTAGGAATGCACTCCTCAAAATAAGTTTTATCCAACAACAGAATCAAGATGGGGCCGGAGAGGTGGCGCTCTAGAGGTAAGGTGCCTGTCTTGCAAGCGCTAGCCAAGGAAGTACCCCTGAGCATCAAACGGGTGTGGCCTAAAAAAACTAAAAAAATAAATAAATAACTAAATAAATAATAACAGAATCAAGATAATCCAATCACATCAAGCTATACACAGAGGGGACATATTACACTAGCAGTCTAGGAGGCAAATGAGGGAGATATGGGATGCATCCTGGGAACGGGTGGAGGGAGGACAACAGTGGTGGTGGGAATGGCCCTAATTCACTGTCACTAATTCACACTGGTCACAATAAAAATTATTAAAAAATAAAAGATCCTTCCTCAGCTAGTGCTTACAAGGCAGACACCTTACTTCTAGCACCACCTCGCCGGCCCCAAAAGAAAAAAAATTTATTATCAGGGGCCAGAGCCATAACAGAGGGAAGGACATGTGCCTTTTTTTTTTTGGGGGGGGGGGTCACACCTGGCAGCGCTCAGGGGTTACTCGTGGCTCTACACTCTACACTCTACAAATGCCTTACCTCCATGCTATCTCTCAGGCCCCAGGCATGTGCCTTGCACACAGCCAATCCAGGTTCAATCCCCGTCATCCCATATGGCCCCAAAATAAAAACAAATAATAAAATAAATTTCATCAGGAGTAATTGAAGAAAAGAATCTCTCTGCAAAGATGAAATGTTAAGGGAGCCGAAGAGATAGTATGGAAGTAAGGTGTTTGCCATGCATGCAGAAGGTCAGTGGTTCAAATCCCAGCATCCCATATGGTCCTGAGCCTGCCAGGAGTGATTTCTGAGCATAGAGCCAGGAATAACCCCTGAGCACTGCCGGGTGTGACCCAAAAACCAAAAAAAAAAAAAAAAAAAAAAAAAAAAGATGAAATGTTAATAATTGCTTGACTATGGGACCAGAGAGATAGCATGGAGGTAAGGCATTTGCCTTTCATGCAAAAGGATGGTGGTTCGAATCCCAGTATCCCATATGGTCCCCTGTGCCTGCCAGGGTTGATTTCTGAGAATAGAGCCAAGAGTAACCCCTGAGCGCTACCAGCTGTGACCCAAAAAACAAAACAAAACAAAAATAATGATAATAATAATAACTGCTTGAATTCAATGTAAAAATTTAAAAATTATACTGAATTTGATACATAATAACATGTTTAGTCAATATATTTCATAAGGGGGCCAGAGAGATAGCATGAAGGTTGGGTGTTTGCCTTGTAGGCAGAAAGACGGTGGTTCAAATCCTGGCATCCCATATGGTTCCCCGAGCCTGTCAGGAGTGATTTCTGAGCATAGAGCTAGGAGTAACCCCTGAGCACTGCCCAGTATGACCCAAAACAAACAAACAAAAAATCAGAAATCATGAGTCGAAGCAGTGGTGCAGTGGTAGGATGTTTGCCTTGCACAAGGCTGACCCAGGTGTGGCCCAAAGACAAAAACAAAAACAAAAAAAGAGAAAGAAATGGGTGTTAGAGCCACTGGAAAATGAGGGGAGGCAAAAAGGAGGAGGAGGCAGGGGAGGGGACAGAGGAGAAGAAAACAGTTTTAAGGTGTGGCCCAAAAAAACAAAACAGGAAGGAAGGAAGGGAGGGAGGGAGGGAGGGAGGGAGGGAGGGAGGGAGGGAGGGAAGGAGGGAAGGAGGGAAGGAAGGAAGGAAGGAAGGAAGGAAGGAAGGAAGGAAGGAAGGAAGGAAGGAAGGAAGGAAGGAAGGAAGGAAGGAAGGAAGGAAGGAAGGAAGGAAGGAAGGAAGGAAGGAAGGAAGGAAGGAAGGAAGGAAAGGATGGATAATCACCAATTGGACAGGAGCAATAGCATAGTGGGTAGGGCATTTGTCCTGCACATGGCCCATCCAGATTTAATCCCCGGCATCACCATATAGTCCCCCGAGCCTTCCAGAAGTAACGCACAGAGTACAGAACCAGGAGTAACCCCTGAGCGCTGCTGGGTGTGACCAAAATAAATAAATAAAAACAGGGGCTAGGGCAGTGGCACAAGCAGTAGTAGAGCCTTTGCCTTACATGCTAACCTAGGACAGACCGCTGCTTGATCCCCTGGCATCCCATATGGTCCCCCAAGCCAAGAGCAATTTCTGAGCGCATAGCCAGGAGTAACCTCTGGGCATCACCAGGTGTGGCCCCAAAACCAAAATTAATTAATTAATATAATTAGGGGCCAGAGAGATAGTATGGAGACTGAGTGTTTGCCTTGCATGCAGAAGGATGGTGGTTCGAATCCCAGCATCCCAGATGGTCCCACGAGCCTGGCAGGAGCAATTTCTGAGCATGGAGCCGGGAGTGACCCCTGAGCGCTGCCAGGTGTGACCCAAAAACAAAAACAAGAAAGGAATTAAAATTTAAATTAAATTAAAAAGGATGAAGAGATGAAAGGAATGAGTGGGGTGAGGACCATTATCCTCTGTGAGAAGGGAAGGTGAGATCTAGAGATTGAGATATATATGTAAAATTCAAATAGTTGACCTAAAAATATGACCTGTATACACTATTTTAGGGAGGGTGGGAGCTTTGGCCATACCCAGTGGCTTTCACCAATTCCTCCTAGCTCTGTGCTCAGAATTACTCCCGGGGGACGATCAAGAGACCAAGCAGGATCTGCCACATTCAAGGTGCCTTGACCCCTGTACTTGATTGATATCAACATCTCCAGTCTAACATGTACAGACATTTGGAGTGTGCACACCCATAGTGCCCAGGTTTACTCCTGGCTCTACACTCAGGGATCACTCCTGACGTTGGTCAGGAAATCATGTGCAGTGCTGGCCTTGAGCCCAGGTCAGCTCTGTACAGGGCAAGCATCTTCCCTGCTATACTATCTTGCTGGCCCCTCGTTTTAAAAATATTATAACGAGGGGTTGGGGATAGTACAGCAAGCAGGTAGGGCATTTTCCTTGCATTTGGCTGACCAAGTTCAATTCTTGGCACCCCATAAGTTTCCCTGAACACTATTAGGAGTGATTCCTGAATAACCACCCAGCTATTCTCTCACCTTTCTTTTTTTAAATTTGGTTTGTTTGTTTTAGGGAGGGGGGAGTGATACTCAGAGATTACTCGACTCTGCATTCAGTAATCACTCCTGGTAGTATTCAGGGGACTGTATGGGATACCAGGGATCAAACCCAGGCCAGCCACGTGCAAGGCAAATGCTGGCTTGCTGTACTACCTCTGACCCTGCCAAAAGCATCTTAATTATATGTCCCTCACAGGAGCAAACTGGGACTCATTCATGTGTCGAATGAGTGGAGAGCTTCTATGCTAAAATTTCAGCATGTTTCGGATTATTTCTCCTAAAACTAGGGCACAGAGCACAGCACCTGGCATGTAGTCAGCACGCAATAATTAATCTTCCCTTTTGAAAAATATATGGGCCAGCAGTAGCCACCCAGCAGTGCTCAAGGATCACTTCTGTTGATACGAAAAGGATCATACGGGGGGACCAGGGATCGAACCTGGATCGGCCTGCGAAAGGAGGCAGAAGTCTTTCCCCACTGTACTATTGTTCCAGCCCTCTCTAGTAGTATTCTCTAATATTCTTTTTAGTATTCTTTAACATCTAAAAAAATAACCTTCAAACATTAAAAACCTTACAATTTTTTCTCTTTGTTCCCTAATATGTCCCATGCACTGGCAAAGTTGGTGCATGACAGTCCACAGTCAATGAGGCACCGCTTCCAAACCTTTCCATCTCACCATTCATCAACAGCTGTGCACGACTAATTAAAACTGCCTAGAAACTTGTCTATCACTTTACTAGTTCTTGCTTTTATCAAAGAATCCACTTCAGAACTCAAATCCATCTGTCTCCCTCGTCTGCAGAGAAGAGAACATACGCTCAGAAAAAATAACTAGCTAAAATTAAATGTACCTTTCCTAGTTAAGATTTGGTGTTATTGGGAACAGGAAGTAAGGAGTATAAGGAACAACACACACACAAACACACACACACACACACACACACACACACACGTATAATACAAAGCTTGGCTCAATCAGATTCTTGACATCGTATAAATCCAGAAACGCTTAGCTGAATGGATTTATATCTAAAGGCAAAATAAACTGGTAAAATTAACACATGCATTATCTACCCAAAATAATTATGACAATTAACCCCAAAGGTTTGCTCATACATTTTCCTCTAATTTGAAATATTAAAACTCCTGGGCCAGAGCAACAGCACAGCGGTGGTGTTTGCCTTCCACATGGCCGACCCTGGACGAATCCATATTTAATCCCCAGCAACCCATAAGATCCCCCAAGCCTGCCTGGAGCAATTTCTGAGCAAAGAGCCAGGAGTAATCCCTCAGTGCTGCCGGGTGTGGCCCAACACCCTCCAAAATGAATTATTAGAAATCCTAAGGTAACTCATAGCCTAATAGTTTCACTTTCAACATTAAGAATGTTTGCTAGGGGCCGGGCGGTGGCGCTCGAGGTAAGGTGCCTGCCTTACCTGCGCTAGCCTAGGAGACGGACCGCGGTTCGATCCCCCGGCGTCCCATATGGTCCCCCAAGCCAGGAGCGACTTCTGAGCGCATAGCCAGGAGTAACCCCTGAGCATCACCGGGTGTGGCCCAAAAAAAAAACCAAAAAAAAAAAAAAAAAGAATGTTTGCTAGGGGCCGGGCGGTGGCGCTAGAGGTAAGATGCCTGCCTTGCCTGCGCTAGCCTTGGATGGACCGCGGTTCGATCCCCCAGTGTCCCATATGGTCCCCCAAGCCAGGAGCGACTTCTGAGCGCATAGCCAGGAGTAACACCTGAGCATCATCGGGTGTGGCCCAAAAACCAAAAAAAAAAAAAAAAAAAAAAAGAATGTTTGCTAGTAACCCCTGAGCACTGCTGGTGTGGCCCAAAAACCCAAAAAACAAAACAAAACAAAAAAACAAAGAATGTTTGCTAAATGGAGCTTTGATAAACTAGCAATCCTGTACGTACAGTAGCCAAAATGATACTTATAGGGCCAAAGAGCTATTACAGGGTTTATCAGACACTTGCCTTGCATGTAGCAAAGCTGTTTAAAATCCCCTTTACTGTGGAGTCCCCAGAGTGCTGCTGAGTGCAAACTTTGCATGCACATCAAGGTTTAATCCTCAGCACTACCACATGGTCCCTTATGCACCACCAGAAGCAGAGTCAGGAACTGCCGCTGAACATTACTGGTATGGTCCCCCAAAATAACAACAAAAATGCATGCATGTTGTTATTGGGAATAATGTGGAGAAAATTTAGAGCTGTGAATCACATCCTTCGGTCTATTCCAACACAGCACAGATACCATAATTTTTTCGCCTGTCACTGTGGTAGCCAGACTCAGTGATGCTCAGGACAGAAGGAGAGGAAGCCCCCGGCAGGTGTTAAAAACCGCTGATTTATAACAGAAGGGCGGCGTGTCGGACCAAGCTGTGTTTGCTCTCATGCCAATTGCTTGCCATATGAACAATAAACACAATCCATTTATATGGATGACGTGTAATGAGACAACACACAGAATTCCCTGCCGGAGCTTTTCCAGGCTGTCAACCTCACTGGCTCTGCCAAGTTCCTGCCCCAAGCATAAGCAGGAATAGTTCCGTCAGCTTTACGCAGTGGCAGAATGTAACCAATGAGGGTTATCCGATGTGCCTCTATTGCTAATTGAAAAAAAAAAAAGTTCAGTCTCAGTTTGGACGTACCAAAAAGAGCTATGATAAAACGGTGGCACAGTGAACACAAAGGTTGGGAATTTGAAAGACCAAGCCCGCCAAGTGGAAAGCCTTTTAAATTTTATTCATGCAAAACACTAAAGCATAGGAGAAAACATGGTTTTTGAGTTTTTTTTTTAAAAAAAGCTAGATAGAAAAATAAAAGGCTAGATGAAGACAGAATGATAGTACAGTGGGTGGGGTGCTTGCCTTGCAAGACTTGGGCTTGAGCCCCGACATCCCATATGGTCCCCAGAGCCATGCCAGGCATGATCACTGAGGGCAGAAATAGGAGTAATACCTGCAAACTGCCATATGACAAAAAAAATTAAAATGTCAATTAAAAATTAGTAAAAATTTAGATTGTCTGGGAATATAGAGAGCACATGCTCACATGTATAAAGCCCTAGTTTAATCTATAGCAACCAAAAAAAGAAATGAAGTTAGATAAACACAGGAGGGTTCTACAAGAGAATGTGTTGCAGTGGTCCTCAAACTACGGCCAGCGGGCCACATATTGTATTTGTATCTGTTTTGTTTCTTTTTTTTTTTTTTTTTTTTTTTTTTTTGGTTTTTGGGCCACACCCGGTGATGCTCAGGGGTTACTCCTGGCTATGCGTTCAGAAGTCGCTCCTGGCTTGGGGGACCACATGGGATGCCGGGGGATCGAACCACGGTCCGTCCTAGGCTAGCGCAGACAAGGCAGGCACCTTACCTCTAGCGCCACCGCCCGGCCCCTGTTTTGTTTCTTCATTGCAAAATAAGATATATGCAGTGTGCATAAGAATTCGTTCATAAGGACCCAAAGAGATAGCACAGCGGCGTTTGTCTTGCAAGCAGCCGATCCAGGACCAAAGGTGGTTGGTTCGAATCCGGTGTCCCATATGGTCCCCCGTGCCTGCCAGGAACTATTTCTAAGCAGACAGCCAGGAGTAACCCCTGAGCAACGACGGGTGTGGCCCAAAAACTAAAATAAATAAAGAAATAAACAAAGAATTCGTTTATAAGTTTTGTTTTTACTATAGTCAGACCCTCCAATGGTCTGAGGGACAGTGAACTGGTCCCCTGTTTAAAAAGTTTGAGGACCCCTGTGAGGATCATCAATTTAACATCAGGGTCTCTGGCATCCTTCTATTTTTGCAAGCAACCGCTAAAGTAAGAGTTATAGACACAATCAATTTTATGGTTAAAAGAAGCCTCATTATATGGATTCTAGTTGTCCTTGAAATAGATTTTATGACACTTCTGAATATTTTATCAAGTGAAACTATAGCTCAAAACCTTCAAACGTAGCGGCTGAAGAGACAGGCTGGGGTAGGACGTTAGCGTTGCATTGCAGCTAACCCAGGTTTGGTCCCTGGCATCCAAAGTGATCACCCAAGTTTCACCAGAAGTAAATCCTGAGTGTGGAAGCAGAAGTAACACATAGGGGCCGGATCGATAGCACAGTGGAGGGAGTTTGCCTTGCACACGGCTGACCCAGGACGAACATGGGTTTGATCCCCGGTGTCCCATATGGTCCCCAGAGCCTGCCAGGAGCAATTTCTGAGTGCATAGCCAGGAGTAACCCCTGAGTGTCACCAGGTGTGGAGCAAAAACCAAAAAAAAAAAGTGACTTCTGAACATTGCTGGGTATGACTCCAAACAAGCAAAATATAATAGATATCTAGAAGCAAATACTGCAAAATACATAGTTTTTTTAAAAATGTGTTGGGGCCGGTGAGGTGGCGCTAAAGGTAAGGTGTCTGCCTTGCAAGCCTAGCCAAGGAAGGACCGCAGTTCCATCCCCCAGCATCCCATATGGTCCTCCCAAGCCAGGGGCAATTTCTGAGCGCTTAGCCAGGAGTAACCCCTGAGCATCAAATGGGTGTGGCCAAAAAAAAATGTGTTGTTATGTACTGCTATGTCAAGTTATTCTCTAATGAAGAATTATATTGGCAGGGACAAGGATTTAATGGGGTTCTTGGGAAAAATGTCAAAGGAAAAAAAAAAAGAAGTCAGAGTCTAGTTTTGCTTCTTTCTCTCTCTCTTTTTTTTTTTTTTTTGGCCACACCCAGCGGTGCTCAGGGGTGACTCCTGGCTATCTGCTCAGAAATAGCTCCTGGCAGGCATGGGGGAACCATATGGGACACCGGGATTCAAACCAACTACCTTTGGTCCCGGATCGGCTGCTTGCAAGGCAAACGCCACTGTGCTATCTCTCCGGGCCCATTCTTTCTCATTTTTAAATGAGTATCAACTTATCCATGCTGAGAACAGATGGCAAAAGAAGATGGCCCAGAATTCAGCTGTGACATTACAAACATGGCGGTCAGCAGGAAGAGCGTTATTCTTCATTTTAACCTTTTCCTGGGAGCCGCATTTGAAGTGTTATACAAGAAAAATGGGTTAGCAAGCATCAGCAAATTTAATTTTTGGCAAATGCTGAAGACAAAGGGGGAAAAAAAACAAATTGGTAAAGAAACTCATTTAATTCCAGAAAAGCAATAGCATAGTTGGAAATGTCTTGAATAATTTTATATTTCTAAATTTTTTGAAAGACTAATAAAAATAAAGCACTTTTTTATTTTGGCATCAAATGTCTTCTTTTAGACGCAGACCCTAAAATAAACATGCCATTCTCATAGCATGGTAAAAAGGAGGAGGTAAGAAGCATTTCTGAGAAAGCAGTAGATGTGGGGCTACAGTGATAAGAGCGGGGAGGTATTTGCGAATGGCTCAATCCCTGGCACCCCCATATGGTCCCGAGCCCAACAGTGATCCATGGGCACACCAGGTGTGCCTCATCCAACCAACCTCCCTGAAAAAAGCATAATTAGAAAAAACAATCTTTTGTTTTTTGTGTTTTGGCCACATCCAGCTGTACTCAGAGCTTACTACTGGCAACACTCTATGTGGTGCAAGGGATGGAGCCCAAGCAGCTGTGAGAAAGGCAAGCTCCTTCCCCACTGTACTAACCGTGTTTCCCAAAAAATAAAACATCCTCCAAAAATATGATCTATTTACAGGTTTCCTTCTGGGTGAAATATAAGGCATCCCCCCCAAAAAATAAGGTCCCCCAGGCTCTGTCTCATAATGAAAAATAATTTAATAATTTATTGTAGTTTTTTTTGTTTTTTTTTTTGGTTTTTGGGCCACACCCTGTGACGCTCAGGGGTTACTCCTGGCTATGCGCTCAGAAGTTGCTCCTGGCTTCTTGGGGGACCATATGGGACGCCGGGGGATCGAACCGCGGTCCGCCCTAGGCTAGCGCAGGCAAGGCAGGCACCTTACCTCCAGCGCCACCGCCCGGCCCCTTAATAATTTATTGTAAACTGGTTGCTAGGGCTGCCCCAACTGGCTGCTGTAGGATTCAGTTTGTCTGGTTTGTGTTGACAACTACTGTATTACCATACCATAACCAGGTAATAAATTTCCTTTATTTTAATTTAACAATAAATGTGTACCGTATATTCCTCCTCATGGAAAAATAAAACATCCCCTGAAAATAGCGGACCTTTGGGGCAAAAATTAATATAAGACACTGTATTGTTTTCGGGAAAACGGTTTCTCTCTCTCTAGCTCCTGAAAAAAAAATTATTTTGTGTTACTTTACTTGCTTTTGGTTTGAGAATGAAAAGCAGTACTGTCCTATTCTTAAAAGTTCTTAAGCAATCCAATAACAAATTCCAAATTTTTCTCTTTAGGGCATTTCCTTTGGTTTTGCTTTGGAGGCTATCCCCAGAGGTGGTCAGGACTAACTCTTGGCTCAGCACTCAGGAATTAATCCTGGTGGTGCTCAGGGGACCAGGGAATTGAACCTTAGTCAGCTTCAGTAAGAGCCCCTAGCCCACCCTACTATACTAGTGCTTCAGCCCCATGGCCCCTTACTTTGTTTTTCTTAAGTAAGCACATGAAGGCAATGGAATCAAAATTAAAAAAAGAAAGAAAGAAATCTTAATCTTGACCAAAACAAACAAACAAACAAACAAAAAAAGAGTATGCTTTAGTGTTATGGTTTTAATTCATGTTGGGGGCTGCTTTAGTTTTATTAAGGTTGGATTTTGTTTTTGTAGGTTTTTTTTCTTTTTTGTTTTAATTTGCATGGTAGGCAAAGCACCTTCATTGCTATACTATCTCATGGCCCCAAGATTAATTCCTTTTCAGGCTTTAAGAAAATCAAGTACCTTTTCGATAACCCTCAAGTGAGTAAGGTTTTATTTCAGCCTAAAGGAGAAAAACTCTGAGGCCGGAAAGAGAGCACAACAGTAGGGCGTTTGCCTTGCAAGCGGCTGACCCAGTACCAATGGTGGTTCAAATCCGGGCATTCCATATATGATCCCCCGTGCCTGCCAGGAGTGATTTCTAAGCAGAGAGCCAAGAGTAACCTAACCCCTGAGAGCCACCGGGTGCGGCCCAAAAACCAAAAAATAATAATAAAAAAATAAAGGGAAAAAATTCAATGTTAAAACTCTAGTTGGTGCAGAGAGAAAATATAGCAAATAGGACCCTTGCCTTGCATGCAGCCAACCAGGGTTTGGTCCCCAGCACCACAGATGTTTCCTTTGAGCACAGCATAGGAGTGATCCCTGATCACAGAGCCAGGAATAAGCCCTGAGCACAGCCAGCTGCAGTCAAAAACTCCTCCACTCCTCCCTCCAAAAATGAGAGAGAACTTAAGTGTGAAAGAAACATCATCATACACTCTGGCACTATCTCCCGTTACCAAATATGCCAGGGTGGGATCTGTGCAGTGTCTGCCAGGACCCAGATAAGGGCACGGCCGGCCCCTTCCCCCACCCCATCACCTCCCCACACCTCGCCTGCCAACTCAAATTGGGTTCATACCATGGAGATCTTATCAAGGTAGCCAATTTCAACTCTGCTTTCACAATTTAATTTTATTAAGAAAGAAGAACAGGGGCCAGAGTGAGAGCGCAGAGGAAAGACGTTTTGCCTTCTAAGTGGCCAACCTGAATTCAATCCCCAGCATCCCTTATGGGGATGCCTACCAGGAGTGATTTCTGAGTGCAGAGCCAGGAGTGAGCCCTGAGCACAGCCAGGGCTGTTTTTAAAACAAAAACAAAAACAAAACAAAAATAGAACAAATTCCAAAACGTATTCAGGGTTGCTAAAATATATATATAAATGTGTGTGTATGTATATGTGTGTACTACAATATATATGGCAGTAAATTGCATCTGAATGGGAAAAAACAAGTATTAAAACCACACACTGCAAAAGTTGAAGAGGAGACTGACAGTCCCTGTGCATTTTGCTAGATCTTTTCCTTTTCTATTCAAGGAAATACATAAATACTACCATGATAAATTCAAATGAATATGGTTAGCTACTTAAAATTTTAAATTCCATTCTGCGTGAGGTTTTCGTCGTGGATTGGGGGGTGGATGGAACCCCCAGACGTTGCTTTCACCGCTTTGGTTTGCATGTAAATTGGTTGGGATCCCCTAAGTGGGGATCTAAACATGTCCTAACCCAGGTGGGGCCCTTGGAATGTTTTTGCACCTCATAGCACTGATAAAGTTAAAATGTGTCAAACTGAAAAAAAAAAAATTTAAATTCCATCATCTTTGCTGAGCCCAACAGCACATTAAATGTTATAAAGTATCTCCAAGAACTAGTAGAAATATGTAGTCAGTGCCCACTATGCAGAACTGTTTTCAAAGGGTTCTATTTAAAGAGGAAAAAAACTGAGGCTAGGATAATAGTGCAGCAGATAGGGCAGCAAGGCATTTGCCTTGCACAAGGCTGACCTGGGTTCCATCCCCAACATCCCATACCCCCCAGCACCACCAGGAGTAATTCCTGACTAAGTACAGAGCCAGAAATAAGCCCCAAGTATGGTCCAAAAACAAACAAACCAACAAAAAATTTCATTTAGAATTTCAAGGAAATAACACAGTGGCTTAGGGTACCTGTTTTGCGAGTTTATGGTTTTAAGTTTAAATCCTTGACGCCACACATCTTGCCTGCTGTGCTATTCCAGACAGTCAAGTCTAGATCTGACTCCAGGGAGCCCCTTCCCAACGGGAAAACTTTGCATACAGTAAGAGTACAGAAGGGGGGGGGGGGGGCGGAGAGATAGCACAGCGGCGTTTGCCTTGCAAGCAGCTGATCCAGGACCTAAGGTGGTTGGTTCGAATCCCGGTGTCCCATATGGTCCCCCGAGCCTACCAGGAGCTATTTCTGAGCAGACAGCCAGGAGTAACCCCTGAGCACCGCCGGGTGTAGCCCAAAAACCAAGAAAAAAAAAAAAAAAAAAGAGTACAGAAAGTGGGACAGAGAGATAGCATGGAGGTAGGGCGTTTGCCTTGCATGCAGAAGGACAGTGGTTCGAATCCTGGCATCCCATGTGGTTCCCCAAGCCTGCTGGGAATGATTTCTGAGCATTGAGTCAGGAGTAACCCCTGAGAGCAGCCTGGTGTGACCCAAAATCCAAACAAAAGGCAAATGTCTTACCTCCATGCTATCTCTCCACCCCCCATAAATACAAACTTCTAAGAAAATGTTCGAGGGGGCCCGGGCGGTGGCACTAAAGGTAAGGTGCCTGCCTTGCCTGCGCTAGCCTTGGATGGACCGCGGTTCGATCCCCCGGTGTCCCATATGGTCCCCCAAGCCAGGAGCAACTTCTGAGCACATAGCCAGGAATAACCCCTGAGCGTTACCGGGTGTGGCCCAAAAACCAAAAAAAAAAAGAAAATGTTCGAGGCCATTCTTCAGGCCCTTCTATTTGCCAGACACTATATTTGATATATTCTATATCAGTGTTTCTTAAAGTATAGTGAAGGACAGTTAGGGGGCTTGGGGAAAGAGTTGTTTTCAAAAAAAAAAGAAAGAGTTGTTTTCTTTATTAATAACCATAATAAAATAAAATTTTATAAAATAAACCAATCACTGTGGAAATAAAATGGCAAAGACACAGATGCATATCCCAGGTTTTATCATTATGGTCCACAGATGTCAAATGAGGGGACAGAGCCCTGCAGCACAGTAGCTAAACGCTTGCTTGCTCTTTTTCTTTTCATTACAGATAACAGAGGATCATAGTATGTGAGCCACATTTTCAGCAGCATTGTTCTATATGCAATCTATTTAGTTTTCCAAGTGACAATTAAACCTCCAGGTTCTCAGGGAAGTCCACAAAAGTCTAAAAGGGCTCGCTGTCTTTCCAAAAAAGATCTATATAAATGACCTCAAGCTTCTTTTCAGCACCACCAATTCTATGGTTCTGATGTGATGCTAAAGATGTGATGTGACTAGTAAATAAAAAATGCCTAATGATGGGCCGGGCGGTGGCGCTAAAGGTAAGGTGCCTGCCTTGCCTGCGCTAGCCTTGGATGGACCGCGGTTCGATCCACCGGTGTCCCATATGGTCCCCCAAGCCAGGAGCAACTTCTGAGCACATAGCCAGGAGTAACCCCTGAGCGTTACCGGGTGTGGCCCAAAAACCAAAAAAAAAAAAAAAAAAAAAAAAAATGCCTAATGACATCCATTCTAAGACACCAATGACATGCTAAAGGAAAAGAAAAGAAGAAAGAGATAATAGTAAAAGACATGGGCAGGAGCAACAGTACAGCGGAGATAACCCGGGTTCAATTACCGGCAACCCAAAGGATTTCCTGAGTACCTCCATGTTCCATGTGTGATTCTTTTTTTTTTTTCCATGTTGGGGGGTGGGGTCACACCCAGTGGCACTCAGGGATTTCTCCTGGCTCTGCAATCAGAAATTGCTCCTGGCAGGCTCAAGGGACCATATGGGATGCAGGGAATCAAATCGGTCGTCTAGCCCGAAAACAAAGCAACAACAACAACAACAAAAAATAGTGAAAGACCGGAGAGGTGGCGCTAGAGGTAAGGAGTCTGCCTTGCAAGCGCTAGCCTAGCATGGACCATAGTTCAATCCTCTGGCATCCCATATGGTCTCATATGGAGCGATTTCTGAGCACATAGCCAGGAGTAACCCCTAAGCGTCACCAGGTGTGGCCCAAAAAGCAAAAACGAAAGAAAAAAATGAAAGATAATGAAGGCACTGGAGAGATAGCAAAGTGGGTAAGGTGCTTGCTTGCCTTGCACACAGTTGACCTGAAGGCTGACCCGGATTCAATTACCGCCATCCCAGATGGTCTCCCAGCACTACCAGGAGTAATTACTGAGCGCAGAACCAGGAGTACTCCTGAGCACCGCAGGGTAGAGGCCCAAAACAGAAACCAACAAAAGATAACTCTATTCACTGTTTTTATGAAAATGTTGACAAGCAAACATAACAAAAATAGTTAGAAGGTTCAGATTTCCTTAAATAGCTACAGTTTATTTGAAATCAATAACACAAACGACAGAACACAAAGCAAAAAGCACTGAAAAGATCTACTCCAACTACAGAGTCAATGCTTAATACTTTGTTGATCTAAAATTCCAACTGAATGACAGCTCTGTAGTTTTTTTGCATTACCAAACCTACAATTTTCAAAAAATAACTGGAAAACTACATATTTCCTTACTGTTGATCTAAAATTGCCACACGCACACACACACACACACACACACACACACACACACTATTGCCCCCCCCCACACACACACACACAATGCTCAGTCTCCTTAAATTCTAATAGGGTCTGAAGAGATAGCACATGAGCTAAACTACTTGCCTTGCATGTAGCCAACCTCAGCTAACCCCTAAGCACCTCCAGATGTGGCCCCAAGTCCCAAATAAATAAATTCTAGAACGAGTTTGAAGAAACACTTTTTTTTTCTCTTTTTGGGCTTCACCATGAGGGGATCAGGTGATCCATGACTGGACCTGGAGTTCCTGCATACACAGCAGATACTCCAGCACTCTGAACCATCTACCTGGTCCCAGGTGGTAGAAATTTTAATAATATGGTGCCAGGGACCAGAAGATATAGTACAGCAGGTAAGGAGGTTCAATTCCATCAGGAGAGACCCCTAAGTGCAAAGCCAGGAGTAAACAGAGCACCACTTGGTGTGGCCTAAAAAAAACAAAATAATAATAATAATAATAATAATAATAATAATAAAAGTCTTACAAAGTAGGGACCTGAGAAGTAGCTTTGGGGTAGAGCACTTGCCTTGTATGTGTGTGAGTTCCTGGGTTTGTGCCCTGGCATTAGGGGTGTAAATTCAATAGGTTGAATACAAGCTTTGTCAGCAGGAGGCTCAGATTTGATCTTTGGCACTATACCTGATGCCCTGGGCATTGCTGGAAACACCCCCAAGCATCAATGTGTATGACAACCCCAAAAAAGTTGAATAGTTTTACAGTGATTTTCTATAATAATACTATCAACTAAGTATCAGTTACTCTCCCTCAGAGGTTAAAAAAAAATGTGGACTTCTTGGGGCTGGAGCGATAGCACAGCAGTAGGGCATTTGCCTTGCATGCAGTTCATCTAGGACAGACCTCGGTTAGATCCCCAGCATCCTATATAGCCCCTCAAGCCTGTCAGGAGTGATTTCTTAGCGAACAGCCAAGAGTAACCTCTGAGCGCCCAGGTATGTGCCTCCCACCCCAATGTGGACATTATAGGGGCACAAAGGATAAGGCATTTGTTTGCCTTGCATGAAGTCGACCTGGGTTCGATTCCCAGCATCCCATATGGTCCCCCCAAGCCCACAAGGAACAACCCCTGAGTACCGTTGACTATGCCCCTCACCCCAAAAAAGGGAACTTCCTTCTTAGTAGAGAGAAAATCTGAAGACAGTATGATGCAAAGGCTCTGCCTACCAGTTGCACACGTGTTGGAGCCAACACACTCTTTTCACTGGAGGGCAGCTTGGGCTCTGCTAGCTGCTGGCAGTGGCCCCAGGTCATAGGAATAAGTAGTTGTTGCTCTCTCCTGACTATATATGGAAATGGTCTGGACTAACGGGATTACTGACCAAAGTGAGTGCAGACTGGGAGGCAGAGAGATCATGCCACAAGAGAAGGCCTCTGAAGAGACTTGATAGTAGCAGCCAGGCAGCACTGACAGAGCTTCCGCTTCCTCAGCGGCCCAAGCGCTCAGTCACCAATTTCTTTCTTTTTCTTTTTAATTGTTTTTTGGGTTTTTTTGGGGGGGTCACACCCGGCAGCGCTCAGGGGTTTCTCCTGGCTCTGTGCTCTGCCCCTGGCAGGTTCAGGGGATCATATGCAGGGATTCAACCACTGTCCTTCTGGATGTAAGGCAAACGCCCTACCTCCATGCTATCTCTCTGGCCCCTCAGTCACCAATTTCGACTCAGCAAATCCCAGGGAGTGGTGAAAGTCGTTGGACTAAGCAAATGAAAAACTGAAGCAAGTCCATTGAAGGGGCCAGTGAGACGGGCCAAAGGGCCAGAGTGCATGTTCTATCGTGAGAAGCCCAAATTCAATGCATAGCAACACAGAGTCCCCCTAAGCACCACTGGTATCAAAACCAGAGCATCCAGGCAGGGTGTAAACCCTGAGCTCTAATGAGTGTGGAAACCCCCACCTCCAAGATGCTCTCTATAAGGCTGTAGGGAAAAGGTTCCATCAGACACATCTGTTGAGCGTACAAATGGATGTGATTACTTTGAAGAGCGGTTTGGCAGTATCTATTGAAATTGAAAATGGCACCTATGGAGGCCAGAAAGAAGTCAGAGGTAAGGTGTTTGCCTGCATTCAGCTAATTCTGGTTAGATCCATAACACCATCTATGGTCCCCGGCCACCATGAGATGTGGCCACTATCAGGGAAAAAATAAATGACCACTTATGACCTGGTCATTCAAATTCCCAGAACTACTCTAGAAAAATATTTCAGATGTGTGCTATCAGGCATGTAAGGATATGCACTGACAGACCACTCTTTTTTTGTTTTGTTTTGTTTTTTGGGGGGGGGTCACACCTGGCAGTGTTCAGGGGTTACTTCTGGCTCTACACTCAGAAATCACTCCTGGCAGGCTCAGGGGACCATATGAGATGCTGGGATTTGAACCACCATCCTTCTGCATCTAAGGCAAATGCCCCACTGCTGTGCTATCTCTCTGGCCCCTTTTTGTTTGTTTTTGTTTTTTGGGTCATTCCCAGTGGCGTTCAGGGGATACTCCTGGCTCTGCGCTCATAAATCTCTCCTGGGGGCCGGAGAGATAGCATGGAGGTTGGGTGTTTGCCTTGCATGCAGAAGAATGGTGGTTCAAATCCCGGCGTCCCATATGGTCCCCCAGCATGACAGGAGTGATTTCTAAGATTAACCCCTGAGTGCTGCCGAGTGTGACCCAAAAACCAAAAAAAAAAAAAAAAAAAAAAAATCTCCTGGCTGGGGACCATATAGGATGCCAGGATTAGAATAACCATCAGTCCTGGGTCAGCAAACGCCCTACAGATATGCTATCTCTCAGGCCCTGAAAGACCACTCTTTCAACAACCAGAACACCCAGAGTGGTAGGTTGAATAGCGCCTCCTGAAAATGACCATGCTCTAGTTCACCAAATCTGTGCGTGTCATCTCAAACGTCAAGAGAGACTCTGCAAATGTGGTTATATCAAAGGTCATGATATGGGGAGTTATCCTGGGTCATAAGGGTGGCCTATAAATGTAATCACAACGGTCAAAAGGGAGGGAGGCAGGCTGGGACAGAGAGATAGCACAGTGGTTAAGATGCTTGATTGCCACACACCCAACCTGGGTTCAATTCTTGACAACTTCCATGGGCCCTTGGTCCACCAAGAGTGATCATGAGTGCAGAGTCAGGAGTAATCCCCGCATACCACTAAGTGTGGCCAAGCCCCCAAAATAAGCAAAGTTAGGGTTGGACAGATAGTATGCAGGTAGGACACTCGCCTTGGTGCACATGGCCAATATGGGTTTGATCCTCAACATCCCACACGATCCTCAGAGCACTGCTAGGAGAAACCCCTGAGCATCGCTGGGTATGGAAAAACAAACAAACAAACAAAAACCCAACAGCAGTAAGAACAATAACAACAACATTCAAAAAAAAAAAAAAGGGGGGGGGCCGGAGAGATAGCATGGAGGTAAGGCGTTTGCCTTTCATGCAGAAGGTCATCGGTTCGAATCCCGGCGTCCCATATGGTCCCCCGTGCCTGCCAGGAGCAATTTCGGAGCACAGAGCCAGGAATAACCCCTGAGCACTGCCGGGTGTGACCCAAAAACCACAAAAAAAAAAAAAAAAAAGCAAGGGGCCAGAGAGATAGCACAGTGGTGAGGCATTTGCCTTAGATGCAGGACGGTGGTTCAAATCCCGGTACCCCATATGGTCCCCCGAACCTGCCAGGAGCGATTTCTATTTTTTTTTTTTTTTTTTTTTTTTTTTGGTTTTTGGGCCACACCCGGTAACGCTCAGGGGTTACTCCTGGCTATGTGCTCAGAAGTTGCTCCTGGCTTGGGGGACCATATGGGACACTGGGGGATCGAACCGTGGTCCGTCCAAGGCTTGCGCAGGCAAGGCAGGCACCTTACCTTTAGCGCCACCGCCCGGCCCCTAGGAGCAATTTCTGAGCATAGAGCCAGGAGTAACCCCTGAGCACTGCCGGGTGTGACCCAAAAACCAAAAGAAAAAAGAAAAAAAAAGAAAAAAGGGGCCAGAAAGATAGCATGGAGGTAGGGCATTTGCCTTGCATGAAGAAGGATGGTGATTCAAATCCCAGCAACCCATATGGTCCCCTGAGCCTACCAGGAGTGATTTCTGAGCAAAGAGCCAGGAGTAACCCCTGAGCAATGCCAGGTGTGACCCAAAAATAAAGGGAAAAAAAGCGAAAGAGAAGCTGAAGAGGTAACACAGAGACTTGGAATGCATGTTTAGGACTCAAGGCTTTTACACTCAGGGATTTATTTATCTGTTTATTTTTGTACCCCAAAAGTATAAAATAAAATAAAAATGCAAATTAAGGGGCAAAACAGATAACTCAAAGGGTTGGCATGCATGAATTGAATGCAGGAGGCCCCCAGTTCAATCCCATACTACAAGACCTCTAATGAGTGTCCCCCATGGGGCCAGCAGCACATCACAGACCTTGGAGTGAAATCATCAGAGTGGAGTATCACCAGGAGTGGCCCCAGAGCCTGAGTGCTACCGAGGGGGGCTCTCCCCAATACATACAGGATCAAAGTACTAGATCTTCAATGTATGCAGTCCTCACTGACCACCTGCTGTTCTTCATATTTCAGCCTAGTGATCAACCATCTTGCCATGCAGACTAAGCTTCATGTTTACCTGACAACCACCTTTGGGGTTTGTTTTTTTTTTTTTGGTTCTTGGGTCACACCCGGCAGTACTCAGGGGTTACTTCTGGCTCTATGCTCAGAAATCGCCCCTGGCAGGCACAGGAGACCATATGGGACGCCGGGATTTGAACCACCGTCCTTCTGCATGAAAGGCCCTACCTCGGGGCCGGGTAGGTGGCGCTGGAGGTAAGGTGCCTGCCTTGCAAGCGCTAGCCAAGGAAGGACCGTGGTTCGATCCCCCGGCGTCCCATATGGTCCCCCCAAGCCAGGGGCGATTTCTGAGCACATAGCCAGGAGTAACCCCTGAGCGTCAAACGGGTGTGGCCCAAAAACCAAAAAAAAAAAAAAAAAGAAAGGCCCTACCTCCATGCTATCCCTCTGGCCCTGACAACTACCTTTGTAAAACAAGAGCCAAGATGGAGAAGGAAAAGAAAGCACAGACACTTTCAGGAATTGACTTTCAAAATGTTCTCGGTGGTACCTTCTGACTTAGCAAAGAATATATGCAATGTGATTCCCCACTAGCCCTTGGCAACAGGTGGTACCTTGTACCAGTCAATGTGGAAGCCAAGAAGAGAGATAATAATCAAAACTGATTTATTTAGTAAGATTGTAGGCATATAACTGGAGATAAATTGAAATGAAGACTATTATCTCAGCCTGCCAGCCATATTGCTAACCAAGTAGGAATTTTCAGAGGGAATACAAGCACAAACCCTATCTCCACTCCCCACCCACTATAGAAAGAATTCTGTTCATGGGATGGTTTAGCTTTTATGTACATTGGGCAGTTAAATGGATACTGCATAATAGAATGTTCCAGTAATACAGCAGCTTCTAAGGAAAGTCTGTAAGCTGAGAAGCATAAGCACACCCATCCTGATTCAGTCTTTACATTAACCTTATTACAATCATCCTCTTACAGATATTTACATAGTCTTGTAAGAATTTTATTTGGGAGGAGGGGTGGATTTGGACCAAGGGACCATTCCTGGTTCTGTGCTCAGGAATGACTCTTAGTAAGGCCTCGAGACCATGTGATGTAGAGACTGAACCTGGGTTGGCTCAGGAGGCAAGCCCCCTACAAGTGTTGTACTAAGGTGACCCACCCCTGCCCTGTCCCCACCCTGGAAGCCTGGGCCCTGCGTCAAAATCAGACAGTTCTCAGCCTTGCCACCAGTTAACTCTATGACCTTCATCAAGTCCCTTCAGTTTTGTGTCACAGTTTCCTAATCTGCAAAATAAGACAAAGACAATACCAACCTCATAAGGTCTCTGTGAGGACTCAGTAACTGTGAAGTGTTTAGCACAGAGACAGGCATGCAAGTATGTTGATGCAATTGTCACTGTGCTGGTACACATGGTGACAATGATGACCAAGAAGTTGCAATGAGGGGCCGGAGAGATAGTATGGAAGTAAGGCATTTGCCTTGCATGCAGAAGGTCATTGGTTCGAATCCCAGCATCCCATATGGTCCCCCGAGCCTGCCAGGAGTGATTTCTGAGCACGGAGCCAGGAGTAACCCCTGAACGCTGCCAGGTGTAACCCAAAACCAAAAAAAAAAAAGTTGCAATGAAGAAACCAATGATTACTTCTACTACAAGCACAGAACTTGTCCATGATCACAGAAATAGGAAGAGGCGGAATGAGAGTTGGAATTTTGATCCCTGTTAGATTCTTTTTTTTTTTTTTTTTTTTTTTGGTTTTTGGGCCACACCCGGTGACGCTCAGGGGTTACTCCTGGCTATGCGCTCAGAAGTCGCTCCTGGCTTGGGGGACCATATGGGACGCCGGGGGATCGAACCGTGGTCCGTCCTAGGGTAGCGCAGGTAAGGCAGGCACCTTACCTTTAGCGCCACCGCCCGGCCCCTCCCTGTTAGATTCTAAACCTGACTTTAACCTTGCTGTGAGGGGCTGGTGCAATAGTAGGGCTGGAAGGATGTTTGCCTTGCATGTGGTCAACCTGGGGTCGATCCCCGGCAACCTATAACAGTGATGGCTAGCTAACCTTTTTGAGCCTGCGTGCCCAAACTGCCGCACAAAACCAAAGAATTTCCTCAAAGTGCCAGCACGTCAATTAAACCTTAATAACAAGATTGTAGTATCTAAAAACTATGCGGCACACGCCGCATATCTTAATTGTGGACCTTCCCACGTGCTAGCTGCAAGGCCTTTGCATGCCACCTCTGCTGGCACTCGTGCCATAGGTTCGCCATTGCTGTCCTATAAGGTCCCCTGCACACCACCAGGAGTGGTTCCTGAGTGCAGAGCAAGGAGTAAATCCTGAGCAACGCCAGGTGTGGCTGCAAACAAACAAACCTTGAGGTTATATTGCTTCTCACAATCCCCAGGTATTTCATTCTAATTTTACAGGAAAAACTTACCAACCCTGAGAGTTCCTTGAGCCTATTTGTGCAAGCTCGTAGCAAATGACAAGAAGATTCCATTACACTAGACTGAAGACCAAAGTTTGGAGAGAGGGACCAAAGCTGAGCGCAGGCTTTTGCATGTGGAAGACTCAGGTTTGATCCCTAGAACTGCATAGTCTATAAAGTATCACCAGGAGTGAATCCAGAGCACAGAGCCAGGTGTAGCCCCTGAGCACTGCCATGTATGTATAATCCCCTCCCCCCTCCAAAAAAAAAAAGAATGAGGAGTAGACTTGACTCTTCATCCCAACCTGTGACTTTTCAGCAAACTTGGCTCATGGTAAAATATTGCCCAACCTATAAATCCTTCAGAGCATGCCAGAGAGAGAAAGCTCAATGGGCTGAGTGAGTGCATATTCTGCACACAGAGGGTCCAGGTTCAGTCCCTGGTATGACATGATGCCCTGGGCACCATCCAGAATGACCCCTGGACACCATCCAGAATGTCCCCATAGTACATAGCTGGGAGGAACCCCTGAGCATTGCCACATGTGGCCTTAAAATCAAAAATAAATTTGAAATAATGTAAAAGCTCCTTTAAGGCAAGTGAGTCAGGTTAAAGAGAACTTCTGGCCCTGGCACCTGCAAAATCTTAAGCAGCCATGCCCACTTTACCACCTTCCTGGGTTAACAGCACCGACAGCACTGGCGTAAGCACCTCAAACCAGCTGCCCTTCGCTCCTCTCCATTTGGCAAGTGCCACTGCAGACCTGAGTACATGTGCATCCACTACCCCGCTACCCAGAGCCATGAGCAACACTCCACGAGACGGCTCAACCCATCTCCCACCACTGACTCTGCTCCCTCAGAGACCAGCCTCGATCCTGTCCTGTGCAGCCTCCAGCAAAGCAAAATTTACCTATCTCAACAGTGCGTTGGGCCAGGGACTAACTTTGCAGAAGAGCATTTGCCTTGTATGAAGGAGGTTTGGTTTCAATACAAGGCATTATAAAGAATACTAATAAATTAATTAAAATATTTCACTTGAGGGGCCGGCACAGTGGTGCTAGAGGTAAGGTGTCTGCCTTGCCAGCGCTAACCTAGGACAGACCGCGGTTCGATCCCCTGGCGTCCCATATGGTCCCCCAAGCCAGGAGTGACTTCTGAGATCATAGCCAGGAATAACCCCTGAGTGTCACAGGGTGTGGCCCAAAAACCAAAAAAAAAAAAAAAATTTTTTCACTTGATAGGCCAGAGCGGTGGCGCAAATGGTAAGGCATCTGCCTTGTGCAAAAATAAACAATATATATATATATATATATATATATATATATATATATATATATATATATATATATATATACATATATGTTGTGGGTTTTACTAATGATATACTTACTATAATTTTAAGAAATAAAAAATTGAAAGTAACAAGGTCAGGTGATGTAGCTCAGTGGTAGAACCTTGTACATGAAAGGCCCTTGGCTTCGATCCCTAACATGAAAATAAATAAAATAAAATAAAATAAAAGGATAATGATTATCTTGAAGGATAATTATTACCCATCATTGTGGGGAAGGTCAAAGGGGCCCTACCCAGTTACATGCAGCCAACTGGTCCAACAGTGAAATGTTGGAGCCCAGGATAGGACCCAGGATGGGGTGCTGGTCAGGTACTCCCATGACAAAAACCACCAGGCCTCCAGAGCTATACCCTGTGATACTCAGTTGGTCAGAGGGACCAGGGACCAAATCCAGCTAGGAATGCACCCTAACTGCTGTATTGTCTTCAGCCTGGAAGACCCCTTCTTGTTCTAAAATTCTGAATTTCTGGGGCCAGAACCATAGCACAAAAGGTAGGGTATATGCCTTGCACACAGCTAATCTGGGTTCAACCCCCAGCATCCCATATGATCCCCCAAGCACCCTCAGGAATGACTCCTGAATACAGGAGTAGAGCCAGGAGTAACCCCTGAGCATTGCAGGGTGTGGCCCCAAAATAGAAGAAAATAAATAAATTTTTAGTTTCTGTTGCAATTAATACAATCTTTTTTTTTTTTAATTTAAACAACTTTATTACATACATGTTTGTGTTTGGGTTTCAGTCATGTAAAGAACACTACCCATCACCAGTGCAACATTCCCATCACCAATATCCCAAATCTCCCTCCTCCCCACCCAACCCCCACCTGTACTCTAGACAGGCTTTCTATTTCCCTCGTACATTCTCTTTATTAGGATAGTCCAAAACGTAGTTATTTCTCTAACTAAACTCATCCCTGTTTGTGAATTAATACAATCTTTTTGTTTTGTTTTGTTTCTTTTTGGGGTCACACCCAACAGCGCTCAGGGGTTACTCCTAGCTCTATGCTCAAAAATCGCTCCTGGCAGGCTCGGGGGGGACCATATGGGATACCGGGATTCGAACCACCGTCCTTCTGCATGCAAGGCAAATGCCTTACCTCCATGCTATCTCTCCGGCCCCAATTAAAACAATCTTAAGAATTAAGACTGTTGGGGGGGAGTCTAGCAGGAGGAGGCTTGGCAAGCCCACGCCATGCCGGAGGCCTGCTTGGCCAGGCCTAGGGGGGGTGCGGGACTTGGGTAACCCCAGCACCCCTCTGCCGCCTTGCTCCAGATCTCCAGGGCTTTCCCGGGCCACACGCCTGGGCAAGCCGGTGAGTTGGGTCCCTTGGTGGAGCTTGAAGGTACCCTAGGCCTTCCCCCACTATCCATGCGGCTCCTTAGAGAGGGTCTGGGTGGGGCTCTGAACCTCTGGTCTCCCAGCTTCTTGAAGGATCTCTCCTTCCTGGGAGCCGGGAGTCTAGCAGGAGGAGGCTTGGCAAGCCCACGCCATGCCGGAGGCCTGCTTGGCCAGGCCTAGGGGGGGTGCGGGACTTGGGTAACCCCAGCAACCCTCTGCCGCCTTGCTCCAGATCTCCAGGGCTTTCCCGGGCCACACGCCTGGGCAAGCCGGTGAGTTGGGTCCCTTGGTGGAGCTTGAAGGTACCCTAGGCCTTCCCCCACTATCCATGCGGCTCCTTAGGGAGGGTCTGGGTGGGGCTCTGAACCTCTGGTCTCCCAGCTTCTTGAAGGATCTCTCCTTCCTGGGAGCCGGGAGTCTAGCAGGAGGAGGCTTGGCAAGCCCACGCCATGCCGGAGGCCTGCTTGGCCAGGCCTAAGGGGGGTGCTGGACTTGGGTAACCCCAGCACTTCTCTGCCGCCTTGCTCCAGATCTCCAGGGCTTTCCCGGGCCACACGCTTAGGCAAGCCGGTGAGTTGGGTCCCTTGGTGGAGCTTGAAGGTACCCTAGGCCTTCCCCCACTATCCATGCGGCTCCTTAGGGAGGGTCTGGGTGGGGCTCTGAACCTCTGGTCTCCCAGCTTCTTGAAGGATCTCTCCTTCCTGGGAGCCGGGAGTCTAGCAGGAGGAGGCTTGGCAAGCCCACGCCATGCCGGAGGCCTGCTTGGCCAGGCCTAGGAGGGGTGCGGGACTTGGGTAACCCCAGCACCCCTCTGCCGCCTTGCTCCAGATCTCCAGGGCTTTCCCGGGCCACACGCCTGGGCAAGCCGGTGAGTTGGGTCCCTTGGTGGAGCTTGAAGGTACCCTAGGCCTTCCCCCACTATCCATGCAGCTCCTTAGGGAGGGTCTGGGTGGGGCTCTGAACCTCTGGTCTCCCAGCTTCTTGAAGGATCTCTCCTTCCTGGGAGCCGGGAGTCTAGCAGGAGGAGGCTTGGCAAGCCCACGCCATGCCGGAGGCCTGCTTGGCCAGGCCTAGTGGGGGGTGCGGGACTTGGGTAACCCCAGCACCCCTCTGCCGCCTTGCTCCAGATCTCCAGGGCTTTCCCGGGCCACACGCCTGGGCAAGCCGGTGAGTTGGGTCCCTTGGTGGAGCTTGAAGGTACCCTAGGCCTTCCCCCACTATCCATGCGGCTCCTTAGAGAGGGTCTGGGTGGGGCTCTGAACCTCTGGTCTCCCAGCTTCTTGAAGGATCTCTCCTTCCTGGGAGCCGGGAGTCTAGCAGGAGGAGGCTTGGCAAGCCCACGCCATGCCGGAGGCCTGCTTGGCCAGGCCTAGGGGGGGTGCGGGACTTGGGTAACCCCAGCAACCCTCTGCCGCCTTGCTCCAGATCTCCAGGGCTTTCCCGGGCCACACGCCTGGGCAAGCCGGTGAGTTGGGTCCCTTGGTGGAGCTTGAAGGTACCCTAGGCCTTCCCCCACTATCCATGCGGCTCCTTAGGGAGGGTCTGGGTGGGGCTCTGAACCTCTGGTCTCCCAGCTTCTTGAAGGATCTCTCCTTCCTGGGAGCCGGGAGTCTAGCAGGAGGAGGCTTGGCAAGCCCACGCCATGCCGGAGGCCTGCTTGGCCAGGCCTAAGGGGGGTGCTGGACTTGGGTAACCCCAGCACTTCTCTGCCGCCTTGCTCCAGATCTCCAGGGCTTTCCCGGGCCACACGCCTAGGCAAGCCGGTGAGTTGGGTCCCTTGGTGGAGCTTGAAGGTACCCTAGGCCTTCCCCCACTATCCATGCGGCTCCTTAGGGAGGGTCTGGGTGGGGCTCTGAACCTCTGGTCTCCCAGCTTCTTGAAGGATCTCTCCTTCCTGGGAGCCGGGAGTCTAGCAGGAGGAGGCTTGGCAAGCCCACGCCATGCCGGAGGCCTGCTTGGCCAGGCCTAGGGGGGGTGCGGGACTTGGGTAACCCCAGCACCCCTCTGCCGCCTTGCTCCAGATCTCCAGGGCTTTCCCGGGCCACACGCCTGGGCAAGCCGGTGAGTTGGGTCCCTTGGTGGAGCTTGAAGGTACCCTAGGCCTTCCCCCACTATCCATGCGGCTCTTTAGGGAGGGTCTGGGTGGGGCTCTGAACCTCTGGTCTCCCAGCTTCTTGAAGGATCTCTCCTTCCTGGGAGCCGGGAGTCTAGCAGGAGGAGGCTTGGCAAGCCCACGCCATGCCGGAGGCCTGCTTGGCCAGGCCTAGGGGGGGTGCGGGACTTGGGTAACCCCAGCACCCCTCTGCCACCTTGCTCCAGATCTCCAGGGCTTTCCCGGGCCACACGCCTGGGCAAGCCGGTGAGTTGGGTCCCTTGGTGGAGCTTGAAGGTACCCTAGGCCTTCCCCCACTATCCATGTGGCTCCTTAGGGAGGGTCTGGGTGGGGCTCTGAACCTCTGGTCTCCCAGCTTCTTGAAGGATCTCTCCTTCCTGGGAGCCGGGAGTCTAGCAGGAGGAGGCTTGGCAGGCCCACGCAATGCCGGAGGCCTGCTTGGCCAGGCCTAGGGGGGGTGCGGGACTTGGGTAACCCCAGCACCCCTCTGCCGCCTTGCTCCAGATCTCCAGGGCTTTCCCGGGCCACACGCCTGGGCAAGCCGGTGAGTTGGGTCCCTTGGTGGAGCTTGAAGGTACCCTAGGCCTTCCCCCACTATCCATGTGGCTCCTTAGGGAGGGTCTGGGTGGGGCTCTGAACCTCTGGTCTCCCAGCTTCTTGAAGGATCTCTCCTTCCTGGGAGCCGGGAGTCTAGCAGTAGGAGGCTTGGCAAGCCCACGCCATGCCGGAGGCCTGCTTGGCCAGGCCTGGGGGGGGTGCGGGACTTGGGTAACCCCAGCACCCCTCTGCCGCCTTGCTCCAGATCTCCAGGGCTTTCCCGGGCCACACGCCTGGGCAAGCCGGTGAGTTGGGTCCCTTGGTGGAGCTTGAAGGTACCCTAGGCCTTCCCCCACTATCCATGTGGCTCCTTAGGGAGGGTCTGGGTGGGGCTCTGAACCTCTGGTCTCCCAGCTTCTTGAAGGATCTCTCCTTCCTGGGAGCCGGGAGTCTAGCAGGAGGAGGTTTGGCTGGCACTGGTAATCTCTGTCCAGTCTACATTCTCAAAATCGCCCGGGGGTTATCGCCCCCGCGCGCACAAGAAACATTAATCGTACTCTCACAAGAAACATTAATAGTACTCACTATCATTGAATTATGTTTTTATGTATGCAGAATGTCCATTTTGTACTCTGCCCTTTTACATACCCCTTCATAAGTTCATAGTTCTCTTTAACTTCTTTATCTCCTATCATCATTACTCCTTTTTTACCTTTTCTGACTTAAGTAGTATTGACTCCTAATTCACATACCAAAGTGTTGCCCTAGAGTTAACACCCACCCAACTATTTTAAAAGGCATAAAAATGACGCATATCTTTTCAACATTTTATGGGTGTTTTCTTTGACGGCTATAACTTTTGCTAAATACTTTCTTATACAGTGATGATCCCCCCCCCATGTTTTTTATCTTCTCTTTGTGAACTGCTCAATATGGAATTTGGTGTGAAAGAATCCCTCAGTTTAATACTTATGTTTTGAACCAAGTCATGGGTCTTGTTGGAAATGTTCTTATGCCCCCATATATCTGATAGCACCACGTGGCTTTATTACTTGTTTGCGTAGGCACACTAACATGGGAAAATACTATACATACTAATAAGTTCTTATCTAATAGAAATGGGAACACACAAATCTTGTAGTGCAATGAGACCTTACACCCTGAACATTGACATAAAGACCTGGCACAGGCCTCAGAAGAATGGGCATTCTCCATTTACCCCTTGATCTACAGAAGACATTTACAAAACATCCAGGGTTGTATATAACATCACCCGGAGGCATTCCTGTACCAGGGACGACCCTACAGCTGCTCTGACATCGATCTACTCAAAAGAGACATCCCTTAACACTGAGAAGACAACAAGAACAATGGCCTGCTTACTGGACAGGGCTTGCTGTATTGCCCCTTTATGGTGAGGTTTGTCTATAACATCACCTGGAAGCAATCCTCTACCACGGAAGACCCTACCACTGCTCAGACATCGTCCTGCTCAAAAGAGACTTCCCTTAACACTGAGAAGACTTAACAACAACAACCTGCTTACAGGACAGGGCTTCCTGCATTCCCCTTTCATGGTGAGGTGAAACGAGAAGGCACTCCACATCATGACTTCAATGTAGGACATGCAGATTCCAGAATCTTTAATACAGAAACATGAGACCGACAACAGAGACTGTGTGATAAGTGTGTTGGCGCTACGGACAATGTCTTGGAACGAACGATAACTTTCCTGAGGCCTAGAGCTGGTCTTATGCCAGGAAACTTCAGGGGTAGGATCTCTTTGTATTTAGGCCAAGGCTATTCCTTTCCATGCCTCTCATATTTTGGTGGGCCTATGCAAACAACAATTGCCACTCTAACACCGTTTTTACTGTGCTCCTTTGACTCTAATCCTTAAAACACACCCACTTAAAATTTGAGGTTAACTTAAGCTAATATGCATGTACATGGAAATGTAAAATATACTATGCCTCTAATGTTTAAGGAGTTACGTAAGTTTGATGGCTTTAGATTGCCTTGTGTGCTGTTAAGAAATATTATAATGTGCTACAATCTGGGGACTTGAGGGACAAAGTAATTGCACATGGATTCTGTTTTACTTATCTTAACTTTCTTTGGTGAAAGTTCAAAGTTAAGATATCAGCAAGGGGACTTCTTCTGATAATTATGTTATGGGTGATTGTCCTTCCACTGTAACTTTACCTTATCCTCTTTCTTTGCATCTTTTGTTCTCATAATTCATAATAAAAAATTATAAAACTGGAAAAAAAAAAAAAAAAAAAAAAATTCTCTAGACTAATATGTTGCATGTTATAATTCTTGGTTTTTATTAATTTGCATATATTTATTTAGCTCATTATTCTTTTTATCCATAACTATATAAACTTGATATTTGAAGTTGCATTGTTTAAAATAAGATAAGAGATATTTCAATTAATAGAGACCAGGAATAAAAGCACTATTGATCACACATATATGTATGTATAATGATTTTTATAGATATATATTGTAAAATATTATTAGTCAATAAATCTATATATCTTAGAAAAAAAAAAAAAAAAAAAAAAAAAAAAAAAAGACTGTTGGGGCCAGGCGGTGGCGCTGGAGGTAAGGTGCCTGCCTTACCTGCGCTAGCCTAGGAGACGGACCGCGGTTCGATCCCCCGGTGTCCCATATGGTCCCCCAAGCCAGGAGCGACTTCTGAGCGCATAGCCAGGAGTAACCCCTGAGCGTCACCGGGTGTGGCCCAAAAACCAAAAAAAAAAAAAAAAAAAGAATTAAGACTGCCCACCATAGCTCTGTTTGCCTATCTCCCATAAGTTAAACTTATTATATCAAGGATTCTAGCTATATGATAATGTCCTGTGCAAAATGGCCAATGTTCACGGGATGATAGCATTTTAAAAGTAAATTTTAGGGGTCGGAGAGACAGCACAATGGTAGGCATTTGTCTTACACACAGCCAATCCAGGACAGAGGTTCGAATCCCGCATCCCATATGCTCCCCCGAACCCCCATGCTCCGTGCCTGCAGGAGCAGTTTCTGAGCGCAGAGCCAGGAGTAACAACCTCTGAACGCCGCCTCCGGGTGTGACCCAAAAACAAAACAAAACAAAAAAGGTAAATTTTTGAAAGCTGATCAACTTACTTTCCTCAGGTATTTAAAGTAAGGGAAGACCAGAGAGATTGTACAGTGTGGCAGTATGGTAGGTATTTGACTTGCACATGGCCAACCTAGGTTTGATCACTGGCATCCTATGTCCTCCCAGGAGTTAACCCTGAGCACAGAACCATGAGTAAGCCCTGAGTACCTCCAGGTATGGCCCAAAAACAAATGCATGCACGTACACACACACACACATAAACTTACACACACAAATTAAGGGGCCAGAGAGATAGCTAGAGGATTGAGTGCATGCTTTACATGCAGGAGGCTGGGGTTAGATCCCTGGCACCTCCACCAGAATTAGATCTGAACACAGACAGATGTGACACCAAAACAAACAAAAAAGAAGCCACTAGAGGGGAAATAATGATAAAGGAATCTGTTCATTACAGTAATCTGATCTTTAAGAAATTCACTAAATTTAAAATAATTACAAAGATGAGCCTCATACATGAAGTCACTTATGAGTCTCAGCAATTGTGTTTGAGACCAACAGGCCTGGCTGGGTCTTCGCTCTCTAATTATGTGATGTTGGGCAAATCCATACCAGAGACTAGCTGTCTCATCAGTACAATGGGTAAATATTTACAATTCTTACAACAGGCAACGATACTTAGCTGTTGGGGTCCTTTCAGAAATTACTAAGATGCTGTATGACAGACACTTAATTCGGAATGATTCCATTTGAATCACAAAAAGGAATCTAATAGCCACAAAATATTCTTAGTTATTCCTTATACTCTGAAGCTAAGAGAACAGCCGATCCAGGACCAAAGGTGGTTAGATCGAATCCTGGTGTCCCATTTGGTCCCCCGTGCCTGCCAGGAGCTATTTCTGAGCAGACAGCCAGGAGTAAGGAGCACCGCCGGGTGTGACCCAAAAAAAAAAAAAAAAAAAAAGAGAACAAATGGAAAAGAAAAAAGAAAAAAATGTTCTTCAGTACTCTGCAGTTATAAATGTTTATTACATATGGACTTCATATGTAATATGAAGAAGTCTGAACATCATTTAATTTTTTTAATTTTAAATCGACTAAGTAAGAGGCTAAATCGATATATACAGGAAACTGGGGTTAGAGACCTGCTACCCAATCAAAGGCTGTGTACTTGCCTTGCATAAGGCTGATCCTGATTTGACCCCTGGTACCAAATATGATCCCCTGAGCCCAAACAGAGCTAATTTCTGAGCATCACTGAGTGTGGCCAAAAAGAAAAAGAAGAAAGCCCACCAGCAAAAATCTACTAACTCAGGTTTTCTTTGAAAAACACTGTAGAGGGCCCGGAGAGATAGCACAGCGGTGTTTGCCTTGCAAGCAGCCGATCCAGGACCAAAGGTGGTTGGTTCAAATCCCGGTGTCCCATATGGTCCCCCGTGCCTGCCAAGAGCTATTTCTGAGCAGACAGCCAGGAGTTACCCCTGAGCACCGCTGGGTGTGGCCCAAAAACCAAAAAAAAAAAAAAGAAAAAAAAAGAAAAACACTGTAGAGAGGAAACAGCTGACAAACACACTGCATTTATACCGTAAACACCTTATACATACAGAAAGCCAACATAAGGCCAGAACCAGAAAGAGAGTACAGCGGGCTACAGTGCACGGGGTCTGACCCAAGTTATATCCCTGGCATCCCATATGGTCCCCGTGACCATGTCAAGAGTGATCCCTTGAGCACAGTGCCAGGAGTAAGGTCAGAGCATTTCCGGGTGTGGCCAAAGGAAAAAAAAAATAAAGAAGGGCAGGCAACCAACACGATAAACAGCTCAGGTATTTTCAACTCCTGCCATTCTTTGTAATCCCACGAGTAAATCAATGCCATAGATGCCAATGTTCTGGATCCCTGAACTTGGATGAGTCTCTAACGAACAAAGACCATCCATCCTTTGGCCATGGCTCACGTACAGAAGAGCTGCTTCGATCAACAAGATCCACCCACCACCACCACCACCGTGGCCTGATCCCCCTGGAATCTGCAGGCCTGCAGACCCTCAGCCAGAGCAAGTAGGCCTGCAGGAAGTTCCCACGCCCGGAATCCCCAGCCCGCTCTCTCGCTGCCTCTATCGGATCCTCCTTCTGGAGCACCCCGGGGATAACCCCCCCCCCCTGGGCCAGACAGTGCAGTCAGTCAATTAGGAGGTCCCTAATGGGGATGCAGCAGCCGGGCCTCCCTCCAGACACGACAAAATACTCCTCCATCGGAGTCTCGTTTGGGGGCCCTGCTGCAAGCAAGCCCATCGCAGCGGGTTGGCTGACTCCTGGGAAAACACACAGACACACACACACCGGACACACAGACACACACACACACACACACACCGAAAACACACAGACACAGACACAGACACACCGAAAACACACACACACACAGACACACACCGAAAACACACACACACACACAGACACAGACACACCGAAAACACACACACACACCGGATTAGACAGACCCTCGTCTGGATCAAGTCGCAGGACACAAAAGGTGCCTCGCGCTCCCCCTCCCCCGTGGACAGCCAGCCCCGCACCCTGCACCCCGCACCCCACAAGACAGCCTGGCGGCTGGAGACCAGAAAGAAGGGGATCGCGACAGCCTAGCCCCGGCCACCCCCTTTCTTAAAAAAATGTCACCCAAGAAAGGTGGCGGTTGGGGAGCGGGAGCAGCAGCAGCAGCAGCAGCAGCAGCAGCTGCACCTGCCACGGGCCGAAACCTGCTGCTCGGCGCCCGCAGGCACCCCGCAGAGAGAGTCAGATTGATGGCTAGATAAATAAATAAATGAATGATTAAGAAAAAAATAAAAGGCCTCCTCCAGGCCTAGAGCAGCTCGTGGCCCCTGGGCTGGCAGCGCCCGAGGTGGACGGGAGAAAGGGGGGTGATCGCGACCTGCGCCCCCACCTTCCCCGCACCCCACCCCACCGGGCCGGGCCGCGCCGACCGAACCAGCCCTGACAAAGGCCCCTTCGATCCATCCATCGATCGACCGGCCTCTTCTCCTAGGCTCCCTCCGCAGTGACAAGTGGCCCGCCGGCGGGGGGGGGGGGGCCTCCTGGGCCGAGCCAGCTGCCACCACCTCCCCGGGGTGGGGGGCGGCGGGTGTGGGGAGCGAGGAACGTCTGCATGGGAGCAGGGGTGCAAGAGGGGGTGCAAATGGGGATGTGAATGGGGGTGCAAGAGGGGATACAAGAGGGGGTGCAAACGGGGGTGCCAGAGGGAATGCGAAAGGGGTGCAAGAGGGGGTGCGAATGAGGGTACAGGAAGGGGTGCAAATGGGGATGTGAAGGAGGGTGCAAGAGGGGGTACAAGAGGGGGTGCAAACGGGGGTGCCAGAGGGAATGCGAAAAGGGTGCAAGAGGGGGTGCGAATGAGGGTGCCAGAGGGGGCACAAGAGGGGGTGCAAAAGGGGTGGGAGAGGGGATGCAACGAGGGTGCAGGGGGCGCGCAGGAGGGGGCGCAAAGGGGGCTCCCAAGCCGGGGCGTCCGGGCGGGGGTGCCGGAGGCCGCGCCCGTGCCAGGCGGGAGCGAGGGGCCCAGCGCCGGCCCCCACCTACCTCCAGGTCGGTGTCGGCGGCGTCGGCGGCGCCGAGCACCTCCCCGGGCAGCTCGGCCAGGTCGGTGACGCGGATGAGCCCGTCGTGCAGGAAGATGGTCTCCTCCTTCACCGACAGCCACTGCGCCGAGTCGGCCGCCGCCGCCGCCGTCGCCGGGGAGCCCATGGCCGGAGGGACGGGCGCACGACGGACGCAGGGACCGAGGGTCGCGGCCTCGCCTCGCCTCGCCTCGCCTCGCCTCGCCTCACCGGCCCAGGCCCGCCATGCACAGCGACAGCGACAGCGACAGCGACAGCAGCCGCCGCCGCCGCCGCCCTGAGGAGCCGCCCGCCCGCCGCTCGCCCGCCGCCTCAGCCGCCCGCCGCAGCCAACTGTCAGCCCCAGGGAGGCGCCATGCTGGGGGCGGGGCTCCCGGCAGCCCCCGCGCGCGGACAATGCCGGCGGCCACGCCCACCGCCCGAGGTTCCGCCCACTCGCGGCGCCGGCACTGGCTCCGCCCACCGCCCGAGGGGCGAGCCCCGCCCCGCTCTGGCCGCCCCCTCCCAGCGCTGCCCGTCCCACGCACCCCTCCCTCCCTCCTTCCTCCTTTTCTCCCTTCTTTCTTTCCTTCCTTCCTCCCTTTCTTCCTTTTTTTCCTTTTTATTTCCTTTTCTTCCTTTTTTCCTCCCTTTTTCTTTCCTCCTTCCTTTTTCCTTTCTTTATTCCTTTTTCCTTCCTTCCATCTTCATTCTTACATTTTCCTTCTTTTTCCCTTCCTTCCTCTTCCTTTCTTTTCTCTCTCCCTCCCTCCCTTCTTTTCTCCTTTCCTTCTTTCCTTCCTCTCTTTCACTCTTTCTCCCTTCCTTCCTTTTTCCCTTCCTTCCTCTTCCTTTCTTTCTCTTTTTTCTCTCTCCCTCCCTTTCTCCTTTCCTTCTTTCCTTCCTTTCTTTCTCTTCTTTCTTTCACTCTTCCTCCCTTCCTTCCTTTATCCCTTCCTTCCTTCCTCTTCCTTTCTTTCTCTTTTCTCTCCCTCACTCCCTTCCTTTCTCCTTTCCTTCTTTTCTTCCTCTTTCTCTTGCCTTTTTTTTTTTTTTTTTTGGGCCACACCCGGCGATGCTCAGGGGTTACTCCTGGCTGTCTGCTCAGAAATAGCTCCTGGCAGGCACGGGGGACCATATGGGACACCGGGATTCGAACCAACAACCTTTGGTCCTGGATCGGCTGCTTGCAAGGCAAACGCCGCTGTGCTATCTCTCCGGCCCTCCTCTTTCTCTTTCACTCTCCCTCCCTTCCTTCCTTTCTCCTTTCCTTTCTCCCTTTCTTTTTTCTTTCTTCCATCTTCCTTTCTTTTTTCTTTTCTTCCTCTTTTCTTTTTCTTTCTTTCTCTTTTCTCTTTCTCTGTTTCTTCCTCCCTCCCTACCTTCCTTCCTTTCCCTTTTTCCTTCCATTTTCATTCCTTCCATCTTCCTTTTTCATCCTTTCACTTCCTTTCTTTCTCTTTCTCTCCCTCCCTTCCTTCCTCCCTCCTTTTTTTCTTTCTTCTATCTTCATTCCTTTATCTTCCTTCCTTCTTTTCTTCTTTCCTCCTTCCCTCCCTCCCTCCCTCCTTCCCCTCTAGTTCACTGGGGAAAGTCAACACTGCTTCCCCACCTCTGTTTCATCAGCCCCCTTCAGGAGAGCACAGAGGTCAACACCATGGATCCCTGCACACTTGATCATAAGCGAGCACTGTTCAGAATCGCCAAGTGCATGATATTCACTAAAAAGACTCAATAGACACTCAAACCCTGGTACAAGGCGAGGGAGAAGGTTCAAAGGGCTGTGATGCTTTGCTTGCGGGTGCACCTCTTGGTCCCCAGAGCACTGTAGGCTGTGACCACCTAAAAAAAATTCTGGCAGCAATAAAGCCCCAATCTCAATGCTTTGTGCCCAGAACCAGAACGTGACACTTAGTAAGTGGTCCATCTGTGGACATTAAAGTTATTGTTGTATTCCACCAATATCCCATGCTGATTGACAAACACTTTCAGATTCTGCACATCCATTCTTATAAAAGCAAGAAAGGAGAGGCCGAGAGATAGCATGGAGGTAAAGCGTTTGCCTTTCATGCAGAAGTTCAGTGGTTCGAATCCCGGCATCCCATATGGTCCCTGTGCCTGCCAGGGGCGATTTCTGAGCATAGAGCCAGGAATAACCCCTGAGCGCTGCCGGGTGTGACCCCCCCCCCAAAAAAAAAGGCAAGAAAGGAGTGGCCAAAGGTACTCCAGCAATCTGAACAGCATAATTTGCATTCAGGTTTAATCCTGGCACTCTATAGTTCCCTGGCCACCTCTAGGAGTGACCTCCAATCCTGTGCATGGTCAGGTGTGATCCAAAAACAAAAGGAAAATAGGAAACTGTAATGTAGGGGAAACTGAGGTTATCAGAAGTATCTGAACCTTGGGGTCGGACTGATAGCACAGTGGATAGAATTTCATTTGCATTGCATGTAGCCCACCGAGGTTCAGTCCTCTGCATCCCATAGGGCAGGGGTCTCAAACTCGCGACCCGTGGGCCGTTTGCGGCCCTCAGTACAACATTTTGTGGCCCGCAGCCGGCCTTCAGATATTGCAGTATTCACGATTATTCGCTTACCGAATAATCGCAATAAAAACCGCATTAGTTAGAAAAAAATCGCATTAAACATTCGCATACCCCAGCAGTTCTGTTCGGGGTATGTAATGTTTTTTTTTTTTTGGTTTTTTTTTTTTTTTTTTTTTGGTTTTTTTGGGCCACACCCTGTGAGGCTCAGGGGTTACTCCTGGCTATACGCTCAGAAGTTGCTCCTGGCTTCTTGGGGGACCATATGGGACGCCGGGGGATTGAACCGCGGTCCGTCCTAGGCTAGCGCAGGCAAGGCAGGCACCTTACCTCCAGCGCCACCGCCCGGCCCCTGTATGTAATGTTTAATGCGATTTTTTTTTCTTGCTAATGCGATTTTTTTATTGCTAATATTTGGTAAGCGAAATTTCTTATGCGGCCCTGCCTCACCCCGACTTTGCCTCCTGCGGCCCCCGGGTAAATTGAGTTTGAGACCCCTGCCATAGGGTCTCCTGAACACCAATCAGAGTAATTCCTTTTTTTTTGGGTTGTTTTTTTTTGTTTGTTTGTTTTTTTTGGTTTTTGGATCACACCCGGCAGCACTCAGGGGTTGTTACTCCTGGCTTTATGCTCAGAAATCGCCCCTGGCAGGCACGGGGGATCATATGGGGTACCGGGATTCAAACCACCGTCCTTCTGCACGAAAGGCAAACACCTTACCTCCATGCTATCTCTTAGGCCCTGTGATTCTTTTTTTTAAATAAATATTTATTTAAGCATCATGATTACAAGCATGTTTGTAGTTGGGTTTCAAGCATAACAGAATACTCCCATTCACCAATGCAACATTCCCACCAACAATCTCCACCCTTAGATTTATGACAGGCATATTCTACTTCTCTCATTCTTTAAGAGTAATTACTTCAGGGGCCGAAGAGATAGCATGGAGGTAAGGCATTTGCCTTGCGTGCAGAAGGTCAGTGGTTCGAATCCCGGCATCCCATATGGTCCCCTGTGCCTGCCAGGAGGGATTTCTGAGCGAAGAGCTAGGAGTAACCCCTGAGCGCTGCCAGGTGTAACCCAAACCCCCCCCCCAAAAAAAGAGTAATTACTTTGGGGCCAGAGAGATAGCATGTAGGTAAGGCATTTGCCTTGCATGCAGAAGGACAGTGGTTTGATTCCCAGCATCTCGTATGATTCCCTGAGCCTGCCCAGAGTGATTTCTGAGCAGAGAGCCAGGAGTAACCCCTGAGTGCTGCGGGGTGTGACCCAAAACCAAATAAATAAATACAAATTATAAAAAAAATACAGTAATTAATTCTTGAGCACAGAGCAGGAGTAACCCCTGAGCACTGCCAGATGTGGGCCAAAAAGCAAAGACAAAAAAAAAAACTGTATATTTTTTCCTCCATGTTATTATAAATTTTTTTTGTCTTTGGGCCATGTTTGGTGGTGCTCAGGGGTTTCTCCTGGCTCTGTGCTCAGAAATCACTCCTAGCAGACTCAGGGGACAATATGGAATGCCAGGGATCAAATCTGTGTCCTATCTTGGTAGTCTGGCTGCATGCTTAAGTAAATGCCCTACCACTGAGCTCCACCCCCCCCCAAATATTTTTAATGTGCACTGGTGAAGGATGTTGTACATTGTATGACTGAAACTCAATTAGAAACAATTTTGTTGTGGGGCCGGGCGGTGGCGCTAGCGGTAAGGTGCCTGCCTTGCCTGCGCTATCCTAGGACAGACCTCGGTTCGATCCCCGGCGTCCCATATGGTCCCCCAAGCCAGGAGCGACTTCTGAGCGCATAGCCAGGAGTAACACCTGAGCGTCACCGGGTGTGGCCCAAAAAATCAAAAAAAAAAAAAAAAGAAACAATTTTGTGTCTGTGAGAAAAAACAAACTGTATTATGAATAACCTTGTAACCACAATGTATAAAGTAATTTTAAAAATACATAATAAAATTTATACTCTTGAAAACCAATATTACTATACAAATTGGCATGTAGAAATGTAAAGAAAAGCGAAAATAAATAAAATAAAATTTTAGGGGCCAGACAGATAAGATGCTTGTCTGGCATGCAGCCAACCTGGGTTCAATCTCCAGCATCCATAATTCCTGAGTGCAGGAGTGGGCCAGAGCAATAGCACAGCGGTAGGGCCTTTGCCTTGCATGCTGCTGACCCAGGACAGACCTGGGTTTGATCCCTGTTGTCCCATAAGGTCCTCCGAATCAGGAGCCATTTCTGAGCACAGATCCAGGAGTAACCCAAGTGTCACCGGATGTGGCTCAAAAAACAAACAAAAAGAGAACCCAGGAGTAACCTCTATGCTTTGATAAGTGTGTGATATGTGAGTTGACAGTTTATGCACATGGAGTCTGAACGCATATGCTGTCCACAACTTCCTCCTTTCTTTTTTTTTTTTTTTTTTTGGCTTTTAGTTTTTGGTTTTTGGGTCACACCCGGCAGCACTCAGGGGTTACTCATGGCTCTACGCTTAGAAATCTTTCCTGGCAGTTTCAGGGGACCATATGGGATGCCAGGATTCAAACCACCATCTTTCTGCATGCAAGGCAAATGTACTACCTCCATGCTATCTCTCCACACCTTGCTTCCAGGTGATGTTATAGACAAACCTGGATGTTTCGTGGATGAAAGCCCAAATTTCTTTTTTTCTATCTCCCCACACCTCCCTTCTTGAGATATGGATTTTCATATGTTAACATGAACATGTAACGGGACTCTCTTCGCCTTTAGAAGAAGGAAGGAAGGGAGGAAGGGAGGGAGGAAGGAAGGAAGGAAGGAAGGAGGAAGGAAGGAAGGAAGGAAGGAAGGAGGAAGGAAGGAAGGAAGGAAGGAGGAAGGAAGGAAGGAAGGAGGAAGGAAGGAAGGAGGAAGGAAGGAAGGAGGAAGGAAGGAAGGAAGGAAGGAGGAAGAAGAAAGAAAGAAAGAAAGAAAGAAAGAAAGAAAGAAAGAAAGAAAGAAAGAAAGAAAGAAAGAAAGAAAGAAAGAAAGAAAGAAAGAAAGAGAAAGAAAGAGACAGAGAAAGAAAGAAAGAAAGAAAGAGAGAGAGAGAGAAAGAAAGAAAGAGAGAGAGAGAAAGAAAGAAAGAGAGAGAGAAAGAAAGAAAGAAAGAAAGAAAGAAAGAAAGAAAGAAAGAAAGAAAGAAAGAAAGAAAGAAAGAAAGAGAAAGAAAGAGAAAGAAAGAAAGAAAGAGAAAGAAAGAAAGAAAGAAAGAAAGAAAGAAAGAAAGAAAGAAAGAAAGAAAGAAAGAAAGAAAGAAAGAAAGAAAGAAAGAAAGAAAGAAAGAAAGAAAGAAAGAAAGAAAAGGGTGTTAAAGCCACTGAAAATAGAGAGAGGAGGAGGAAAAAATGGGGACAGGGGCAGGTGCATTGTCAACCTTCTAAACACCTGTAGACAGACAGGAGTAAACTCCGAGAGTCATCGGGTGTGGCCCAACCCCCCCCCAAAAAAAAAGCTTCTTTGGGGTCTGTAAAGAAAACTCTTCACTTTCACTTCCACATTTAATGGCAACCTTCCCAATTTTTTTTTAATTTTTATAAAAAATTTATTTTTTTCGGGCCACACCCATTTGATGCTCAGGGGTTACTCCTGTCTAAGCACTCAGAAATTGCCCCTAGCTTAGGGGGACCATATGGGATGCCAGGGGATCGAACCAAGGTCCTTCCTTGCCTAGCGCTTGCAAGGCAGACACCTTACCTCGAGGGCCACCTTGCTGCCCCAACCTTCCCA
Source organism: Suncus etruscus (assembly GCF_024139225.1). NCBI lineage: Eukaryota > Metazoa > Chordata > Mammalia > Eulipotyphla > Soricidae > Suncus > Suncus etruscus. The sequence goes on from NC_064862.1 coordinate 21,110,853, forward strand.
ATTTTTTTTTTTTTTTTTTTTTTTTTTTGGTTTTTGGGCCACACCCGGTGACGCTCAGGGGTTACTCCTGGCTATGCGCTCAGAAGTCGCTCCTGGCTTGGGGGACCATATGGGACGCCGGGGATCGAACCGCGGTCCGTCTCCTAGGCTAGCGCAGGTAAGGCAGGCACCTTACCTCGAGCGCCACCGCCCGGCCCCAACCTTCCCAATTTTTAAGACCCAGGTTTGGTAGCTCTGAGGAAAATTCTTCTCTCAAGACTAGGAATCAAAATGTCTAAGAGCAGGGTGGGGAAAAAATGTCTAAGAGCCATTGTCTTTCGCTCTAATTAATGAAAACAGCTCATATCTAAGGCTTAAAGTCTTCCAACTGCCTAATGAATCATTATTTAATATTTTAGTGGCAGTAATTAATTAGTCATAGGTCTGCATGGCGGACACTGTACAATAATGAGACAGCTGATGAATGAATATTTATAGAATCTCCTCAGAGGGGGGAAAAATAAGACCATTGACTAAAACTTTCCAGAACAGGTCAGGAAGACAAAGAAATTCCCTGATCCAAAGAAATCTATCTTGGAATCCTGAAAACTGAGAGAAACCAAGTTTAGTTAAGACAACATATACAGGGGGCTGGTGTGATAGCACAGTGCTAGGGCGTTTGCCTTGCATACTGTGGACTCGGAATGGACCTGGGTTCAATTCTTGGCATCCCGTATGATACCCCGAATCTCCCAGGAGCGCTTTCTGGGCACAGAGCCCAGAATAACCTTTGAGCACCACCAGGTGTGGCCCAAAAAGCAAAACACACACACACACACACACACACACACATACACACACAAACATACAAGGGCTGGAGCAATAACACAGCAGGGAAGGTGTTTGCCTTGCATGTGGCCCTCCCAGGTTCAATCCCCAGCATCCCATATGGTCCCTGAGCCTGTCAGGAGTGATTCCTGATGACAGAACCAGGAATAACTGCTGAGTGTTGCTGGGTATGTTTCCCCAAACCGAAAGAAAACAAAAGACAAAACATACATACACACAATCAGAGAAAGGAAAGAATTATGGCTCCTGGCTTCTTGGCTTTGGAACTAATTGTCCCTAATGCCCTTTCATCAAATAATTGGAAGGTCAGGACAAAAAATGGAGCAGGACAAATTGTTGGCTGGAGAACCCAAACTGGAAGTCTGAGAAAGCAGGACCAACAGCTCAGCAGGCTGAGCCTGTCCCCCGGGACCTTTCACCAGGGAACCAGGGCTTGTTGCTGGAGACCATTCCCTGCTGTCCCAGTCGATGACGCATCGCTCACAGGCCTGGCTCACTGGAGTCCCTCTGGATCTGGCAATATCTCTCTCTTCTAGCTTTCAGTACCAGCTGCCTGTGAAAATGCTTCTGTCATCCTTACGGGACCACAGAAATGCGAGTGTGGTGTGAAGATAAGAAGTTTTTGACAGACCTTAGTGGAGCTTGAAATAGCTTTAAACAAAGCAACCATGTTAAGGGGTTGAGAGAGTACCATGGGTTGAGTGCATGCTCTGCATGTATGAGGCCAGGGTCCGATTCCTGGAACCATATGGTCTCTGGAGCACTGCCAGGAATGGTGACTCCAGAGCACAGAGCTATGAGAAGCCTGAGCCTTGTCCTGTGAGGCTCAAAAGACAAAAACAAATTAAACCAAAACAATAAAAACACCAAAGCAGCCATGTTGTTATTAATTTTAATTTGGCCACAGCAGGCAGTGTCCAAGGCTACTCCTTGCTCTGTACTTAGGTGTAGTGTACCTGAGACCCACCCATTTCTGGGAGGGGTCGTGGGAACTGAATAGTAGGTTTAACCTTACCTGCAAGACCCTCCCATTCCTGGGAGGGGTCTTGAAAAAGATAGATAAGGCTGGAACCGAGGGAATTCGGCCCCTTTTGGCCGTTTCCTTTGGCCCTGAAGATGGCTGAAGTGAGTTAAGACGCAGGGCTAGCCAAGAATGGCTGAATGCTTGAAAGGTTATGATGTAGGCCACACACACGTGGTGGCTAGGGCATGAATAAAGATAATGCTTCCTAAGGCCTGCCTGCTTGTGAGTCTGATTCCGCCCTTCGCCTAACTTGGGACCCGCCGGCTTCCTGGGGGTTGCTGCGCCACGTGGCCTGGGATGGCAAAAAGAAATCCATCGCCATCCACCGCCATCCAGCCCCATCGTTAATTATTTCATGCTACACTTAGGAATCACTCCTGAGGGGCTCGGGGGACCCTATGATGCTGGGGCTAGAACCTAGGGTTGGCCAAATGCAAAGCAAGTGCCCTCTTCACTGTACTATCGTCTGGCCCCAGCCATGTTTTTTTTTTTTTTTTTTTTTTGGTGGGGGGCATGCCCTGGTGGTACTCAGGGATCACTCCTGAGTCTGCTTCTCAGAGGTCACTCCTGGTGGTGTTCGGGGGACCATATGGAATGATGGGGATTGAATCCAGGTCAGCCACATGCAAGGCAAATGCCCTCCTCACTGTGTCAATGTATCTCCAACCCCTTCAGCCATGTTATTTATTTTTTTTGGTTTTGGGCCACACCTGGTATACTCAGAGGTTACTCTGGCTCTAAGCTCGGAAATTGCTCCTGGCAGGTTCAGGGGACTATATAGGGTGGTGGGGATCAAACCCAAGTCTGTCCTGGTTTGGCAGCATGCAAGGCAAATGCCCTACTTCTGTGCTATCACTTCAGCCCCAGTCATGTTAATTTTTTTTGGGGGGTGACACTCGGCAGCTCTCAGGGGTTACTCCTGACTCCATGCTCAGAAATCGCTCCTGGCAGGCTCAGGGGACCATATGGGATGCCGGGATTCGAACCAATGACCTTCTGCATGCAAGGCAAATGCCTTACCTCCATGCTATCTCTCCGGACCCAGCCCCATTAATTTTTTTGTTTTGTTTTGTTTTTTTTGGGTCACACCCGGCGGGTGCTCAGAGGTTACTCCTGGCTGTCTGCTCAGAAATAGCTCCTGGCAGGCACGGGGGACCATATGGGACACCGGGATTCGAACCAACCACCTTTGGTCCTGGATCGGCTGCTTGCAAGGCAAACACCGCTGTGCTTATCTCTCCGGGCCCCCCATTAATTTTTAATGTCTTTCAAAATTCAGACAAAAAGCCCACATTGGGGCCGGGAAGGTGGCGCTAAAGGTAAGGTGTCTGCCTTGCAAGCGCTAGCGTAGGACGGACCGCGGTTCGATCCCCCAGTGTCCCATATGGTCCCCCCAAGCCAGGGGCGATTTCTGAGCGCATAGCCAGGAGTAATCCCTGAGCGTCATACGGGTGTGGCCCAAAAACCAAAAAAAAAAAAAAAATCCCACATTGCTAACCACACATTCACACACTCACATAAACATTCTCACATATACTCACACATTTATTCACTTACACATATATGGTCTCACAAATGCACTCACATTCACACACATACACTCAGATTACTCACACACAATCACAAATGCACTCTCAAACACACGTGCTCTCATTCACACAATCACGTATACACTCTCATACACACAGATCCCCCACTCACAAACACACACACATATTCACAAATATGCTCCCATTCTCCCAAATACATCCACTCCCAAATACACAAATCCTCACACTATCACATTTACTCACGCACTCTCATACGTGCACCCACACACACTCACATTCATATATATGTATATATATATGTTCACTCTCAGATTCTCGGATACACACACACACACACACACACACATACACACACACACACACACACACACACACACACACACACACACACACACAGCCTTCCTTCCAGTCATCTGGGAAAGCTCCTGGCAGGCTCAGTGGACCATATAGGATGCTGGGGAGCAAACCTGGGTCCATCCCAGGTAGACTGTGTGCAAGACAAACCCTTACCGCTGTGCTATCATGCTATCACTCCATCTCCTTCCCTTCTTTTTTTTTAATGACGATTATTTTGTTTCAGGGGTGGGTCTGTGAGGAAGGAGAGATAGGAAACCGGATAAATGATATCTGAAAGCAGAGGGGCAGATTCCCCTAGGAGCGCCCTGAAACCACCATTAGAGACCAAGTCTCCATAACCCCAGAGGCTCCAAGTCGAAGCAGCTCAGCTCAGTTCAGAGGAACCATCGCAGCAGAGCCTAGAGCTGTCCTGGCCTCCAGCGCCCCCAGGTGGCATCGTGGGTCCCACTGCATCAGAAATTATTCCAGCCCAGACTTGCAAATTTGCTACCTTCCTTTGCAGCAAAAAACGGAAGGAAGGAAGGAAGACCTGGAGAGGAGTGATGGCGCAAAAAGCTGAAACACCAGTTCAATCAGTAGTATGGCAGTCACCACCCCTGAATTCTGAGCCAGGAAGAGCTTCTGAGCACTCTGTGATGTGACCCCTTCTTCCCCCGCAAAAGCAATAAAGGCCTTCAGTGATAGTAACAGCTCCGAGTAATTCCTGAGTGCAGAGCCAGAAGTAACCCCTAGGCACTGCCAGATGTGGTCCTCCACAAAAGCGATAAAGATCTTTAGCTTTTTAATTTCCCTCCAAATTTTTATTTAGGCACCATGATTTTATAAAGTGCTAATAAATTTCAGGGAGACAGTGATCTAAGTACAAATCCAGCAGCACCCCTCTACTGATGTCCCAAGGTTCCTACCATCTTCTGCCCTCACTATTCGGACCATACCAGGCAGTGGTGTAGTAGAGGCTGCTCCCAGCAGTGTTTGGGGACCAAATCAGACAAGAACCTCTGCATGGAAAGCATGCACTAGGGTCCACTGGGCTGTCTTGGGTCCCAAAACTGAATCTGAACCCTGGGGGAAGCTAGTTCTGGAGGCACACTTCTGAACCCATCGCAGAAGCTACATTTTTTTTGGGGGGGGGGGGTCATACCCGGCAGTGTTCAGAGGTTACTCCTGGCTCTATGCTCAGAAATTGGTCCTGGCAGGCTTGGGGGACCATATGGGATGCTGGGATTCGAACCAATGACCTTCTTTCTGCATGAAAGGCAAACGTCCTATTTCCATGCTATCTCTCCGACCCCTCTAAGTTCTTTTTTTTTTTTTTTTTTTTTGGTTTTTGGGCCCTACCCGGTGGTGCTCAGCAGTTACTCCTGGCAGGCACGGGGGACCATATGGGACACCGGGATTCGAACCAACCACCTTTGGTCCTGGATCGGCTGCTTGCAAGGCAAACACCGCTGTGCTATCTCTCCGGGCCCTAGGTTCTTTTTTTTAATAATAAAAAAAAAAACCAAACTCTCTCTCCTGGCATCCCATATAGTCCACCAAGCCTGCAGGGGTGATTTCTGAGCGGGGGCAGGATTTCTGGGTGTGACACCACCCCACAAAAAAGGTTAGATGGGGGCTGGAGATAGCAAGGAGGTAAGGCATTTGCCTTTCATGCAGAAGGATGGCAGCTCGAATACCATACAGTCCCCTGTGCTTGCCAGGGGCAATTTCTGAGCATAGAGCCAGGAGTAACTCCTGAGTGCTGCCAGGTGTGACCCAAAATCCAAAAAACAAACCCAAAAAAACGTACATGGGTCAGTGATAGCGGGGAGATAGGGCATTTGCCTTGCATACAGGACAGTGGTTCGAATTCTGGCATCCCATATTGTCCCCAAGCCTGCCAGAAGCGATTTCTGAGCATAGAGCCAGGAGTAACCCCTGAGCACTGCCGAGTGTGAACCAAAAGACCAAAAAAAGTTATTTTTATCTTTTGGGTCTTTGAACCACACCCTACAGTGCACAGAAACCATGTGCTGCCTGGGATCCAACACAGGCAGGTATCCTGCCCACTGTACTCTCTCCAGGCCATGAAGATTTTTAAGCACATTCAGTGGTGCTCAATCACTTTTGGTAGTGTTCAGACTGTAGCACAGGAACTAAACCTTAGTATCTGCATGAAAAGCTTGTGCTTAAAAAAAAAAAAAAAAGAAAAGCTTGTGCTTAGCTGCATGGTGACCACTTCTAGAATTGTGGGGATAGATGTTTTGGGGCCACATCTGCAAATGCTCAGTAATTGCAATGCAAGCATCCTAGCCAGTGCCCTAAAACTAAGGCCCCAACAGGTAACTCAATTCTGTGGATATAAATTCCAAGCAGAGCAGTAGCTGCCTGTACCTGTCCAAGAGTGAACTGCTAACATCTGTGTGAAGCCAGCATAGTGTGAGGGAAGGAAAGTCTAGATTGTGGGCAGATGCAGAAATGGAAACTATAGGAGTTAAGGCATTTGCTGTTGCATTGGCTAATGTTAGTTTGAATCCTACCACTACAGCAATATTAACTATCCTTCAGCATTACCAGGGTCATTCCTGACTAGTGGCTCAAACAAAACCATCAGAGCAGTTTGTGTGTCCCCATAAGTGCCCAGAGAAGATACTTCTGCCAAGGAATTTTTTTGGGGGGACCACACCCAGTGGTGCTCAGAAATCACTTCTGGCAGGCTGGGGGGGGGGGGGGCAACAGGAATCAAACCCAAGTCAATCCAGGGTTGGCTGTATGCAAAGCAAATGCTCTACTGGCATTTTGTCTTTTTTATCATTGGGTCACACCCTACAGTACACAGGAACCATGTGCTGCCTGAAAACCAACACAGGCAGGTACCCCCTCTACCAAGGAATTTTTACAAGGCAGCTATAATCTAATGCCATGTAGTGACTTAGCTTTGACACTTGGAATAACCTGGGCCAGTTGATACCTTCCCTTCCCCATTGTAGTATCCTCCCAACCTGTTCCATTTTATACGTAGCCAACACTAAGAATGTTGATACAGCAGGCTAGGAACATGCTTTAGATCTGTACCCCCAATAGTCCAGTACCTCTTAGTGGCGTGGCCCCAATATCAGATAACAAGAGGTACTGCAAAGATAGCTTAGCAAGTAGGGCACTTGCCTTATACCAGGGGTCTCAAACTCGCAGCCCGCAAACACCCTCTGTACATTTTGTGGCCCTGCCCTAGAGGAATCTTTGTTTTGTTTTAGCTGTTTAGGTCACACCCCCAAAGTTCAAGGCTTACTACTGACTTTGCACTCAAGGATCACCCCGACTTTGCCTCCTGCGGCCCGCAGGTAAATTGAGTTTGAGACCCCTGCATACGTTGCTGGCCCAGGGTTCAATCCCTGGCACCCTATATGGTATTCCTAGCACCATCTGGAGTAATTTGTGTGTATAGTTAAAAATAAACCCTGAACATTGCTGGTGTAGACCCAAAACAAAACAGATCCTAAATCTTAAGATGTTCCATCCACTACAAGGACCCCACCGAGCCCCTATGTCACACCCACTCCTCCCCCATGGGTTGACCCACTATCACTTCACCTCTGGGTATATACACATACACAAGACATAAGGAAAATGGATTGATGATTTATTAAGGTGCCTTGGAAGAAGCTCAGAACACCAGTTTGTGCGGATAAACTCCATTTGAGAGTGCAAACACAGAGCGTAAGTAGCCCTGAAGTTGAGGAACAGCCTTGATTTTGGGCAGAAGCTGAGAGTCCACAGCCTTCTGGTCAACCTTGCGCTGCTCTGTGATCTCATATTTCTTTTAAGAGAAAGAAAAAGTCATATTAAAATTTACGTAAGTTTTATGTAAGATTACTTTTGATAATCACTTCCTGGGAAAACTGAACTGAAACCCATTTTAAATAAAATTTGGAGCTTTGGTGTGTCAGCTTAAAACACATTACAGACAAATAAGGGCAAATTCCCAAGATAGACAGTAATAACTAGCAAACCCAGGACGAATGGTGGTTTGATTCCTGGCATCCACATTTCAGATGGGAAATTGAAATTTCAGAGCCAGGAACAAACAAAATAGTAATTCAGAGTTGCACCAAAACTTCAGCATTGAGTTAAAGTCCGAAGAACAGCTGAATATAGCAATACATTCCTGATTTACCCTTCAGCATTTGCACCTTACTTAGCAACTTTGGTGGCAGCAGGGAAGGGGGCGTGTCCCAAACTGTATGAACCTGTCTGTCTGTCCAGCATTATTCCAGTAGATGGCTTAAGACCCGAGGGAGGGCAGGATGAAAATAGACACTCACCTCCTTCTCTGTGTCGAAAATCTCGCCTTCCTGGTGCCTGGGTTTTCGCAGCCTCTTCTTTTTGAAGTAAGCATCGGTGAGATGCTTGGGAATTTTCACACCACTGATATCAACTTTGGTGGAGGTGGCGATGACAAATTTCTGGTGTGTTCTACGCAGAGGAACTCGATTGAGGGTCAGAGGTCCTAAGGCAGCAGAAAAAAATTTGATGGCGAGGTGTCAGGAAGACAGTACAGCTAACCAGGGCTCCATATGGGCACCCCTAGGTTCCCTGAGCTTATTTAGGAGTAGAGTGCCAGGATCACTGTGGGATGTGACCTAACAACAAAAAAGAGGGAGAGAGAAGAGTCCACCAGCTAACATTTATGAATTCAAAGTCACCAAATGGGGGTGGAGAAATCTGTGAGATTTTTCTGGTCTTGAAGAAACTCCAAATTGCTGTCTGTAACCAACTAAGACTCTTCAGTAACTCAAGTTTCCAAGGATTTACTCAAATCATTAAGCCACCCATACACTAAAATGGTCAACAGTACAGGTTATCAAGACCTCCACAAGGCTTCAAGGTAAGTTTGGAAAAATGAAAACTATCCATGGCTTCACATTTCAAATTTCTCTCAACATTTTTTGGGGGGTTCACACCTGACAGCACTCAGGGGTTTCTCCTGGCTCTATGCTCAAAAAAATCGCTCCTGTCAGCCTCAGGGGACCATATGGGATGCAAACCATAGATCTTCTGCATGCAAGGAAAACGCCTTACCTCCATGCTATCTCTCCAGCCCTTCTCTCAACTTTTAACCCTTTCTAGTAAGCAACTGAATTGCATTTTAGATGAGTTATTTGGTGTTCTTTTTTTGTTTTTGGGTCTCAGGGGTTACTCCTGGCTTGGGGGACCATATGGGACGCTGGGGGAAATCGAACCATGGTACATCCTAGGCTAGCGCAGGCAAGGTGGACACCTTTACCCCTTGTGCCACTGCTCTGGCCCGATTTTTTTTTTTGAGCCACACCCAACAGCGTTCAAAAATCGCTCCTGACAGGCTTGAGAAACCATATGGGATGCAAGGGGAATGCCCTGCCACTGTTATCACTCTGGGCCCCCTACTCGATGATGCTGTGACATCAAATGTAAACATATGATCATTAAGAGGCTGACATGGGGCTAGAGCAATAGCAAGGGGTAAGGTGTTTTTGCCTTGCACGCAGCCAATACAGGATGGACCCTGGTTGGAATCCTGGCATCCCACATGGTCCCCCGAGCCTGCCAGGAGTGACTTCTGAGCACAGAATCAGGAGAAACTCCTGAGTGCTGCAGGGTATGACCCCTCATCCCAAAAAGAGGCTGATGTGATAGGACAGCAGGTAGGGTGTTTGCTGACAAAGGTTCAAACCCCAGTACCCCATATGCCCAAGTCCACTAATGATTGAACCTTGAACAATGCAGTATTGCCTAAAAAAAAACCCAATTTGGGGTCAGAAAGATAGCATGGAGGTAGAGCATTTACCTTGCCTGCTAAAGGACAGTGGCTCGAGCCCCAGCATCCCATATGATTCCCCCAAGCCTGCCAGGAGCGATTTCTGAGCTTAGAACCAAGAGTAGCCTTGAGCGTTGCTGGATGTGACCCAAAAACCAACCCTAGGGGCCGGAGATAGCATGGAGGTAGGGCATTTTTCCTGGCATGCAGAAGGTTGGTGGCTCGAATGCCGGCATCCCATATGGTCCCCGGAGCCTGCCAGGAGCAATTTCTGAATGAAGAGCCAGGAGTAGCCTCTGAGTACTGCCTGGTGTGACCCAACTAAAAACAAACCAAACACCACCAATTCATTCACCAGAGAAGCCAACTAATGGGGATACAGAATCTTCAACCACTGAAATTTCCATGTAGATGGGAACAAATACACTTTTGAAACCCATGTGTCAGACAGAGATCAGGAAAGTCCAAGAATTTTCTTACCTGTCACAAGTAGTAAGCCGCTCTCCAGCTGTTTCAGGAAAACCACCCTCTGGAAATTAAACACAAACATGAATTGATCCTGCATTTTATGCTTCAGAATGCTAAGGCCTCACACATTAGAGGTCCGTCCCTATATTACCCACACTCAAGTCCGTTTCTGCAAAAACAAGAGTTCTCAACTCAACTGAATCAACCACATGGTAATTTGATTAGGGAGGGGCAAGAAGGCTAGCAGAGGACAATGCACACAACACAGTCTATTGATTCAGCTTCATCTCTGGCTTCCCATGACACCTCATCAGGAGTGATCTCTTAGCAGAGACAGGAGTAATCTCTGCACATCACCAGGCATTGTAAACACAAATGTTTTAAAGCACAACAGACATTGGTCACTGGGGCTGAGGAGACTTGGTAATAGTGGGAAAATGGCCCACAGGCCGGGATCATGTTAAGGTGGACAGTAGTCCTGGGGTTTGTTCCGGAAAATGACCGAGGGGCTGAGTGAGATAGCACAATGGGTAGGACATTTGCCTTTCCGGAGGCGATCTAGTACTAATCCAGGTTCAATCCCTGGCACTACATATGGTCCCCCAAGACTGCCAGGACTTGGCCCCAAAACAAACAAAAAAGAGATAGATATAATCACCAAGAACAAAAGGTCCATGAATCAGATATTCAACATGTCAGTGGTGAGTGACAGGGCTACCAACACTATTAGGTATTACCCCAATTAACCCGAGCAATTCCCCCACCTAACCAAGTGCCTCCTCACCTTGCCCCTGTGGCGTCCGGTAAGGATGATCAAGACAGTTCCAGGAGTGATGCTGGCCCGAAGTCGCCTCACATGCTGACTGAAGGGTTTTTTGCCATGGCTCAGCAGCTTCCGAGGCACATCCTCAGTCGGATAGTATCTAGGCTGGGGAGTTCAGGGATTCAAGTTATTCAAACGCTGGCAAAAACTTGCTAGGGCCTTTTGATTTACTGGGCAATTTCTCCTATCTCAGAAGAGTGTAACCCTATCTCTGTAAAGCTTTACCCATAGAACACTGGATGAAATTCAACTCTCATTTGGGAGCTTTAGCCAAACCATACTTGCTTACCAGGCAGCCTCTCCTCAGATCAAAAGCTTACTTAGGGCCCTTGTCTACTTATAAGGAAGAATAGTGTCTTCCAGCTCCATTCAAATGCCTTCTCCCAGTAACATGTATTACTTCCATTTTACCCACAAGGTGAAACAAGTCATCTAAAATTGTGCCTCAGTTCCTTTGTACATAGTGGATCTTGAGCCCCCTGTTCACCCATAAATTTGGCAAACCCCAGACTTACCATCTTGCGCAGTTTAACGACCCGGGTACCGCCATTCTTGTCCCCACCAACAGGCTTAGTGACTGTAGCAAGAACCTTCTCCTTCTTTTTCTTCTCAACCTGTTGGGAAACAAAAATGCATTAAAAAAGTTAAGCAGCAGGGGCTTGAGCGATGGTGTAGCAGTGAGGCGTTTGCCTTGAACGCATCTGACCTAGGTAGACAGACCATGGTTCGATCCAGGATGTCCCATATGGTCTCCCAAGCCAGGAGCCATTTCTGAGCACAGAACCACGAGTAGGGTGTGGGCTACACCTGGCAGCACTGCAGGCTCACTCCTGTCATCATACAGTGCCCAGGATCCAACATGGTCAGACAACATGTAAGGCAAGCCCTTTATGCTCTTCACTATTTCTACACCCCAATAAAAAAAATTTTTTTTTTTTGGTTTTGGGATTTTGGGCCATACCTATTGGCGCTCAGGGGTTACTTCTGGCTGTGTGCATCAGAGCAGTTGGCTATGATGCTCTTGGTAGGCTAGGGGAACCATAAGGGATGTTGGGGATTGAACCTGGTTCGGCTTCATGCAAGGCAGATGCCCTGCCGCGGTTCTATTGCTCCGGGGCCCCCTTTTTGAAAAACATTTTTAAGATCCAGACAGTAGACTCAAGCAGGTCCCATCAGTCCCTTACCTTGGACTTGGCAGCCGAGTATTTCCGCTTGTACATGGCCTTCCTGGAATACATAGCAGACCTGGAATAACGGCCGATCCCCCTGACTAGCACCGGGTTTCGGCTGCAGTGAGGCTTGCCCTTCTTAATCTTAAGAGCCTTGCGCTTCTTCTGGATCTTGCCATCTGGGCCACCAGCCTTGGGTCCTACTTTCTTCTTAGCAGCCGGCTTCTCGGCCTGTTTTTCACCCGCCATCTACCAACACAGGAAGAAAAGTCCTTTACAGCTCATTTTCTAAGATGCAATATTAAAACCACCTTCTCTCCGAGACAAAAACCCTCAATCCTTTTGCTACCGAGTAATAACCCCCGCAAACTCCAAAACCCCCCTCATCGTGGTTCAGTTCCTCTACCATCTCCCCAGAAGACGGACTATTAATGAATCTTAACCTTACATTAATAGTCAAATGTTTTTTTGAACTAACGTAGAGGGTCTAGAGTCCCTGTCGAGTTTGACACTGTCTTTTTTCGACCACTGTTAGAACTTAAAAGTTTGCATCCAGCAGTCTTGCTCTTTTCAGACAACTGTGCCGTCGAAATTTGGCAATTTGAGAGGGAATAGATGCAACAGGCACAAGTTCAATCCCGGCTGGGAAAAGCAAAAAAGCTCGAGGGGTGACATCCGGAGGGCCGTAGACTTGGAAGAGCCAGAAGACTGGCCTAGGCTCCAAATCCCAACGTGGCTGACACTAGCTCGGGGCCTCCTGGAACCCAGGCCCAGGATCCCGGAGCACGCGCGCCGTCGCCAGGCCCCCCTGTGGATCAGCTCGCCCACGACCCTCGAACTTATGGCTAAGGCTCTGCTCCCCCCACCGACGAGGAAGGGGGACGTCCAGTCGGGAACCCCGACTCCCGCAGCACTTTTCCCCCGGGACCACAGTAAATGCAAGCGTGGCGAAATGAAGCCGTCGGGCAGCCTTTCGAGTGGCCCTGAGCATATCCGACCCCGGCAAGGAGCCGATCTGAGGTCCCCCGGCTTAGGATGGCGAAGGATTGAGGTTCGGAAACGCAGTCTTGCACAGACGAGCCTCCATTCTTACCTTGCAAGACGGGAAAGAGAATTAAGGTTCCGACTTCCGGTCTATAAGGGATCACGGGAAGAGGGGTCGCGTCACGTATTTCCGGGACAGAGAATCATGGGAAAAGTAGTTTTTTCCATACAAAGCGATAGTAGGCGGCCACAGCTGTAGTAAGTAGCTTGCTTAGGTTCTAGCTTGCCTTGCTTGCGGGTTCAATTGCTGGCATAACATAGGATTTCCCCCGAACATCGCCAGGGGTCACCCCTGAATGCAGAGCCCGGAGTAAGCTCTGAGCATCACCGGGTGAAGTCCAACCCCATCTGTCTGTCTTTTTGTCTGTCACAGCCCCTACCCTCACCCCTACACCCCCACACATGCTGAGTGCTTGCTTTGCACTTGGTTTGCTCCCCTGCTTACTGGGCTACTATCTCTACAGCCTTTCTCAAAGAAAAACTAATAGGAACACTATAAAAGAAAAGTTTAAATAATCTGTCTTTGAAGAAGAATATAAAAGAACCAATGAATCCCTTCTGGTGTTGTGGTATTGCAAAATTGTATTTGTACTCATCCTTCAGTTGGGTAAAATGTCATCTGTCATTATAGAGTCAACATTTTATCAATGAACAGGTTTTGAGGAAGTATAGAAAATGCTCTAGGGCCTGGAGAGATAGCACAGCGGTGTTTGCCTTGCAAGCAGCCGATCAGGACCAAAGGTGGTTGGTTCGAATCCCGGTGTCCCATATGGTCCCCCGTGCCTGCCAGGAGCTATTTCTGAGCAGACAGCCAGGAGTAACCCCTGAGCATCGCCAGGTGTGACCCAAACCCCCCCCCCAAAAAATTGCTCTAGGGCCCGAAGAGATAGCACAGCGGTGTTTGCCTTGCAAGCAGCTGATCCAGGACCAAACGGTGTCCCATATGGTCCCCCGTGCCTGCCAGGAGCTATTTCTGAGCAGACAGCCAGGAGTAACCCCTGAGCACCGCCGGGTGTGGCCCAAAAACCAACAACAACAAAAAAAGCTCTAGGGGGCCGGAGAGATAGCATGGAGGTAAGGCGTTTGCCTTTCATACAGGAGGTCATTGGTTTGAATCCCGGCGTCCCATATGGTCCCCCGTGCCTGCCAGGAGCAATTTCTGAGCCTGGAGCCAGGAATAACCCCTGAGCACTGCCGGGTATGACCCAAAAAACCACAAAAAAAAAAAAAAAAAAAGCTCTAATTTTGTGTAGTTCTTGGGCCAGAGTGATAATATACACTGTTCATGTGCTTGCTTTGAATGTGACTTCCCAGGGGTTGATTCTGTTTACCCCATCCATGAGCACAGAGCCAGGAGTAACCCTGTGCACCACTGGGTGTGCCCCCCCCAAAAAAAAGAGAAAAAAACTTGTGGGTATTTTATTGTACAGTTCTTTATTATCAATGCAGTGGGCCGTATTTGGCAATGCTCAGGAATTATGCAGTTGCCAGGGAATCTCAGGGCTTCCACCATGGAACCACATCCCAAACCCCAAACCTTTACTTAATATTTGATTAATTCCAGGAACCGGAGCGATAGCACAGCGGTAAGGTGTTTGCATTGCACGCAGCCAACACACGACGAACCACAGTTTGAATTTTGACATCCCATATGGACTCCCGAGCCTGCCAGGAGCCACTTCTGAGCGCAGAGCCAGGAATAGTAACCCTTGAGCGCCACTGGGTTTGACCCAACCCCCCCCCCCATTTTTTGGATTAATTCCACAGCAGATATCTAAATTTATGTATATTTGTTTTTTGGATCACATCCAGGGGTTACTCCTGGTTCTGCACTCAGAAATTGCTCCTGGAAGGCACAGGGGGACCACATGGGATGTCGGAATTCAAACACCATCCTCCATCCTGAATTGGCTGCATGCAAGGCAAACGCTCTACTGCTGTGCTATTTCTCCGAGCCCCCAAAGAAGATACTTTTTTGGGGGAGGGGTCACACTCGGCATCGCTCAGGGGTTACTCCTCACTCTACGCTCAGAAATCACTCCTGGCAGGCTCGGGGGACCATATGGGATTGCAGAATTCAAACCACCATCCTTCTGCATACAAGGCAAACACTCTACCTCGATGCTATCTCTCTGGCCCAAAGCAGATATTTTTGCAAAGACTATAAACCATTTTATACCTCAATGCAACCTACCTACAAGAGGGATTAAACTGCAGGGGTCCTCAAACTTTTTAAACAGGGGGCCAGTTCACTGTCCCTCAGATCATTGGAGAGTCTGAATATAGTAAAAACAAAACTTATGAACGAATTCTTATGCACACTGCATATATCTTATTTTGCAATGAAGAAACAAAACAGATACAAATACAATATGTGGCCCACGGGCCATAGTTTGAGGACCACTGGATTAAAGGTAAAATAATTTAAGTTCTTCTTTGTTTTTGTTTTTGTTTTTGGGTCAGACCCAGCAGTGCTCAGGAGTCACTCCTGGCTCTATGCTCAGAAATTGCTCCTAGCAGGGTAGGGGGAACAATACGGGTTGCCAGGATTTGAATTACCATCCTTTCTGCATGCAAGGCAAGTGCCCTATCTCCATGCTATCTCTCCGGCCCCAGAATTTAAGTTCTATTACAAATAAAGGATTAATCTAGGGCTCCACAGACATTGAATCATACGTATTTTGTGCCCCAGAAAGACTGAGAATGAATAGCTAGTTGGGCTGTAGAGGGACAACTGTTCTTATAGCCTAAAAATCACCTGCTTCATATTTTTTTTTGGAGAGTAGTAGTCACATTTACTGGTACTCAGTGGTTACTACTGGCTCCTGTGCTCAGGAATTACTCCTGGAGGTGCTTGAGGGACCATAGAGGATGACAGGGGTCAAATGCAGGCTGGCCGCAAGCAAGGCAAGTGCCTTATACACTATACTATTGCTCCAGCCCTGCCTCATGATTCTTTTCTGGGGTGGAACACAACTGGTGTTGTTCAGGATTCACTCCTGGGAAGCTCAAGGGACCACAGAGAATGCTGAAATTGAATCCAGGTCAGCTGTGTGCAAGGCTGCCCACTATGCTATTGCTCTAGCCCCGAAGCCTCATGATTCTTATAAAAAGACCAGAGTAGGGCCCGGAGAGATAGCACAGCGGTGTTTGCCTTGCAAACAGCCGACCCAGGACCAAAGGTGGTTGGTTCGAATCCCGGTGTCCCATATGGTCCCCCGTGCCTGCCAGGAGCTATTTCTGAGCAGACAGCCAGGAGTCACCCCTGAGCAATGCCGGGTGTGACCCAAAAACCCAAAAAAAAAAAAAAAAAAAAAAAGACCAGAGTAGGACCCAGAGAGATAGCACAGGGTGTTTGCCTTGCAAGCAGCCGATCCAGGACCAAAGGTGGTTGGTTCGAATCCCAGTGTCCCATATGGTCCCCCGTGCCTGCCAGGAGCTATTTCTGAGCAGACAGCCAGGAGTAACCCCTGAGCACCGCCGGGTGTGGCCCCCCAAAAAAAAAAAAAAAAAAAGACCAGAGTAATAGCACAGCAGGAAGAGATCTAGCCTTGCATGCAACCAACTGGTTTTCAATCCTCAAGGTTTCTTTCTCTTAGCTCTGCACACAGGGATTACTCCTGGTGTGTGTGTGTGTGTGTGTGTGTGTGTGTGTGTGTGTGTGTGTGTGTGTGAGAGAGAGAGAGAGAGAGAGAGAGAGAGAGAGAGAGAGAGAGAGAGAGAGAGAGAGAGAGAGGGAGAGAGAGAGAGAGACCATCTAAGGCAGGGGTGGCAAACAAGTTTGACACAAAGAACCAAAATTTTAAACTGTGAGAGTCAGAGAGCCACACCATGCAGTGACCTGCCAAAACCGACACTCACACAAAAGCATCTAATTTTAACAATAATCTATTAAACACATATTGCATTTTGCCATTTTATTATTTTATTTTATTTTTTTGGTTTTTGGATCACACCCGGCAGTGCTCAGGGGTTACTCTGGCTGTCTGCTCAGAAATAGCTCCTGCAGGCACGGGGGACCATATGGGACACCGGGATTCGAACCAACCACCTTTGGTTCTGGATCGGCTGCTTGCAAGGCAAATGCTGCTGTGCTATCTCTCCAGGCCCGCATTTTGCCATTTTGAGTGAGAGTAAAAATCCTGCAGTGATGGTGAGGGTGTGCTGCGTCCTCCACACTAAGAACTAATGGCAAGATGTGACCCAACATGTGATACTTGGGTCCACCCGCTTGCTGGCCGGTGCAGTTGTTTCTGAGGGATGGGCGCTCGGAGATCTCTCCTCAGAGGTCCCTCCTCAGAAGCAGCAGAACAAAATCCAAACTTTGCAAAGAGCCACAGTATACAAAACAATGATAAGAGGCAAAGAGCCACATTCATTTTGGCTGGGAGCCGCATGTGGCTCAAGAGCTGCGTGTTTGCCACCCCTGATCTAAGGTGCTGGGGACTGGACTTGGGTTGACTGCATGTTAGTGGAGCTGTCTTATACCTGTATTATCTCTCCAGCCCAAAGACTTTTTTTTTTTTTTTTTTTTTGTATTTTTGAGTTACTCCTGGCTTTACGCTCAGAAATCTCTCCTAGCAGGCTCTGGGGACCATATGGGATGCCAGGATTCGAACCACTGTCCTTCTGCCTTACCTCCATGCTATCTCTCCGGCCCCAGCCCAGAGACCTTTTCACTTCTCTTCAAATGCAAGAGGCAGCCTCTTCTCCCAGAAACTTTGCATTTGAAATGTTACTTCTTCCCTTTCTTTCTGTCTAGGATCATTCCTGGCAAGGCTTGGGGGATCATATGTGGTGCTAGGGATCAAACTAGGGTGGTCTACGTACAAGGTCAGCAACCTTCCTGTGGTACTGCTCCTCAGGTTCCTTGAATTGTTTAGAAAATAAATACCAAATCTAGGTCCTCATAGGTTAGAGCAGGGGTCTCAAACTCGAGGCCTGCGGCCCGCAAATGGCCCTCCATACAACATTTTGTGGCCCTGCCCTAAAGGAATCTTTTTTTGTTTTGTTTTGTTTTAGTTGTTTGGGTCACACCCCCAATGTTCAAGGCTTACTACTGACTTTGCACTCAAGGATCACCCGACTTTGCCTCCTGCGGCCCCCAGGTAAACTGAGTTTGAGACCCCTGCTCTAACCGTTAGAGCAATGCCACCGAGTTACACCCCACCACTATCCTCGAGTTATTGCTAGTAGCAATCTGTCTGTTCTCAGGGCTTACCCCGGCAATGAGTTCAGGGATCTCTCCTGGTGGGACTCAGGGAGCCTAACCAGGTGGTCTGGTTGCAAACTTTATCTGCTCAACTACCTTTCTGACCCTTGCCCTTCGGATCTTTACTCAGAGGTCATTCTTAGAGAAGCCCTTCATAACTGCCTTATTTAAAATGATACTCAGGGCTAGAGAGGGGAATGCCTTTGACTTGTACGTGGCCAATGGTTCCCCTGAGCAGCAACAGGAATGAGCCAGGAGTAAGCCTGAGCATTGCCTAGTACAGTCCAATTCTGCCACCAGTCCAACAAATTACTCTAGGTTTTAGAAAGCTGCTCAGTAAGTAGAGTGCATTCCTGGCACCAGTACGTTTATTTTCCCCTGGCACAGGGGGAAAGGTTAAAGCACTTACTTCGCATTCAGTTGATCCCCACCCCTGGCACCACCCTGAGCACCGAGTGTGGTCTCTTAAGCCTACCCATCATCCCACCCCCACCTCCTAAAAAAGGAAAAAAAAAAGATTATGAACCACGATGGGAGTATTATCTTGAATATATATATATATATATATATATATATATATATATATATATATATATATATATAATTGTAGCTGCTTCTAGGAGAACACAGGTTATTTCCCCCTACAATTCTTTTTTTTTTGGTTTTGGGCCACAGCCAGCGGTGCTCAGGGGTTCCTCCTTGCTTTGTACTAAGGAATCACTCCTGGAGGGTTAGGAATGCTGGGAATATGGGGTGCTGGAAATAGAACCATGTAGCCTGTGTGTAAGGCCAACGGCCTACAGCTATTTTATCGCTTTGGCCCCATAAAATTCCTTTTGATCCTAAAGTTAAAAAGTGTCTTACAGGGGCCGGGCGGTGGCGCTAAAGGTAAGGTGCCTGCCTTGCCTGCGCTAGCCTTGGACGGACGGCGGTTCGATCCCCCGGTGTCCCATATGGTCCCCCAAGCCAGGAGCAACTTCTGAGCACATAGCCAGGAGTAACCCCTGAGTGTTACCGGGTGTGGCCCAAAAACCAAAAAAAAAAAAAAAAAAAAAAAAAAGTGTCTTACAGATGGAAAATACTCAAAAACATATGTTGGATAATGCAGCTCAGAATCACAAGCCAGGCTCAGCGCTAAGCATTTTATAGATTGCATCTTTGCGGGCCTGGAGAGATAGCACAGCGGTGTTTGCCTTGCAAGCAGCCCATCCAGGACCAAAGGTAATTGGTTCGAATCCGGTGTCCCATATGGTCCCCCGTGCCTGCCAGGAGCTATTTCTGAGCAGACAGCCAGGAGTAACCCCTGAGCACAGCCGGGTGTGGGCCCCTCCCCCCAAAAAGATTGCATCTTTGCTTTAATGATGCAAAAATACAATTACCAGTAACTGAGATAGCACAATGGGTGGGGTGCCTGTCTTACATGTAGCCGATCCATTCAAGTTCGTATACTTGGGTCCAAGGCCTACCGGGTGTGTTTAGTTTATTTTTCTTGGGGTGGGGTGGGGGGGGGGAAGTGACATTTGAGGACCACCAACCAGAGCCTGAGTTCAGGGACAGACAGACACATGCTGAGTATGGCTAGGTGTGACTCCCCAACAAACAAAGTGCAATTACTAGGGTCAGAGCGATAGCACAGGGGTAGAGCGTTTGCCTTACACACGGCGAACCCGGGACGGACCGGGATTCGAATCCCAGCCTCCCATAGGGGTTCCCCGAGCCTGCCAGGAGGAAACCCCGAGCTCCGCCGGGAGTGACCCAGAAGCCAAAAAAATGCAATGCAATTCAATGCAATGCAAAGCAACGCAATGCAAAGCAATGACTAGCTAGCCCCGATAAAGACCAGGAGGAGCTAGAAGTTGGCAGCAAGAAAGACTGATTCTCCAGCAGCCAAACGAAGCGGCAGGAAGAGGATGGCGTCCGATTCGGCACCCGATGGGCTGCGGGGACAGATCTCAACCCGCCTCGCCAGGGTTCCGAATCACGAAATCTTCCCAAGATTCACGCGCGCGCCGCCCTTCCCGAAAGCCGGAAGTAGCGTGGCCGTGCGTGCTTCGGAACCGCCATTTCCAGGCTCCAGCGCGCGCGGCGCACGGCGCAGTACGGTGCGGCGCGGGCTCCCGGAAGCCGGAAGTAGCGTCGCCGTGCGTCGCATCGCGTCGCGCGCGTTGACGACGTCATGAGCTGGCGCCGGCGGCGCCGAAGGGCGGGGAGGAGGAGGAGAAGTAGGAGGCGGAGCGGAGCGCGGCGAAGCGGGCCCGCGGGGGGCGGCTGCAACCGTGTCCGGGATCCCCGAGGCCTGGAGGCCTGGAGCGGGGAGGGGAGGTCGTCTGCGCGCGGCCGGCTGGCTCGGCCTCCCCGTCCGCTCCCGAGCCGAGCTGACGGGGCCCCGCGGAGCCTGAGGCCGGGGCAGCGGGTCCGCCGCCCAGCCCGAGGCCCGGGAGGAGGAACATGACATCGCGGAGGTGAGCGAGGACGGACGCCCGCGGGGGGCCCGGAAGCGCCGCCCGCTGGGCTTCGGGGCCACCTCCCCAGCACCCCCGGTTTGCGGGTCCCCCCATTCATTTCCTGCCGCGGCCAGTTCCGGCCCCCGCCGCCCTCCCGGGGGCAGGTAGAGCCGCATGGGCGCCGCCTTCCTGCCCCGGGGCCTCTTGAGCACGGACCACGGCCTCCCGGGGATGAGGATTCCCCAGGTCGACCCCCTGCTCGGCTGCCCAGGACGGACGCTGCAAGGCCTGCCCAGCCCTGCCCGCGAGCTCTTGGGGATCCCCACCCCACCCCCACCTCCCAAGCCCTGTCTTGGGGTGTCTTTGCATCCCCTTCTCCTCCTCCTCCTTCTCCCCAGCCTCCCCCCCCCCCCCCCCGCCTTCATTGGCCAGACATGGAAAAACTGACGGTGTCTGGAGCTCTTAGAACGATTTCCTTCCTCTATCATCTTTTGCTTTTGTTGGTGTGTGTGAGTGTAAGTTGGGGACGATGGGGAGTTGTTATCTTAGGGGGCTTTCAAGCTCCTTGACAGGCAGGTTAGGCTCATTGCTCATCCCCCCCCTCCCCCCTTAGTCGTGGGTGGAGAAACCCGAAGGTCAGAAAGAAGTTCCCGAGCTAACAGATGAAGGAGGAGGAGGAGGAGAATTGGTGATGTTTTCAAAGTCCAGGGCAAAGCTAAATCCATCAAAAGCACCACAAGAGAAGAGCAGTTTGTTTATTTGGCTTTTGCTCTGATGCCAAGCTCAGGGCATCTTCCCACCGGTCCTGGGGTGGCAGCAACAAATCATGTCCTTTTTCTAGATGCGAAGACTTGAGTTTTTCAGATTGGGCAATTTGCCTTCAGGTTGCCTCACTCACACCACCAGTGGGCCAGTGGTGGAGCCGGAATCCCCACTGTGAAATTGCCTCCTTTGCTGTTATTCATTGACAGCTCTTGCCTGTGGCTTGCAAGCCTCAATTTTGTTGTTAAACAGTAGCACGCCCTATTGTTTCCAGATAATGAACTTCACTACTTTTCCTGTGCTGTCTCACACAGACTGCCGGTTGTGAAGTTGTGAAGTCTTTCCTCAATTGTCCTGGTACTGGGAAAGCCTTGAGACATGTGATTAATTCTTACCATCTGGTAGGGTTACTTGAATGGGACACTTTTTTTTTTCAGACTTTTCAGATTGTCTTCTTTAAACGCACCTGCACAGCTATTCATGAAGGCACCTGGGACCAGAAGATGGAGAGGGGGGAGGAAGCTGTAAGCTAGAGGAAGTGAGGGACTTGGACATGTTGGTTGGCAAGTGCTTTGCAGATCTGAGTAATGTATAACTGCATTTCCACAGAGCTTAGCTTCCAGAGCATAGCCTCAACTGCTCTAATTCTTGAGGGAGTCTTTAAGTAAAACAGTTGTCTATTCTTTCATCTGTCAGATAGTCATTGAGCCTTTTGTTCCTCCTGTCTGCTTCCCCAGACAAGAATGGATCTGCTTCCTTAGGAGACGAAAAGGCAGAGGGGTGGGGGTGGGGGTGTTCATAGATGAGACATTGTCCTGCTCTTTAGTTAGAAGTCGGGGAGCAGGGTTATGACCAGTGGGAGAGGTGACAGTTTGAAATGGAGCATTTTCTTTGCTTCTTCGGTGCTCCCTTACTTGGCGTATGTAGAAAAGAAAGGAGGGTTATCTAAAAAGTCAGGTTATGGGTCGGGGGAGGAATAGACATCTGTGGTAAACACCTACTTTACAGACATGTCCCAAGACATTGCTCCCTGGCACTGTCCCACATGCCATGTACAGTCCCAGTGGCACAACTAAATGTGACCTCGTCATTGTGACCGGAGTGAAGGGGAGGGGAAAGGGAAAGTTGGGCTGTGAATGGAACACACGTAAGTGAGATCCTTTGTTGTTGCTTTGTGGTTCTGGGGGTTGAATCCAGGTCTTATGCATGCCACGCATACATCTTAATGCTGAGCCACATCCCAGCCCAGGGTTTTTGTTTTATTGGGGACTGTACCCTCTTCTGCTCAGGGGCCATGCAGTGCTGGTAATATCAAATTTGTGGTTTGCCCCAGTCCTTTGAGCCATCTCCCCATATCCAGGGATTTCCTTTTCCGTATTTTTCAAATAGTAAGTCTGCTTTGCTACTTTCTAGGCGTGGGGTCACCCCTGGTGGTGCTCAGGCCTCACTCCTGACTCTGCTCAGTGAGCACTTCTAGTGGGGTTTGGGGGACCATATATGTGCTGAGGATCTGAGGTTGGTTATGTGCAAGGCAAGCACCTTCACCCTGTGCTATCTCTCTGGTCCTATAAGTTATTTTGCTTGTCATTTACATCTCTGTAAAGCTGCTTTAAAAAAGTAATAAAGGAGGGACCAGAGCCATGGTACAGCACTTTCTTGCATGCAGCTGACCTGGGTGCAGACCTGGTTCATTCCACAGGATCCCATATGGTCTCCCGAGCACCGCCAGGAGTAATTCCTGAGCACTGAGCCAGGAATTATAAACCCTGAACATGATCAGGTGTGACCCCCCCCCCCCCAAACAAACACCACCACCAAATTAACAGCGCAGGAACCTTAAGTTCAGGGAACCATGTAGTGCTAGGGATCAGCTGGTCAGCTGTGTGCCATGCTTGCACAGTTGTTAGGGGCCAGCAGTGCTCAGGGTTAACTCCTGCCCCGGCATTCAGGGTCACTCCTACTGTGCTTGGTGGTGTGCCAGGCAAGTAAGTGCCCTGGCTGCTGTGCTATGACTCCGGCCAACCTTGTACTGTCTTTCTAGTCCTCGACAACATTTTTGTTGTACTGCTTTAGTGAATGTGTTATGGTTATCTTGTAGTTTCGATTTGTGTTTTCTCTGTGACTGATCCGTGTTGATCATCATTCCTTGGGTTTGTTTGTATTTTCTGGGTTCTGTTTGATTACATATTTCTTCACCTAATTTCTTCATTTGTTTGCATTCTTATTTTCTCTTCTGTTCCTGTATACAAGTCCTTCATCAAAATCACAAACATCTTTTCCTCTTTGTCTCTGACCTCTCTTATTTTCTTTATTTTGATTGGGGGGAGCAGTGCTCAGGGTTCCAGGGTCATTCCAGGAAACACTTGGCCTAGTGCTGGTTAGTCGGCGCTATTTTTGGGGCCCTTTGGTCCACCATAATAACATTTAGGAGACCATCTGGTGCTGGAAATTAAAATAGGGCCAATTAATGCTCTCCAGTCCTTTTGATCTTTCTCCCCTAGCTCTTCTCTTAATTTTTTTTTTTTAAAGTTTGGGGGCTATTCCCAGCATTCTCTGGGGCTCCTCCTGGCTCAGCTGCTCAGGGGGTCACTCCTGGTGATGCTGGGATCACTAGTAATGTAGTACCTGGATCTACCCCACACCTTCATAGCAAAGTATGTGTACTCACACAGCACATTGTGTTGTTTTTTTTGTTTTTGTTTTTTTTTTTTTGTTTTTTTTGGGCCACACCCGGCAGTGCTCAGGGGTCACTCCTGGCTGTCTGCTCAGAAATAGCTCCTGGCAGGCACGGGGGACCATATGGGACATCGGGATTCGAACCAACCACCTTTGGTCCTGGATCAGCTGCTTGCAAGGCAAACGCTGCTGTGCTATCTCTCCGGGCCCAGCACATTGTGTTTTTTTCTCTGACATGCTCTTTGGGGATTTGCTTTTGTTTTGGGGCCACACCCAGTTACTCCTGCTGGTTACTCAGAGGTTACTCTTGCCTCTACTCTCAGTAATCATTTTTGACAGACACACTTGGGGAACCATCTGATGCCAGGGATTGAGCCCTGGTCAATAGCAAGTGCCCTATGCACTGTACTTTTCTCTAATCCCCTTTTTGACTTTTGGGATTTGGGGGTCACAGCTAACTCTGTGTTCGGGGGACCATACATGGTGCTGGGATTTGAACCGTATTACAGAGGCAGCTGCATGTAGGTCTGTACCATGTTAATCTTTGGATTAACTATCTGGCCATATTTCGTATCTTACTTGCAGATTTGATGCTCATTTCTTTATTTTTCCCTTTGTTTTCTTTGTGTGTGTGAAGTGAAATAGGTTTTTTTTTTTTTTGTTTGTTTGTTTTTGGGTCATACTTGGCAATGCTCAGGGGTTACTCCTGGGTTTGCACTCAGAAAGCACTACTGGCAGGCTCAGGGGACCATGTGGAATGCCGGGATTCGAACCATTGTCTGTTCGAATCTGCTGCATGCAAGGCAAACCTACTGCTATTCTATCTCTCCGGTCCCAAAGTGAAATAGTTTTTTTTTTTTTTTTTTTTTTTTTGGTTTTTGGGTCACACCCGGCAGTGCTCAGGGGTTACTTCTGGCTGTCTGCTCAGAAATAGCTCCTGGCAGGGACCATATGGGACACCGGGATTCGAACCAACCACCTTTGGTCCTGAACCGTCTGTTTGCAAGGCAAACACCGCTGTGCTACCTCTCCGGGCCCCCAAAGTGAAATAGTTTTATGTAAGAAAATGAACTTAGAAAAATGTGAGGGAGGGGAGAGAGAGATGTGTGTTCGAGTCAAGACAGGGCATGATGTAAGTTTTCTCCAGAAGGGAAAAATATCTTGAAGCCCACTAAAACTTTTTTTTTTTTTTTTTTGGTGGTTTTTTTTTTGGGTCACACCCGGCAGTGCTCAGGGGTTACTCCTGGCTCCATGCTCAGAAATTGCTCCTGGCAGGCACAGGGACGCATATGGGACGCCGGGATTCGAACCGATGACCTTCTGCATGAAAGGCAAACGCCTTACCTCCATGCTGTCTCTCCGGCCCCCCACTAAAACTTTTTTGTTCGATTCTATTTTTTTTTTGTTTCGTTCAGTTTTGATCAGAAAAGTGGGATGAGACCGTTATGTGAAACTTTGGTTGTTTTGTCCACACCTGACAGTACTTAGGGGCCTTGCTTGGATAGGATCATTCCTTCCTGAAGCGCTCTGAGATCATGCAGTGCAGGAGATTAAAGGGGAACTGACCACATGCAGAGCAGGCACTCTTGTCTATTAAGCTATATTGCTGGGTCTCTAATGCTTTTTTTTTGGGGGGGGGTGGGCATGCTCAGTGGTACTCAGGGCTCACTACTAGTGAGACATGGGGGACTGTATACAGTGCCAAGGATAGAACCTGGGTCAGCTGTGTGCCTTTTACTGCTTGCTGTACTATTTCTTTGGCTCCTTTGAATCTCTGTTAAAGAGGTAATGAAACGAATTTTGGACTGAAAACCATCAGATTGTGCAGTAAAACATGATAAGCCTTGAAACCAGACACTCTTCTAACTTGGTTCTTTTTTGAATTATTTTTAGGACTGAAGCGATAGCTGAGGAGGCTGGAGCACAAGCTTTACATGCAGGAGGCCTGATTTGATCCCGGCACTGCATGGCCGGGCCGGGCAGAGCCCCTGACCACCACTGGGTGTGGCCCCCAAACAAACAGAAAATTATTTTTAACCTTAGCATTCATTCAACAGTGGTTATGAATCAGGCAAGATGATCAGGATAGGAGAAGATTGCTAGACTTACAGCAGTGAGAGAGTAGACAGACTTGGGGCAAACAGGGCAATTTCAGGTAGAAATAGCTATTTTTGTTTGTTTTTTTCTGGCATTGCCTGGAGTTGAACCCAGGACCTCACATGCAAGGCAAGTGGCCTTCTGCTGAACTATATCCCTGGCCCTTGTAATTATGTGTTTTCTTGGGGGGTGGGTGACGAGGACAATATCCATTGATGCTTAGTGAGTTGCTTCTGACTCCTGGCTCTTTACTCAGGAATGATTGATTTCTGGGGGCTGGAGCAATAGTACAGCAGGGAGAGTGTTTTCCTTGCATGTGGCCAACCCAGGTTGGATCCCTGGCATCCCATATTGTCCCTTGAGTCCATCAGGAGTGATGCCTGAGTGCAGAGCCAAGAGTGGTCCCCCAAAACAAACAAAAAAGAATGACTCCTGGATTTGATCTGATGAAGGGATCAAATCCATTTCTGCCAAGTGCAAGACAAATGCCCTCCCGCTGTACTATCACTCTGATGCCCCTTCTTAGTTTTAGTGGGGTTCAGGAAAAAGCTGGCTCAGGAAGTCAGTATAGGAGTTGACTTCTGAAGGACAAGTATTCTAGGTTTTGTTTTGCTTACTTATCAAAACTTTTTTGGTGTGTTCAGGGTTTAGATCTAATGTGCATGCATAATTAAAATGGCAGTGTGTCCATTTCTCTTGTCTGCTTACAAGCTGCCTGCTTTCTCCAAGTCTTCTTCCTTCAGCATCTGGTACCTTTTTTAGTTTGTTTGTTTTGTTTGGGGCCTCATCCGGCAATATTCAGAGCTTATTCCTGGCTCTGCTCTCAGGAAGTACGCCTGGGCTTGAGGACCATACGGGGTGCTGGGCACTGAACCCAGATTGGGTGCCTGAAAGACAAGCATGTAAGTACTTTTCCTGCGGTATGATCACTCTGACTCCCCTTGTCCCATTTTGATGTTTGCTTTCTTCCCTTTGTGTGAGATAATGTAGGATGCCCTGAGCTGAGAAAATTGATCTTCTTTAAGTCTCAGCTTTGTGTGTTTTTTTTATAACTTTATTTATTTCGGTTTTGGGGGGCACACCCAGCGGCACTCGTGTTACTCCTGGCTCTGCACTCAGAAATCATGCCTGGCATGCCATATGGGGTGCTGGGAATCGAACCTGGGTCCATCCCAGGTCGGTTGAGTGCAAAGCAAACACCCTACTGCTGTGTTCTCTCTCCTGCCCCTCAGTCTCAGCGTGGGTTTAACTGTTGCAAATCCAGTACGTGTTGTCCTTGCACTACCTTGTTGGCCTTATTTGTTTATCTCCTAGGGAATAAATAAACTTGCCTTGCTCTGCCTTGCCTTTCAGTGCCTCGCCACTAGAAAAATCCCAGTGGTGTGTCTTTCCACTTGAAAATGTCTCCTGGATGTCTGTTCCTTCTGGTAGCAAATGGCTTTGTCTAGAACCGCTGCTAATATACCTTGGCCTGGTGCACATGGCCCTAACGTGGAGCTTGCTTTAGACTTGTACAGAGCCTGGGAAAGTGAAGGTGACTGTTGGTAATTGTTAACTGCGGGCCCTGCTGTACTCAGGCAGAGCAGAACAATGAACACTGCTTGAGCTCTTGCTCTTTGGGAAATAGTCAACACTTGCCTTCCCTGCTGCTGACTTTTTTCTTTCTTTACTTTCTTCCTTTTTTTTCTTCTTTTTCCTCTTTTTAGTTTTTGGGCCTCACTTGGCAGTGCTTAGAGTCTACTCGTACTCAGTGATTGGAGGCCACTCCCAGTGGTGTTTGGGAGGCTTTGGGAGGCCCTAAGCCTAAGGTGTCAGAGATTGGAACAGCTCCGGCACTCAAAGCTGGCCTTTCTGTCCTTTCAGCTCTCTTCTCTCAAGCTGATCTTGTCAAGAGAGAAAAAGCAGTTCCCTGGTACTCAGCAGGATTCTGGGTGTAGGGGAGTAGGTGTGGAAGCCAAGAGTTTGAGTTCCCTGAAATGGAGTTGAACACCCTGATAGAAACACCTGATAGGAAGCCTTCTCCTTGGCTTAGTTTTATTTTATTTCATTTATGGCACTGTTGGAGATTACTGTCTTATGTGCATGGTGCTGGGGATTGAACCAACTTGGTCATGTGCAAGGCAAGCACCCCGCCAGTTGTGTTCTCTCTGGCCTTGCTTTATTTATTTATTTTTTTGCGTTTTGGGCCACACTTAGTGACGCTCGGGGGCTACTCTTGGCTTTGCGTTCAGAAATCGCCCCTGGAGCCCGAGAGATAGCACAGTGGTAAGCCATTTGCCTTGCAAGTAGCCAATCCAGAACAGATGGTGTTTCGAATCCCAGCGTCCCATATGATCCCCTGTGCTTGCCAAGAGCAATTTCTGAGTGTAGAGCCTGGAGTAACCCTGAGAGCAGCCAGGTATGACCCAAAAACCTAAAAAAGAAAATGCCCCTGGCTTGGGGGATCGAACCACGGTCTGTCCTAGGTTAGTCGCGTGTAAGGCAAATGCCCTACCACTTGTGCCATCACTCTGGCCCCAAGCCTTTGCTTTATTTTTGAGGCACACACCAGCTTCCCTGGTTGACTCTGGAGAGTTATGTGCATTTAGGAAACTTTTTTTTTTGTTTTTTTGGGTCACACCCAGAGGCGCTCAGGGTTACTTCTGGCTCTGCATTCAGAAATTGCTCCTGGCAGGCTCAGGGGACCATATGGCTTGTCTGCTCTTTAGCTGCATCCACACGTACCTCTTATAATCCCTTATAATCGATGCCGGAGATCGAACCCTGGTCCTTTTCGGGTTTGTCAAGTTTAAGTCAAACGCCCTACTACTGCGCTGTCTCTCCAGCCTGCATTTAGGAAATTTAGGTTGCTACGGTCCTTGGTTATGCTGAAATGTGAAAGATAGTTATGTTTGTGTGGTTGTTGAGTTTAGAGGCCAGTTGCGACTTATATGTCAGTATCTCTTGTCTGATGAAGCTGGTTCTGAGGTTTATCAGTTAAATATACCATGTAGGATGCATCTATCCTAGTATTTTGACATACACTTGGCACACACACTGTATTAGAGTCTGCAAATAACCAATATACTTATATTAAAAAAGGGCTGAACTGTAGCATTATGTTGACCCACTGTCAGTAACTGACTCATTCATTTGGAATCTTTATTGTGAGAATACTGAGTGCTCAGGCCTGGTGTCAGGCATCGGGCATTCAGAGTGTTGGGGGCTAGAGGCCTGGTAGTCCTGGGAACTGCTCAGAATAGAAGGGAGCACATGGGATGTTCTGAGGCAGATGGGGACGAGACCACACAGAGACCTTTGTTTGTTTGGGTCCCACACTCAGTGGTGCTCAGGGGCCCATATGGGATGCCAGGGATTGAACCCAGTTGACTATACAAGACAAGCACCCTACACACAGCACTATTACTCTGTCCCCCTGGGTGTATTAATTAAAACAACAACAACAACAACAACAACAAATCCTCAGTGTCCTGTGGACCAGGGTGCAGTTAGGATCAGATGGTTAGAGCATTGCACAGTTCTCAGCGACAGCTGTCGAAGATGGAGTCAGGGCGTGGCAGGAGCTGGTCTATTTAAAAAGGTCCCTTTTCAGGGGTCTCAAACTCAATTTACTTGGGGGCTGCAGGAGGCAGAGTCGGGGTGATCCTTGAGTGCAAAGTCGGTAGTAAGCCTTGAACATTGGGGGTGTGTGACCCAAACAACTAAAACAAAACAAAAAAAGATTCCTCTAGGGCAGGGCCACAAAATGTTGTATGGAGGGCCGTTTGTGGCCCGCCGGCTGCGAGTTTGAGACCCCTGCAGCTGCATTGAAGGAGCGTGTGGATGCAGCTGGAGAGCAGATAAGCCAGCGAGGCTTATAATAACATGGAAGCCCTTAGTGGGAAAATGGGGGCGGCCCCTGCCTTTCAGTGTCTTGTCACAAGAAGAGAGATGCTGACATACAGGAGAGGATCTTGATTTAGAAAGGCGTAGCTCTCTGCGACTCCCACAAAGCTGCCTTTACCCTCTTCCTCCTGCCAGCCTGTTGAAATACCTTTCTGTCAACTGGCCCTTTTCTTTTTTTTTTTTTTTTTTTTTTGGTTTTTGGGCCACACCCGGCGATGCTCAGGGGTTACTCCTGGCTGTCTGCTCAGAAATAGCTCCTGGCAGGCACGGGGGACCATATGGGACACCGGGATTCGAACCAACCACCTTTGGTCCTGGATCGGCTGCTTGCAAGGCAAACGCCGCTGTGCTATCTCTCCGGGCCCATCAACTGGCCCTTTTCACGACTTTGCCTCTTATATAGACTAGTATGTTCTTTTCTTTTTTCTTTTTGGCTTTTGGGCCACACCCTATGGTACTCGGGTTACTTCTGGCTCTGCGCTCAGAACTGACTTCTGGCAGGCTCAGGGGACCATATGGAATGCCAGGGATCTAACCTGGGTTGGCCATATGCAACGCAAACACCCTACTCGTTGTGCTATCACTCTGGCCCCTAGACTAGTACATTTTTGTTACAAAAGAGACTGTTCTCTTGGGCCGGGCATGGAGGTACGACATTTGCCTTGCAGAAGGACGGTGGTTTGAATCCCAGCATCTCATGTGGTCCTCTGAGCTTGCCAGGAGCAATTTCTGAGCATAGAGCAAAAACCAAAAATGAGAGAGAGAGAGAGAGAGAGAGAGGGAGGGAGGGAGGGAGGGAGGGGAGGGGAGGGGAGGGGAGGGGAGGGGGGGAGAGAGGAGAGAGAGGAGAGAGACTGTTCTTATCTGCAAAAAAATGACCCAATACCACCAGCTTTCTCCCGAGGACAAAAGTAATTATTTTGCTGCAGGGTCAGGTAGGAAATATAAGACCCAAGATCACTTCAAATTTAGGCAGGAAACAAATTAGACTTTGGGTCTCAAGTTTCAGCTCCCCACTTAACACAGCAGCCTTGAGGATAACTTTCTGAAATTAACTTTTCACATGTGGGGAAAAGGCTACAGTGATAAAACAAAATAGGTGGCATCTTGGCGTTTTCTTTTTGGATCCTGGGTGTTATTTATTGGTTGGGAGGTCGTACTTGGTGATGCTCAGGTGTTTTTTTTTTTTTTTTTTTTTTTTTTTTTTTTTGGGTCACACTCGGCGGTGCTCAGGGGTTACTCCTGGCTGTCTGCTCAGAAATAGCTCCTGGCAGGCACGGGGGACCATATGGGACACCGGGATTCGAACCAACCACCTTTGGTCCTGATCGGCTGCTTGCAAAGCAAACGCCACTGTGCTATCTCTCCGGGCCCGATGCTCAGGTTTTGAACTCAAGGAACAATGTGGGATACTGGGGATGAAACCTGAATTGTCTATGAGCAAAGCAAGCGCCCTTCCCGCTGCACTACTTACTGCTCTGGCCCAATGAGCATAAAAGGTTTAAGAAACTGCTTCTGTTGTGCTCAGAGCTCACTCTCGGCTCTGTTCAGGGAACCATGTTTAGTCCTGGGGATCAAACCAGCATTGGCTTCATGCAAGGCAAGTACCTTAACCTCTGCACACTCTGACATGTGTTTTCGAAGTAGTTGAGATGACCAGGGAGAGAGTTCAATGTGCTGAGATTGCAGGAGACCCTGGCATGAGCTTTTGCCTCTCATGGCTCTTGAAAACAGCAAGGGCCTTGCCATGTATGGCCTGGCAAAGAATGAAAAAGCGAAGGATGCATCTATAGTATATCTAAGCTCAAGTCATCCAAATATGGACTAGAACTTTCCATTTCTAATTACATGTTATTTGGAATAGTAAGCCATGAGGCTCAGGTTATGGAAAGGCAGTATGTAATAGCATAAATGATCCACATGTCAAAATGGCCTGTTTGCAGCTGACATAATTATGCACCCAAAGAAGCTTGCGTATTTCCCACCAATAATAACAATGTCGACAACGGTGGTAGCTAATGTTTGTTAAGCCCTTAACTCTTACCAACCTCTGAGCTAAATACCATTTACTACATTTTCCCTGTCAACACCACTCCTGCTTACTCTTAATAACATGATAGGTATAATTACAAGTTATGAATGAAGTAATGCAGTTTATTTAATAAAGGGGTAAGGAGACGGCCCTGAGGTCCTGTTGCCAGTGGCCTGATGAGGGCAGGGCCTCCCTTGCTATTACCCACCTTCCTAAGGCCTCACCTCTCTGGCCTTTACAACTTTTGAAGGAGCAGACCTATGCTTACAGTCATCAGGCATCTTGATTTGTTGTTGTTGTTGTTTTGGGGGCCACACTGGCAGCGTTTAGGGGTTTCTCCTGGCACTGAGCTCAGATATTACTCTTGGCAGGCTCAGGAAACCATATAGGATGCTGAGGATCCAACCATGTCCAAGGCAAATACCATATCCATTGTGCTATATTCTAGCCCCAGGCAGCTAGATTTTAAGAGTCCTACCTAGGGGCAGAGCAGTAGGGTGTTTGCCTTGCATGCAGCTGACCCAGGATGGACCTGGGTTCGATCCCCTGGAGTCCCATATTGTGCCCCCAGCCAGGATTGATTTCTGAGCATATAGCCAGTAGTAATCCCTGAGTGTCACTGGGTGTGGTCCAAAAACCCAAAAACAAAGAGTCCTACCTGCATTAAGTCTTTTTGGAAATAAGAGTTTAAATTTGATTTCTTAGGATTGGAGGGATAATACACACACAACTTCCCTTCATACCCTTTTTTGTTTTTGGACCATACCTGGTGGTACTCAGAGCTTACTCCTGGCTCAGAGTTCCAGGGTCACTCCCACCCCTCCCTTGGGTGGACCATATTTATATTTAGTGCAGTATTAAACTCACCTTGGCTCTGTGCAAGGCAAGCACCCTATCTACTGTACTCACATAAGCCCCTCATTTTTGTGTTTCTAAAATCTTGTCTGAAACAATTTTCATTATATTTGGATGTTGCAATAATTAGACAAAGGACTTCATTTTATTTCTCATCCAGAGTCACAGTTCATATTATAATGAGCATCAAAAAAAAAAAAAAAAATCAGGGCCCGGAGAGATAGCACAGCGGTGTTTGCCTTGCAAGCAGCCGATCCAGGACCAAAGGTGGTTGGTTCGAATCCGGTATCCCATATGGTCCCCCGTGCCTGCCAGGAGCTATTTCTGAGCAGACAGCCAGCAGTAACCCCTGAGCACCGCTGGGTGTGGCCCAAAAACCAAAAAAAAAAAAAAATCAGGGCTGGAGTAGTAGTTCAATGGGGGAGGGCTTTTACCTTGCATATGACTGAGGACTGAGCTAGTTTAGGTCCCCAGCAACCCATAAGGTCCCGTCCCCAAGCTTGCTAGGACTGACTCCTCAGTGCAGAACCAAGAGTTACTCCTGAGCATAGCTGGGTGTAACCCTAAAAAAAATTAGAGAATCGGGGCCGGGCGGTGGCGCTGGAGGTAAGGTGCCTGCCTTGCCTGCGCTAGCCTAGGACGGACCGCGGTTCGATCCCCCGGTGTCCCATATGGTCCCCCAAGAAGCCAGGAGCAACTTCTGAGCGCATAGCCAGGAGTAACCCCTGAGCGGCAAAGGGTGTGGCCCAAAAACCAAAAAAAAAAAAAAAAAAATAAAAAATTAGAGAATCTACATTGTAATAGAAGTGCCATTTTCAACTTCAAATAGAAATGAAATGCCACTTTCAATTTTCTTATAGCTTTCTCTCTCTCTCTCTCTCTCTCTCTCTCTCTCTCTCTCTCTCTCTCTCTCCTCTCCCTTTCTCCTTCTCTCTCTCTCTCCTCTCTCTTCTCCTTTCTCCTCTCTCATATATTTGGATCAGACCTAGCAATGTTCAGGGCTTTCTCCAGGTTCTGAGCTCAGGGTTCATTTATGGTCAAACTTGGATTCATATGGAATGCTGGGGATTGAATGCCACTTGGTTGCATGCAAAGCAAGCACTTACCTACTGTACTGTCTTTTATTAAAAACGGTGGGGAAAATTCTAGGCCCACTTCTGGCTTGGTTCTGGGGTGGATCACAACATAGTACTGGGAATTGAACCCAGGGCACCAGCTTATAAAACCAGTGCCCCGCCTTCTCCTTGGCCTGGGGACAGTGTTGACTTGTATTTATTTAGTTATTAATTTTGGTTTATAGGTCACACCAGGTGACGCTCAGGGGTTACTCTTGGCTCTACACTCAGAAATCACTCCTGGCTTGGTGGGGGGACCATATAGGATGCCACGAAATCGAACCGTGGTCCATCCTGGGTCAGCTGCGTGCAAGGCATTGCTGCGCCATTGCTCCGGCCCCCGTGTTGAGCTATATTTCTTTTTTGTTTGTTTGTTTGATTTTTAGGTCACACCCGGCAATGCTCAGGGGTTACTCCTGGCTCTACTCTCAGAAATCAGGCTCGGGGGACCATATGGGATGTCGGAATTTGAACCACCATCCTTCTGTATGCAAGGCAAATGCTCTACATCCATGTTATCTCTCCGGCCCCGAGCTGTCTTTCTTAAGGCACTCTAGCTGTGACCATGTGGGAGACAGTATTGCCAAACTCTTACGCTCTTTGTCCTTCTGTTTCTCTCCCAAGATGGTTTCACCCGAACATCACCGGTGTGGAGGCAGAGAACCTACTCTTGACCCGAGGAGTCGATGGCAGTTTCTTGGCGAGGCCTAGTAAAAGCAACCCTGGAGACTTCACTCTTTCTGTTCGGTAAATCAGGCACTAGAGTGAGCTTGGGAGTGCTTTCTAGCTAGGACATGGTGAGGCTGGGCCTGGCCAGCTGCTCCTGCGCATCAGATTGAAGACATTCTCCCTGCCCAGTGGTGTGGCCTGTTGGAGCCTGGCCCACAGAGCAGGTGGTTCAAGCCTGCTTGGCCCCTGGGGAGCAAGTTGTGGGGTACTAGTTCAGCAGAAGGGCCACCCCGTTGGCCATTTCTCCCCAACAAAGACTCAAGGATGAGCTGGAGCAGATCTAATAAGTGCTTGTTTGTTTCTTTTTTTTTTTTTCACCAAAAAAAAAAAACTAGACAGTGCTTAGGACTTAGTGCTGACTTCACTCTAGGATAACTCCTAATAGGATCAGTCAGGGGACTCTTTGGGTGCTGGGGATTGAAATTGGGTCTGCTATGTGCAAGGCAAATGCTTGACCGACCTGCTGTATTATCTCTCTAGCTCCCTGATGGTTTCTTTTTCTTTCTTTTTGGCTTTTGGCTCCTGGCTGTGCTCAGAAATTACTCCTGGTAGGCTTGGGGAATCATATGGGATGCCACAGATCGAACCTGGCATGCTATTGCTCCAGTTCTAGTTGTTTTCTTTTTGTTTGTCTGTGGCCACACATTGGTAGTTCTGGAGATCTTCCTGGCTCTGTGCCTGGGGCCATTCTAATGGTGTTGGGGGACCATGCAATGTTGGGCTGCTTTGATCCAATGGTGGTAGGAGAGTTGGCATTCCTGGGATGGCTCTGACTTGTTGGTGTTTCCTCCCTCCCTCTCCCAATGGACTATTTTAGAAGAAATGGAGCTGTCACCCACATCAAGATTCAGAACACTGGGGATTACTATGACTTGTACGGAGGGGAGAAGTTTGCCACTTTGGCTGAATTGGTCCAGTATTACATGGAGCACCATGGGCAGTTAAAGGAGAAGAACGGGGATGTGATTGAGCTCAAATACCCTCTCAACTGTGCAGATCCTACCTCTGAAAGGTCAGTGCCATCTGGGTAAGGGGGGGTGGCACATACCTCTGGTGCGGATTCTGGGTGTGTGTGTGTGTGTGTGTGTGTGTGTGTGTGTGTGTGTGTGTGTGTGTGTGTGTGTGTGTGTGTGTGTGTGTAGGGGATGGCTGCATACCACAGCTGCATGTTGTTTCTCACCCCATGGTCTCTGGGTTTTACTGGAGGGAGACACACAGGATTAAGATGATCAGAGTTGCCCCTTCCATGCAAAAACTGCATGTACCAGGGTTCTTAGGCTACTCCTGAGTGTCCTTGATACATATGGCCATTTTAAGAAGGTTGAACTTAAAAAAATATAAAATAAAAAAAAAAAAGAACGTTGAACTTAAGCTGGTTTTTTGTTTTTGGGTCACACCTGGTGGCACTCTGGGGTTCCTCCTGGCTCTGCTCTCAGAAAGCCCTCCTGGTAGGCTTGGGGGACCATATGGGATGCCGGGATTTGAACCACCGTTCGTCCTGGATTTGGCTGCCTGCAGGGCAAAGGTCCTACCATTTTGCTATCGCTTTGCCCCCTTGAGCTGGTAATTTTTAAGAGTAATGAGAGGAAAACACAATGATGACCGGAGACACCAGAATGGCACCAGTTATTCAGCAGTGTCACCAATAGGTGTCAGCTTAAGCTTGGAAGTGGAAAGGCACAGAGCCCAAAGGGCGGTTAATTATTATTCCTGCATTCCATCCACAAATGTGTGAGAACCACCTTGCTGAGCAGAAATGGGACTATTCCAGCCATCTTCCCTCCTGCTCCATCTTGGGTTGGGACTGAGCTGGTGAAAGCAGGGGCCTGACCTCCCCAACCCCACTGTTTTTATGCCGCACCTAGCAGTACTCAGGGCTTACTCTACACTCAGGAATTATTTGGGGGGGGGGGGCGGGGGCTAGAGTCTGTATGGGATGTTGGGGATCAAGCCCAGGCTGCATGCGAGCAAGTTCCCTCCTTACCATAAGTATCACTCTGGCCCGACTTAATTGTATTGATTTTATTGTTTTTTTACCTTGGCTGGTCTCCCTCCTGACCCAGCACAGTTTCAGGGTCTCTGAAGATTCTGTATTTGCTCTCTTCATCATGCACATTCAGGTCATCGCTGTCACAGGCTCTGCTTATCTGTTTCTCTGGTTTCATCTAGTGCTGCAAGCCACATAGCCTTCCAACAGCGCTGCAGGAATTTATTTCAGAACCTCACCTGAAGCTCACTGTGTCTTCCTTTAGTCGCCTTCGGCATTACTCATCATGGTCATACTTGCTTTCTTCCCAAGATTTGGAGGGAGAGAGCCAGTGATTAAGATGACCGTAGAAACATTTCCCGTTGTCACTGAGAGCCAGGTTGTCCTGGGATCCTGCGTGGGCTGTCTCTGCTTGTTCACAGTTCAGGCTGCAGGGCCGCCAGTTCTAGAGGTGTGAGGCCCAGGGAATGCATCTCTTCAGCAGAATTCCTCACTCCTGTTTCAGGTGTTATTTGCACCAACATTTGAAATGAGAACCCTGGATTTAGTCCCAAGACAGTAGGCTTGGAAGCTCTTTACAATATGGTTTAGAAATAGGAAAAATAGGAGTGGAGAGATAACACAGCGGGAGGATGTTTGTTTGCCTTTCACGCAGCTGACCCAGGACGGACCCAGGTTCGAGTCCTAGCATCTCATATGGTCTCTTGAGCCTGCCAGGCACGATTTCTGAGCGCAGAGCCAAGAGTAACCCCTGAGAGCCTTATGCATTTAAGGAATGAATGTAACTTACCTCTGAGCTTTTATTGGCATTTATTACGAAAATGGAGGGGAGGGGCCAGAGAGAGAGCATGGAGGCAAGGCGTTTGCCTTTCATGCAGAAGGTCGTTGGTTCGAATCCCGGCATCCCATATAGTACCCCGAGCCAGCCAGGAGCAATTTCTGAGCATGGAGCTAGGAGTAACCCCTGAGTGCTGCCAGGTGTGACCCAAAAACCAAAAACCAAAAAAAAAAAAAAAAAAAAAAAAGATGGAGGGGAGAGGGAAAAGTAATGTTCGAGGAGAATGCAGGCTTCCATCATCAGCCAGATGGAAATGGTCAAGCAAAGAAACATCAAGTCAAGCAAGAAATGAGAAATGACTTTTTGTTTGTTGTGGTGGATCTGGGGTTACTCCTGGCTCTGTGCTCTGAAATTACTCCTGTAAGGCTCCGGGCGCCATATGGGATGCTGGGAATTGAAATCGGGTCAGCCACATGCAAGGCAAACCATACCCGCTGTGCTATCACTCTGACCCCAGAAATAGCATTTTTTATTATTATTATTATTATTATTATTATTATTATTATTATTATTATTATTATCACTCTGACCCCAGAAATAGCATTTTTATATTATTATTATTATTACTACTACTACTACTACTACTACTACTACTACTACTACTACTACTACTACTATATTTTTATTTGAGCACCATGGTTACAAACATGTTTGTAGTTGGTTTTCAGTCATAAGAAAAGAACACCCGGGCCCGGAGAGATAGCACAGCGGTGTTTGCCTTGCAAGCAGCCGATCCAGGACCAAAGGTGGTTGGTTCGAATCCCGGTGTCCCATATGGTCCCCTGAGCCTGCCAGGAGCTATTTCTGAGCAGACAGCCAGGAGTAACCCCTGAGCACCGCCGGGTGTGACCCAAAAAACCAAAAAAAAAAAAAAAAAAAAAGAAAAGAACACCCGGGGCCGGGCGGTGGTGCTAGAGGTAAGGTGCCTGCCTTGCCTGCGCTAGCCTAGGACGGACCGCGGTTCGATCCCCCGGCAATCCATATGGTCCCCCAAGCCAGGAGTGACTTCTGAGTGCATAGCCATGAGTAACCCCTGAGCATCACTGGGTGTGGCCCAAAAACCAAAAAAAAAAAAAAAAAAAAAAAAAAAGAAAAGAACACCCCGGCCCGGAGAGATAGCACAGTGGTGTTTGCCTTGCAAGCAGCTGATCCAGGACCAAAGGTGGTTGGTTCAAATCCAGGTGTCCCATATGGTCCCCCGTGTCTGCCAGGAGCTATTTCTGAGCAGACAGCCAGGAGTAACCCCTGAGCACTGCCGGGTGTGGCCCCAAAAACCAAAAAAACATCCCCCTTCGCCAGTGCAACCTTCTCACAGGCATTCTACTTCTCTCACTCACTACCACTGTCATGATAGTTTTTAGCATAGTTATTTCTCTAAATGCACTTACCAATCTGTGTGGTAAGCTTCATATCATGGGCTCTTTATCTATTGTCTCTGGGTCTTATTACCATACTGTCTTTTATTAGAAATGGCATTTTTAAAAGATAGGAGATTCCAAAGAAAATTAGGGAGAAATTAGGGACATTCATCTTCAGTTGATTTTCTGGTCTTTCTCCCCATCTTTGTCTTTCTGTCCTTGTCCCTGTGGGTGCAGATTCTAGCTTGAGGGGAACTGCTCCTTCTCTGGGAGCATGTGGCTGATTTGAACTGTGTTGAGGATGCTGACCAAATGTGGTGGGGTCAGGGATGCTGGAACCTACACGCCCACTCACTTCCTTTTTTTTCCAATGGGTAGATGGTTTCATGGACACCTCTCTGGGAAAGAAGCAGAGAAACTACTCACTGAGAAAGGAAAGCACGGGAGCTTTCTCGTCCGAGAGAGCCAGAGTCACCCTGGGGATTTTGTCCTCTCTGTGCGGACCGGTGATGACAAAGGGGAGAGCACTGATGGCAAGTCGAAGGTGACCCACGTCATGATCCGATGTCAGGTACGGTGTGATTTTTCTGCTGGGAGGAAGACATCATTTCTTCTGCATCAGGTTTTCTTGGCCTCCCTTTCACCGTAGTTGTTTCATCCTTCCAGAACTTTATTAAATCATCAGCCAGATCTGCTTTGGTTCCACCAGCATCCTTGTTGCTCGAAGGAAGAGCAGCTCCTTGGAACTTTTTTTTTTTTTTTTGTGGTTTTTGAGTCACACCCGGCAATGCTCAGGGGCCACTCCTGGCTCCATGCTCAGAAATTGCTCCTGGCAGGCACGGGGGACCATATGGGACGCCGGGATTCGAACCGATGACCTTCTGCATGAAAGGCAAACGCCTTACCTCCATGCTATCTCTCCGGCCCCTGGAACTTTTTACACTCTTGTTCTGAAAGTACTTCCTTGCGCTTGGCTTGTGTTTTTTTAATTTTATTATCTATCTATCTATCTATCTATCTATCTATCTATCTATCTATCTATCTATCTATCTATCTATCTATCTATCTATCTATCTATCTATCATCTATCTATCAATCTTTCTTTCTTTCTTTCTTTCTTTCTTTCTTTCTTTCTTTCTTTCTTTCTTTCTTTCTTTCTTTCTTTCTTTCTTTCTTTCTTTCTTTCTTTCTTTCTTTCTTTCTTTCTTTCTTTCTTTCTTTCTTTCTTTCTTTCTTTCTTTCTTTCTTTCTTTCTTTCATCTATCTATCTATCTATCTATCTATCTATCTAATCTATCTAGGTTTTGGAGGTCACACCTGGCAGCACTCGGGCGACTCCTGGTTCTACGCTTTATCTATCTATCTATCTATCTATCTATCTATCTATCTATCTATCTATCTATCTGTCTGTCTGTCTGTCTGTCTGTCTGTCTGTCTGTCTGTCTGTCTGTCTGTCTGTCTGTCTAATCTATCTAGGTTTTGGAGGTCACACCTGGCAGCACTCGGGTGACTCCTGGTTCTACGCTCAGAAATCACTCCTGGCAGGCTTGGGGGACCATACGGGATGCCGGGTCTTGAACCACTGTCCTTCTGCATGCAACGCAAACGCCATACCTCCATGCTATCTCTCCGGCTCCCCTTTTTTTGGTCACACCCGGCATTACTCAGGGGTCACTCCTGGCTCTACGCTCAGAAGTCACTCCTGGCAGGCTCGGGGGACCACATGGGATGCCAGCATTCGAACCACTGTCCTTCTGCATGCAAGGCAAATGCCCCACCTTCATGCTATCTCTGTGGTCCCTTGTATTTTTATTTTTATTTATTTTCTTTTTGCCTCACCCTGTATGACTGAGGCATTACTCTTGGGGTAATGTGATGGGGTCAGGGATGCTGGAACCTACACACCCACTCACTTCTTCCCTTTTTTCCCAACGGGTAGATGGTTTCATGAACACCTCTCTGGGAAAGAAGCAGAGAAACTAGTAATAGTGCAGTGGTAGGGCACTTGCCTTGCACGTGGCTGCGGCTGACCTAGGACAGACATGGGTTTGATCCCCAGCATCCCATATGGTCCCCAAAGCCAGAAATCACTCTTGGCAGTCTCGAGGATGCCAAGAATTGAATCTGGATTGGTTGCATGCAGGGCAAATGCCCTACCACTGTACATCACTCTGGCCCCTGGCTTGGTGATTTT
The DNA here is from genome assembly GCF_024139225.1 of Suncus etruscus. Taxonomy (NCBI): domain Eukaryota; kingdom Metazoa; phylum Chordata; class Mammalia; order Eulipotyphla; family Soricidae; genus Suncus; species Suncus etruscus. Next base: position 21,152,073 of record NC_064862.1, read on the forward strand.
TTTTTTGTTTGTTTGTTTGCTTGTTTTTGGGTCACACCTGGCAGTGCTTAGGGGCTGCTCCTGGCTCTCTGCTCAGAAATCAATCCTGACAGGCTCAGGGAACCATTTGGGATGCTGGAATTGAATCCGGGTCCATCCTGGATTGGCCACGTGCAAGGCAAACACCTTATTGCTGTGCTATTGCTCCGGCCCCCTGGTTTATATATATATATTTTTGTTTTTGTTTTTGTTTTTGGGCCACACCTGGTGACACTCGGGTTACTCCTGGCTATGTGCTCAGAAATCGCTTCTGGCTTTGGGGACCATATGGGACGCCGGGGATCAAACCCATGTCCATCTTGGGTCAGCTGCAGCCACGTGCAAGGCAAGTGCCCTACCACTGCATTATTACTTCGGTGGTTTGTATTTTTTTTTTTTTTTTGGGTCACACCCGGCGATGCTCAGGGGTCACTCCTGGCTCTCTGCTCAGAAATAGCTCCTGGCAGGCACGGGGAACCATGTGGGACACCGGGATTCAAACCAACCACCTTTGGTCCTGGATCGACTGCTTGCAAGGCAAACGCCGCTGTGCTATCTCTCCGGGCCTGGTGGTTTGTATTTTTAAAAGTAAAACCCATGCCCTTGACTGCAGAGATGCCCTGGAGGATTAGGATGCATGGTTTGTATGCAGGAGCCCTTGACTTTGTGTTCTCCCCCCAGGAGTGGTCCAAATCAAGGAGAAAAATGATCATGTCCAAGTACCTTCATATTCTTTTCTAGCATTTGTATTTTCTCAAATTCACTGTTTTTCTGTTGCTGGAGGTAGGGGTTGAGCATATCTGCCTCAAGACTTAACTCCTGGCTCTGCTCTTGGGTCATTCCCAGTGGGACCTGGGAAACCTTATGAGGTGCCAGGTCAGCCACGTGCAAGGCAAGAGCCTTCCCCACTGTCCTCTTCTCCTGCCTCTTGGATTTCCCTTCTATCTTTTCCTGAGAAGGGGAAAGTAAATACACAGTAGTGCTGCCTCACCAGCCACCAGTGTGGGTTGTTGGGTCCGTAAATTTGATTCTATTGCCTTGTATGTAGCTGTTGAGCAAAGAATTGAGGCACAGAGCAAAGCATCTTGTCTCTGTGTACTTAGCATCTGTCTGTCTGTCTGTCTGTCTGTCTGTCTGTCTGTCTGTCTGTCTGTCTGTCTGTCTGTCTGTCTCTGTTTACTGATGCTGGGGATGATCCCGGGCCTTGTTTGTGCAAAGAAAGTGTGCTTTCTTCCACTGTGCTACACCTTGGTCCTGCTCTTCATTTCTTTAGCGGTTTCATCATCTGATAAAGGGAACACTTGCTTGTGGCCCAGTTAACACCGGAGCCTCAGTGCTGCCTCTTGGCCCAGCTCAGCATTTACATTTTCATTGCCTCTGTTGCTTTCTTGCTGCTCTTCCAGCTTTGCATTACCAGGGAGAGTCATTTCTTTTCTATAACCATAATTAAAACAAAAATCCCCAGCCCAGTAAATCCTAAGGCACTGACTTTAGTAATACCATGGAGAGATAGAACAATCATTTCAAAAATTGACCCATGTTGGGGCCGGAGAGATAGCATGGAGGTAAGGCATTTGCCTTTCATGCAGAAGGTCATTGGTTCGAATCCTGGCATTCCATATGGTCCCCCGAGCCTGCCAGGAGCGATTTCTGACCGTGGAGCCAGGAGTAACCCCTGAACGCTGCCGGGTGTGATCCAAGAAAACAAAACAAAAACAAAAAAAATTGACCCATGTTGATCTGAGTTTTGATAATCCACTTGCCTTCATGTTGTGACATATAATATGCAGTCAATTCATGGCTGCATGGAGGCAGGCCAGTGTGATGGGCGGGAGATTGGGGACACTGGTGAAGGGAAGATGGCACTGGTGGTGGGGTTGGGGTTGGAACATTTAATGCCTGAAATGACTGTATTATGAATGATTTGGTACATAACAGTGTTATAATAAAAGAAAAAGACACCCCCTTAAGCAACTACAAACTTTCCTTTCGTCCCCTTCCTGTGTGTGCTGCTGCTCACTAGGTGAGCACAAGGCCATGGTTCTCACTCCATCATGGTGCTTCTTGGGGTTTGCACCTTCTGTCGTTGTCATTTATTCACTTGCCAGGGATGTACTCGTGTTTGAAGTGCACAGTTATGGCCTTGGTGTCCTTGTGGGTCTCTGTGATGCTCCCATAATGTGCTTACTAAGAGTCATACCACTTGCTGACTGTGGCACTGTCACATCTTGGTTACAAGATTTATGAGGGGCTTCACCCACTTAGGTGGAGTTTACGATGCCTCTGGCTGTGGTGCAGCTGGAAATGGCTTGTGGCCCTGAGAATTGCAGCCAACAGAGCTGCTGGAATGGTTCAAAATATGGCCCTGCCTTTCACTGTAATCGCTGGTGCCTTTTCTCTAGACTGAGAATTTGCTGCCTTTATAAAAATTTGTTTATATATGAGCCAGAGATAGCATGGAGTTAAGGCGTTTGCCTTGCATGCAGAAGGACGGTGGTTCGAATCCTAGCATCCCATATGGTCTCCCGAGCCTGCCAGGAGCGATTTCTGAGCATAGAGCCAAGAATAACCCCTGAGCTCTGCCAGGTGTGACCCAAAAAAGAAAACAAAACAAACAAAATTTTGTTTATATATAAATTCTTTAATTGAATCACTATGAGATACACACAGTTCTTCTTCTTCTTCTTCTTCTTCTTCTTCTTCTTCTTCTTCTTCTTCTTCTTCTTTCTTCTTCTTCTTCCTCCTCCTCCTCCTCCTCCTCCTTCTTCTTCTTCTTCCTTCTTCTTCCTTCTTCTCCTTCTTCTTCTTCTCCTTCTCCTTCTTCTTCTTCTTCTTCTTCTTCTTCTTCTTCTTCTTCTTCTTCTTCTTCTTCTTCTTCTTCTTCTTCTTCTTCTTCTTCTTCTTCTTCTTCTTCTTCTCCTTCTCCTCCTCCTCCTCCTCCTCCTCCTCCTCCTCCTCCTCCTCCTCCTCCTCCTCCTCCTCCTCCTCCTCCTCCTCCTTCTTCTTCTTCTCCTCCTCTTCCTCCTCCTCCTCCTCCTCCTATCTCTCCAGCCTCAGAAGGGGTATTTTTTGTTTGTTTGTTTGTTTGTTTGTTTGTTTGTTTTGTTTTTGGCCATACCCAGTGATGCTCAGGGGTTACTCCTGGCTATACGCTCAGAAATTGCTCCTGGCTTGGGAGACCATATGGGACACTGAGGGATTGAACCGCAGTCCATGCTAGCGCCGGCAAGGCAGACGCCTTACTGCTCCGCGCCACTGCTCAGGCCCCTGGAAAGGCTATTTTGCATATTACTTTATTTCCTGAGAATTGTCTTCTGTGCTTTGGGGAATAGAGTAATTAACGTCAGGGCCATAAACTGGTTTTCTTTTCTATTTTTTTTTTTTTTTTTGGTCGTGACAGGAACTAAAGTATGATGTTGGCGGAGGAGAACGCTTTGACTCTTTGACAGACCTGGTGGAGCACTACAAGAAGAACCCCATGGTCGAGACGCTGGGCACAGTGCTGCAGCTCAAGCAGGTCAGCAGGTCGAAACGCTCGAGCTCTGCCCCCTGTAGCGTCTTTAAACAGTAGGTGATACACCAACTCTGTAGAGCGGCATGAGCCTGCATTATTCAACCAGCTCTGGACCAGCACAGCAATCTGGCTCATTCCTGCCTTCCCTCCCTACTTTCCCCATCTGGTATTTGGAGGCCAGTTCCAGATACTGCATCATCTCCACGACTATCAGCGTGTCTCTCCTTAAATGACCCTACAGAATTCTTTGCTTTTGTGTGTTTATGGTGCCAGGATGGAACCAGGGCCTCTCATATAAGCTTGTACTGTGTTGGTGAGCTGCTATTTCTGGTCCAATCTTTGAGCACTTTTTTTGGGGGTTGGGGGGGGGTTGGGTCACACCCAGCGGCACTTGGGTGACTCCTGGCTCCGTGCTCAGAAGTTGCTCCTGGCAGGCTCGGGGACCATATGGGATGCCAGGATTCAAACTGGGGTCCATCCTATGTTGGCCACATGTAAGGCAAAAACGCCTTACCACTGTGCTATCGCTCTGACCCTCTTTGAGCACTTTTTATTTATTTATTTTTTTTGGTTTTTGGGTCACACCCAGCAGTTCTCAGGGGTCACTCCTGGCTCTACACTCAGAAATCGCTCCTAGTAAGCTCGGAGGACCATATGGGATGCTAGGATTTGAACCACCATCCTTCTGCATGTAGGACAAATGCCCTACCTCCATGCTATCTCTGGCCCCATCTTTGAACACTTTTTTGGGGGGGGTTTGGGTCACACCCAGCAGCGCTCAAGAGGTTACTCCCAGCTCTGTGCTCAGATATCACCCCTGGTAGGCACGGGGGACCATATGGGATGCAGGGATTTGAACCGACAACCTTCTGTATGGAAGGCAAACGCCTTACTTCCATGCTATCTCGCTGACCCCAAGAACACTTTTAAAGTAATATTTCACAAAGTTTTATTTTCATTTATAGACCCACCATTGGATTTTACCTTTAGGAGATCATGTTTGTTCACTTGGGAATTTATAGCTATTTCAGGGTTTATTTCTTAGTACTTGGTGTCAAGTTGTATCATGTGCCTAAATCATGGAAGCCTATTAATAAGAAGGAGGTTTGAATTTATATTGATAGAGGAGAGAGAGAGAGAGAGTTCTGTGTGTGTTTATATTGGCAGAAGAGTGTGGGTGTGGGTGTGTGAGTATGTGTATAGATTGAAGCGATACATTTCCTGACGGGACAGAAAAATAAAGTGAAACTGTACTTGGAAACTTCCATTGTGATTTACTGTCTGCTGTGAATTTCCTGTTTTTGCCCTATGAAGACTAACATTGATGTCTTCTTTTATCTTTGTATTAACACTTCTTTCCATCATACTTGTCTTCATTTCACACCAACCGCTGAACCCGATTAGCCTCTCAACACCACACGGATCAATGCTGCTGAAATCGAAAGCCGGGTTCGAGAACTAAGTAAATTAGCCGAGACCACGGATAAAGTCAAGCAAGGCTTTTGGGAAGAATTTGAGGTAAGTTATTCCAAAGGAAGTTTTTTTTTCCTTTTACACACATTATCAGATCCTATTTTTCATGGGGGAAAAGTTGGTCTTGTGTTTGGAATTATAGCCGAAAGATTAGATTCCATGTCCTTTCCTAATTTGGCTTCTGTCTGCCAGGGAAATATTTGCTGAGGGAACACATTGAAATGGGGTGGTGGTGGTGTCTGTGTTTTAGGGAAGGGATCTGGCACTTGACATTACAGGGCTATGCCAGTAGTTCCATTAGGCTCTTTGGATGTGGATCATTGGCAGTAACCCAGAAAGACAGAGGGATCTGATGCCTCTGGAAGATCTCCACCAGTAACGGTGGGTCCCTAGAATCTTTTGCCAGTGCAGTAATAATTCAAGGCACCCACTGAGGTGCCTTGAATTTGGGAGTTGAAATGTACAACTCCGGCAAGTCAAGGGAAGGAATTTCTTCTGGAAGCCAGCTTGAGCCTAAGGACTTTTAAAGCTGTGTTCCTGAGCACACTGGAGGTCACTTTCATATCCATCTGGTAAGCTCACTTGTCCTCGAACCCCAGGGTCATGTCAGTTCATCTTCTTACTTGTCGCTCATGTGGAATATAGAACAGCCTCTGGACACCCAGCATTCACTCTCCAGCAGAAGCACATCCCTGGCTCAATGCAGAATCAGGAGGGCCCTATGCTTTGCTGGATCTCGCCCCAAAACAGAAACAAACAGGCACTGGCAAGTGAAATCCTTTTAGCTACACACTATCAGATCTGCTGGGTGAGAGAGGAGTTAGTTTCCCTTTGCAGACAGGAGCCTGAGGCTCCCGGATTTAAGTACATTGTCCACCAGTATTGATTGGTTGGCACTGGGAATTGGTAGAATTGAGCCTTTAAAGTCTGGATGTGCAGGGCTGAAGAGATAGCACAGTGGTAGGGCGTTTGCCTTAGACATAGAAGGTTGGTGGTTCAAATCCCAGCATCCCATATGGTCCCCCGAGCCTGCCAGGAGTGATTTCTGAGCGTAGAGCCAGGAGTAACCCCTGAGCGCTGCTGGGTGTGACCCAAAAACCAAAAAAAAAAAGGTAAAAAAGAAAAAAGTCTGGATGTGCAGCTCAAAGAAGCTCAAAGCAGGGGTAAGGCTTGGGGTGTCATGGTGTGAGTCATTGAGAATGATGAACAAGATGGACTGGGATGTCAAGAAGCTTCTAGTAGAGGTTATACAGGGGATGAGAAGCATCGCTGAAATGGTGACAATCAACATCATGGTTCAGATTTTTTTTTTTTATTTGGGTCACACCCTGTGGTGCTAAGGGGTTACTCCTGGCTCTGTGCTCAGAAACCGCTTTTGGCAGGAATGGGGGACCATATGGGATGCTGGGGATCGAACCCAGATCTGGCCTGGGTCGGCCACATGAAAGACAAACGCTCTACTGCTATCTCTCTGGCCCCCACATTGTTAAGAATTTTAACTCTCAGGCTCACCACTCGCTTCCTTCTATCCTGCTGGCTCAGATAATAGAAGGCAGCGCTTCAGCAGCCATTTAATTACATTCACTTCTTTTCATTCATTTCATTTAATCTTCATAAAGCCTCATGAGATACAGTGGCTAAGTACTGAAGGCTTAGAAACCTGACGGCAAAATTTGAATGAGAACCCTATTTTATGATGTGAAATTCTCAATATGTGCAGGAGCAGAAAGAAAAGCCTCACAGCGGTCTCCCCCTGGCTGCAGCCGATACATGAACAGCCTTTGCTCAGCGCCTCCCCCAGCCCAGCTTATCCTGAAGCAAATCCCAGGTGTCATTTCATGTGGAACAATTCCCTTAAACAAAATTAGGCCCAGACTCTCATCCCCACGCCCAAAAGCAGCAACAGGCCCTTAATACCTGCCAGTCACCTTTCAGGTTCCTGTTTGCCATAGACAGAGACACACTGTGTCCTGTGTTTTCTTGAATTGATGGAACTTCTGCCACTGATTATGAAAATATTTTTGAATAGATAAAATAGGGACTTTTTTCCTTTGTGGGGGTGGCTATAATAAAGTGGTCCTCAGGACTTATGCCTGACTCTATGCTCAGGAATCATTCCTGGAGGGGCCCCGTGGACCGAATGTGGTGCCGGAGATCAAGCCCAGGTTGGCTCCATACAAAGCAAGGGCCCTACCCCCAAGAATATCTCTTTAATTCCTGTGTTCCCAGTTTATTTAGACAAACAGTAGTATAATCTTTTTGTTTTGTTTTATTTTTTGGGCCACACCGGTGATGCTCAGGGGTTACTCCTGGCTCTGTGCTCAGAACTTGCTCCTGGTAGGCACTGGGGACCATATGGGATGCCAGATTTGAATCACCCTCTGTCCTGGATCAGCTGTGTGCAAGGCAAACGCCCTACTGAGCTATTGCTCCAGTACCACAGTAGTATAATCTTAAATCCTTTCCACCCTTGTTTTGTTGTTGTCATCATTGTTAAGGTGCTGGGGACACACCTGGGAAGTAGATCTCAGGGTCTTACATATACAGGGCCTGTGCATATGTCACATCCTTGCCTCAGTTCTGCTTATGTAACCTGATGGTCATTTCATAGCAAGTTCTAGAGATAGTCTTCATTTTTTTTAGGGTGGGGGAGTGTGCTCAGGGGTTATTCCTAGCACTGGGCTCACAGAACACTCTTGGCAGGCTCCCGGACCATATGGGATGCCGGGGATTGAACCCAGGTCAGCCACGTGCAAAGCAAGTGCCTTCCTCGCCGTACTATCATTCCGGCCCTCCTTTATCTATTTTTTGTGCACAACTCCATTGTGCGGTGGACTGTAGTTTATTCAGCCTATTGAGGGGCCTGTGGACATGTTCCAAAGGCATCACAAAACGGATATAGAGAAAGCTTTGTGCAGACCGAGTTTTCTGGTTTGGCTGACTCTTGTTAATGCTACCAGGCTCTCAGGTCTCTTTAAAATGACGGCTGTCACTGTTCTCCAATTTTTATGACATATCATGTATCATTTTGGCTCGCATAGTTGGAATTTGCCAAATAGCTGCTTTTGATGTTGAGCCTTTTGGTTAAATATAAGAGCCCACAAGCAGTTTTGTAATCTGGGCCTATTTTCATGTTGCCCTTTCTCTTAAGAATAGTAGTTGGAGGGGCCAGAGAGATAGCATGGAGGTAAGGCATTTGCCTAGCATGCAGAAGGATGGTGGTTCAAATCCCAGCATCCCATATGGTCCCCTGTACCTGCCAGGAGCGATTTCTGAGCATAGAGCCAGGAGTAACCCCTGATTGCTGCCGGGTGTGACCCAACCCCCCAAAAAAATAGTAGTTGGGGGACTGGAGTGATAGTGCAGCAGTAAGGCATTTGTCTTGTATACATATGGCTGACCCAGGACAGACACAGTTGGATCCCTGGCGTCCCATATGGTCCCCCAGGCCAGGAGCGATTTCTGAATGCATAGCCAGGAGTAGCCACTGAGTGTTGCTGGGTGTGGCCCAAAACACCAAAAGAGAGGGAGAGGGGAGGAAAAAATAGTATAGTAGCTGGGGGCCAGATCAACAGCAAAGTGGGAAGGGCATTTTCCTTGCATGCAGCTGACCCAGGTTTGATCCTTGGCATCCCATATTGTCCCCTGAGCCTGCCAGGAGTAATTTTTTTTTGTTTGTTGTTTGTTTTGGTTCTCGGTCACACCTGGCAGCGCTCGGGTTACTCCTTGCTCTGCACTCAGAAATCGTTCGTGGCAGGCATGGGGGATCATATGGGATGCCGGGTTTTGAACCACTGTCTGTCCTGGATCTGCTGCATGCAAGGCAAACTCCCTACCGCTATGCTATCTCTCTGGCCCCAAGATAGGAATAACCCCTAAGTTCTGCTGTGCATGGCCCGAAAAACAAAAATGAATGGTGGCTGGGTGTTCAGGGCCGGAAGTACTATAGGTTGGACATTTTCACTTGCCTTGCATTCTGCTGATCCAGGTTTTATCCTCTGCATCTCATATGATCCCTTGATCCTTGCCGGGATTCATTTCTGAGTGCAGAGCCAGGAGTAATCCCTGAGCACTGCCAAATGTTGAAACCCTTCCCCCCAAATGTGAGGAGAATGGCTGGATGGTCAGATAGTTTCTCCCTGCAATCAATTATTAGCTTTGAAAAGCCACAATGTGGGTATCTGGGTGGTGGGTTCTGGGCGCCCTCTGTGTTCACTTGGGGTTGTGCACAGGGGAGACTTGTCACCCCTCTCATTGAGCTGGTGGCAGTTGATTTCCTCAAGATACCATTGGTGGGGTAATGACAGAGTCTAACCCAGGTCAGCTGCTTCTGATGCCGGTGCCTTTGCCTGGGACTGTCTCAATGACTCTCATACGCCAGCTGCAAGCAGCTCTTGGCCGTCTCCTTGGGGTGTGTTAGCTTGTGCTTTGTCGCCCTGTCCTGCGGCTCCTTGGCCCCCACTCCGCCTCTTATCTTCCGAGAGCTGTGTCCCTGATCCCTCTCCGTGCTTGGATGTCAAGTGTGCACAAGCGAATCCTTTGCTTTCTCGTCCTCTGCATCCTTGGAATTCATGAATAATTTGTGTGTGCTGGGGTCATTGGCTGCGTCTCACTGGCTGTGTCAGTAGAGGCCTTCGTGTGCCGACTCTGGGGAGGGGGATAAGAGGTTTTGCTCAGGCGAAGCCAATGGCAAACACATCAGGAGACTCGAGGCTCCTGCTTTCGCGTCTGCTGTGTGCATTTCCATTAAGAACAGAGCCCAGAGCCGGAGCGATAGCACAGTGGCAGGCCGTTTGCCTTGCACACAGTTGAGCCAGGACAGATGGTGGTTCAAATCCCAGCATCCCATATGGTCCCCTGAGCCTGCCAGAAGTGATTTCTGAGCACAGGCCAGGAGTAAACACTGATCGACACCGAATGTGACCCCAAAACAAAAAACAAAAGAAATAAACAAAACAGCCCAGAAACCATGGAACCAGGATGGGGCAACTGCTGCCCCCCTGTTGCCCACTGCAGCCCCAGGAGTTGTCAGGGACCCCGAGCACATGAGCCAAACAGATTTTGTTCTGAGTGTTGGGCCCAACTGGCTGTCAAGGCTGTGAGCGTTAATATTAGATGCAGACCTTTGCGTTTTCTCCAGAGAATACAGAATCTGGAGTAATATTCCAAGCTTCTCAGGCACTGTTAGTCTTCATCCTTGTCCGGTTTTTCATTTGACCTCCCCTCTTGAGGTTTGG